>NC_083654.1:2718989-3318989 GCF_963576545.1 Limanda limanda
CTTTTTTGTAGTTCTTTCTCTATCAGGCTCTTTCCATCTGATGCTGCTGGAAAAGGTGATAAGAGGAGCTCATCTGATTGGTTATTACTGAAAGTTCCCCAACTATCTGTTGTATTTTATTGAATACAAGCAACATACTCTTCCACACTTTGAAGAGTTGCACCTGGTTAAATTCTACAATCTCTCAATTTCAGAGATAGATCTGTTTGTTTTTCATTAATTTGCATTGCATCAGTGTAGATATGCATGTGCATAACACATTCACACTTACTGTTCGGAGGTGGATTTGTATGCAACGCTCATTCTTGCATTGCAGACCTTTTTTCTACCACAAGCCACCTTTGATAAACATCTGTTGTCTCTGGCAGCTAAATATTCCGGTGTGAAACAGCAGCTAGTCGCAGCGATAACTTCAGATGAGGCTGTGAAAGAAGTTTGCTCCACAGGAGGAGAGACATGACCTGTTTGTGTCCAAAAACATCAGCTGACAGCACGACTTTAACTTGAAAGCGCAACGTTTGCATGAAAAAAAACAACCAAAGTCTTCATGCTGCTTGCCCGCCGCACAGGATACAAGGACTGGTGCACTCATTCTGGTTATTATATTTACAACATTAGCGTATGAAAATCCGTCTCTTTCCTCAAAAAACACTAACCACTAGATATATATCTCTGTGTTGAATTGGTGCAACGTCCCATATTGGAGAATTCTGCAGTGTAAACATGCAGAGCTGTTATTGATCAGACACACAGGATCGTGAAAAGAGACGGTGTGTCTCCACACAACAAAGTGACAGTTTCCATTAGGGCTCCAACGATTAGTCGACGTCGTCGACAAAAAACGATGACAAGAATAGTCGCCGACGAATTTACTAGTCGATGATTCGTTGGTTACGTCACATTTTTTTCGTGCCGTGCAGCTGAACTAAGCGTCGTTTTACCGGAGGTGCTGATGAAAGCAGCTGAGGAGTGATCCATCTCGCTTCCTTCCTATCTCTGAAAGTCGCGCATGTGCAATCGCGTCAAAACACGGACCAATGGCGGGCTCGGCTGCAGCAGCATCGCGTACCAGAAAGTAAAAAGTTCGGGAGAACTTCACTCTTAACATAGCCCGAAAAAAACTACCTGCAGTATCTGTACAGAGGACCTGGTCTCCATGGAAGCAGGACACGTGCATTTGAGGAGGAGGCACGTGTGACTTCGTAACGGAGACGATGCGGACTCGCCTCTGTCAGATGTTATATATACACGTTTATACCCGTGCGCAGGATTCTAGCATCCATTACAAAAATATGGTTTAAACTTTTTATTAACGAGTTTAAAAGCGTTTTGTTATCCTATTGCCTGACAAACGTCTTTTTTTAATCACAATTATTTAGTCCGAAGAAGACTGTAGGTCCGTTTGTTGATGTTTTTATTGCTGTTACTTGCCCTGTCATTTTTGTTAACAGGAAAAATTAATACTTGATTTTTAATTTATTTGTTTTATTAGCACTTTGCCTGTCCTTGCTTTTAAATTGACAAAAACTAGATTTTTTTTTGCTGTTGTGTCGACAGTACCCTTATATGCAACAAAGTTTATTAAAAGACATTTTTTTTGAATGAAGTATCAATCTTTATTGCCTTTATTTTCAGTCATCACATACCTCGAACAACCTCAAGCTAAATTTAAAAGCTGTTTGCTAAATAAGAGCAATTGAGAATTTGTGTCATTCATAATCCGATTAGTCGATTAATCGTTTCAATAATCGGTGACTAATCGACTATCAGAATAGTCGTTAGTTGCAGCCCTAGTTTCCATGCAAAGTCGTCACTCTGCTCCGATCAGCTGTCACCGACTTCCAAACGGAAACTGTTAACACACGTCAAACACAGAGTATTCATGAATCAACCTTAACACTCAGTAATAGTGGGGCTGTCTCACATTTAAACTGATGTTACTTTCTGCAGTTGCAGTGTAAAGCCTAAAGAACTGGCACGTGATCTTGTGCAAGATACTGAATTCCAAATTGCCCCTGATGGCTGTGTGTGATTGAAGCATGATAAAATGCTGCACATAGATTAGGGAGTGAATTGCAAAACTGTACTAAAAGCTTTGAGGGTCTTCGAGACTGAACAAGAGAAAATACAGACTATTTATTTTGCAATCCACACAGTTTAAGGCAAATGTTGATCTCCTCATTCATTCTTAGTTTGAGTACTGAAGGGATGATATATGTTTTATAGGCCAACCCCGGGAAGTTAGCCTCACCCTGGTTCCCCTTGACAAAAAAAGCCAATGAGATCTTTCCACCTGATTTTGCAGGTATTCAGCTTTGTTACAAACACAAGTTTATCATACTCACATTTTGTTAACAGGAGAATCTTCACTTTTAAACAGCACTGCTATGGTTTGAAGCTTGAATACAATACCAAAAGTAAAAAGCGAATGCCCGGCTATAAACTAATATTAGTAGTAATCACTTTCCCACAACTTCAACAATATGATTTGTTGCGTACCTCTCTATAAAAGAGTTTGTGTCTTAAAAAGTAATATTTTAGAAGAAGAGACTATAAAAACAACACAGCTGTAATAGTGGAGAAGTGTGCTGTTATATTTTATGCCGTAGAATAAAAGGTTGTAAATCCTTCATGTTGTTTTAATCTCAGTCATAGATCAAACCCATCGGCCAGTGGTACAACAATGCTAACTTATTTGGGGCTTTTCACAGCACTACCCTTTGCTCCGAATCACCCACAGGTATCAACAGTCTGCCACATGCAGGTGCAGCATGCAACATGAAGACAGTGACATCAAAGATAATTCAGGCTCGTAAGAGTGCCAAGTCTCCAATGTGGTCATGTTTTGGTTGTGTAGCGCTGGAGCAACACTGGATGTGTGAGCGGCTTGTGTCCATCACAGAATGCCCTGCTTTTCATTTTGGCCTCCATGTTTTTGGTTAGAGAAGCCACATTTCCCATCTGAGCAGAGGACACATATCACTTCAACACTTTTGCATTTCTGTTGAATGTATCCATTCATCTTTTTAACAAGGTTTTTATTGTTATTGTAGGACTGGAAGATGCACAGCTTTATACTGTAGAGTTGTGGTATGTAGTTGAGTACCGGCTTATTTTTATTCAAAGACATACAGTTATCATACCTGAAACATAACGTAGCAGCTCTGCGGCAGACATGCATCCCTATGGTAAACAAATAGACGTGCAAAACATAGCAGATCAGGGTCACAGCCGTGACACACGGCACAGACACCCAGTCTGGCACAGGCTCAAGTGTGCTGACGAGAACTTGATGGAACATGCTCACTTTGTCTGCAGAAAATGCAGAAAGAAAGACGCTGCGAAAGGGGGTCAACACTTTGAAAAGGCTACGAGGAAAGTTAACTGTCAGCTCAGTGCTTGATGTGGTGGCCTGAGAATTGGTGAACCTGTCATGATATGTCAGTTTAAGTTGCTAACAGCTTGTTAATAATGTCAGTGGAATATTTTATTGTCACCTACTTTTTAAAGACAACATGTTGTTTGCAGTGTGTCTGCACATTATTCAGACATTGATTGCACACAAAAATACATATTTTGTTTATTCAGAATCCAACAGCTGTCGAAACATTAAAGACTCATATATAAGATGCCTCCGTATTTTTTGTCACTTGTTGAGCTCATGCAATTATTATCACCGTCTTACATGGGGGTGTGCATGGAGTTTTTGTATTTACTCAAATACAAAACAGAAGATAGACGTGCGTGTGTTTGAGTCTGCAGTAATAATCACATTGGAAACATGAAGTGGGGACTTGCGAGTTCGGACCACAGGCGCAATAAAAGCCTTGCATTTATTAGTTTCCCACAGACCACTTGACACATCCCTGGAGGAATAAACCAAAGAAGAAGAAAAAAAAATAAGTCATTGCTTTTACTCAAACATTTTACAGCCTTCGCAGTCCAGCCTGTCAGCCCCTGTCTGAACATCTCCTCTAACTTCCCCAGGCTCAGACACAGGCCTGAAGACATTTCATCTCACTTTCCTTTTGTAGGAACCATTCATGCTTTTTAGCTCACTGCACTGGGAAAGATGAGGATGACTAACAGCAAAAGTGGATGCTGAAAATGTGCGTCACCTTGTCAAATATAACTCGAATCACCATGGAAACTGGGTAACAGAGTGTATCACTTGGTGTTTTATTTAATCTTTTTTTTATATAAGTCCCTGTCTCTCCTGGATAAACACAGTCTTTCTTTCTTTTCATCCCTCTCCTTGTGTCTTTCTGCACTAAAATACAAACACAAATGTTCCGGAGTGGACAATAGCAGCTGAGGACATAATCACTCATTGAAGTTGCAGTGTGTGTGTGTGTGTGTGTGTGTGTGTGTGTGTGTGTGTGTGTGTGTGTGCGTATGTGTGTTTGCCTAGCAAGCGATAACTAACCGACTAGAATTAGTAGTTGATCATAGACAAGTGATGCATCTATAAACAATATGTTTAACATCAACATCTTAATATTAATCTCATATTATGTTAATTTACTGATGATGGATTCCATTTGAGCCTGAAAAGCTATCAAGTTTTTAATCTGCTGACACATAAGGGAGAAAGAAACTCAAGCCCCTTCAGCTAAATGTGGAAGCGCTAGTTTTCCCCTTCCTTTGGGTGTTTTGCATTTCCAAAAACGGAGATGTTCGAAACCCTGCTTCATTATGAAAGCATTTTAAAATGATTACCTCATGTAGAGAAATTTATTGGCTTTTTAAGAATCCTGTCAAAATACGGGAGTAGGGTTTAATGGAAATGCACTTTTTCTAATAAATAAACATGCATCTCTATGATCAATAGTTCAACAATGCATATCCCAGGTATCTTGGCATCCTATAGAACTGTACACACAACCTCAAATTTATATAAATGATTTAAACCCTTTATGATCATATGGTAGGAAGGATGTCATTAATATGTCACTGTAAAGTCATAAAACTAAGATTTATTGTGGCGTATAACCTTAACCTTTGTGAACAATGACATTACAGACACAGTGTACAGCTTATTTAAATCAAACAATCATTTATCACCGTGTGTTATAAATTACACCATGATGACATTATTATGAAATGGCATTATTGCAATATAAACAGTTAGCACCGCCTGATTGAGGTATACACAACAACACACGCAGGGTTTGCATTGCCCCACGGATGCTTTTCATTCTTATTACTTTCTCTGGATTTAAAAGTTACCCATGACTCGTATCTGCAATGAAGACACTGTAATTATGAGGTTATTTGCTGAGGTTTGGACAGGGTGTTCAAACGAGCAGTCAGAGAGTTAGAATATTATCCAAAGTGTCTGTTGTAAACATGAATCCAAGTTTTCCTGTGCAGTGAGGGATTACTACTGACAGTCAGGGGTCAGTGTACTCATTTTTGTTTTTACCACAATATATATAGAGCTGCGTTTTCCTCAAACTGCACACGAGAGCAATTTTACGACACAAAAATGCACATGGGTGTGACTCACTAAAACAGGCATAGCACAGTGCAACGTAGAAAAAAGCGAGACCAAATACGTTATTAGTAACAAGACTATGTATTCAGCAAGTGGAGTTAGATAGAGTTTCAGCAAAGATCAAGAGTTCCTCTTGTGCCCTTTAAAAAATCTGATAAAATGAACTGTGCAGAGAGGCAGAGGTCTCCAACGCTCACCTGCTTCCAAAATACAAATATACCTCAGACATTAATATAAATCACAACAAAGAAGAAAGGGGAAAAAAGCTGATGTGCCTGCATTATGACAAGTGCAATAATTGTTGTTGCCTACTGAAGTGAGTGGAGTGAGGACACAGATATGCTTACGTGCACAGTAATGTCGCAGCACATTGCCACCGGCCTTTGGGGCCAAAAAAATATCAAGCAAGTACATGTGCAAAAAACAGATAGCACTGATGATACTTGTTTTCTCTACCGCTGGCATGAAAATATGACGTGGTGTAGATAATCCGACTAAACTGGCGGCTTGTTTGCAACCTCCTCACTGTCTGACTGCATGGCTGCCATCTACCCGTTGTCCTCAGTTTGGTGTCATAATTACAACTGAAGTAGTGCTCCTGATATGTAGTGAACCAGACTGATCCTTCAGTGATCAATGTCAACTGTGTTTAGTTGTGTTTTAACATGATGCGGAGCTTTAACCAGCCTCTGCAAATGAGAACTGAACCAACAAGAAACCAAACAAGCAAATGTGTAAATGAATATCGCACACAAAGAGGGCTTGATCATGTCGTATTGTTATGGATAGACAGTGTTATTAAAACAATTATTCCCTTTCAGACAGAAGTGCGGCGCTACATTCCCCGGATGAGTTGCGAATGTGTGCAGGGACATGCACGAGCACGCTTGTTTTTGTGTGTGTGCTAAAGAGGTGCAGACAGAGCATGAGGGAGGAAAAGCATTCCCATTAGAGCGCCCATTAAGTCTGATTACAAGTGATTACCGTCTGTCGGAGGAGATGACCAGTCCTCTCCTGCCACCGAATTAATGACATAAACAAATACTTTCCTTTCTCCATAATCAAACAACCTCCTGGGTTTTTTTCTCACCATGAACTTAACATGACTTCCTTTTTTTGGGGCAAAACCAGACGTTTTCCTGCTTTCATGTTGTTTTGTCACTGTTGTTTTAGTCATGGCAATTTCCCTTTAAAAAAGCCCTCCTCTGCTTCAGGGGTTGACACATGAAAAAATATATGGACTCATTTGAGGGGCCGCTGGTCCAAAAGAGAGGAGAAATTTATACTGGGATTCCTCCACCCTTGCTGCAGCGTAGGAGGAAGTATTTGTGGCTGTAACCACATGTGGCAACCACCAGCGGTTAAGCATATTTACAGGCGCGGTGGGAGTTTCTTTGTTCAGGAAAATGTTGCACATAGGTCATCTCAGCCAGATGTAGTTCTACGACTACATCCTGCCTCACATACCTCAGCATTAAGAGGTGTTAAAGCTGATGTCAGCACTTCAATGTGACACATGTATGGCCTTTAAAGCTCTTCTAATGACATGAAGATATCAAAGACGAAACAAGAAAAAGATCCGTTCCTTTTTACAATATATCCATTTCTTTGGCTAAGATTTTTACATCATGGAAACTTGTTTGTTGGTTTTCTAGCCTCCCTCAGTACCTGCTTTTTCTTCTTTTTTTGTAGCTGAACTGTGATTTTGGATCTCAAGTGCTCGTTATTTGGACCCACGTATTTATTTATTTATATGTTTGTGTGTGTTTTTGTAGGTGTTTCTCTTGGGGAGCTGAGCGGCTCCTCAGCGCTGCCTGGAGTCAGACTTCACTACTTCCACCGGTAAGATTTTTATTCCTGCTCAGTTCCACACAGCCAGAGATCTGCACAATATCAACACGTAGCTTCTCTTTACACTCGAAATCCTTGCTGTGATGCTCCAAGCTAACATTACAGGCCTAAACATCATGTGCCACACTGGCTTAATATTGGCGAGATATCATATCAAGAATATTCCTCCAATAAAAATTGCTAATTGTAAGGGCAACACATGTAATTGAGCAATATTATGCACTGAATATTTTCTAAATTATCAAGTGCATTTTCAAGGGATTTTCTGGCCACTAGGAGGCAGCAGAAACAGTTTGTATAAGCAGAACGCTGAGAGCCATTATTTATAGAGCAGTGTTATGTTCAGGTTCATCCTTTTAAGGTTAGTACATGAAAGGGTTTACATGCTGTAAAGTTCAGAAAACACAACACTTTCCTCACACTGCTTATTGCTGCAGCTCCTCTCTTTTCAGCCTCTGTCTGAAATCCACTCGTTATCTCCTCAGCACTATGTCGATGGAGGGTTAGGGGAAGTCCTTGAGTCCACAAAACACTTTTGGAGTTTCAGTGGTAAACAGCGTTGCAGCCAAATCCAATACAATTGAAGTAAATGGTAACGAAACTTACCTTCATACTGCTCCTGTGGTGTAATAGCATCCGTAAGCCCTGACATTTAAAGTGACCTGAAACAGCGCCATTTACATCAGTTTTTTAGCCTAAATGTCCTCTGATATCCTCCCCAGCGCCCTATTCAAACGTGAGTCTTAGCGGACATCTATGCTTAAAGCATGGCCTAAATGAAGCCGTTTCGAGGCAAATTTGAATGTTGGGGCTTCCAGACTTTTAAGGTCTCCCTCCCGATAGAGCCTAGTCGGCTCTGATTGGTCAGCTGGCCCACTGTGTTTGGGATATAACAACCTCCGTATTGGCTTTACCTGGCTTTGGTAGGGGGCGTGACAGAATAACGTTTTTTTAACTTTACTGAACTTTTATATACCAAAAAATATTTATATCACACTACAAAAAAGGGAAAACTGAAACAGATAAATATGTCTCCTTTAGCTATTTGTCATCTTAACATGTGTAAATTAGGAACCCACGTACAGAGCAGCAAGAAATTAGATGTGTCTGAGAGCTTGGAACCAAAACACTACAGAAGCTGTATGTTGTACACGCGGTGTTGGCTTGTGACATGTTAAGACAATGTTCTACCTTAACAGTATTATTGTAATGGCATTTGATGCCCCTGTCATGCTATCATATTATCGTTGTTTCGTCTTTTGTGGCATGTTCTGCACATCATGACTATCAATAGCAACTTTTTATATTTTTCCAACCCCACAACAATCAGCAAAGAAATTACCAGTTTTAATGAACCACCGCTAAGTTCCAAACATATCATTAGATATTAAAGACAAGGGATATTTTGTTCTCTAAGCTCCAGTGAAAGGGCTGTCGAGCTGACAGTTTGAGTGTCACATGGGTGCATCAGAGCAGAGTGTTAGCTATAAAAAGCACAAAATGCAGTCTACTACCCCTATAGGCACATGTAGCTTCACATTAAGAGCAATGCAAGTTTTGCTGCACTCAGCACAGAGTGCCACCTTTACGAGTAACATTTAAACCTCCCTGTGACTGATTTAATGTCAGCTCATGATAAAGAAACAAACACGTACGGCTGAAGTTGTTTTTTGTTTGGCCGTGCCACCTTTGTCAAACTGCACAGGCTTGTGTAACTCCACAAAAATCAACTGTCAGAGCCAGCACTCTGTACTGTACAGGGCACTCAGGAAAATACACAGTGGCTGCTCAGAGGACAAGTCGAAATGAAAACAAAAAGCCTCCGCCTGCTCCCATAAAATTGGAAAATGTGTCGCAGCCAAAATGTAATGATGATAACTTGAGACTTGAAACATCACTGGTGGGTCTGCAGGTTACTGTTAGTGCCAGCTGTCGGGCCATTCGTCTCGCACCACGCCTGTGTTCTCTCCGCTGGTCGTTAAAGGAGTGCATGTAATATTGGTCATAGTACCCACAATGTGGTATTTGCTCCGCTCTCAGTCTCCAGTGAGGATAATAGTCATACAGTGTTACAAGAGCGCTGCACTGGATAGCCCCTGTGCAGCATCGTGCCTTTTTGACATTTGCCTGTGTTGGGGGGGGGGGTTTCCCGGCAGCCCAAGAACTTAATGTAATATGATAAGTGCACTAGAGACTCCAAAACAAAGTCATTCAGTTGATTCTTCTATCAGCTTGAATTCTTTAATGAAAACACCATCTGTCGTCCTTTTTCTGATACCAGTTGCCATGATGCGGAGTCTGTATCACGTTGCATAGTGTGATGTAGCTTCGTAAATTAAGTATTAGAGCGCTCCGGCCCATAATGGCCTGCAGATCAAGATCGAGTCTTATCTGAATGCCACCCCAAATAAGATGCATATTGCTCGAGGCTACGACTATTGTTTGCCGCTCGTCAGTGTTGATCCATGATGCAGCCAGACGCACGATGAGATTACCTCTGAAGACAGTAAGGTGGGCTGACATTTAAACTTAGATAAGGTCCTGATGCCCTTTGTGGAGTTTACTAAACATCTACAGCCAGGGGCACCGCTATAAATTTTGGGCCCTATGAAAGAGAACCAACACTGGGACAAGTCTGCTATGTTTTGTTTCCATTTGATAGGAAACACTGAAGCTTTAAACACATTGTGCTGAAGACATTCAGTGTGTTACTATACAGCCCCAGCAACACATGTAGATTCGGTTGGTTTCTATTCCGAAGCTCGACACTCAATATTTGCCTAATTATTGCCAGATTTTCAAAGGGTCACAGAGGAGTCAATCCTGTCTCCTACCACATCCCAAATGTGTTCTACTGGGTTCACATCATAGTGACAGTGGGGGTCACTGAAGTTCTCTGAACTCACTTTCATGTTCCTGAAACCAGTTTGAGGCTTTTACTTTGTGACATGGAGCATTATCCTACTGGAAGCAGACAGTAGAAAATGGTAAACTGTGACCATAAATAGACTACTAAGAGAGACTGTGGTATTCAGACCATGGCTGATTAGTATTCACCAACCCAAAGTTTGTCAAGAAAACAATCCCCACACCACCAGCAGCAGTATTGACTGAGGCAAGGGACAGGTGGTCTCCATGGTTTCATGCTGTTGATCACAGATTGTAACTTAATTTAAATCAACTGTCCAGTATTGGTGAGTCTGTGCCCACTTCAGCCTCAGATTCTGTTCTTGGCAGGACTTGATGTTGCAATTTTTTGTTTGTCTGTCTGTCAGCAGGATATCTCAAAAGCTGCTGAACTGATTTCCTTGAAATTTGGGCATGACCCATGGAAGAACCCATTAAATTTGGATAAATGGATGGATCCGGGAATGTGGTTTTGACTTTCTTTCATAGGACAGTAGTCCTGAAGGATGTATGCACTCTCTGAGAACCCTTCTAATTCAAACTAAGATGCTTTTCTGCTCACCACATTTGTTAAAATGTATTATCTGAGTTACCATAGCCCATTAGTTCTCAAACTGGGGAGAGTTCGCCTTGGGGGCAAAGAGCCCCTGCAGTGGTATAACCAGTGAAAATTATAGAGCGACTATAAATGAATATGATTTATGTATTGTAAAAAAACTAAGGTGAGTTGCTGATGCTATTATGCTGACCTTTATCTGCAAAAATTCCTGAAATCTTTTATTTTTTGCTTGGGTGGCTTTGGGTGAACATTTTTCAGCCTCTGCCAGAAAATGTTTGAGAACCACTGCCGTAGCCTCTCTGTCAGCTGGAACCAGTCTGGCTATTCTCCTCTGGCTTCTCTCATCAACAAAGCATTTCTGTCCACAAATGCTGCTCACTCGATGTTTTTTTTTGTTTTTGGCATCATTCTGAGTTTAGACTGTAGGAATTCATATCCATGAAAATCCAAGGATATCACCATGGGTCTCATTTTGGACTCAGTAACGTCAAAAAATATGTTTGGTGCGTCATGAAACAAATGGCTTTGAGATGGATTTCATCTGACCTATTATTAGACAGTGTCTTACTTCTGTTGGATGGATAATCATGGATCAGGTTTTGGAACCAGAGTTCCACATATGCTGTATATTAGTTACATTGTGCAATGTACAGACAATGTGAATACAGACATCACTTGAACACTTTGATACACAAGGACATTTTTGGAGCAAAAACAGGATGGGTCACAAAGTCCCTTTTGTAGACTTTTCTTCCCATGCTTTTTAAACAGATTAATGACATTTTCCGCAATGGACATCTGACGTGATCTTTGATGTGAAGATTAAAGCGTAAGCCACGCTGATTCTAAAAAATATGCTTCATCATGTCTGTGTGGTCAGATTGGACTTAGGTAAGATTTTTTTTTTAACGCAAATTACAGCAACTGGGGACCCCAAGCTAACTGATTGCCTGCATTGCTGTTTCTCCAGCAGCAGACTGCTGTTAAAGTTGCCCACGTAAATAAAATTTATCTCGCTAGTAACACAGTGTACCCTCAATTTAGACTTGGGGAGTCCTAGGGCGCTTGAACTTGTTGAACTCAGGAGTCCAAACTTCCTACAACCGGATGATGCAGCGCCCTCATTTTGCAGCTGGGACAACAGCGTTCTTGTTGACATCACCACCTCAGGCTCAGCTGTTTTGTGACAAAATAATCTAAACTCGGATGTCCACTAAAAGGCCTTTAAGGACAGGAAAGGGGAGTTTTTAGGGCTTTGAGCCAGGCTGACAGTAAAATGCAGTCAGCAGTACACCACACTCTCCCCATTTGTTTTCATAAATTAATTTTTATTATGTGTGCTGACATTAACTGTCCAGTGAAAAATTAAATATTAGATTTTAACGCCAAAGTGTATCTTCCAAACAGAAAGAAACACTAGAGCAAATAATAATTTACCAAAAGCCTTACGAAGATGAGACTTACTGTCTTCTCAGTTTCACTGAAAACATCAGAGGTAATAATCAAATAGGCATTTTTCTTGTTAAATCAACCACATATTTGAAAAGGGATCTTTCTAAAATATCAGAGCTTAATTTAGGGACACAGTGTTCTCAAATTCACCTCCATCAGTGAAGTCTGAGGAAAACTATAGGTGCAGTATATGAACTGCCTCGATTTGTGTTCCCCCTTCCACTAAACTTCACATTGCCACATCAAGCATTTATGAGAAAGGTGTTCACTGAGAAGCTGTTTTGAGGACGTGGGAGCATGAGCACGGTGAGGGTGAAACCTTTGATCCAGTCACTCACTTGCCATCTCTCTCTATGTCTGACAGTTGCTGGTGTACAGGATGCTCTCTGGTGACAGCGCAGCAGCAGTCAGGAAAATGTTCTTCAGGGTTGAAAGTGGGGGAAGTTGCTTCAAAGCTTATGTGTTTTTCATTAACTTTATGTCAGACTCAAAGAATGTTGACTTGACGTGTGTTACGCCTTCAGATTCTGCCCTATTTTGATGACTCGTTGTGTCGCTGTTATTGTCCTTTCACCAATACGCAAGATGAATGCCAAGACAGCAGGAGGATTTAAGAGATCCCTGTGTTTCACCTGTGATACTCTGTCGAAAATTCTGTGCAGAAAATACAAAGACGTATAAAAATGTCAGGGCTTTGTTGGATAGAGCTAGTGGAGTTTTCCTATTGGTATCATGAACTGATTAGCAATAACCACCTAACTGCTCTTTGGGTGAGATGACACTGGGGAAAGTGCAGCATGTACCACATTACAGGCCTATTTCCTGTTTCCTGTCTTAACCCAGGCTTGTGTGTTCACTTGTGGGTTATTTCATAATGTTGTTTTCACAATACCTATTGTGACTCTGTGTTGTTGCATCAAATGTTTGTCTATAATCAGCTTGGAGTTCCATTTTCCTTCAGGAATGTGACAAAGGGGTGTTCTTGTTAATATGCTGGACTTTGGCAGCAGAAATTGTAGAAGCAACAGTGACAGGGCACATGGTTTTTCATTTAATCTGTGAAAGATAACAATTTAACAATGTAATCTATGAAAGCAGTTGCATAATACAATTTTTTTTGTTTATCCTATAATCACAAATCCCAACGAGACACGTTGCAGTTAAGAAGGTGCAACATCCTCTGCCCTTAACCTTAAAATCATATCACATCAAAGAGTGTCACAGTTGTGGTATCCCACTATCAAGATAGAAAAAATGTTAATCTATTCTGCATGTAACAGAGCATGTCAACAAAATAATATTTCTTTTTCAAAGAAAATGTCTGACAGAGGAAGACAGTGCTAATGACAATTGGAATGATAGAGGTATTTAAAGTAATATTAGTATGTGGGTAGTTATATTGTATATCTAAGCAATCTATAGTTGTAATCATAAAGAGGAAGAAGAGGAAAGAGAAGCTTCATGTGTCATTTGTCACCCACAATCTAACCCCTTAGCAGCATAACAAAGGGTTAATAACTAAGGGCTGGTCCAAGACCAAAGGTCCCTGGTGTGTGTGTGTGTGTGTGCGTGTGCGTGTGCGTGTGCGTGTGATTGTGGTTTCCTAACATCAGCGTCCTGTCCATACTTCCATAGCTGTCCGGGTTATTCAATACATTACAGTAAAGCCTTCCTCAAAATCGCACGGCACTCCTCGCCAGGCATTGTCATGTGTGTCCTGTGTACACACTTCACTAATGTACAGTACATAGTGTTCTTGCTCCTCTTGTAATGCAGGATGTGGTAGCTGTTTCCCAGTGTAGAGAAGGAAGTGCTCACACACACATTATTCACAGCGCCGCCCCGTCTCCAACCAGAGGCATAACACACACCCACTGAACAGATCGAACACATGAGATAACCTGACCTCAAAGCACAGGGCCTCCTGACTGTTGTTGCAAAATGTAAGAAGCTGTCACATAAACCAGTTTATATAGTTAAAAGCAAAAGGCAAAAGTTATGTTTAACCTACAGTTGTGGTCATAATCTAACAGTGAGTAGTGCCAGAAACAACTCAGTAGGGTATGAAACCTGATGACTTTGGCGACCCCTTGAGTCCATGTGGAAGTGTTCCACATAATTTGTGTCAAACACAGTTCATGCCAAACCGAGTCACTAGCGTCTTCAGACCATTCCATTCCAATGACTCACTTACAGTCTTTGGCTTTTGCCTTTTCTCAAGCTTTGTCATCGCTGGCTTCCAGGCATCCCATCTGCCCCTCCGCCAAGGGAAATCAAAGGAAAACATTGGTGCTTTGAAATAACTGGGAAAAATAAACATCTTGAAAAGTAATTAAGTCCATTTTCATTTAATGAATTCATAGTTTCCTAGAACAATAGAAGAAAATGCCAGTAACTTAGACTGTTCTTCTGTTTCCAGGATACAGTAAGTCACCCTAATTTGAAGTGTTGTTACTATTCCAATAAGCTGGCTGGTTTTCAGATGCATATAAACACCTCAGTGGAAGCATGTGCAATTATTTGACCTCAAGGACTAAAAAGTGCAATATCTTTATGTTAAACAAATTAAGGAATGGGGTTCTACTGAGGTTGGCCATAGTCATGTTGGAACTTAATTTCTGGCAATCATTACACGAACAACCGTTTAATGCGCTGAATGTACAACAACAAATGACTTGTAAGCCAAATAAGAAACATTTACACTCTGAAGTACCTGCATCCTTTGTGTGGACGCCACGGATGTGTAAAGAGAGCTGGAGATGATGGCAGCACACTATCTCGCTGCCGGTTTCCTCAGCAGCCAACTGCAGCACTTACTTTGTTTCCACTTTTCCAAGTCCTTTAAACAGTGGGTATCCGCCGGGAGAGTCAGAGTCCAAGAATGTTGACTAAATTTCAGACACACTTAAATACAAGTACTTTTGGAAATTCTAGGTTATTGAATGACCAACTAAGAAGAATGCTACTATTGAAATTGAAGTTACACAGCTGAAGAAGCCACAGAAACAGTTAACTCTCAGATATTCGGTGTCACTACAGAGTGGAGGTTCTTACCTTGAAGATTTTTGGCAGAGTGCAAACTCCAGCAGCAGAGGGCACACAGCCTGACAACAGAACACAGTAGAGAACATAAAGGAGGAAGCAGACTTTCATCAGGTTTATTCCAGTCAATACCAATCCTTTCCCGGATTGGCCCTGATACTGATACTTAGCTCAGGACGTCTCCAGTGGTATTCCAAAATGCTACTACTAACATTATAAAAACTCCACATCCACAAACTGTTGAAATGATAACTTGAACTGAAAACAAGGCCCGTTATTATTGCATTGTGGAGGGTCTGTGTGCTCAAGCAGACTATCTGTCTGTAATAAGCAATTTGCACACACTTGCATATGATTATTTAGGTAATGCTCGCTTAAAACAACAGTGAAATACTGCACTATTGTCTGCAGACCAGGAGTTTGTTGGTCGATCACTTTCAGCTGCCTCAAGATAGTAATGTGCCAACAATGTGCCTGACTTCATCTTATTTTTTAGTGTTTCAGAACATTCGCACAAGATTTGCTATTTAAAGAAAGCGGGTACTGGATGTGAAATAAACAACTGCTTCTGTTTGAAACCAACAGATTCCCTTGGTGTCACACTTGGTACAGCTTTGTCTAAGACAGGGTCCTCTATGCATGTCTATGTGGTGAAGCAATGCCAGTATGAAGGCTGGGGTATGCTAGCTCATGCACAAACATGCCCACACACAAACACCTCTACATAAACACCATGACACACGATTTTCACAGTCACAGAGCCTGCAGATTAAAATGTTCAGCGCTTTCTCATCTTGGAAAAATGTGGCTTCCTTCAGGTCAGTTAAGGAAATAGAAATCAATATGTGCACACAGTGCAACCAGAGAAAATGAGAGACACACCATAACTCTGCCTGTGATCTGGCTTGGGAAGGTTTGATGGATGGATGATTAAGAATCTTCACAGACAGATCTCAAGTGTTAATCTGTATAAACCAAGTTCAAATCAACTGAAGTTGGCACCAAACGGTATTGTTTTCATTTAAAAATAATATACAAGCTGCTATATCACAGAGTCAGGACTCAACAACCCCAGCTGTCCAGCAAAAACCAACCTCTCTATTTTGAATGCATGAAAACATCAGATGGAGCAAGCAGGAAAGTAAAAATAGGCCAAAGCTCGATGAGAATGGAAACGATGGACTGGGACAACCCTGCTCTCCACCACTGCAGCTAATTTATGCCTGCGGTGGAAGTCCATTATTGTCACTTGTTGTTTATTTGGGACACTAATGTTCAATTAGAGAGCCACAAAAAGCACTCAGCTGTAAGATTGTTTTTCCCCCTCCAAAATAAATGGCCATCTGTGGACCTCCTGCTTGATGGAATCAGGTTGTCCTAATTCAAATCATATTTGAGTCCAGATAATGTATTTCTTCAGAGGCCATACATCAACTTTACATGAGGAAAATAGTAAAGTATGAAAACGGTGTTTCAGGCCTCCCGGGTCACTGCGAGGTGAGATGCACTTCAGATGACTGGATGAAACTCTCCTGGTTTAAAACATCAATGATTCAAACCCTTGTTTATCAAAATGTAAGAAGGAAGTCTTTCACTCTGACTCAGCTCCCTATGACATATTCTATCACCTTGGTTAAATATCACCTGTTTACACTGCTAATGGCAAGTAGAAGCTTAAAGTTATGCTCTCTAGAAACCTGTGTTTGGGTGAATTTGGCAACAATCAAGCATTGTGACTTTGCTACCTCCGTGTATGTATGAATAATAATAATAATAATAATATAGCTTGAAGAGAGCCAAGGACGCTTTAGATATATATGTCTAAATATCTTTATCTTACTAAAATATGTATGTCTGGACTATTCCAAACCTCAGATTTAAGTCCAGATAACCCATTATCCATTCACCATGTTTGAAGTAGTCATGTCATTTTACATAGGAACGGGATTAGTTTGTAAAGGACGGGACAAAGGACTGGTTGTGTAGCACATGACTTACAATTACAATTTACAAAGAACAGAACTATAAATCTCAACCTTCACCGTAGCGATGTCCCTGTGCAAGAATTATACATACAGCTTTACCTTGTTTCACAACATAATTTCAATCAATAACCTTTAAAAGTGTTTAGTTGCCATACTGTAATTGAAATGTACAGACACTGTAGAAAACAAAGGCTTTTAAATTGTCAATACATGTAATTATATTCCATATATGTGTTGTTATCTTGCAAGTCTGTTGCGCCACCTGAAGGGGAAAAAGTCAGGGTATCTCAAAAGTGACTTTGAAATAATGGAAACTATTGTCAACAACACAAATCATAACTCATCAAGGAGTCTACTGGGACTGTCAAATAGAAAATAAATTAAATGAAACTGGGAAGTAAAGGGTCCTCCCATGTGGTGTATGAGTGTAGTTAATGTCTAGAATGATAAAATCCGGGTTTTTTACCAACTTTAAACTGAACCTCGATTACAGCTTTGAGAACCCAATAATTAGGGACGGACACTTGAACATCAGGTGTAACTGGAGCCAACAATTTTCCTCCAGTCAATGGACTCCCCCTTGCTCTCTATGATATAGAAATCCGATAGGGGGTTATTAATAAAAATGTTCCCATGTGGAGTTTCACCCTGCTGGGTATCTGTTGTATCTCATTATCTCAGGCCCCAACTGTGACCTACAATCATTTCTCGTTTCAGTGTGTACATCACAGCGCATACATTGTCTCTTTTCCATTTTTTTTTTCAAATGTTTTTACATTTGTTCTCGCCAGTTACTTGTCGGGCTTCTATCAGTCTGTGTCCTCGTTAGAGCTGCAGAAACTTGTTGTACGGATGAACCAGCTTTCAGGATTTCACCAGCTGGATATGTCTGGATATTAAATGCTCTCTAGGGTAAAAAGCAGTAAACCACTGCACAGTTTCCCATAATGCTTTTCAAGCCAGCTGTTGTTCCAGTGCAAAGGAATTATGAAAGCTCCACACTTATCTATTTTTCTTTTTTTTTCTCTGTATACTGACGGAAACTGTCGGAAGGCAGAGTTAGAAAATACACATCTCAGTGTTTGGCTACTTTTATAGTTGATATATTGGTTTTAGCCTTTTTTCTTCTCAATATTACATTTAACAAGAAAAGTCTGAGTGAGCTGAGGACGCATAAAGGGTAAATGCATTTTATTTAACATCTTCCAAGATAACTGCATACTGTCTTTGGATTGACAAAGAGGAACGGTTCATGTTAATTTCTTCCTCTGTCTATGGACCTTGTTAACTACCACTCAAGGGTTTTGCATTTTGGTAAAAAGATATATTCAAAGAGACATAAAAGAGCTTAAATTGCAGCTTTGATAAATCATCCCAATCCAACAGAATTCTAACTTAAATAAAAGACAGCTTTCCTTTTAATTTATTTATTTAGTTCTGAAAGGCTTCTTGTGCCCATTGTAACGAGATTCAACATGATGAAACAGGCCAACCGTCAGATTCCATAACGGCATCTGCAGCATTCAAAGAAAAGCCTTGGAGCTAAAAAGATTTTCAGTTTCCTCAATTATGTTACTTCATCTGTAAGCCCTGTCTAAATAAATGAATATTTTAGAATAAGAATTTTATTTTTTAAAGGAATAGTCCAGCATTCTAGGAAATATGTGTGTTGTTTGCAGTCTGGAGAACAGTGGTGTCAGTCTTACTCCTAAACATCCAATGAAGACTTAGCTCTTTGACTAGCCCCATCTGTGACCTCAGCACCCCATACATTGCCTCATACAGTACATAATAATGGTGAATAATTCAGATATGTTACTCCGTCCGTCAGGGTCAAACTGTCTCACAAAGACCGTCTTTTTGTCCTTGAATGGCAAATTGTTCGCTGAGGGGCAAGTTGAAATCGGTCCCGTTCTATATTCCTCGCTGATATGTAATGTATGGTAAATCTGTGGAAGAACTGGATTTAAACATTGGTTTCGCCCTTGGGAAAACTATTTGAATCACTCTGAGCACACAGTATACTGTAGATCATGAAGACACTTATAATTGAAAAGCAAAAAATGGAATGTCCATTTTTCTCCCCTGGTTTGGATGAGATTGCCGTAACTCTTACTTTTATAAGAACTGAAACCTGGTGAGTAAGAACACAAGCTAGCTACTCAAATGGAATCAAAATATGTAAATGAGGGAGTTTTGAAGTTGTTTGAAGGGTGAGGCAGGTTCCTCTGGGTTCATTAGTTATGCTTCACTAAACTAACAGTTGCTGGTCGAACGTCTGTACTGGCATAGACAACATTGAACAAGTTCAGATTTAAAGATTGTAGGATTTAGGAGGATCGATTATTCTTATGTTTGCATCCGTATATAATCACATGACAGTAATAATTGCTCTTTTCATTAGCTTAGAATATGTTCTTTATGTCTTAATTTGGAGTCCGCCACCTTAGGCCCCCCCACACTCTGGGAAAGGAAAAGCTGAGGCAAGTGGTATTCATTTGGAGGCCAGCTGTACATTCCACTAATGCCACTAAATCCTACACACTGAACCTGTAACAATATCAATGGTAGGTCAACCATGTCATGCTCAGTAGTTTCAACAGTGTTTTGATTTCATTCACATAGTGTTGGTAAAATCCACAGTCGCCCTGTGTTCATATCTGGAGCAGTAACTTTCACTTTTTACACTCAAGGTCAAAAAACGATCTTGAATTAAATAAACGTGGCCCTCAGTGTTCCATGCTGAAGTCTGTAGGGCATGTATCCAAATGCTGCAGGTCGATTCATAAAAGCAACAGGACAGATAAGAGAGTAATTTGAACCTGGGTCTTGATTAGTGCACAGTGAGACGTTGTGTTGCTCTGCCCCATCTTCCCCATCTTTTCTTGATGTGGCGTGGGAGGGGGGAAGTCTCGAGGACAGGCGGCCAAGGACGTTTAGCTTCCTGGTTTCTCAGCTTACCTCAGCCAGTTATAGTTCAGGCAGATGCACAGTGTGACTTTGTGGAGACAAACGTTGCTGCTGTGTCATATACAGTAACAGTCTGACAGAGGAGATGCTGCAGTGGGAGACTGTGAGCTCCATCCTGGTGAATGGACTCTGTATCTGCTGCTGTGGCCTTTATTTATGATAAGTCATTCTGCTGACTGGTGCACTGGCTGCAGTGTTGCTTCAGGACAAACATGTGTACACAGCAGTGCATCCAGTATTGTGTATGTGTGTGTGTGTGTGTGTGTGTGTGTACAGCAGATCACATTTGACTTTTAAATCTCCCACTACGTGGTTAAACACCACATACTGCTGTGAATAGAACAGTTGTATCCCACATGTGCAGCTCTTGTTCCTTTATCAGTGCACTCTGTAGTAAACAGTGTCAAGTTTCACCTGACACTTTACTTTGCTCTCTCTGTTGTGAGGTTGCGTGTTTTTACATTTGACCACTAGATGTCCCCCTACACAGAGACAATAAGAATAGACGGATGAGTGCTTGATGAGTTATTCTGTGTGATTTCAGCTTGTTATGTACCCAGATGTCTGAGGAGGCTCTGAGGATGACGTCTTGGCCTTGAACCCCACCAGTATGTCAGGTAAGTCTCACTCGCATTTATACCTCTAAGGTTTATTCCAAATCTGATTTATAGACAGAAAATAATAATAACTCCATTGTGGAGCTGATAATAGTGGCATTAAGCGGATATTCAAACTCTCAAATGGTAAAAAACAACAAACCCTCCATGTTTCCCCTGGATCATAATAAACTGCATTAGGAATCATCCTCTAATACTTAAAATCGACACTGCTACTCAGATAATCACATCTTTACAAATAAAACAGAGACATAACCTCAGTCTTATCTTAATTATTTTTCCAAACAAAAGCAGGGAGATTTGAATAAAGTAAATGAAAAAATACTTATGCTTTCTACACATGATCAGTGGCAGAATGACATGGTTTTGTTCCATGAAAACTGAAGAACCTGAATGTGTTGATGATTGCAACAAGAACACTGTACAACACAACCTCAAAACCGTACAAACCACAGTCCTGGCTTGAAGACGATAGAGTTGGTAAAGTGGGAGGAGATGCTGGTTACAGAACTGTTAGCCCCACTCTGTACAGCAATCCACAGTGTTTCTTTACACCAATACCCACAAACCTTGGCTGCCATCTTGAGAAAAAAGTGACAAATACAGCTTTGTCATTTGTTGAACTAATCAAGAAATTACAATAAAATTTTACTGAAATCCAATTAACTAACGCTCGTATCTACTTATGTTTATTTATATATAGATTATTTTAGCATAATCTTTATCTTTTGCATATACTTAATGCCACATGCAACAGAATTTAGAAATATATTGATGAGTTTGATGTTCTATTTTTTAGTAGAAATTTCCTAACCCAGTTGTCAATCTTTTGTATAGATTATTGTAGTGGTAGAGTTTTGTGTCAATTGATGGTTCACTTATGAAACCAGTGACACTTAAAGTACAGTAACTCCTTCTGCCTCTCCACTCTATTGAATAACAACAGTCCGACCAGATTTGTTACTGGCAGACAGTAATAATCAATTATGCTTTTAATGACGTTTTGGCCATATTATGGTGACATGAATCTTCACTGCGTTAATTTTAACTCTGCTCTTGCAACATGTATACCGATGATCGTGTGCAGATTGCTTTAGAATACATACCATCATCATAGCACCTGAAAGCCACTTGTGTTGAGTGGTTTTACTGGTTGAAGATGAACTGTCTTCACCACCAGGGGACCTCATTTAACATCAGTTTGAAAACTGGTTTCTGGCCGCAGGAAAGCAAAATTAAATTCAAAAACAACTTAACAAAAATACTTTATTTCTTATTTGCCAAATTTTCGCTTGATTTGAGAGTTTGGAATATGGTAAGCCACTGTGCACCAAATAACCACAATTTACCCCATTATCCATTTATCACAGTCTGTGCAGTACACACAAGGCCAGTTTGGTTCAGTTAAGCCCTTGAAAGACATGGTGTACCCCCTGGGCTCATCATGGACGAGGGTTGGTTATTTCAGACAGGTTGTAACAGATTAATTGAGCGACTCTGTTTACACCACAGATACAATTTACCAAGTGAATTGGCTGTCGCGTGTAGATTAAGCCGGTTCCATCGACCTCGCTGATCCAGCACGAGAGACACAAGCTCACATGCATCACATGAGAATACTGACTCTCTGTAAAACCATGAGACCAACGACAAGAGCACTGTGAAAAAGAAATGTTTTGATACCTCTGTGTTAGGACTGACATTTTATCAGACTCACTGTTGAATGCATTTGTTTGATATAAAAGGCAGAGGAGTTACAGTCTGCCTCTGCCACCTGTTTCACAGAGCAAGCAGCTTTCTTTAAAAGTGCCTCTCCCATCTATTTTAGAGCCAGCAGAAAATTGCTCCCCCCCCTGGAAAGATGAGGCCATTCAAAATGGTAATATTTATCCTCCCTCTCAGCACTGCTTTTCCTCCTCTCTTGTCAGTCTTGTGTGTGCTCTGCGCCACTCGTGATGAGCTGCCTCTGATTCTAACCTCCTTCCGCTTTTGCTTGACATCCTGGTGAATGCTTTCAATGACATGATTGATTCTGTTTAGATCAGGAGATGTGGATAATTAGTCATTGGGAGGAAAAATGTTTTCTCAGGGTTTTTCATATTTTCGTGGGCTTTTTCTTATCAACAAAAATCATAATCCATCACTTAAATCATCCACTAAGCTCATGAGGAATGTGTTACTGAAATCTAGTTCAATCATAATTTCATTGTAGATATATGGTGGAGTAGCTGCAGACTGAGACATTGTATTCATTTAACAGAGAGCTATAAAGACTGAGCCAAGATTTGGTTGTTGGTTAGATAACACATAAAGACCCACAAATGAATGCTAAATATAATTGAATGTATTTAATCCAACAATATTTATGTCCAACATGAATCTTAATGAATCCATAATCTCCTCTGAGTAATAACATTTGAATGATTTAATTGCAATTAAGTGCTGAGATTTATTTCTACATGTCTATTGTCATTGTGCAACAGATTAGCTCAACAAATAATGTTGCCTTTAGACATTCACACAATTCCACATACATGACGAATAAAATCAAGTTTAAACTTGTAATTTGATAAAGAATTAAAATATTCTAAATATAACTAAGCAGAACTCAACTAACTGGAAATCTTTCCAAAATGATTAACTCCAGCAAGGGGTTTTCTTTGGTACTTGTTTGTTTGTCTGGTTGTGAATAAGCAGGATTATGAAAAAAAAACTTGACAGATTTCCATGAAACTTGACTGAAGGATGTGAGTCAGGGGAGAACCCTTTACATTTTGGGGTAAATCCAGATCAGGGTGTCGATCCAGACTCCTTTTTTTTCACTTCAACATTGTGAGAACATTTCTGTTGAGTTCTATGAAAATAATTCATAGTTACAGATTTGTTTAAAATCTGGTATGTTTAGGGGACAGATATTTATATGTGTGTGCAATTTTATGGCGATCAAGACAACACTCTGGATCTAGTGAATTTAAATGTGGTTTCATTAGGTGACTGTTGGGCCTTGACAGACTCTGTAGTGTTTCCATTGACGTATGTTAGTTTGTTTGTTAATTAGCAGGGTAAACCGATTTCCATGAGACCTCAGTGCAAATGACAACAGCACAAATAACATGAGCTCCACCATGCTGTCGTGTTCAGGAACAAGGGCAGCATGCTCATCAGGTTTATCTGGCATCAGACATGGACAATATCAAGATAAAGTAGCGTGAATACAAATGTGTGTGTTGACACAGTGACAAAAAGGAGCATGCAAGGTGTAACCTGTGTGAGGCGGTTGTAGCCTGGTTCTAACATGCTGTGAACATGTAATCAATCAAACTGTGGGGCAGCTGTGGCTCAGGAGGTAGAGCGGGTCGTCCACTAACCCGAAGTGTCCTCCAGCACGTGGAACCCCAACTTGCCCCTGACAGCTGTGTGTGTGTGTGTGTGTGATGTGTGTGTGTGTGATGTGTGCACATAGATGCACTGTATGAATGTGTGTGTGATTTGGTCACTGTTTTGAGAAACATTCAGTTTTAGGTTTTCAGATGCACTAAATCGCATTGTTTCTTTGTCTTACATTATAATAAATTAGGTGTTTGGGGTTTGGACAGTTCCAATAATGTCATCCCAGTCTCCAGGATATTTTTATGTATATTTACACCATTCTATTTTCAAGAAAATAATTGGCTGATTAATTGATGATGACAATAATCATTAGTGATAGCCCTAATCCTGCATTCTAGTCCTGGGATAAAGGATTACACCTTCTATTAAAAGTCTGAAGAGACTTACCTTCATCATTTTTAACCCTAATTGTAATTGCAAACATGTAGTGGATACTTTTTACTGCCCTCTCTTTCTCTATTTCCGTCAGTCTTACCCACCAGTGACTTAAAGTTCCAGCAGAGCTCCTCGTAAAACTGAAGGACAGGGAGGCCAATTTCAAAAGCTAGTAGCGCATTGCCTGAGGTGCTGATGGCTTGGCCTGAGGTAATCCCTCTTGAGGTTTTCTTGAGAGTATCATCCAAATAACTGCAAAGTCAACACTGCACTTTCTCGGGTCCTGAGCGATACACCTGCCATGAAATGATACCCTCTCTGCAGTAATAGTGTCTGTGTGAGGGGGTAGAAGGGCCATTGTTTGGTTGAGGTGCTTTTTTAAACCCTGGCATGTCCTGATGCTTCACTGCCCTCATACCTCCTAATCTTTTATTCATGTCAGGTGACATATTTGATACTGCGAGAAAATAAATGCTCATCCCCCAAAAAAATACAATCAACACATCACTTCCCTGTGTGCTCAGCAAAGAAGTTGCTTAGATGAGTGGTCACAACTGACTATAAAAAAAGAAATCTTCCTTTGACTGTTTTTTCAATTACCTGGCAACCATTCATCCGATGGACGTTAAACGCTGTGTGTGTTTCTGTGAGAACCAGAGGAAGTTTGATGTCAGTCGATTTTAGACATGCAGTTCTCGAAAAAATTGAGAGACAAAGATTTGTCTGTTTAATTTCAAACCGTGAACTGCACTTGTGAACACAACCAGCCTGATGGGCACAGTTTGTCACGATTTATGATCTCACAGTGCAATGTTCCATGGTGTCAAAGTCCTGTGTCATAACTGTGATAACGCACAACTGTTAGTCAGTTGGATGGTTGTGTAGAGTTTATTTAGGTCATTTGATGTCTATGTTTTCAATTCTCTGGAGAACCATTCATCCAAAAAACGTCACAGTCGAAAGACCTGGAGGACTGGCAGACATTATGCCATCCATCATGGCTGGCAGTTGTTATCTACTCTCCAATGGTCACTGGTGCATTCAAGGACACTTTAGTCGGGGGCTGCTGTGAATGGATGAGACTCGTCTCTGGACCTCTCTGATGACTGTCCGCATAAAACTTTTAAAAAGATCTCAGTGCAGTTTAAAGTTCTAAGATTGGCGTGATAATTGCTTATACATGCTAATCTGACACTCAATAGTATGAATTCAGTTTGTAATAGCACGTTCTACATCTTTCCACAGAGCCTTATTAGATTATATATCAACCACATTGACTTGAAGCACCTTTTTTGCTCTTTCAACTTGCCAGTGTTTGCACTAACAGCAGTTTACTTAATAGTCTAGAAAGATTATTCAAGTTCACCATTAAACAAACATTACTTTACTAAATGAGAGCTGTGTGCAGTAACCCAAATGCTGACTCTCGTTTCTATCACTTCAATCATAAATCAATCACGTTTCATTTTTATAGCCCAAATTCATAAATTAAAATGTTCTCTATATGGCTCTAACAAGGTGAAACATCCTCCGTCCTTAACCCTCAACAAGAGGAACTAAAAAATACCAAAAGCTATAAACTCTTGACAGCTTCTACTGAAGTTAGCAGTTGAAGTAAGCAGTTAACTTCCCGATATCCCCAAATATGTCCTAAACTGGGCCTTCAGTCTTCAGCACGAGGCAGTGGATCTCACTGCTGATCCTCAAGTGAGGTGAAAAAGATCTCCATCACATGATGATGTTGATCATTCTCTCTGGAAAATGACCTGGTGCAAATCTACTTGAACCTTTTCTTGAACAGTTGACAGAATTTCTTTTTATCTATGTTCTGGTTTTGTCAGTGTGTTGTAGTGTGTAAGTTTAATTTAGGTTCAGTTCTATGTGTCTCCGGAGAGATCTCATTCAATAATGTTTAGCCCCAAG
Source organism: Limanda limanda (assembly GCF_963576545.1). Classification (NCBI taxonomy): domain Eukaryota; kingdom Metazoa; phylum Chordata; class Actinopteri; order Pleuronectiformes; family Pleuronectidae; genus Limanda; species Limanda limanda. Next base: position 2,745,558 of record NC_083654.1, read on the forward strand.
AAATAGCTGTGTGATGATTCATTCGTTACATCCCTCTCTCAGCAGTAGTGAATTTATAGACTTCTTATTGGGGTCAGTGAAGGGATCAAAAGCAATTCTGATGGACTGTTTGTGACAATGACTAGAAGTTTATGTCTATGGCTATTCAAATACTTTTTAATGCATGAGCAAGACTTACAGGGAACGCATTTTAAATATATTATTTCACTCAAACTAAAGATTTGAAAATTTCCTTGGATGATAACAGATGAGGCGGGGGGCTTTTCACAAACCAACAACTCATCTCTGGTCCGACTCAAAAACTTAAAAACAAACATTTTCTGCGAGCAGAAGAGCGGCCAAATGTGAATTAAGCTTGTTGTCAACTTTGACAGCAGATCCCAGGCAGGACATAGGGAACTCAAAGTAAGATGAACCTCAAACAAAATAAAAACTAGGTTAAGTGGCTACAACAGAAACAGAAACATAATGTCCATGATCTGTATATGCAAAGTATGAAGAGTCAAAAAGGACGAATAAGGGGGCTGTCATGAATTGACCATTTCAGTAGTCACAAGAGTTAACAGAATAAACATACACGTGATGCTGCTGTGAGAGTGTTTCCTTTTGACTGAACCACCTGATTTGATCTTCCATGATGTTTAATCCAAACATGCATCACGGTTTTCTTCTGTCCTCTGTCTTAATTTAACATAATTCATTCCATATTCTGCTCCCTGTACTCATTCCTTATATGGTCACATTTAAAGCCCATTATTAAGAAATCATATTTTGGTTGCATTTCCTTTTTAATGTTTAATGTCAATAAGACAAAGGTTTTCAGATTAGGACCTATTCATTTTTGTGCTGTACAGTCAAGGGCCTGGAGCTGCACTTTGCATCACTTAACTATGACCGCCCAAAATCCCACTTGGCGGGTCAGGCAGTCCTTGTTTCTGATGCCCGAATATTTCACAGTATGGATTGCTCAGCATACAGAATATATGAACAAAGACCGTAATAGGAGGAATGAGATAATTTACTGCACACTGTACATATAATGATTTGAATGACAATCTTGGGTTGTGGGTAATGTGGAAAAAAACTGCGGTATATCTAAAATAGACTCCTTCCTTCTAAAGTTCAGGATAATCCTCTCAAACTCTAACCTTTGCCAATTGGAGCCTTCTGCTGTTCCCCTTGAGCTTACCATGCACTTTAAGGGGAAAGGTTCCAACTAATGTGCCCTCCTCAGGTAACCCAGTGTAGCCGGGGACATCTGACTCAGGTCATCATGTCAGTTTAGGGAAACGAGATCCCTCACATCCAGAAATTGTACATGACCGGCTTTGAACCCCAAGTCCTAAAGTAATCAATCAGGGAGGGAATATATCTGTGCAGAAGCCCACTGCAGGGCCTCTGTGCTGAGGTGCCATCCATAGAGAAACTATGTTCCTGTTTGCACGGGCAGAAAATAGGAAGGTTTATCTCGACAGTTTGTCAGGACTGCCTGGAGGAAGCTGTTGGACCGTATATATGTGGTTATTTACTCAGCATTATTTCACACAGGAAATGTGGAATATTCTTCTGGAAATACTATTACAATTTTTTTTATTAGATCAGGTAAGAAAAAAGAAACATCTGAGAAAACCTAAAAATTTAAGGTAAGTAAAGAAAGAAAATGTTAAATGTTTAAATTAAATAATTGTTTTAGTACATATAATAGCAATATAATAGACTATAAAATTAGCTGAATACTAACGCATTATGATCCAGCATATTTATATAATGAATGTATACTTGCTGTAGCTTTTTAAATAATGAATAACCTGCTCAATACAGAAATGTTTGATAGGTGTATACATGTATATCAACAACTTTACATGATCTTTTACATCGTCTCTAAGTTAGCATGTTCTAAATCAAAATATAGTTGTACCGTACATGCTTATTAGCAAAACCATTAGTTTTTTAGCTGACTTTGCAAAAAATTCTAAAAAAATTCATTTTCATCAAGTCACAATAAAATAAATAGAAATAACTTGTTACGACTATGGTTACGACCAGTGGACTAATGATACATCCCACAAAACCTCCCGAGGCGAACCCACAGGACTTTGTCCAGTCAGACAACAGATTGCTTCAGCATTGAGACGCGTTAGACTCTGTCTGTCTGACGCTTAACAGTTTGTTCACAGTTGTTTAAGAAACTCCAAACAAGATTAGTCCAATTCAAGGACGTCACCTCATCAAAAAGTTAAACTGGTATCAAGGCCTCTTTACAAGCAGATTTGCCTCATCGGGCCAGCCTCTAACCAGCTGCTGCATGTTGATCACATCTACTTGTTCCACACTCATGTTCACACTTATGAATGGATGGAGTCAGTAATCCCTTGTTAAGCCTTTTTAAAGGTTCATCCAGACAGATAATATACATTGATCATTTATTCATTCTCAGGTTTGTACAGTTTTTAAATAAGAAAAGGACTAAGAATTAATTTAGCTTTTTTTAATTAGAGAGATTTAAAAGTCTGTCGGATGCTGTGATTTCAGATTCTGTACGTTTGGGCTTGAATAGAAAAAACAGTTTTTCACCAAAATCTTGATTTATAATTTAGTCAATCATCATCATGAGTTTAAAAGAAAAACAGTGAAAAAAATTCAGTGCATTACTCGTTAGAGCTGAACTCTTACATATGAGCACCTGTTACATTCACGCCCTCGCCAAACAAGTTAACACGACGCTGTTAAACCCGATCAGTGTCAGGTAGATCCTTCTGTTCAAAACCTGGTGTCTGCAACAACATTGTCCTGCTGTGCATCATTTGTAGTGTTTTTACCACAAACGGCAGTAATCGGTTTGCCAGAGCTGAAGAGCAGAGTGACACAGATGGAGTCAGCTGCATCAACAACGATGTGTCTGAGACTACGGCGAAAAATTGAAGAAGCGTCGAACAGAAGGGTCAAAGAAATGTTCCAGATAAAAAAGAAACTCAGCATTCAGAGGAAGAATTGCAATCTAAAAAGTATTAGTATGCATCAAAAATGTTTGTTTTAAATCACTGTCCAGCTTTATGGAGTGATACATTATTTTTGAATTCATAATGGTTCAATATTTGTGCTTAAGAATGAGCAAGCACCCAAAAAATGTAATGAAAAAGATGAAATAGAATAAAGCTATTAATTAAATCCTTTATTAAATTCTGGTAAATAAACAACAAATCAGACTCACTGTCTTTCCTGGAGCAAAATACGATGCAGTGATGACCTCAGTAAACAGAAACAAGCCGTGAGGAGTCTGAGGATCAAGGTTTATCTTACAGCGACTCACAAATCAAAAGTTGGACGTAGACAGATTCTATGTGTTGGTGAACGGCTCACCTGCCTCAACATGAAATGTGTGATTCAGTTATACAATATGTATACATTCATATTTAGCTGTAACTATTATGACTTGATCTGCTTTTTACGTGAGGATATTCAATCTTTGCAATGGTTGTTACAGACGTGTCTGGGTGTATAATAATATGAACAACATATCCTGATATAGGTAATTTAAAATGCAATACACATCACAGTGTAGAATATTTTCTGTAATTTCAATGAATAATAAACTAATATATAAAATATAAAGGTACATTAATAGTTAAATTATATACTTGTATTTATTATATAGACAAATGAAAGGTACTCAGTTTTGACTATTTTTCATCTTTTATTTGGAACCTTTGTGCAAACTTTTGATTTATCATGTAACAAAATGTAAAATATTAATGTATAGAGTGCAAATAGGAACATGGAAAAAATTCAATATGGTAAAAAATATCAAAACATAAAATAATCTAACAGCAGAATAAGTGTTTATTCAGACACGAGTGCCTCATTTTGTCTTGGAGGTTTGGACTATTTCTCCGGCTCAGAGTTACCACATTGTCACATTAATTCTTCTCCGTGTTTGTTGGTCTTGCGTTCCTGCATTTTTCCTGCCAGCATGAATAAACAATACATTATAGTATATACTTTCTGATCATCACACAATATATATTGTCATATTGCTCAGAATCTACATGGAAGTACTTTACATGATAAAAAACGTTTACCCAAATTTAAAATAAAATAAGCCGTTCAGTATATTTGTGTGAAAATAGCTAATTATATTGTGTACTTGTTAGTACATACCTAGGTATGAGCTGCTTGCTATAGAAATTACTCACAATACACAATATTTGTATTTACACTGAACAGGCCTGAATGATATGAACAAATAATAATAAATAAACAATACTAGCAGTTATTTTAAAAGTACTCAGCAAAGCTTTTGCAAGCATGTGAAATGCTGAGTACTCAGGATTAGGCAATAACATTTTTTAATATATCATATATATTATATGTGCTGTCAAAAAAATCTGAGATTTCAGGAATAATGTCATAATTTTTATGAGAATAAAGTCATAAGATTATTAGAATATTCATAATTTAGACAAAAGTCGTTTGCAGGTGAGTTCTGTTCCTTCTGGATCCAAAACTTTGAACCGTCTTATTCCTACAAAAACCCTTTTGTAGAAAAGTGCTATATAAATACAAAACCATTTACCATTTTGACCAGCACACGGATCAAACCAACATTTCCTCCTCCACAGAAGAGGCAACTTCCTCCAAGTCATTTCTTACTCTAAAAGACTCTTTCACAATCTGATACTGATGTGGATGCAATAATTTGGCGCTGATTGTGTAGTATGTTGTTATTGGTGAGATTATACTTAAGAAGAACTGAACACTCAACATGTTAATTGCTCCACATTCCTCATTGTAACGCAGATGAGTCTGTTTTTCTGAAATTCCCTCCTCTAACATGGCTTGAAGCCTAAAATTATCTATCGTCTCAGGCAATTATCTATCGGCTTCTTCTAAAGTTTTATTAATTTCTACAAAATTATTGTACATTTATGATTTAATCCCGTAATATTTCGACCTTATTCTTTAAATGTCATATCCTTTTAAGTGGCCCTGATACCTAATATGTTTATGTATGTATATATGTATATAGTGGTTTTTTTTACCTTTACATAGTGGCAGATGTATGTCCTCAAAAACACATTAATGACTTAGTTTTAAATGAATTGGGAAACCATGGACTTCTAGGGTTATAATGTACATTGACTATCCCACAATGCTTCACGAGTCAGTAGCCCTTTTGTTTGATTTTGTTCCGTATTTTTTAGATCTTTGCAAAAACTTTGCGTGCTTCATGGTACATAAATGTATCTCTGCCATGCAGATCTCCACATCTAATGAGATTAAAAAGACAGAATTGTCACTTGTAGGATGACACGTTTAAGTCGCTTTAAGTGTCATAATATATCAGGACACGTAATCTGTTTTTCTGGCTTGTAGTCTCTGGGTTTCCACCTGTATTACAGGATTATCACAAACCGTGTGCTGAATATGACCTAAACAGGCAGTAAATGATACTGGATAAATATGGCAAATAATATTGATTTTGCACAGCTAAGGTCAAATATTTAACGGCTCCAACCATAGAAAATGTGTTGTCTGATTGTTGATATATGTCTTATTATTCACAGAGCTCAGAATTGTGAACAAAAGAGGACAAAGCAGAAGACTATAATAATAGGTTAAGGTGAAATAAAGGTATAATTCATTTACATATTGACACATGTAAAGTATAAAAGTAATGTTATTTAATGTCAAGAAAAGCTCTTCTGTAAGTTAAAGTATTCAAGCTAAGTAATTTCACTCATATTTGCAAACCTCTGGTGGGACCTAACAACGACTTCACAGTCAAATTCACTGAGGTGGTTGGCTGTGGGGAAAAAAAACAACAATGTGGAAGACTAATTTAGGATGTGATACGTGAATAAAGTGGCTGTGACACCTCTAGGGCTAAAACTAAGAAGTAGCTTTAACTCTAATGCGAGGGGGGGGGGTCTCCAACATCCCCAATTGGCAAACTGTATGGAGTGAGATGGGGAACTCCGATGTATTTGTAAATCATCTTAAACAAAATTTCAAAATGTGTCAACTTTTGCAGTCAAATGTACATCGGAGGCCTGATTATCTGTATTTCTCTATAATCCTTTATACACCAAGAGTATTGATCGTGCGCTGCAAGCCTGCAGACTGACTGCGATTCAGGGAGTTCAGATCAGTGCAAGCAGCAGGGAATTTAAAGCCAAAACTGCACGCGTCTTTACTCAGACTTTACCATGTGTTTGTGCGTTCACATGTCTCCGTGTTGGTGGCCCACCTTCTTCTGTTACGTGTTGTAGTACTTAGTCTGGCAGTTTGATAAGAAGATAAAAGACATCTGCGTGATCAGATCTTAACCTAAACTGTCTCTTAACAAGAATTGAAGCGACAGACAATTAAAACAGATCTTATTCTGGATGTTTTTCTTGATCACGCAGATGTCTTTTATCTTCTTACCAAACTGCTAGTCTAAGTACTACAACACGTAACAGAAGAAGGTGGGCCACCAACATGGAGACATGTGAACGCACGAACACATGGTAAAGTCTGACTAAATAGCAGGTAATAGTTTTACTGAAAGTACATAATTATGTAAAGGTAGTCTTTTATTTTATTTTTTATTTTTTGCTCTTCTGTGATCAATTTGGAGCTCCCTCCTTGTGTCTCAGAATAGAAAAACTAAATAATGCCACAAAAGCCTCTGCTCTCGACGGGAAGTAAATTGAATTCAACAGATACTGAGTGTCTGTATTCTAGGTGCAAAATAAATACGTGTGTTTTTATTTACTCTTTATTGAGAATCTTAGTATATAATAGTATAGTTATATCATGGTTGGTCATTCAAATAAAACTGTAATGGTCTAGCTTTGAATGAATGTTTACGAAATTAGGCAATATGAAATGAAATGTGGAAAATATGCTAGATAGAGCTTTACATAAATTATTATACAGCAATCTCTGTATAGTTTTTTACAGTAATTAAAAATAATGTAAGGATTTGGCTCTTAATTCTTACAGAACACTAGATATTCAAAATATCAGAGAAAGTACGGGTGTGAATAAAAAGTAAAAGTAAACAGCACATTTTCACAAAGACGATAAATTAGATTGTTGTTGTTGCAATGATTTCTGCATCAATAGTCATAATTTTAAATCAACAACCTGTCAACGAAGATGTTCCTTTTGGATTCTTAAAGGTTGGGCGTCATTTTGTGTGTGTGTTTGTTTGTGTTTACATCGGCAGCAGCAGTAGCATTCCTAGGAAGCACTTTGTAGAACACTGTGTAATAGTGAACTATAAAGAACAGTATAATTATTAAAGAAGTCATAATGAATCGAAACAGATAGACGTCATCGCCATAAGGCTTATCCCATCTTTATAGAACAGGAGGCCTAATCAATATGGCTGAGTCGGTGTATTATCTAAAACAGATCACGCCGTGTGTCAATCAATGCGTTGCGCATGTGTCTTGTATTTTTTGGGGAAAAAATATAGATTTCTTTGGGAATTACAACCTTTTTTATTTTAGGCTGAAAAGTGTCATTAGCACGCTAATGATGAAATATATTTTTATACGAAATAATGTGATATAATCTTAAAAATATATATTTTTAGAAAAAGATTTGATAGAACATTGTTGTTTTTCAACTTTAATGCTAAGTTGTACATTTGGATTTACACAAAATACATATTGTATGCATTATACAAAAGATTGAAAAAATAGTTTATTTCGTTCATTTGATTTGTCCAGTAATCTAAACTGAAGTTACTTTGGTTATTGTTCCTTTAGAAAGTCTTACCTCATCTCAGGAATTCGTATTTAAAATGCAGTGAAGTGTTCCGTCTTTTCCTGCTTGCTGTCTGTGCCTTAGCTTTGCCAGGTCCTATAGAGCTTAAATACATATTACAGTCCTAACTGTAAGAGGTCAGGGTTATGTGTGTATGTCAAACTCCTTCAAACCTTTTTAGTGTCATAATGTTCACTAAATAGTATTCTAAGCAAAGTTTGAAATACCGACAGGATAAGCACAGGGGTTTATACACAAAGGTTAGAGGTTAGGGGGTTAGGGAAGATACCAGCAGTGAGAGAACTAAGGGTTGTTAGAGGATATAAAGTGCCAGTATTTATTTTTCATCTCTTCATCAAGTGTTTTTTGGAACTTTGCTGTCCAGGGAGTTGTTCTTCCACTTGAGGGCATGTTATTAACAACACGCGAAGTCTTAATCTGTGACATCACCAGTGGCTGTGGCACATCTAGGATTTGTGGAGCAGAAGATTAGCGCTCCACGTCGTCATAAATCTCTGCTCCTCAATTCAGCCGGATGGTGGCAGGTGGGACAGTTGCTAGGTGTCGTCCGTGGTCTTTGGATATCCTGGACAAATGTTAGTGCGTCTACGTAGAGTAAAGTTCTGCAGGATTTTTTTTTTAGACCGTGAGCTTCAAACTGTCACTCACGTGGCTTGATGCTCTACATCTGACTCTGTCTCTTTTTTTTTTGAGAAAGAGTTTACCCAGAACTTTTTATGTTGCTCTTCTGTGGCTCTCCATGATGAACTACTGTATACCAGACATGTATGAGTTGCCTCATGTTGGCATGGGGGGCTACACGATGCAGGGCAGTGGGGAACACTGCATGTTCTCAGGTGAGGGGCCCGGGTACGGACACTTTGAGCCCCAGCCCCTGCTCCATCCGCCGTGCATGGAGCAGACTTGGCCCAGCCAGCACTACTCTTGCTCCTACACTGGTGGCTCGCCTGTTTTTAAGAGCGAGTATTGCAACATGGAGATCCCACTTAGTCACTGCCACCATCAGCCTGAGTACTTTCCTGAGATCAAACCCGACTTCTCGCACCTGCAGTGGATGCAGGTTGCACACAGAAAAGGTACGACATTTGATCCTGATTGTTTACATCGTCAAAGAGAACGAGATATTTTCTGTAGGCAAAACTGTTGCATGCAGACTTTTAAGGTTTTCAGTTGTGAATTAAGTGATTGAATGGCTTCCATTGTTACATGGTCTCTCGACGTTGGATTCGATGTGTCTTTGTTGTTCCCTGGAATAGTTTTGGAAGACTCCTCCTTAATTGATGAATCAATGAAGTCTGGCATTTTCAATTTAGGTCCAATTAGTGTAAATCCAAGACTTAAAGCATCATGTGGTTGCAAATCTGTGAGCGGCACTTGGCGCATCTGATGGTTGGAGTTTTTTTCAGGCGGCCGGGGGTTTCTTATTGATTGATGTAGAAGCAACAGAAGGCCGATGAGAGAGGAATTATTGCTTTCTTCACAAACCCCCCAAAAAAGTATTGATCAGTTTCTGAACCTCCAGTCTCAGAGGTCAAAGTACTGATCTCATTAAGTTGAATCCCAAATAAGGGCCAGGTGTTAACTCAGTGGGACATCTGGAAGCAACAGTGCTGTACGTGGAACTCAGTGCTGTTCAATTTTGGGGTCGTCCTGGAGTCAGTTTATCTTTGTGACTTTACACAACATCAGCATTTCCATACAAGTCTGCGAGAGGACAGAAGTTACAAATGACACAAAATGAAAACAAAGCAAAACAAATACTAATACATTGAAGCTAAATTATTAAATGCACAAACCATTAAGGCTTTATTACAGTAACACCTTAATTAACCATCTAATGTGTAACATATTTAAAATCGGGTTGAACATCTGAACATTATTGTCAATCAAATCTAACATTGACCATCTGTTCTTCTCTACAGGGTACATACCAAGTTACCTGGACAAGGATGAGCTATGTGTAGTGTGCGGGGACAAAGCCACAGGCTACCACTATCGCTGCATTACCTGTGAAGGTTGTAAGGTAACGTGAGAGTCTCAGTGGATCGTAGCGGCAGCTTCATGCACTCGTCGTCATCGTTTGAAAACCATTCTGAGCATCCGACCGTCTGCTTTTCTAGGGTTTCTTCAGGCGGACGATCCAGAAGAATCTCAACCCGACCTATGCTTGCAAGTATGAGGGGAAATGTGTCATCGACAAAGTGACCAGGAATCAGTGCCAGGAATGTCGCTTCAAGAAGTGCATCGTGGTGGGCATGGCGACCGACTGTAAGTTTAATGAGCTCAGTCAAATGGTGCTTGAGACAAATGAATGTTGCCCTGTCTGCTTCTCAAAGTTTTGTCTGCTTCGTTGGTGTTTGTTTCTTTCTTCTAATGCAGAACATCAGCCTGCAGATTTGCACTTTACCTAATTACGGCCAATGAAATAAAAGTATTTTTGAAAATCAATGAATTGTAATGAAAAATCTTATAGAGCAAATTCTGAATTTATAAATCAAGAAAATAATTAATCAGTTAGAAAATAACCTGACTGCTATTTTGCTGTAAAGGTGATTTAGGAAGTTTCTCTGGACATTTACCTTGAACACAAAGGAATTTTTCACAACTGAAATGAAATTGATCTGACTCCAGTACCAACTCAAAACTGCAACAATTCTGTTTATTTAAAAGTCAACAGGTACAATAAGGCATCTTTCATCGTGGACTTGTTAAATCAGCTACATTTCAAGTTTGTAGTGAGTGTTTGATATTCCCAATATAGACCTACGGGTGGATGTATCACTATTAAGTATCAAATGTGTTTAGCCTAAAACTCAAGTCATGGTTTTCAAGTTTGATCGTTTCTTGTAAGAGTGAAATAGTTGACCAAGCAAAAAAACTATTTAAACCTATAAGTAAAGAGCTACTTGTGAAAATTGTTTTTGATTTTATTCACTGGTTATGTGCACCTAAATTGAATGTGATTTTCTTTCTTGTTTGAACAGTTCAGTTCTGCCAAACTTATACCTCCAGTTCATGTATATGCCTCCTTCTCCCTCCTTCTCCCTCCTTGTCCACTCTCATTGTCTCCCTTTTTCTTCTCCTGTGCCTCCCCTCCCTCCACACCAGTGGTGTTGAACGACAGCAAGCGGTTGGCCAAGCGCAAGCTAATCGAGGAGAACCGGGAGCGCCGTCGGAAGGAGGAGCAGCAGAAGACGGTGTGGGACCGCCTGGAGCCCACCCAGGAGGAGTGGGACGTCATCCGCATGGTGACTGACGCCCATATGTCCACGAATGCCCAGGGAAACCACTGGAAGCAGAAGCGGAAATTCCTGGTGAGACATCGCCCTCCTCCCTCCCTCCTTTCTGACCACAGGCTTCATTGTATCGATTACCCTGCCTTATCCAGTCCACCCCCCCTACCCCCCTACCTTCGCCTCCCACCCCTCTCAGACCTCTTCCAAGTCATGCCCCTGTCTCCTCCGCCTCCACCACAACCGCTGCTCCACTGATCCCTGTGTTAATATGTCCATGGGTTTTTCGTAGAGTGGGGAGAAATAGCTGGACGATGGAGAAAAGTGTGTTCCTCAATGTTTCTGCTCTTATTTCTAATGGAACATCTTTTTTTTATGCGCGATGATCGTTGATTGCTGATACTAATAACTTGCTTTTTTCGTGCTGTTTAACTTTTCTTTCTTTCTGTTTTCAGCTTTTCAATTTCTCACCTAATCTTTTTGTTTATTTGACTAATTTGTATTCCTTTCTGTGAGGTTTCCAGATTGAAAATCTCTCAGCTGCTGACTTTACATTGGGTTTCTATGGCAGCATCAGAGGAAACACTCATAACTCACCAGGAGCGTTTCAGAAGCAGAGTGTTTGTCTGCCCGTTCTTTTGTATTTTTTTACTTGTTCTAGTCAGTTGTTTATTTTATACCTCTCGTCATATGCGGTTAAAAATCCTGTGGTCAATGTTTAGTCTGCACAGTATTTTTTCATTTTGGAAATCTATCAGAATGTTCTCTGCCGGTACTTTTCCGACCTTTTTCCCGGCTCGCATAGGAAATTTGTTCTAACCAGTCTTGATAAGAGATTATTGTTGAGACAGACATTTTTCATATAAGAATGAATTTGTGGTATTTGCAACAAAATATGACATGATGGTATTGAACTGTAAAGCAGCATTCACTACTTTCTAAAAAAATCTGATTGAGGTTTTGGCAGATTTAAGTCGCGTAAGCCGTCGTCACAAATGTCAGCGTCGTCGTTGGTCGAGTGTTTCTGAGTCGTTGTCCTGATTCTCGCCATAGAAACCCATCTTGGATTTCTGTCTTCCACTGTTCTCTATCTCTCTCATCTGTCTTCAGTTTTAACATGTCTTCTTTTTAGTTGGCTTGAGACGGGTTCTTCATTGAAACTTCACAATTCCTGTTGATTATCCAACAGGTCGAGGAAGCTATGCTTCTTAATGAAATAACATGTAATTTATTCTATACTTCTGACCAGAGTGCAGCGGGGGTGAAGGAAGATAAGGTGAGATACAGCAGACAAACATACATATTCAAAATGCTAAACTGGCTAACAAATGGAGCCTGATACAGTGTGTAGTCTCATGCCCAACCATTTACTGTCATTCCCATGTTTAACACATTTAAATAAGTTGTATAATTACATGTCTTTGGTGAAACGTCTCCATTTACATCTACACATCACATTACTGTCAACTACATGGTTTATACTCTAAATATATAATAAATATATATATTCTCACAACTAGGTTTTATAATGTTCTTAGAAACGTTTCTACATGCTGTTGAATTTTTCATACAAACATGGAGACTGCTGAGACACTGACGCTCCCCTCTTGTCTTCTTAGCCTGAGGAAATTGGTCAAGCGTCCATGGCAAATACACCTGAAGGAAACAAAGTGGATATAGAAGCCTTCAGTCAGTTTACAAAAATTATCACCCCTGCCATAACCCGAGTGGTGGACTTTGCCAAAAAACTGCCTATGTTTTGTGAGGTAAGTGTCGCTGCTTCTTTAACAACGCTTCTTAAAATGTATAAAATGCGTGTTCCCTAGCTCTATTTTTAGAGTATTCATAATTGTCAGGGTAGTGGCCTAGCATTTCTCATTTATTTATTAGGAAAAATACATGCAAAGTTGAGACTGTTATTGCAACTAGTTTAATTTAGTTCAGGTGATAAATATCATTGAAAAAACTTAGGTTTTAATTTATTGTCAAAGTGAAGCAAAGACAACAGTTACTTATAACAGCCCATAATTCAAAATGACAATTTCAAAACAGGTAAATTAATTAAATGTTGATTGTTTTTTTTACTTTCGTTGATTGTATTTTCTTCATAAGTGTTGAATTATATGCTTATATGATTCAACATGATGGGTCTAGCAATTAATTGGAATAGAATAAATGGAAGTGTAACATTAAATTCATAGTTATTTACAGACTTTATAATAAATGTCCAGTTTGAAGCTGACCAAACAAAAATAACTATGTGCATGCTAGCAGTAGAGGAGCCACATCCTGCCAATAACAATGTTCTCCTCTGTTTTCTTGTGCTCAGCTGCCTTGTGAAGACCAGATCATTCTGTTGAAAGGCTGCTGCATGGAGATCATGTCGCTGCGAGCTGCTGTTCGCTACGATCCTGAGAGCGAGACTCTCACGCTGAACGGGGAGATGGCGGTCACACGGGGTCAGCTTAAGAACGGAGGCCTGGGCGTTGTCTCAGACGCCATCTTCGACCTTGGCGTGTCGCTGTCCTCCTTTAACTTGGACGACTCTGAGGTGGCTCTTCTTCAGGCGGTCATCCTGCTTTCATCCGGTGAGCAATGGACTCTATTTATAACAGATGAACACATTTTTATTCTTACTTTACTCCATTAGCATACCCCTTATACTCCAGTAGACCGTTTAATTAATGACAATAGTTACCAGACGAGAAAAGCGTAAAAACTGTATTAGAGACTTTAAAAGCATAATTTTTCATTTATATATATATATATAAAAATACAACAAAAAAAGCAGGAACAAAAGAAGCAGGATCTGTCCGTAAATCACAATGGTCACTTATCCCACTGTTCAATCAATAAATCACCCTAATCATAGTGAGGAGCTTTGTTCAGCTACTGTAATTTGTTTTTGCCTCCATCACCATTTGTCTGTGTGACGCTCTGCATGTCATTGGAGATCAATATTTTTCTGCTGTGTGCTTTACATGGAGACATGACATGGGGTTAACCTGCCCATCTGCTTTGTCTTCTGACACACTTAGAGTAGAGGTCTAATCAATAGCATTTTCTGCTTTGTCACTCTGACCCTAACCCTTTGTACCAGAAAAGCACTCCAGGGAATGTCAAGATAAAAACAGAGTATATAATCCATACACAAACTAGAAGGGCACTCAGTGGAGCGATACCTTCGACAGAGCCCAACGGTTCCTCTGTGAATGTTCCACCTCCCTGTTGTATTTTCACTGGTAACATTAAGGGTCCTTCTACCTTCAGATCGGCCCGGTCTGAGTAGTGTGGAGCGGATCGAGCGCTGCCAAGAGGAGTTCCTGCTGGCCTTTGAACATTACATCAACTACCGCAAACACAAATTGGCACATTTCTGGCCCAAGCTGCTAATGAAGGTGACGGACCTGCGGATGATCGGCGCCTGCCACGCCAGCCGATTCCTCCACATGAAAGTGGAGTGTCCCACCGAGCTATTCCCTCCTCTCTTCCTGGAGGTCTTCGAGGACTGACCAATGGATTTAAGTGTATGCGTGCGTGTATGTGTCCTTGTGTGTGTATGTGTGTATGTATGTGTGTCTGTATGTGTGTGTGTGTGTGTGTGTATGTGTGTGTGCATCCGTCAGCGTCTGGGCACCCTGGTGGTCTCAGGGGTGGAACCAGCAGAATGGCCGTCACATTGAACTTTCTATTAGCACTACTGAGTGTCACTTCATTCCGTACGTTAGGATTAGCTCTCTGGTCTAGTTTTGGATTGAACCATTCCTTACAGTGCGGGTACATTTTTTGTTCTGTTGTTGTTATTATTGTGGATATAACCTCTCACCTCGGATATGTGTTGATGATTGTACAGTTGGCTTAATGGTGATTTTTATCAACGCTTGTTTATTCATTAGAAACAATGCAAATGTTGTATTTTCCTTCCTTTATGTTGACAATTTCAATATGGCTGCTCACCCGACACAAAAACTAGGACGTTATCAGCTATTTGTTAGTCTCTCTCCCCCCCCGCCTGCCTGCTCGACTTTATTGGACCCCTTTGTTGGTTGAATTTTTAACCGTCATGTAGTCTGTCACCTACTCGCTATCAAACTATGACACGTTAACGGCAACTCTCACTCACTGTAATAGACAGCAGCTCCACGGGCCTTGGTTCGTCTCTACGTCGCCACTTTTCACAATGTTACCACCGCCATGCAGCGTTTCGGAGGTGTCGGGAAAATCTGAACATACAGAACAGCAGCTTAAGACGAAAGTCTGAGTCAGAAACGAGTCCGAGCTTTTCTGGGACACTTTTATTCAGTGTCATACGGTAAATATAGCAACATGCACTGTTCCAGCCTGGTGGACAACATTAGCTTCTGCACAACGACAGCATGTTCAGGCCAAAGGACAAGAGTGTTATCTTTAAGGCTCATGTTATATGGAGCTCCCTCAAACCGTATCTTAACATCGTGGAAATTGTATAAACCACATGATTAAATAAATAATCAAACAATAAACAGTAGATCCATCTATAATGGTAGTAGTTGGTAGCAACTGCATCATAAGCCAGCACTCTGTGAGACGGAAGAGCAGCAGGGCACTGGTTTCTCTTATTCTGTGGCTCAAATTGTCTGTCCTTGCTGCGTTTGAGTGAAGAAAGTCTTGTGTCCGTGTCTGTTGCCTTTATTTTTACAACGTGGACCATGAAACACACATACTCTCGATCCCGACTTCCTACATTGAGAGGAATGCAGCGGTAGCATTAAAAATGAGCCTGGTCACCGTCGCCACAAACTGGTCAGGACTAACTTAAGCACACAATGACGCTGATGTCATGAGAAGACAATCATGTTGTATTCGTTTTGTGTGTGTAACAATGCCACATGCTGTGCCAAAACCAAGTGAATGATGCCCTCCTTATTGAATCCCTGCTCGGGCTCTCATTGCGACTCCGGCACTTGACTTATTTGTATGCGCGTCGCTCGCAGACTTGTTCCAACGACACATTAGCAGCTTTTAAGTGTTTTACCGCGGCTCACTAGTCACACGTACAGTTTCAACCGTTTTTTCTTTTGTTTTCTTTTGTTATAGCACGACTCCCCGCAGACGGGAGGCCGTATGTTAAAACAGTGACGTCATGGTGCTATGGTGGGTTGGGGAAATGGCTGATTGAACTGTATCGTTATCTACGTGCAGAGACAAACATTATCTGTTCACGTACCAGCCAACCACCCTCTAATGATGGCATGCATAGACACTAACACTCAAACACGCACACATACTTACAGTATACCTTTCACACACATGCGCATACATATACAGTATATGCACACATGCATGTGCCTACATTCACACATAGGTCAGACCCCAACACTGTGACCACACAGTGGGACTCGGAGGCCAAGTGAAAGTTGGCTGGCCCGAAACCTGATTCATCATCAGCAAGGTACACTGAGGGAGCTGCTGAGATTGTGAAATCGTAGCGCTTTATCCGTTTTTTTTTTATTTTAACCGATATGTTTTCTTTTTTTGTTGTTGTTTTAAAAGCTTCTCAATGGTCTTGTTGTTTGCAATGTGACAAAAAATACATTTGCTTTGTATATCTCGCTTTTCCGAGCTTCACACTACTCCTCAAAGCCGCATGTGTTTATTTTATGTTTTTCTCTTTTCTGTGAAGTGATGCCTTTTTATCAAAGCAATAGACTTGCTGCAGTGTTTGAATGACCCGGACCTCACACACACACCTCGCAAACTGTACAGACTCAATATAAATGCACAGACAATCAGAGGGAGAGAGACGAATGGGGGAACAGGCACCCAGACTCAGGCGGGCGGTCCGGTCGGGCTGGGCCATGCTGAGCCACGGCCATTTGGAAAAGTAACATTGACTATGTTTGCATGCACCCCTCACCTCCACAGTGCTGTTGAACTCATGTGATACCCTGAGCCTGCCAGTAAAAAACATCAATGAAAAGATTTGGTCAGTTATTACAAGCAGGAGCGACTTACTCAACCATAACAGACAGATTTATAGGATTGGATCAGTCCTATATTTTGTTATTAGATTGGTATTCTGGCCTTTAACCACCAAACAATCCCAGGAGCTAAACTCAGGAACGTTTATGACCTAAAAGTCTCTTTAGTACACATGTGTTGTATTTCAACTGCGTCTGAAGAGCCGTACAAATCTGAATTCCACATTAGCAAATTAGACCTAAAATGAACAATTGTTTGATACTTTTTTATGTAATGAGAAAACTAAATTCATCCAGTTGTCTTTTGTAATTTACGATTTCATGACTGTTTACAGCTCTACATTAGTATGTAACCACACTGCTCTATCACTCTTACCTCTTTTTTGAAACTTTTTAGACTTTAACACTAGTCTCAGGAATTTGGCTGCATAACTTTCTTTAAACATCAACAAAATCCCATGCTCTGCCCCATTATGCTGGCACCAACTGTAGCTTGCTTGCTTGCAGTCTGGTTGATAGTTGTACACACAGACACACGTGCTGTAGCAGTTTGTATGATTGTGTTTGACCTGTCACTGACATACAGTACTGTTAGCACCACATACTACCTCAGGAGTGGGGGCCTCTTTTGGAGGATGCACACTGTGGCCTGGGAACCTAAACTGGAACTATGTTCCTGAGGTTGAAAATGTTCCTGAGTGACTGTAAATGTTTCTGGATCCCCTCATAGGTAAAAGGTCACAATGAGAGCTAAAACTATTGCACAAAATAAAAAAAGTGAGTAATTTTAAAGCTGCATTAATTGATTTTCTTTATTGCCACTCGTGGCAGAATTCGACCAAAAACTAAAAAATTATTATTCAAGGGCATTCATGTCCTAGGAAGGAAATGTGGGTCCAATTTTTGTCTCGTCATTGTTTGATTTCCGCCACTTCCCGGGGGAAACTTCCGACCTTTCAGCTGCTGCATGTTCAGCTTTCTTCACCAGTCAGCACACAGTGGAAACATCCTGAGTTAATGAGAGCAGTGAGCTATAAAACACTAAATATAGGCCTATGTTGAGGTGTAGAGTTTGGTAACACTTCTCTGTGGTCCTTTTCACATAAACGTTAAAAAATATTGGTGTTGAGTTAGCTGCAGCCTTTCACAGCTTTTAATAGGAGCTCTTTAACTGAGCACCGCCCTCGGCTGTTTAACCTTCTGCTTCCCATTGCATATATTCGGCACAATTTCTTTGAGTGAGCCATCTTTTCTTAAGCTTTAGTCTGAATCCAGGTTTGTGGACTTGTACAGACAAGAATATTACTGTAACCAGGCTCTCTCCCTGCCTGCTTATGGGCAGTGAGTATAGTGTAGTATATGTAGAGTATAAAATGGAGATACACAAGTGCATACTTTTAACGATTAGACTGCTAAATAACAAGTCTAGAATTTAACCTTGAGTTAGATCTTGAAGTTATATCAAAAGCCTGTCTGTGAAGTCAGAGCATGAACTAATCTCTCTGACACTGTCGAACTCACCAAGTTTTAGAGATTAACTTTTTAGTTAGTAAGCCCTGTGTTACAGCAGTGTGCTAAAGTCAATATATTTCAACTTATTTCTCATTAAAATCACATTTGAGAACATGTATTATATGAAAGAAATGGATGGCTGGTTTCAGACACCAGAACCTCAACTTAAAATGATTTAAAGTAACCTCAAAGTTGTATTAACAAGTTTTAGTCGGCTGTTTGATGGTAAAACTCCACAAGAAGCTGATACTCGCTTTTTTTGCAAATTGCGTCCTTATAGAGTTGCTACAGGTTAATAAACTATTGCCTATACTTACTTAAATCAGCACCTCTTTGTGTGTCTGCTGACCTGATGACCTCAGTCTCCGGCTCTTCAGCTGCTCCTGTTTACCCTCCATTGTAACTTGATGTCTGCTGTGTGTTGCTGGGTAGGAAGTGTTAGCTGAGCTTTTAGCTGATAACAGCAGCCCGTTTAAGGGCATTTTCACACCTGAAAGTCCAGACCATGGTCCGACCCAATCTTAACATTGTTTTGATATGATCCGCTTAGTTTTGGTTTCACATTATTATTGAAGGACAAAAGACTTTCGTGTGACAGATGTACTTCCTGTCGTCATCACCTACATCGGCTGCGACTGCCTATACCTTGACGTTGGCATGTTGTCAGTTATTAATAGTAAATAAATGAACCAGTTCTCATCATAGTCTTCGTCGGAGCTGTAGTATTATCATGGGATTACTACCAGCATTGCCAACTCTAGGTGCAGTACTCCACACTATTTCCAATGCTGCCACTGAAAGTCCTAGTCGGTCAAACATTAAATTGTTGGAGGTGAAGACTAAAAGCAATCCTGCGAGCCCCTTACTCATCTTTTCTTTTTGTATTGTGCGAACTTTTAAAAAAAAAGCTTTCATACTGCAAACGTACTGAACCATCGTTCATTTGATGTGGACTGAGACATCGAATACCTTTGGTCCGTTGGTCTGGACCGTGGTCTGAGGAACCTTTCACACCTGTTGGTTTAGTCTGAAGGTCTGGATCAAACACGGGATGTGTGAAACCATAAAACCAAAACATGAGCTGAAAGGTGCTAAAATGTTCTGTAGAGTTGATGGGTCCCATGATAATTCCCTATGGGTTCAACACTGGTTGTGACCCCCCTCACTTTACAGGTAGTCCACTGAAATAAGAATGAATCAAATGCAATTAGTGCAGCTTTAACTCAAATCTAAACAAAAACCAGTGTAAACAGTACGAAACTAACTCGGATCGTCGACATCTATGACACAAATGTGATGTGTGTCTTGCACAGTGCGTATAAACTGAATGAGTGCCCTGGGAAAACAGCTCAAAATGACTCGTACATCACATCATCATCGTTACTTGAATGGTCATATTCACGGGGGGTGCTGGTGCATGCAAACATAGTCAACACTGACTGCTGGTTCGGAAAATGTTTACTGTTCCTGAGGAGGTGCCAGTACGCTCTTATCTCTCCCACGAATTGTTACTGTTAAAGTTACTCAGTTATAAACTTATAACAAGAGTTGCACCATAGAAAAAGCTATTTTACAGTACAAAGGAAAAAGGATGTATATTTTCAGACTGCAGATTTTTTTTTACAGATGTTAGCCTAATATGAACATACTGTTTTGCATAGCGTTAAAAAAAAATGACGTCTTGCTCTCAAATCCATGTTCACGTCTACAAAAGAATTATGAGCAAAATAATATGAATCATTACAAAAAAAAAAAAAATAACACTTTAATTAGTGCAGCATTAATTCCACAATAAAAAAAAAAAAGAAAAGTTATTACTGTGTCTTGACTTCACTGTCAGTATAAAGCAGCACAGCTCCACACGAACACAGCTGAAGACATCTTCCTGGTCAAAGTGTAACCAGCATCAGAAAGAAAAAAGTAATCCACCGTCGACACCGATTTCTCTCCTTGTGTGTTTCAGTGTCTTCTTATTCAACTCATCTGTTCAACACGTACAGGAAAACCGTCGCAGAAGGGAGGGATTCAGTGTGTGTAGGCGCAGGAGTGAACCTGTGGCGTCAAACCACAAGATGCACAAGGTTCTGTTGCTAATTTGCTCTGTTGCACTCTGCATTTTACTGGAAACATGGTCCAGTACTGCACTGTCCAGATGTGGACGTTGCTTTGACATGAGCGCGGAGGACTTGAAGGTGAAATGCGTTGCTCATGGTTGACGATGATTGCAGCTAATGTGAATTGGCTCTTGAGAATAAAGATGGTTTTGAGAGAAACTTGGTTGTGTGTTTACTTCTCTTGCAATTTAATTTTCGGGGGAATTTTCATACTTTGTATTTAAATTATGTTGTTTAATTTTTACTTTTTATATATATTTTTTTATGATAACACCCTGTTTCTCTTGCTCACGTCTGGGAACATAATGGGCTCACCGTTATGTTCCCAGACTTGCTGTTGAGGTAATTCATTGTTTGTAATTTTTGTGATAAACCACCCTTTGGCTCATGGCTGTGGCTCAGGAGGTAGAGAGGGTCGTCTTCTGACCAGAAGGTCAGTAGTTTGATCCCCAGCTCCTCCAGTTCACCTTTGAGGTGTCCTAGAGCAAGACACTGAACCCCAAATTGCACCTGATGGCTGTACCAATAGTGTGTGAATAAATGTGTGTGTAAATGGGTGAAAGCATGTTATACTGATAGGGTGCCTTGAGTGGTCGATGAGCCTGGAAAGAATGAATGACTATAGATAGAAACATTGAGAACTTCATGGTGCAGCCAAACCGGAGACACATGACCTCTTCTCTGGCGTGGAGAACCAGCACAAGATCAGCAGAAACACACACGAGAGAAGCTCAACATTCACATTGATAAGTCAAGGGAAAAACACACAAACAGAGAGAGGGACAGAGGCTGAATCTGCTGGAGGATGACGATCCAGATCCGAACCATCTGGAGCAACGAATCCACAGCCAGGGAGGAGAGGGAGACAGAACAGATTGGACGCTCAGCAAACAAACTCATGCAGTGAGTAGAGAAATCTCATTCGCAGGACTAAATGGATTCTTTTGGTTTGATAGAATAATTGAGACAGAGAGCGACCTACTGCACCAAACATTGTCCTGATCATCACACAAAAATATCTATTTCTTTCAGGATTCCAACCTGTTAAATTTTAAAAAAACTAAATGCTAAGAGGTTTTCTTTTCTTTTTAAATATGAGAAAATAATTGAATCTGGTCGAAAATGGTAATAACTATACCAGAAAGGGCCCCAGAATGAAAGCAAGTGTTTTTTGTACCAAGTTTAATCAACATATAAAGGAACTGATGTTGCAATTCCCCAAAATAGCCACAGCCTGGACTAAAATATCCCCAGTGAATAAATAAAGGTTAAATCAAGACTGAAATCATTTATTTTTAATTAAATTCAGAAACTTTGGTCAGGGCCACCAGTTAAAACTGAACTGAGGGAACACAGTTTTTATTTTTAGATGCTCACTGCTGAGCCTGAGGGAAAAGATTGTGTGGTCAGATGTGACAAAAATACTGTAAACACAACATGTGTCTGGTGTAAAACAGGTGGTGCTCTTCACCTGGGTTACATCAGCTCTATGTGGTGACGCTTGTGGGCAGCATCACTTCAACACACCCTGTGGAAATGCAAACCAAAACCTTAGTACAAATTACACCAATCAACACATTGTGTGCCCTCTTGTAGCATTTTACCTGTGTTCACTGCTATAGGTCCAATATTGAAGACCATAATAACTCTATAAGCTCAAATCCGAGCATGTTAACATCAGACTTTGACTCCTGCAGTAGTGTGTGAGTTGCTTTTGAGAGCGGAGCCGAGCTGCAGATGGCGTGTGAGCTGCAGGGAGGGGCAGCGAGTGGACAGACACAGTGGAAGCTGCGTTGTTGCCATCTGCTGATAGAGAGTGACACTACCACAGTCCCACTCGTGACGAGCTGGGACTCCTGACAGCACAACAATCTCTTTATAAATCTGCTTTTAAACCAACTGAGGCTCTGCAGAGAGATTTTTTTCTTCTCCATATCTAAAATCACCACATCATTATTTTCACCGTCTCACAGTTCTCAGTGGTGTGCTGCGAAATGTACAAAACTGTCAGTCTCAAGACTGGAAAAGCTTTATATAAGCACAGACCATTTAAGGTCAAAGTCATTGCTAATTGCTAATGCGTATTACCTTGGATAAAACAATGAGGTCAAAGGTCAGCTTCACTGTGACGACTTCATGCTCTGCAGAAACTCTTTTCTGATTATTTTGCAACGCTGCAGTGATATTGAACATGTTTTCATGTCTGGTTAGACACTGACCTGGCCACACTAATAATAAGTGACCCCCTACATACTGTCCCGGCTATACACTGCAGCAGCATCCATATCTGAAGCACTGTCTACCGACACTTTGTTTCATCAGAATCAGGTTTATTGTGATGTGATCACATAAAAGGAGTTTGACCCTGGAAGCAGCTGTGTGGACGTTATGTTTTTTGAGGTTGACCTTCTGTCCCATTCCTGTGAATCTCAAAACAAATTTGTGTAAATTTGTCAAAAATGTTTGTTGGACTCAAAGATGAACTGATTAGATTGTAGTGGTCAAGGGTAAAATGTCACTGTGACCTCATAAAAATGTTTTGGCCATAATCAAAAATCTTAGGGCTGACATATAAGTCAGGACAGACATTGATGTAAGCTGCAACTTGACTGGTTAGTGGAGGTGTGAAGTATTTCTGGTTGATAACTAGAATGGCACTCAGTTAAGCGCATATCTTTTCCGAGGCCCAACAGTCCACTTGAAATCAATCAGGCTGCACTAAATTCCTCACCCTTCTAGATATCCATTCCTTAAATATGTCAGATTTTTTCCCATCAAGATCCATGAATTATTCCCTGAGAAATCAGAGAAAAATTGCTACAAACGCCCGTATTTTACAATGTTAAAGAAATTGAAAAGAAATCCCAAATCTACCCCCTGATCTACGCTAAAAGTTAGTCTGTGTTTTGTTGTGATCTTTCCAGAAGTGGCTGCTAAATCTTGCTTACCACCCTCATAGATTGTCAATAAAGATGGAAGACATGACTGCTTCCCCAAAAGTGAAGCTGAGATAGCTGACTGATCTCGATCACCCCCTAGTGGCTGTATAGGTCATAAACCTCATCTACTCTTTGTAAATCTTGGGACATGGACCAAACTAAAAGTCAAAGAAGACATTAAATAATTTTTTCCCAAAGATGGTTTCTATGATTTTACGTAGTTCTTATTACATCGATGTTGTCAGTAAGTTTGGTTTTAATAAGTTATTTGTGCTACAAAAACAGATCTGAGAGCTGAGCCTAACTTGCGTATATCAGTAAGACGTCACTACAGGAGAAAGTGGAGACATGTCGTCCATTTATATAAATAAATTATTATTTGCGCCTTTTAAGACTTTTAAACTTGCAAAATGTATACATTTTTTTTTCAATTTTTTATTTGAACATGTGATAAACAGATTTTACTCAATTCAGACACAAACCACTCCACAGCATGAACTGCATTTAGAAAATTTATTCATATAGATATATTCATCTATACAGTTATGTATGATAGTATATGTATATATATTTATATAGAAATCTATGCATACTGCAATCCTTTCACAGAGGAGAACAGAGACACATTTTAGCAATGTTAACACAAAGACCGAAGCTCTGGATATCCAACACCAGACATTCTGAAAATTACACTGGAACGAAAAGATGGCATCACAAAAAGTCTTCACACCAGCAACTCAGATATCACCTCGACTCAGCTTATATCTTAAGCTACAATCACTTCAGTGATATTACAGTCATTTTTTTTTTTTTTTATGTAGAACAGTCCTACCTATTAAGTTTCACAATGCTCAACTAAAGCCTGTACAGTTTTGTTAAATGCAAAAGTAATTAAGTTCATTCAAGCAAGTGGAAGTTGCTGGTGACAGGGAGTGTCAGCAGCATTAGGTGCTTGACCAGGAAACTCAACATGACCCAGGAATAGGAGGACAGCAGACACTGGAATCTCAGAAATATGTTTTTTTGTTTTGTTTTAGAAAAATACTTTAAGTCCAAAATTTGATTTCAATGGTTCAGAGTTTCCACTGATCTGTGAATAGAAATCCTGTGTCACCAAGCAACAGAGCGGCACTGATACATTTGATTTGTCAAAATTCCCAAATAATTTAGAAAAATATCCTGTAACTGACACAAACACAGCATAGAACAAACACAACTGCATGAGAGAAAGCTTCAAATGAGACATCGCCTTCTTCTGTTTATCTCAATCAAATGAAACGTTCTCTGATTTCTCATAGGACCAAAGTGTGAAGCTGAGACATTTACGCAGCTTCACGTCCACATTCCTCTAATTGTCGTCTGCTTCGTGGTTTATTAAGAGGATACCCCCTCGACAGTTTTTTGTTTTTTTTTTAGGTTTACATTTTCCACTGATCACATCAGCACAGCACCTTTTCAAATTCATGTGTTTCACTGAACACATGTACACAAGCTTCTCGACTTCTCACTATACAGCTCAAATCAAAAAGCAGTCACATATTGCACTATGAATGCAAAAAATACCAGCCTACACTATACACAAAAGTGCTTCTAACGTTTGCACGGTCGCAAACGCACAGTATGCTACACACAAACACAGGAAACATGTACATCAAGCAGTGTTCCTGTATGTATGCATTACCATCACACAGGCAGTTACGCCCTACAGTACAGTACAATAACATGTCATGGTCCTCCTCCCCCTTTAAATGTCATGTTTGGGCTATAGTTCAGGTTGCTCACATTCCGCCCGTGGGGGGGGGGGGGGGGGCAGAGGGAGGGGTGTGGGGATCAAGTATTCAAGCAAACCTCAGGAATGGACCTTGAAGGCCAGCAGCTGCTCTGAGTGCATATTGTTGAGCGAGCGCAGGTCGGGCAGTTTGAGCAGCAGCTTGGTGAAGATGGCCGACTCGTTGGGGTGGTTCTTGGTGATGAGGCTCCGCAGTGCACGGATCAGCGTCTCCTGCAGCATCTCCACAGAGTTCACGTTCTCGATGCCTGAGCGATCTGGAGGGGTGAGTGACACAAGGGTCAGCGTAAGGCTGGTGAACGGCATTCAAGTCCAGACGACGAGAAGCTAGGGGTCACACTGACGACATAAAACACTTTAATACAAATATATAGCCAAGTGCTTCAGATGACACAAAAGATAACACAAAATATAAAGATATACAATTATACAAATGAAGGGGACGGGTGGTATGTATTGGGTGTTTTTACTGCTAAAAAGAACCATTCTGTGACTTTGTACTGTCAAAGAAAATGGATGAGTAACTAGAAACGTCACAAAACCTACCTGCAGAGACCAGGACCACGGCAGTGAAGAGGCTCATCTCCTCCTCACTGAGGCCCAGGTTGCTGAGCTTCTCACTGAAGTCAAACATGGAGTTGAGGAGGTCGCTGGAGCCCATGGCCCTCAGAGTGTCCACGCTGTACTTCGTCCCACCCAGAAAGGTTACGGTTCGGTCCTTCACGTCAAAGAGACAAGCGAAACGGACCACGAGCACCTGCAGAACACGTGCCAGGCTTTTATTTCATCTCATTTTTTGTGAATGCCCTTTGTAACATTGTTAAGAAATGTTAATTTAAATAAAGTTTATTATTATCAATACTATTAAAACAGGGCGTACCTCAAACGTGCCAGCCTTCAGCAGGCTGACCTGGTCATGCTGGGACAGATCTCTGAAGCCTGGGATCTTCTTGCCAAACTCCACCACCTCCCTGACGGCGGGGGTGAAGCTGTGGGCGAACTCCTCCCACACCTCGTGGCCAGATTTCTGTGGGTCCACGTGAGGAGAAGTGTTCATCGGACAAACCTGAGGACAGGACAGAGGAATACAACATGTTCTTTAGCTGAAGCAAACATAAAACTATTTCTAATGCTAAAATATCAGGGTAAAAAGAGTTAATCAAATATAGAATTCAGTTTTTTCAAATACCTTTATTCAGCCCGAGAAGGAAGCTTATCTTTTAGAAAATAAAGCTCCCAAAGTCCCTCTGCTTAATATGTTTTGATTTCAATCAATCAAATTGTAATTGTATATTCCATATTCACAAATCACAATTTGTCTCATAGGGCTTAACAGGATCTTACATCCTCTCCCCTTAACCCTCATCGAGTTTTTTTTTTTTTTTTAATTAGTCTTTAATTAGCTGTTTCTCACCAGATGCATCCGTCGGCCTTCTCTCCACTGAAGCCCACTGGGGCCGCCGTTGGATGGGTCCTCTGCAACTGGAGCTCTGAAGGCTCCGTGTGCGTAGGCTGGACAGTGGCTGGAGCTGCTTCTGGACAGTCTGAAGGGACATTGGTTGGTGCTGTTGTCCTCTGGACCCTTGGGGCCCAAGCTGGAGGAGGGGTCCTGTGCTGCCATGGTGGCCATATTGTGGTGGTGGTTCCAGGCCTCCTGCTGCTCTTCCTTCCAGCAGTTAGCTGCGTTTTGATCAGAGCCGCTATCCAGGGGGCCGGTGGTGGCCGGGGCCTCGGCCATTAGGTTACTCTGCTCCTGGTTGTACATGAAGGTCTCCTGGTGGGCCCTG
This sequence comes from Limanda limanda, assembly GCF_963576545.1. NCBI lineage: Eukaryota > Metazoa > Chordata > Actinopteri > Pleuronectiformes > Pleuronectidae > Limanda > Limanda limanda. The sequence goes on from NC_083654.1 coordinate 2,772,671, forward strand.
GTCAATGTTCCAATCACCTCCTCCTCCCCGCTGTCAGGCGCACTTATTGAGGCTGAGCTGGGGCTGATGTCCATAGCCACGGTGGGCTGGGGGTCTGAGCTGGAGTCTGAAGGGCTAGAGCAAAGCAAGGAGGATTGAGAGCGGGAGGGGGCCGGGCCGGGGCCGGTGTGCTCTGAGGTAGGTTCTGTGGCACTGGCCGGCAGCGGCTTGGCGATAGGTAGCGTCTGGCTGCTGTGCAACTGGTTTTGCAGCTGACTGTTGTTCATCATGTTGTTCATGGCACTTTGCATCTCCAGCAGCATGCGCTGTTTCTCCCGCTTCGGGATTCGGCCAAAGCGCACGGCTAAACAGTGAGGAGAGGAAACTATCAGAGATGCTTTCACTTGCAGAATTTGACAGTGCTGTAGACAGTTATGACTTCACTCACACTGAGCTGAGTTAGCTTACTTCAAGATGCATTTATAAAATAACAACCATTAGATGCACTTATGTAAAGGGACACTCATCACAATTATTTTACGAGCGGACTTCCTCATTCTGAGAATATGTTGTTGACCAAAGTCCTCACTGTCAATGTAACAATAACACACAATAAGGTGAATTCTGGTTAGTGTAAGAGTAAACTGAATGATTTTGGATCCGATTATCTTTTATTGACTGAATGTGTCTTTATTTATCCAAAACAGAGATAGTGTTCTAGGAATACACCATTATTAAAAAATTTAAAATCCATTATAAAACCATAGAATTATTAAATCATCCAATAACCTCAAGATAACATCAAGACAATTTTCACAATCGTTTAAAAACATCTTTAATAATATTGATTTTAAAATGTATTTATAAACAAGGATATTTATTTTATAATTTTATAACAATAACAACTGTGGTCCCCATATCTCCTCAATTTACAGAGCTACAACGTAACCATAACAATTAACAAGTATAAATGATCTCTGTTCATTTTTTCAAAGTGATGGAGCAGATGATTGCCGCTCTGGAGAGACTGAGGGAATGAGTGCAGCTCTAATGAGGCTGGAGCAGTGACCGAAGCAGATACTCACAGTCTCTGGACATCCCCACCATCAGGCATTTCTTAAAGCGGCACTGCTGGCAGCGGTTCCTGTTGATCCTCATGATGGGGCAGCTGTCGTTCTTAAGGCACTTCTTGTATTGGATGTTCTGCTGGATGCTCCTCCTGAAGAAGCCCTGTGCGTTCATAAAACATAACAGCACGGTGTCATGGCCGAGGCTAGAACCCACTGTGTGAATTCAAGCATATGCGAGGGTCTGTTATGTTCGGAGGGGTGTACATGTCATCATCAGTGGAGCCAAGTATAATTTTACAAAATTGTCTCAAGCGTGCACCTGTGTGTGTGTGTGTGTGTGTGTGTGTGTGTGTGTGTGTGTGTGTGTGTGTGTGTGTGTGTGTGTGTGTGTGTCTCTTTCCTATAAGGTGTTCTGTGGTGAGTTTGTCACTGTGCACTGCTCCACACACTTAACTAGGCCACACAGCAACATGAAGTATGGGAGGGGGGGGCTGATGGGGAGAGTGTACTAGTTTCAGAGTCTCTTGTTGTAGCTGTGCAGATGGCTGTGCCTGCAGTGACCCAATTCAACTCCATTTCAAAGTCACGTTGCTGTGTTGCGGTGAAAATGACTGATTCAGTGTGTGCAGCATGCTAGCCGTGTGTGTGGGTGTGTGGTTGTGTGGTGCTTATTTGCAGATCTGTCTTTACCTTGCAGCCCTCACAGGCATGGACGCCGTAGTGGAAACCAGACGCCACATCACCGCAGACCTTACACAGCAGCACCAGGCCATTGATTTCTGATTGATACAAAAACGCATTCTTACAGATCATCTGTTGATTTGATCAACATGTGAAAGTTACCTTTAACAGTTCACAAAAACAATTTAACTGTATTTTATAGGCAGATTTTTTGTGTGTAAATTCATCATATTTATATCACATCTGACATTTAATACTAATGTAAAAACATCAGTTTCACAAATGCTGTGAAGCCACAAATGCAACACACCCGAGTGAAATATATGATTTACCATATGAAAATTTGATTTTTTTTGGAATGTGCTATTATTGTAAGTAAAAATTAAACTGCATTTAGGTTCAAATTAAAAAGTAGAATAACCATTGTATTATTGAGACAAAAATTATTGTCAGAGTGAAAGACAAAAGGTGCCTTTGTGTTGAGATAACAAATTTTGATCAACTTTAATTGAAAATTTACCAAATTCACTATTAATAAATACAAAACACAATCATTCCAAGTAATTAAGAAAAATTCAATGGGTGTGTGGCTGCACAATTAGAGGACGTATGAGATCATAACATTGAACTTGGAACACAGCACAGTGAGTCACGACACTAAACTGGTTTGAGATCTGTTTGTGGTTCACCATCAATTGTCATTGTGAACTGAAATTAGCTGAAACTAGTTTATTGGTTACTTGGCTACGACATCAATGTTGGTAGTTAAAAAAAGTATCGACTGTGTAATTCATATTGAATTTTCCCTTTTTAAATAACACTATCTGTAAAATATTTTCCACCTCAAGCATTAGTTTCTAATAGAAATATTCTTTCTAAAACAAACACCTTAACATTAAATAAAACAGTTTGATCAGTAATGAAAAAAGGCATTTTCAATACGCTTCTGACTATATTTTGCACACACACAAAAATAGTTGTCTTACTTGTGATCCCACATTTTACAGAGGAGGAGCGTCCAGTCTTTGGAGCTGGATTGTTTTGGCCACCGGCAGGGAGTGTGGGGTCAGCCGGCTGACCGAGCTGGCGGCAGCCTGGTGAGGTGCCAGGTGGTGGGGAGGACGACTGGTAGCTGCCGGAGGAGTCGCTGATGCAGGACTCCGGGCTGGACGAGCTGATGTAGGCTATTACGCCTCCTGGTGGTAAATGGCAGGGAAGAGGAAAAAAATAGGCCATGACAAAAGGGACAGCAGCAGCGGTTCAGCTCTGAGCAGAGCTCTGAGCTGGAAAACATAAGTGATGTGTCTATTTTTTCCTTTAAAAGATTAGGTTTGTCATAGTCTAATGTGTTCTTCACAAGCATTGTGTGTGTGTCTGACACACACACAGTCACACACACAGTCACACACACACACACACACACACACACACACACACACACACACACACACACACACACACACACACACACACACACACACACACACACACACACACACACACACACACACACACACACACACACACACACCTTATTCCTCTGTGTCATACAGCTTCAATACCGTCAATACTCACTGGTGCAGAAAATGTGGTGCGTTCCTAAAAATAAATTCACCATTTCCCCTATTACAGTAACATCTAAAAACAACCATGACGAAATGTTTCTGGAAACTGCTGAGCTCTTTTAACCATTGTGTTAACACTAGCCTGATCCATAAATGTCAAATACTCCATAATGCACCAATTGTGGATTAATCCACACACCTTACATAGTTGTAATAATCTACTAAAAACGACAATTAAACAAGAATCTTCAATTGAATCAATTGCATTTGATTCAAAACGTCCTTAGAGATGACACCAGCTGCATCACTTAGATGCATCTTCAACATGTATTATAGGTTAAAGAAGCTACAATATTGAATTTTTTCCAGGTTAATCTTAATTTTTGTTTGTGTTTTTTAAGCATTCAATTCCAAACCCTCTGCTCAGAGTGGTGGCTCTCACTGTTAATACTATCTAATTTCCTTCAAATGAAATGTAACTTTACAACCGGCTCACAATGGATCTTTTTTTTTTACAGTGCAACCAATAGGCTCAACATTAACAGAGAAGATCATCATACACCGACAGCTTTCCCAGCCGGTAGGAGAAGGTCGACAGGCTGCTGCACCCCCCCCCCCCCCTTCCTCCGTGCTCAACACAGACTGACCTGATGTCTTCCACTGCCATTCTCAGTGATTAGGTAACAGCCATTACCTAATGTCAGCCTCACCAGGGTGTGTGTAGTAGGTAGTCTGGCACTAACACAGCTTCCATCAAAGATGGATCAAGTAGGAAAAAAATCAAAAAGGGTCACATCTAACCAGCCCACGCTCACGTTTCATTTTAAGGATTTTATAACAAATATTAAGCATTAACACCAATCAGAATGGGCTGAGGACCTTTAATAAAGGTGTATGTTTGTTATATAATGTGACATTATGGGGGAAAATCGTGCTAAATGATGAATGGTTGACAAATCATTGCTTTTATCATTTCACTGAAGAATAAACATTAAAACCACATATTACATTTCTGGAACTACTTTCAGCTAAAAAGAAGGATATGTGGCTAATTAACCAGACCTGCAGAATAACCCATCCTCATTCTACTTTCTGTATACTAATACATGACTTATTCTATTTCGATTTGCCATAAAGCTTATATGCCTTATTTCATCAAGACTGGAAAAGCGCTATATAAATACAAACCACCTACTTATTTAATTGTTACTATAGTATATAGTTTATTGCAGCTATTATTGTTGTTGTTGTTCGTGCTTACATTTACATATATATATTTTTTACAGTTTTACGTATCTCGATTGGATCGTACAATTTAAATGTACCCAAGGATAATAACTACAGAGATATCAGGATCTGAATGCAGTAGAACTTTTAATTGTTTTTTTTAAACACGCCCCCACGTGGAGTGTGTTTGTTCTTTCCCGGGAAAAGAACTGGGTCACCGCGATCTGCTGCAGGAAGCTGCACGTGTATCCGCGGCCCGACCCCACTCGCCCACGCACGTCTCCCTGCGAGAAATTATGCAACGTCCGCGTCACTGCGCCGCTCGGCCAATCAGCGGCGACGCACGGGGAGCGTAAACACAGACGCACATGGCTAGGCTGACGGGTCCATGTGAGGAGAGGACGACTGCAGCGCTCCCACTGACAACTGGGGAGGTGATGGCAACACCCCAGTGACGCTGTTCACCCACTCTTAACACGCCAGACACGAGTGGGACGTCTTCAAAGCGTCAAAACATGATAAACACCAGGTCGTGTCCATGCTAGCAGCGCTAACACGGGACTAGTTTCACTGAGCTAACACCAGGAAGTGACACTAGCTCCTCTGGTTGCCATTGTACCCAGCTTTATTTACAAATACTCTGACTCACCAGCTTTGGTCGCGTCCATGTCCTGTGAGAGCTGCCGGGGGTGTTTCCTCCTCCTCTGCTACCTCGGTGCACAAGCCGTGTTTCTGTCGAGTGCTCAGCAACCGGGGAGTCGCTGAATGAGCCCGGGGGAAGAGGCTGGTATCGCTACAACATTGATAGATGAACAGGGCTGATCGAGCCGATGAAGACGGTCACGGCTTCAGTCGGTTGTCCCGAAAAAACGACGAGTTTTTACAGGAAAACTGGGAAACAAATCTTGCCTATCAAAGCGAGGTTTTTCTGTGAAGTGTTCTTCCTCGGATGTTTGTCTCGTCTTCCTCGGGTTTCACTGCGACTCGGTTACAGGCAGAATGTTCTGTTCTCCATTCAGAGGCTGTGTGTTGAGGGCGCCGCTCCGCTGAATATGGAGGACGGCTCTGTCTGTCTGCAGTGACGTCAGTGTGTAAACCATGTGACCCACTTCGTCGGCTCCTCCCTCCCCACAGCCCTGCACTGGTGTCAATGTAACCCACTGACATACTTCCACCCATAGATACTTCCACCAGTGAAAGTGCACCGAGACCTCCCAGCGTCCGAAACACACCTTCACCCATCACAGATTGGTGTGGATCCAAATGTGATTATGTTTATATGTTTATGATTATAGGACAACGATAACTGGACAGGCATTTCTAAACACAGGCCACACAGGTTTTACTCTCATACCTAACCACTGTGTTTCTATAGTCGAGGGTTGAGGAAGGCGGGGGTCACACCTTGTACAGATTGTAAGACCATATAAGGAGAATTGGGATTTGTGAATATGGGCTAAAACCCACTTGATTGTTTATGGTGAGTTATGCATTGACAGTATCCCAGCAAACATAAAGAACCTTTATCCATTTTAAGCCACAATTGTATTATACATCTTTTAGATTGTTGTTGTTTTCTACCGTATTTTAACTGGCTGAAGGATTTTAGTCATTGGGTGTAAGTTAGCCACAGGTGAGCTCACCCTGTGTCCTGTGTCCACTTAATCGCATTGGGACAACACTGCTTTTGTCACCTTTTATTAATTGTACGGGATTTAATGGTAAGTGAACTGTATTTATATTGCATAAACAACACTTACAGTAGAGTTACATTTATTTATTCACAGGTTGGTTTGAATCCAAATTGAATTTTGTACATTTGTGTGTACAAATCTTGTTATTTCGTTCATGTGCTGTTATTTTTTGTGAAGTTTTTCCTTACCCTAGCAGGATAGTCCACCCAAAAATGTAAATTCACTCTTTATCTACTCATCACTATGCCGATGGAAGGATGGGTGAATTTTTTAGTCACCAAAACACTTTTGTGGACTACGACAGTTAAAGCTCCGACCTTAAATCACATCGTCTGAGACCCTGTTCAGACCTGGTATTAACATGAGAGATCCAATCACAAGTGGACAGTACTAAGTTTGTCTGTTCACACCTGCCATTAAAACGTATCCTGAATGTTTTTCCTGTTGAGAGTGAATCTCACTTCCCTGCTGTAATTGCAAATATCGTGACTGTTATTTGTGTTTACGAAGACATGATGTTGTACATAGATGCACTGTATGATTGTTTGTGTGAATGCATGGATGTAAAACTGTAAAGCCCTTTGGGTGGTCATCAAGACTAGAAAAGTGCTACATAAATAAAAAAACATTTACCATTCTTTACCAGCCTGACTTCAGACTTTGGGTGTGTCCGATAAAAAGGTTTATGTGTTGGTGAGAAAGAGGGAGAAAGCGGGTGAACAGTGTCAGGAGCAGAATGAATAAATGTGTGCAGCTATGAAGAAAGATTTTACCAGCATAAGATGAGTAACAGTCATTGTGTCAATGAATCAATGTATGGTTACAGAGAAGAAAAAAAATATGTTGAAACTATAGCAGGTCAGAGGGCGTCGGCTGAGTAGGTGCTCCTTCATATGTGGCCCTGGATGCATTTGCGTTTACAAAGTGAAAAAAGAATGTGGCCACATCCAGAGCACTTCTCAACATGGTCTAGGCATTTGGATCTGACACATTGGGGTGTGTTCAGACCTGTGCATGCAGACCCTTGTTAGCACATCCCTCTGGACATATGCTTATCCCAGGTCTGACCGAGGTCTGAGAATCATCTAAGAATGTGGCTGAACTGAAGCTGCTTCACAGGAAGAGCGATCAGGATTTCCTCCTGAATGTTGTGCAGGTCTGACCTGCAGCTACTGGAGGAGGAGCTGAGTTTTTTGGATCCAGTATTTTAGGAAAGCTGCACCCAAACAAGTAGATAGTAAATACAATGGAATCTGCTTTTAGTGATGACGTTTTTCCCTGGGCCAAAGTCATTGCTACAGTATATGTACTTACAAGTAAATGATTTATTATGTAAAATCGTTTCACTTGGTGTTCAGACCACATTGTGTTCTTTTGAGCTTTGGCAGAACATCTGATTTGCACATGAAACAAAGTAAACAGTTTTTCTTTTCTCTTTTTAAAGTATAACCAGTTTGTCAAAACACAACTTGTGTGTTCCCAGTGTGTTCCTCATGAAACACACAACAAGTCGTGTGAAGCGCAGGACTGTGTTTTTTCTCTGACCTAAATTTGAAGCACAGCACATTAAATTGCACTATGGAGAAGATCAATAACACAAAGCTGTCTCTGCTTTAATCACTCACGCACACAATGAAAGAAGTACATGTAGGTACAAGTCTTTATACTGAGTATTATTCAAAATCAGCCATGTACATCAGGCAGTAGCTAGTCTATACTGTAACTTGAATTTAAAAATATTACAGAAGGAAAGTTATTCTGTGTATTTTCCAGTACTGTAATGTTAATCACTGCTGCTGCAGAAGTCTTGAAGAATCTGTAGTGAAGACCAGAACCTGATTAAGCTGTAGGCCCTTCATGTCTTTAACTGTATTGAAACAAAGAACAAGGCCTCTTTTATTATATCTTTATAATGCACGAGATTCACCGTGTGATTTTCTTAACCTAGTACTTTGAAAACAGGCATAATATTAAATAAAGTTGTGTTTTAAGTCATTTTTTATTACAAAGACGTTTGCAGAGTCATTTTTTATAAAACAATTGCATATAAAGCATGGTCAACAAAATCACTCAAAAAAAATGAAGTGTTACAATCAGATCTGGGCCTCTGAGAACAACAATAACATGGTCTAACATGGAGCAGTCGATTAAGGACATCTCCAAATCCACTGTTCCAGCCACATGGATCATGGATAGAACCTCGGTCATATTTGTGTGGACAATCAGATGCATCGTTAATTGTTCACATAATTGCTATTACTACGCATGCAACAGAGATATCACACAGCATATATTATATATAGATATATATAGATCTATATAGATATATATTAATATTTGACTTAACTGCTTTGAAAACATCTCGTAGTGAAAGCAAACCAAATGCTTAAACTTTGTTAAAGCTTGACCTACTGGATAGCAGTTGCTTTCTTTGACTTCATGGTTAAAATACAACACTCTAATAATATATATTATATTATTAGATGCAGGTAGTACACAGCAGTATTAAACTGTGGATAATGATATACAGCAACGAGTGCATCTGGTTCCTAGTTAATGTCATGAGGCTTTTAGGATATTCCCTCCCACATCAAATTCTTATTGGGTTAACGTGACACAAAAATGCTTACCTCCTCTCCATAAACTGCACAAGGCATTTCCCCAAAGAACTCTATCCCAGCTAATGTTTCCTGGCCACAATGAGACCTTTTAGGAGTAAGCCATCCCTCACGTTACCATCCCGTTCTCCACTTTCCTTCTTTGGGATTTTTGCAGAGCAGGTCAGGAGCTGCTGCTGCCCCTCAGACCAATGCGTGGTCACACAATAGATAGGGAGTAACATGAGAGTTGACCATTGTTTTCACTCCACCCTTCCATGTTCTCAGTTGACCCTTTCTCTCTGTGACTCCGGGAAATGCTGTTTTTAGACAAGCACTGGAATATGTTGTCACCATGACCCAGTCAATTTATTAATTCATTTATTAAACAGCAGTTAAAGTAACACAGATATTTATAACAACACTAAACAACTTAACATGTGACTGTACAGATATATTGAATTGTGATGAATGGACATATAAATTTAGAAAGTTTTCTCAACTATTGCTACATGTCATATCAGAACCAGGCCATGGTGTTCCTTGGACTTAATCCAAGGAACTCGATGTAGACCTGTGATAAAAATGGTTGTGATTCACAGGTCAGAACAAAGGTTTGAAACCATTTCTAAAGATGGGAGTATTCCCAGGAGCTCACTGACCTCAATAATTGTGAAATGAAAGAAGTTTAGAACCACCAGGACTCTTTCTAGAGTTGGAGCGTAAAACGCGGAACCAAGCAAGACTGGCCTTGGTCAGGGAGATGACTGAAAACCCAGTGATCACACCATCTGAGCTCCTCCCACGATGTCTGCTGAACACTAGGTATTGCTCATCTTTTATCGGACACTGATGATGTTAAAAAGTAAAGCATAACATTAAAAAGTAATTACATATCCTTACTATTGGTTTGATTTTCAACCAGATAGTCCATTTCTGATATATTTAGATCTTTAAAATCAATGATAATGTACAGCAAAACGGAAATTGCTCCAGTGGATCTGCCTGATAATATCAGCTATAGTTCTACAGGGATTCCTCCAAGTGTAAATGTGTTTGAACTTTGTCCCTAAAAAAGAAAGCACTGCTCCAAGTGATTCTTGAGATGCAAATTAATGTTTAAAATTGAGGGAGATTTTTGATTTTAAAGGCACCACATGAACGTTGTCTCTGCCACAGAGAGTAGCCTCTCTCCAGGAAAGAGTGGTGGTGATGGATGTTGACAGAGGGCTTCAGCCTGTTGCATAAAATATGAGATTCCGTTCTTTGAAAGGCACTTTTATTATCAGAAAATTACAAGGTAGGCCAGCCGGACTGGGACCAACTGGTCAACTTCGATAGAAGCAGAGACGTGATTGAATTAGAAGCAAAACCAAACTTAGCATTAGCATTGCCTTCTTGTGCTGGACACAGCTTGGAGAATAAATGAGTTTAGTTAGCTGCTGAACTCACAATGTTTCTTCAGCTGTGTATGGTAATGCTGTTAGAAGTGCCTGCACTGTAATACAAATAGATTTTTACTTTGTGTCCCCGTAGGTGGGCCTTCAAAAGAATGAATGTGTTGCATCATTGTGAGATATGTACAATTGATTTAGATTTTAACAGGCATCCGTTAAAGCTTTTAACCTTTAAGAGCACCAGACTGATCTTTAGAGTCCAGACGAAGCTGTGGATAAAATGAACTGTAATAAACTCAGGTAGATTCAGATTAAAAATGTTCATTATTACTAGAAGTGGTGGTAATATGGGATTGGATCTGACCTCTGTTTCAAGAGTACATGTCAACCCTAATGCAAATGGGGAAAATGGCTATATCTGTAAAGGTAGGGCTGGTAATATTGTGGATTTATCTTTATGTCAGCAAATACCAAAGCCAGCAATGAACTGATCCTTTTAACAAGCGTCAGCCTTTTACACAGAGACAAATCTGACAAGTCACAAAAATGTAGAAATGCATCTGGAGGATGTGTTGTGTTACTAATTTCAGTTTAAGATGCTCAGGGAAACTCTCACTGTGAACTGGAATGACCTGTTTGGGTTCAAACTTTACAGTCTGTTAGTTTTTCCAAAGATAATCAAAAAGGTGCAGAGGAAAAACCTTTACCTGTCATTATTTTATTATTTATTTTCATGGTCTCGACTTTAATATATAAAGTGCATTGAGATAAAGTATATTGTGATTCGGCGCTATACAAATAAATTGAAACTTGAAATTGAATTGAAACATTAATGATGTTCTAAAACGCAGGTGGCTGAATGACTATCTGATTCAACCTATAGCCAAGTGACCTATAACATCTAACATCTAGTTACTTCATGAATAAATAAATCAATTGGGACAAAAACCCATGGATTGTCTGGGAGGAATACTGAGTCTGTAGATTATACATTATTATTTCAGTGTGAATCTGTGCAGGAATACTACCTTTTGTTTTCATACTGGCTTTGATGTTAATATATGCATATAACCCTCAAAATGTGATGTATTTTAAAGCTGGAGTACTTATTAAGTTAAAGGATAAGATATTGGGGTGTTAGTAAATAAAAGTCAGAAATCAGATTGATAGAATTAACTAAAAATCTCTTCAATGTATAATGGAAAGAAATGTCCCTGAAACTTCTTCAATTGTTCGAGTTATTTGTGCTTTTTTAATAGTAATCTCACCTTTTAGTTAACTTGACTTTTCTTTGTCTAAAATGTTTCTAGGCAAACATCTGAACCGAGAATCAGGCCTTCCCATAATGCCCTGTGGTCTTGCATTTGGCACAGAGAAGGTATTTCAGGGAACAGGGTCCCTAAGAACATTCAGGTTTCACTTGATGATGATTATGTGCAACACAAAGTGTGGTTAACTGTGTGTGGAGGGCTTGTTATGAGGATAATTAGTCCGGTTCTGATTATGTGAGCAGTTTACAATTCAGCTCTTCCATCATAGCCAGCTTCATAATACTGGTCCAACAGGATCAACAATCAACAGCAACTTAGTGATAGAAAGCTATATGAAAGTTGGTCACCAGCCAAATTCTTCAGTTTTTTTCCCCGGACTGTGGCTCACAAGGAATAACAAGTTGTTCCTGAATCGAAAGGTTGGCAGTATCAACCCCAGCTTGTCCAGTCCAGATGTCAAAGTGTCACTGGCAAGACATTGAATCACAACTTACCTAAGATACCATGTGAACTTATGAGAGATGTAGAATCGCAATATGAATCGTGGATGTGACCTGTAGTGTTCAGTCATTATGACTAGATTATTGCTCTGTAAATGTAAATAATTAATTTGCTATCTAATGTCTCACCTTGGACAAACTGTGAAATAATGAATTAAAATGTCTTTCTCTTTTGCCTTCCTTGTCTCTTTTACCTACTTGTGCACATAAACACAGTAAAAAGAGTAAGTAGACGGACATGTTACTTTGTGACGCAAAGTGTCAGGACCTTGAGGAGTTTTCTGTGACACCATGGCAACAGACTGTGGTCTTTGTAACTTAGAAGTACTTTAACATAAACAAAAAGATATGACACAAGTATAATATGGGCACTCTAAGTTGAGTCCTTGTCATATTTATACACAGAAGATACTGTTATAGTCTAGGAGCTTATCTTCTCTTGTGGGGATTTGCTGACAAAAGAAAATCTACCAGCATTGTCTATAAATTTGCAGAACTAACAGCCCTAGTCACACAAATTCGAGTCTTAAACACGTCACACCCAAACACCTCTAGGATATCATCTTTCCCAGACTGCACATGTCCTCACATCCCCCTCCCCAAACAGCCAGGATCACCTTCACTTTAGTATAAGAATCAGTTGTGTGTGTTTGTGTAGTGTTTCCAAGTGAATTTATCAATAGAGAAAACAAAGACTCTTGACTACACACTCTGATAATATTGACCTTGCCTCTCCACAGAACCTTGATTCTGAAGGAAGTGCACTGCTCGAACGTCATGGCGTGGGAAAGGTCTGTCATTATGATGAAGATAAATCGCTACAGTGTGATAGAGTAGATGGAGGTTCAAGAGAAAGGCGGATGGATACATCACGTTGTCCCCATGTTTTAGACACCCTAAAACACGAGTGGAGGTTTAGAAGTAGGTCTGTAGTTCCAAAGTACAAAGGGACCCATAATGGGTTTCTTTAAGCGGCAGGGGAATGAGCCAGTGGACGAGAAACCAGCAAAAGTAAACAGGGTCTTGTGTGCCAAATCTCCTTGACAGTGATTTAATATAAAAATGAGGATTTCATGTGAGGCACATCACAAATTACATCTCACTGTAGTTTTAAATAGAAGGAACTCAGTGAGACAGGTCACAGACAGCAGGGTGGACTGGCCTGGTTTAGATTTTTTATCTTTGGGACAGTAGATCTAAGTATTGAGTCTTGCTGGACAGTCTCCAATTGCACTGTATGTAAACCTAAATTTCTTAGAAATGTTCAGTGTTAGTGTGTAATGTACAGACAGGGTGCGTGTATATTACTATATTGTATTTTTATTACAAGCCTCTATTAGGTTATTCATCACACTAGTGAATTATACTGTCATATTGGACATTGTACCCTGTGCAGATCTTGAAACTGGAAACCTCATGAGTGGCTGTTTGGAGATACTGTCAGAATTTCCACTTCATCCTTTGTCCTCGCCAAGAGTGAGAAAAAACAACCAAAGAAACCCACATTAAGAGGAAACATTGTATAAAACTCAGAGCCACGTGAGGGATCCCTCTCACAGGACGTCATGAAGAAATACGAGAGTATGTGTTTCTGCTGATCTCGTGCCTAAATAGTCACTCTGAGCCCATGGAGAAACAGAAAACAAATATACATTTTAAGTTAAATGAAGCAGACCTTCAACTTGCTAAATTTGAATTCAAATGACACCAGCTTGATCAATACTAGAGCTGTGTGATAAGTTTCTCAACTTTGAAAAGTTTTATGCTTATTGAGTTTCAATCTTTTCAAATTTGTCTAACCCATTTAACTTGTAAGAAGTCAGAACATTATGGATAAACTTTGGCAAATTTATGTGCAACTTGTAAAGTAACCCTCCACTGGACCTCAACTAACAGGTTATGTCTACATGCTGGTATATTTTATGGTTGACCTGGTGCCACAAGCAGGACAGTGTGGAGTCAGGGAGGGTAAAGGAGCAGCCTGTACCAGTCCACAGTTTATCAACCACCAGTAGGCATGTGTAGTCTTGGCCTGACACCACCCAGCAGTGCATTACCAACAGCCAGAGGATATAAAAGAATAATTCACTCAGACCCCCAAAAACAGGTTCTCTAACAAAACCTCTGAATGAAACACAGACATGACTAGTCACCATAAAAAGGCCGTTTATTTCTTTAAATGTACAGACGCGCTTTAACGATAACGATGCAGCTGCAGGGTGTTGCGCCTCTTCCAGGCTGCGCGGCGGGAGCCTCCGATGGTCAGGTGGAACTTGTGGCCCTTGCCCAGGCCGCGACTCTTCTTTCCTGCAGATGTCAGCCCACGCATCTCTCTGTGCTTGTGCACAGCCTTTGTGATCCATTGGGTGTCTGGATTGCGTCTGATGGCCTTGTGGAAGGTGTCGATCAGAATCACCTCAAAGAACTTGTAGGTGGAGTCCTCGCCCACCCAGTAGGAGGCAAGCACTCGCAGACCTCCGCAGTGACGGCCAGCACGCTCCTGGAAAACATAGAGGCATATTTAATGAATGATTTTCTGGTTAACTAATGTTACAAAACAGTAACATTAGTTAACTGCTGCTTGGTGATCTATATTACATAATTACATCTATAAATGTCCTACATCCTTCAGAGTGGGCACCTGTGAACTTGGTTAGACATTTTCCACTCTATCTAAAATTTCTATAAAAGCATCTATATTAGACATTTGAGCTAATATGAGCAGAACTTTTCTTAAACATGAACTAAGCAATCATTTATTTTAAAGATTTGTGTTGTCTTTATGATGGTCAACACTCAAGTGTTGTCTGAGTAGGGTATTACGGTACTTCGAGGAAAAGCCAGTGTACAACATCAAATTCTGTTTAAGTTTTGTCTTGAGGTGTTCACAATAGATGGAGATAACATGTCGTGACTTATCTGTGCCAACAGGCCAATGACCCACACGAGGACATGAACCATCTTTAAATAAAAACTACTTTGCTGCAATTACTGTTTTCCTTCGTGGCCTGAGCAATACGATGGGAGACAATCTAAGAAGTCCACTACCGCCACATGTATCCCACCACCCTTATACATTCTAGGTAGGAAATGTCACCAATTATAGCCCTCATTAACCACTTATTGCAGAAGGTTTTCTGCCCCATAGCAGGAAACAGTCTGAACAGTATCAAGGGTTAATGTCCAGTCAGCGAGCCAGCTTGTACAAAACCATTCCTCAGAACCAGAGCAAAAAAATGTAAATGCATCCAACACTTTGATATTTTGCAGTGTCTAAAGTGGCATCTTCATCTCTTATCTGGCCAACAATCCAAACATTATCTTCAGAGTCCAATTTATTATCGGTTAACTGAGTGACAATTTGTTGCAGTTCTTCAAGTCACCAACTCTGTTTTGGAGTCAACGTCCCCTTAATAAAATCCAACCAATAAGGATCTTTAGAAATTCAAACAGGTGCCCTGCATGCTATGCCACAGTATGTGCTACTACATACAAAAAAAAAAAAACATGGGATACTGGACTCTTTAGCCAATGTGTGTCACGCAGGTGACCCAACAGGAGCATGCCTTGGGCACAGATCAGATGAAAATCCACTAGGCTCTTGGACGGCTTCTAGAACCTTTCCAAATGTGGAACTGTTTAAAGCTGATGCCTGAATAACCATTTGCAATCACAACAGCTTTACACATATAAACTGCATCACTGTCATAAACACAGCTCATTTCTCCTGGACTTAAAGCATCTGCGTAATGAGTGACTTGAACGCACCTCAGCAGTTGACTGCAAACTGCGGGCAAACTTGATCTGGTTGACACCATGGTGCACTGGCTTGCCGTAGGTGGCACCCTTGGGCACAGGCTTCTTGCGTCCTCCACGGCGCACACGGATGCGGTAGATGACGTAGCCTGTTTGAATGAAACATAAAACATGATCAGTTGACCTGGAGCAGATAAAATAGATCTCACACTCGGGCTCTAGGTCTGGGCTCGGCACTCACCCTGCTTGGCCTTGTACCCCAGTCTACGGGCCTTGTCAGGTCTGGTGGGTCTGGGGGCACGATGGAGGTTGGACAGCTGGCGGTACTGCCAGCAGCGGACGCGGAGGAGGAAGCGCATCACATCGGACTGCTTCTTGCGCCATAACTCCTGCATATACCTATATGCTCCCATGTTGACTTATCTGGAAGAGAAACAATAGGATCATGAGCCAGGTGACAGCTCGGTGACGTCTGATAACATGTTGCCATTAAGGAACTGCCTGTCCGAGACATGAGGCCAGCCTGTAGAGTTTAAGATTCACTAAAGCTGAGCATATAAGCACCAAGCAGCATTTACAGATGAATATTGTTGAGTTGGGAGTCGTGGAAAATCTGGCGTCTCAATACAAGGTCTAAATAAGTGAACCTGTCTAGAGATCCACATCAACTTGAACTCTGATCATAGCGACACATGGTTCCGGACCACTGGGACTGAGTACATGTGCACGAGTGGAGCCACTACGAGCTACTGATGAGGCGACCACATGCACGATTTTCTTAGTGACCTCTCCACGGACATAACACACAAAGCATGTGAAGCCAGGAGTCGAACACACAAGAGTACAGTGGAAAATACAAGCAGCCCATGTGTACTGAGGAGCCGACAGGCTAGATAGCATGCATGCTAACGTTAGCCCCGTAGCCACTCGCTCAATACTTCACAGTAATGTAAATACAAACACCTCACAACTAACGAAACTACACAAAGCAGTATCAACAGGAGTAAAACGCTAAAACCGTTCAAGTTTTACTGAAACATCAAGTCATCAGAGCAGCGACACATTAGCTTCCTACAGCGACTAGCGGCGTCAATGGCTCCCGGGTGGACCGAAGCTCCGCGCCGTTCAGAATGAGCCCAATCTGTGGTTTTAATCACATGAGTCTAAAAATGGTCAGGTCGTGTGGAAGATGAATGTGTCGATGATCAATGTCCCGATTCTAAAAGACTGATGGAGGAATTACAAAGAAGATTATTGTGGATTTCATTCGGTGCAAAAGTGCAAAAAATCGCGCTTACATGATGGCGTACAAGCCGGAAAGAGAGAGCTCAATTACCCAGCATGCCTTATGAAAACCACGATGACGCACTTCCTGTGTTCTGCTCGTGGGAAATGTAGTGCTTGGTTCTTTTAGTTGAGATAACGACAATTTATTTTGCAGTATGTTATAAACATTTATTTGAGGTATATTGATAGTGAAGACTTTCTATTTTATATGAAAAATAAAACGAAAAGGGAACCATACAACCAAACAGTTAAAAAATCTGACATTGTTTGAGTCCTCAACCTGACTGAAAATATAAAATCAGTAAAACTGCAGGAACTTGTAAAGCTTTAAACATTTTCTTTAAAGTATTTTTGTTTGTCAAATGATAACACTCTGTATTTGCATTTGTGTCCTTTGATATATAAATAGATAGTTTGGGCCCGGGCACTGACAGGCAGTGAGGCAAAATGGAAATTATAAGGATTATTATTTAGGCAAATTAATTTACTTTGAGTTAACATGCTCAAATTCTTTAGAAAGTGGTGAAAATTATTCGTATTCTGGGTATTGTTATTATTGTATTGTTGTCATAATTAATATATAGATTAGACCAAATGTAAAAAAGTTCGAAACATTGTTTGTCTTCTGTTGTTGTGCTCTGTTGCTATAAATAGTAGCAAACTAAATTCACTCCAACACTGTGTTAATTGATCAGGGCCATGAAAGCATGCCGTTTTGTGGTCTCATTCTTTATGAGACCATCTTTGTCATTCAACTGATGTTGCAACTGCTCCACCTGCTCTTTCAGAGCCTGGATCTCCTTCTCATTCTCCTGACAGTGGACTTGGCCTCACAGTCAGTGAGCTCAGCCATGCAGTCAATGTAGGCCCTGAAGCGGGCACGCCGTTTCTTGGTCTCCTTCTTTATAACATCATCTTTGTCTTTAAGTTGGTTTTCCAGCTGCTCCACCTGCTCCTTCAGAGACAAGGTTCCATTTTTAAGAGCCAAAATCTCTGTGTTGGCTCGCAGGAGTTCGGCTCTGAGGCTCATCACAATATCTGGTTGCTGCATGGTTTACAACAGAGAGCAGATCTATTGGTTGATGAAGCTGTAGGAACAGTTGATGCTCTATTTTCAGAAGAAGTCTTATCTGGATCTTGAAGTCAAATGCCTTTCGTCTGCAGGTGACAAGATGTTATAGTCTGTAAGATTTAGGTGAAATTGATCTATCAAACATTCAATATAAAACAATTGACAGAGATAGAGAGACACAGAGAGACACAGAGAGACCCAGAGAGAGAAACACAGCGAGAATGAGAGAGAGGGAGAGAGACAGACTGGCTGGTTTAGGCGAGAGAGAGACACACAGATGACAAGATGAAATAGTGTGTAAGATTTCGGTGAAATTGATCTATAAAACATTCAATATAAAACAAATGCAGAGATAGAGAGACACAGAGAGACCCAGAGAGACTCAGAGAGAGAAACGCAGAGAGAATGAGAGAGAGGGAGAGAGACAGACTGGCTGGTTGAAGCGAGAGAGCTGGAGAGAGAGAGAGAGATAGAGAGAGAGAGAGAGAGAGAGAGAGAGAATGAGAGAGAGGGAGAGAGACAGACTGGCTGGTTGAAGCGAGAGAGCTGGAGAGAGAGAGAGAGAGAGAGAGAGAGAGAGAGAGAGAGAGAGAGAGAGAGAGAGAGAGAGAAAGAGAAAGAGAGAGAGAGAGAGAGAGAGAGAGAGAGAGAGAGAGAGAGAGAGAGAGAGAGAGAGAGAGAGAGAGAGAGAGAAGAGCGAGGGAGAGGGCGGGGGGACAGAGGGAGAGAGAGACACACTGGGAAGAGACAAATCTAAACTCTGAGTGCAGCCCTCAAACAACTATAATTAAGAAACTATAAGTCCTTTCTATGAAATAAAGACACCCTGAGAATTCCAAGACTTTGTATTGGATTTTGTGAGAGTAAAAAAAATTGTTCCGTGGGAGCGAGTTATGTGAGTTGATGCTCCTTCCAGAAATGTAACCGCAGCAACTTCATAATATACAGTGGTTTCCTTTCAAACTTAATTTTTACTGTAATTTACATTGACCTAATGTGTTGTTTTTATTTTATATGTATATCCCAAATCTTTCCATTATGTTTCTAACTTCAGGAGTAACAATTGTATCTTTAATTTAAAATGTAGTCTAAGCTTTTCTTTTTAGTGGCTTTATTATGGAAGATTGGTGTGTAGTTCCTGTCATAAGCAGGGTGTAGGTTGGTGTGTAGCCAAAAAATTCAAATAGCTTACAGTAGTATTAGTGTTAGATTAGTACAATTTGTGTTGATACCTTAAACAAAATACAAAGGAATTATGTAATCAACGCATAAAAAATGTTTCCCCCTGAACTTTCAACACAACCTGCGTCTGGCATGAATACACTATCTTCTCATACATTTTCAAACAATGAATAATTACAGGCAAAAAAGCTCAAAAGTAGAAGTGATGTTAAATAACTCCACAGTTGTTACTTCACACATGTTCATGTTTATTAATTGTGTAGTTGTTCACCTGTTTACATTGTAATATCCTGTTCCACTGTTGTTTTATGGAGTAAAAAAACAGACAGTCACATGAACACAGTGAATTATACGCACATGTTTAATGATGTGTCACAACCGTTCAGAAGTATTCATTTATTACACGATGTAGTGTATTATGCAGCAGGGTATTACGACGAATTTCTTAAAAATCGTTGTCCGTGAACGCATCATTAGCCAGTACGCATGCGCAGCGTCAGGATAATCAGAGCTAGCAGGGCAGAATGGACGTGACGCTCCAAACCTGATAAACACATGTTAGCGTCCTGATCAGAGCAGGACACTTCACCCGGATGTGCAGCGACTGACGCGCAGTGATTTCACAGCTGGACTCGACCTGGTGTGTTCACACGACGCGGCATGACGTGCTCCGGCTGACCTGTTAGCTAGCCAGGCTAAACAACACAATGCTGTCACTGCCAAAGCTAAAGGCTACACTCCGAGTTGTTGTTGTTTTCTAGAAGCCCGGGTCCGTGTTAACGTTACACACATCTAACGCGTGTCACAGCGGGGTGTAAACAGCGAGACGTGGTGTGCTGGTGCATTACAGGCTCGACATGGGGAAAGGCTGTAAAGTGGTGGTGTGTGGCCAGGCAGCAGTTGGGAAAACTGCCATTTTGGAGCAGTTGCTATACGGAAATCACTCTGTAGGTAAGAGACGCACCTGGAAGGACTGGAGACAGCAGATCAGAGACATCAGACATCCTGTGATTTCAATGTTTTAATTTGAATTAATTAAATTAATTGGTTCAGAATAAGACTCGCCATTGATCTTGATATTCAACACCTTGGTTAACTGTGTAAGTATAATACAGAATATAACTGATGTTCTTTCAGTCTGATATTAATGAAATGAGTTATTCACTTCTCATAATGTGCTGTTAAGGGCTTCCATGATCATGTTGCTACCTTTTGAGGTAATCTCTCAGTTGAGATACTGTTGATTTGTTATGTGTATGTGGGTCTGAACGTCTGGGTTCTGATGTCTCTTGTGTCCTCTGTGTCTTCCAGGCTCTGAGTCCAGTGAGACCCAGGAGGACGTGTACGTGGCCTCGGTGGAAACTGACCGCGGTGTGAAGGAGCAGCTGAGGCTCTACGACACAAAGGGTCTCCACGATGGACAAGACCTCCCCAAGCACTACTACTCCGTGGCAGACGGCTTCGTACTCGTCTACAGCGTCGACAGCTTGGAGTCTTTCAAGAAGGTGGATTTTCTGAAGAAGGAAATCGACAAATCCAGAGATAAAAAAGAGGTGCAACTGCTTCAAAGTATTCTTTAGTATCCTTCCTAGTATGTGCTGTTTCTTGAAGTCTGTCTAGCTCAGCTTTGTCCTGAAATGTGCCGCTTCATATCACAAGACTGGAAGTGTCTTGACACTAATACAGATTTCTCTGTTTTCAGGTTCAGAGTGTATGCACTTCATTGTAGTAGCCATTATTATTAGCCATTATTGTATTTTAATTGTAGTGAGCTGAAGGTCAGAGCTTGGAAAAAAACAACACCTGAAACTGTCTTTTTACACAAGAGTGTTATGAGTAACAAACCTCAGGAGAGCAGCAGCCACATGTGACCCTGAAGACAAGTTATGTATCACAAATCATCAATAGCAATCAGTCGGTTGCTATTTCAAAGAACTGATTATAGATCTACTTTCACTTTTGTAGTTTCACCTTGAAAAACGGGTGGTTTTTCCTGTAGGGCTTGGTAATTAAACAATATCGACTGCTCATACATTGTGCACAGTGAGAAGCATAACACAAAATTGATCTGTGTAAGATTTGTATAATATTTGTTCATTCTCTGCTCGTAAATAATTTAAAACCTTCCCTCTGAAGCAAAAATCTATTTTAAACTGAAAGGAAACAATAATGTGACATTTATTGTGATAATTATATATCGACTATATTTTTATCTCAATATATTTCATAACCATATTACCCAGCCCAGTTTTTCTCCACCTTATTCAAAACCAGGGCTCTGGCCAAGTAACAAGATGCCATGTTCATCTCCACATTAGCTCTGTCCTTCTGGTTGGTTTTCTGTCCTCTGTGTGGATATTTGTTACAATTATGACCCTTAAATGTCCTTAGTATTTCCAGTCACTATAATAATTATATGGTCATTTAATACTGAACATGTAAGATGTTTTTACATTTTTTCAGTTTGACTGGTGAGAAATACCTCAATATTTTAACTTCTTACTGTCCAGTACTAGGTAAAGAGCTCAAAGCTTAATAAGAAAGTCTAATGTTAATATGATCTGATGGTTTTTAAACTGTTGGCTGATGTACTATGAACTTAACCGTATTTGCTTGCGGTGTTCCTGCGGTGTCCTCAGGTGACGGTGGTGGTGCTGGGGAACAAGACGGACCTGCGGGAGCGTCGGCAGGTGGACCAGGAGGTGGCGCAGCAGTGGGCGAGAGGTGAGAAGGTGAAGCTGTGGGAGGTGAGCGTCACCGAACGCAACTCGCTCATCGAGCCCTTCACCCAGCTGACCAGCCGCCTCACCCAGCCTCAGAGCAAATCCTCCTTCCCTCTGCCAGGGCGCAAAAGCAAAGGCACTCCGTCCAACGACATGTGAAACTCTCAAGACCCCCCCCCCCCCCCTAAAAGCACTCCTCTCTGCTCCTGCTATATGGACAGGCTGCATTCACCTCACATGGGAACAACTAGCAGGACAACAAGGATTGCCTTTAGCTTAGCAACATGACTTTAACTGCTTCTGTGTACACCTGATCATTTCCACACATTCATTCACGTATATGCAATATTTGTATCATTTATGGACAGCTCAGCATTGTGGGTAGTTCACTGTTCAACTTGCTTTTTGAAAGTGAGAGGAAAAGATCAATATAATGGCTGTGTGTTAAGTGAGATGTCTCTAAAGATCTCTATTTAACATATCATCTAATTTTCCTTGCAAATAAATGTAAAACAATGGTATGATGGTACCAAATCAGGCAAAGTCACTGTGATGACAACACTTCAGGAGAAATTGTGATTTGAAAAACAACTTCTTTGGAGCTCCATCTCAACAAAGAGCAAACATCTGCTGCTTCTGGAATCATGTCATCACACTTATGTTGCCAAGTCTGGCCACTGTGTCTGGACGATAGTAAAACCAACGTCATCAACCATATCTGGCAGCCAAGGCTGCAGCTGGTGACAAGTTAACTGTTGTTGGGCTACAAACGGCTCCCACTTACACTCATTGGCCACTTTATTCAGTGCAACGTAAACATTTAACAGTTTTTACAGCCGGTTTTTACCCACACTGGCAGAAATGTGTTAACATCATCACTAAAATATATAACTGAGTTTACACCTCTACCATAAAGGCATAATAAAAGTAGAGTTTATGGCTGAGCAGTTGTAATGGACTGTCCAGCTGTAATTAACAGAATACAGAGTACAACTTGTTCTGTCCCTTCAATGCCAGGCAGTCACTTTAAATAAAAGAAAATAAATGAAAAGCAGGCTAGCAGCTTCCCTGCACTGTAAGCTAAGGCTAAATGAGTCGAGTAGCTAGCTCCACACTTATCGCACAGACAATGTTACTGATCGTCTCCACTGACCCTGGAAAAAAGGTTAGATAAGTGAGTTTTCTGAAATGCTGAACCTCTTAATATGAGGGCTCATGTTGTAGTTCACCTTTTACAACAAACCAAAACCTTCCTTAAATCACTAACCCTTGAAAGAAAGCTTTTCCATACAGTGCTCAACACTAACAGGAAGGTGATCTTGTTCTCATGGGAAAAACATCATTTAAAAAAGAAAGCACTTTAGTACCAAAGATTCCAGACGACTCAAACACAGATTGATTGGTTTGGCATTTTAGTTGTGGTCGTGAATTAATGTGCAACCTCAACTGTTCTTTTCATTTGAAATGTGTGTATCCTCCCAAGTTGAAGGACAAGTTCATAAGTCAAGTTAATACAAAGAGTTATATAATCTCGTTCATGGCAGCGAGAAGAATCCAATCGGAGGCCATTCTGCAAACAGACTCACAATCCACTCTATCTATTTATGCACTGAACAAATGGAGATTGGATTGAATCTCTTCACGACCAGTACAGGGTACATGACTACAGCCACCTTTAAATCTATAGACATGCAGCTGAACATGTGCTTGACTTGTGAAATCTGAAACTCTCTTCAAAACTCTGTCATCAAACACCTCAAGTGGTTTATAGACAGAGTTTACAGAGTTTAAGGACCTGAAACGTTATTTCCCGTCTGATGTGAACGCAGCATCAGTCCTTTGCCCGGTTAGTATCAAATAGTAAATATGGCTCAGCAATAACGCTTATGGTACTACTTTAACTTGTTTGATTTCATAATGTTTGACCTTAGCTGCACTCCTGTGTCGTCCAGCCTCTATAATCATATAGGGTCCTGGTTAAAGCTGTGTGAGAGTGTGTGTGTGTTTGTGTAGAAGCCTTTTTAACAGTAGAAATCTGTGTTGAGAGGAAATATTTATTTTTTAACTAATTTATATTTGTCACTTTAATGAGCAACATTCCCTGACTGAAAAAAAAAACTAAACAGGGAGAGACTGTGATGGATGACCTGTGCTGTTTTCTGTGTCCTCAGTGTTTCTGAGTATAAACATTTCATGTGCTGCTAGTAGAACAGAGGTAGTGACATCAAGACTTCAGTCAAATTAACCCTAAAACTGTTCTAATCGGTCTTAAAATGTGCTGCATAAAAATAAAAACCTCTTCATAACAAATCCTCTCAGAGCGTTATTCTTGTGGTGAAGGGAACATGTTGGAAATGATTAAACCAAGATGGAGGCTTCTTCAGTTGGTCGTGTCGTAGTGTTTAAGGGAGAGAGTGAACAACTTGTGATCAGAACGGAGCACACGTCACCATCAGGATCCATCCATATCTAAACGTGTCTACATGTGTAAAACACCTTGGAGGGAGAAGCAAACTTCAACAAGAACCTTTAATGCATGTGAGAATTTATATTGACTTTCGGGGATCATGCTGTGACAAGTTTCATCAAACAGTTTTTACATTACATTTAGTATTTACATTCATCCTTCAAGCTCAAGCTAAAAAAAACAAAACAAGAGAAAACATTAAACGCATTATTGCCAAATTTGATTATAGTTATAATAAAATAAATGACAACAACAAAAGTTATCTTAAGAGTTAAGACTTAAATTCTGAGATAAAAATCATCCCCGCCCCCCCGAGCAGCAGCAGCCCCTCTGGTGATTATGTGGCGTAGCGTTTGGTCCACTGTTTGGCTATTCTGTCATGTTCAGGTCTGTTGGTTGTGTACTGTGTGGCGATGCTGGCAACCAGGGGATCGGCTGAAAACACACAAAGACAAAACGTGGCATTAGAAATCTGTCCAAGCGTTTTTAGGACTTGCAGACTGTTATTCGATATCCTAATGTGTCTTTCTTTGTTTCTACAGATATCACAGTAAAAAAGCAATTGTGGATTATTTTGGTCACAAGAAATGTGACAGCTCTACCCCTGCATAAAGGATAATGAGCCTCATGAACCATTTGTACGAACAGATTTGTTCTAAATTGTCCATACGAGTCATGGCATTGTTGCATTCACCAATTTTCTTGTATTTCTTTCTCATTTTCTTAAAAGGTATGAACATAATTTACCAGTGCTCCAGATCTGTTTTAGGAGTCACAAAAAACTCAGTCTGCTGTTATTCAAATAAAGTTTTTTACTAATGGAACATATATTTCATTAGTTTTAAGCATTTAGAAAGCTATTATTTGGGCCTTTATTATGCTAATTAACTATTGTTGTGCACTCACTAATACACACAGGTGGCACTGATCCTGTTTACGCACGTCATCGCCACACTTTTCTAAGTTTTTCTTGAACCTGCTGTGGCATGTTTGCACAAATTCACCACAGAAACCAATGTACAAGAATACGAACATGTAAATGCATGAGGCCCATTGATCAGATATTTACACACAGTGTATCCATTCTGGTTATTTTTCTAATAGAAAAAATAATATTAATTGCCCCTTTTTTGACAATACACAAAAAAACTTCCCCACAACAGGAGCCGACAATATGGACAAAATCCTCCATCACTGCACATGTAATTAAATATCCCAACATTATTCTTAGTTTAAGAAAACAGTTGAACAAATATATTTAAATAAAATAGTGAATCTGTGAATAACTTACCAAGGTGCCACATTACACTTACTCCAAAAACCTTGTAAGTCCATGATTGCCAGAAAACCGCCCCTGATTATGAGCTTTTAAATAATCACACATTGTATATGATCGTCCCCGATACTACCCCACAGAACAGTGCTTACATTTAAAGAGCAACTACACTGCAGTAAACCTTCACAACAGAAGAATAGAAAGATTTATTAAATGCTTTTCCTCAGGAAGTATCAGCACAAGCGCTGTGTTTCCGTCTCCAGTCACAAGGGCTTAGCCTGGTGATATAAGGGGATTTAAAGGTCTGTAATATGAGCTGGAGTCACAGAGCACATTTAAGAGTAATAAATGTAACTTTAAGATCCTTTAAGTAAAGTCCTGTAGGGCCTAAATGAGAATCTCATTATTTCTCCTCTAATGTTCGGAAATGGAGATCAGGCTGAGAAGAGTTTTGTGTTTTAAGGAGCAATGTTTTGTTATAATAATAAGAAGCTGCAGACAAAAATAGATGGGAAAGAGGAAAATACTCTTTTTTATTGTTAAAGAAGAAAGTCCCAATATAATCAATGTTGTCAGAAAAAAATATCAGCTTTCAGGTGATTTAGAGGCTCTAACTGGGCGTGTGTGTGTGTGTGTGTGTGTGTTTTGCAGCTCTCACCAGGGTTGCAGTCAGTGAGCAGGGAGCAGATGGACAGCAGGACCTTGGCGATGGTGAGGGCAGGACTCCAGTTGTCCTTCAGGATGTCCAGACAGATCACCCCCTGACTGTTGATGTTACAGTGGTAGATCCTGGTGCGGAACGTCACCTGGACGACGCACACAAAACAAGAGGATCAAAATCACTAAACAGATTTATTCTTAAATTACTTACTTAAGTGCGATGCAGTTTGGTGACCAACACAAATACACAGCAAAAACCAAGAAGGAGAACAAGACTTGCATCAACATTTACAACTACAAAGAAAAAAAACACAGTAAAGATACTTTAAACAAGGAAGTGAGGGGGGTCATTATGTTTGGCTTACATCCATTTATTGTTGTAGGTGAGTGCGTGCGTGCGTATAAGTGTACACTGTTTTGTAGATTTGAAGGTATGAGAGGCCAGAAGAGCAGAGACAGTTTGACCATATCTGCCAGAGGGAGAAATATTAGAGGGGAAAAAAGTGTTCCGCCCCCCCTTCCTCTCAGTTGCCCTTTCCACTCTCTCTTCTTCATAATTCATAAAAAACTCGCCCAAAACAGATTTTTAAAACGTTATGTTCTCATTTGTCTGCCAGACTCCATGGAAAATATACAACTGAACTGCAGTGTCAACATCAACCCATTGAGCAGCACTGAAAGTTTAATTTCTTACAAACTAGTGTGCACAAACCAACTGCATCACAAATGCAGAATGAAGAAAATGAGGAGACAATGAAATTAAAGAATGCTGATCCACAGGTTACACTTGTGCAGAAATGAAGAGCAGAACTTTAGGTATTAAAAAAAAGACCTAATTTCATATTTTGTTAAGTGTAAATGTTTGAAAACATGAGATGACAGTACATTTCTGCACTTTTTGAAAGGGTTACAACCATGTGAGTAATGCCACTGTATGTATGAACTGCAGATTTAACTTGGTTGTGTGCCCTCTAGTGAAAAATGTGAAAATAACACCTCTCCAAAGGAGCTCCATCAGCTCATGATGCACAAAAACAAGCTTTGCCACGAACTGACGGACATCCAGTTAAAAGAGAAGTTTGACCTTGGGGGGTTTGAAGGGGTAGTCTGGTGTGAAGGCGATGTCCAGGAAAAACACTCCTCCCTCGTACACGGAGCCTGGAGGGCCCAGGATGGTCGACCTCCACTCATAGATGTTGTCTCCTTTAGGTCCGGCGCTGTCAAGACACAGGAAAAATCAACTCTGGTTTAACATTTGGATGCTACAGAGATCAGACAGTGTCTCTAGCAACTAGAAAACAACTGAGGTAACTCCCCTGTACCACAAAGGGACTGTGATTCATTTGAAACCTCAGTCTTCAATAAAAAAAACGATATATCCTAGACTCCTTATACGCACAATAAAATGCTTCCAACATTTTTTAGAATTTCATAATTAAGGCCTATATCTAAAAAACATCTCATATTAGAATATTTAATTTCTGATGATTGACTGATCTTTGGAAATAATAAAATATTATGAGATAAAGGATTTAACCTTTTTTCGAGTCGAGATCATTGAAATTAAAACAAAAAAAGGCTTGAAATATATGTATAGTCACTTTATATTCGAGAATAAATACATTTATGAAAAAATAAATTGAGATAAACTTGTATTCTGACATGCAACATCTGCTCAATCACTAAAATGTATGTATATTTTCTGCAGCCAGGAATACAATAGACAAAGTGCAATGGCCCATGTGCGTAATCATGCACACAGTGGGAAGTCATAAAAAAAAAAAAAAAAAAAAGATCAACATAGCCTCATTTTCCTGTGGAGATAAAACTGCATCCTAACAGGACTGAATGTGCAGCAGCAGCACAGAAAGTCCACAGCAGCTCCTCTCTGCATTTTGACAGCAGAGAAGTTGTCACATAATTGAGCGTCTGATGAAGCGCTCAGAAAAAAGACACTTTACTGTTTCACATAACCATTGTTAAATAAGCAGAGCTCTTACAGCACGTTAGAGGCATTCAAATGAAAGTGAAAAACAGAACATGCACAACACAGTGTACAGCAATATATTTAGACAGAAACTATTTGAATATTTAAACAAACAAAGTACGATGTATTATTCAACAAACAAAACTATTACATTATTCAGTCACAGCAATTCCAAGAATAATACAGGCCAGCGAAGTTCTGACTGCACACACTGATTCCTCTGCAGGTCGTATGTTCTGACTATTGTCTGCAGAGGTTAATATCAGCCAAACATCGTATTCTGTCACACACACACACACACACACACACACACACACACACACACACACACACACACACACACACACACACACACACACACACACACACACACACACACACACACACACACACACACACACACACACACACACACACACACACACACACACACACACACACCAGGGGGCAGTGGGGTAAGGGTCAGGTGTGAGCCTGTGCACATCTCTATGGCGGCTTCTCTTGAGGGGCTGTCTGTACCTGTGTGAACATACATGTCTGACTGATAGCCTCTGGACTTTGTACTTTCTTCTGGATTCTCTGTGAGCAAGTGGGTGCGTTGATGATGTTAGTAACACACGACAGACGCAAGATTAAAAAATGAATCAAAAAGGAGACAAATATCTCAGGATGAAAAAAGGACGCCACACAAGAAGAAGGCACAATGAAGATGGCAAGAGTTTTTAGTGGTAAAGACCAAAGCCGGTGTAAATAAAAACATGTGATCTTCACAGCACCAGCACTCGTCTGAATCTTACAGGGAGTTCTGTGTTGCGTCGTTCGTGTGTGAAAGACAAACATCTGGATTCACTACAGACATCATCCAGAGGTCAGAAAACAACTATACTCTCTGTGAATCATGTGCTTTGGGCTGAAACAGTTGATCAATGATCTAATTAGATGCCAGAAAGTTAATTAAATGGCAATTTAATTTTTATCAATTAACTACAACAGGAATCAATTAAGTTAATTTGCAAAAATCAACTGCCAAATTGGTGGTTCAAGTTTCCTAAATTCTCGCCTCATTATTGTTTTCCTCAAGTTCTTGGTCAATCAACAGAATCCATTGAAACAAATACTCTTTAATAATGAGCATTTTCACCATTTCTGATGTTTTCTATACTAAACAACAAACAGAAAAGAAATGTCTGGATTGACCAGTAGAATTAAAGGCTTAATTAAAAGGCAGATAAATCAGTCAAGGCAGTTCACTGATTGATATATAGGTTCAGTACAGACGGTTTGAGATTATCTAGAAATAATATCACAGAAAAACCATCAACAGTTGAGTTTGTTGTTCCCTTTTTCCCTGTCACTCATTTCCACCGTGTCTACACTGTGACTTCTTCTAACAGCCCAAACCAACACGCTTCAGTTTTTACTGCTGTTTAACTCTACAGCTGATAGTATTCTCTTTATGAGAATTACTTTTGTGACATTTAAGGATTCTGAAGTGAAGCAGAGTTTAATGCTACAATACATCACACCAGTGTGTCTGAAAAATATTTGTTTTATGGCACCAATAAAAATGAAAAGCATAAGAGGGATACTGGCTGAATATACCCTAATCAGACCATTTTAACATGTTTATTTTCATAATGATGTCCTGCTGCATCATTATCCAACCATGTGAACATAATTAGATGTCTTTAAGCTTTAGGTCATGTTTGCAGAGATTCCAGGAAAAATGCATTTTTTAAATTTTGCATCACATACATTTTGTCATAGCGTCACTTATCGTATGACTTCGTACGATTCGGCATCATTTTCTGATCAATACAAGCTTTAGTTTTGTAGGGTTCTATTATTATGTCCACCAGCGAGGGAACAGAAAAAGAACAGAGAACACTTCTCTGTATAAATGTAAATGAACTCCAGCAGCATCACAAATTACAGCTTCAAATATCACCACACACACGAATCGAAACCTCTAAAACCATTTCAACTCAAAGTGATCGTAACCTTCATGCATGTAATGGTTATATAATACGAAGATGTAAAAAGTCAGTCCCACTTCTAACTACAGTGTAAGTGATGGCTTGAAGCAAAGAGTACAGACTGATAACAAAAGCAACTCCTACCCACATGTGAAAGTAAAAGGGGAGGAACCCCCCCCCCGCTCACTACAAAAAATACCACGTCCCTTTGAGGAATGCACTTCATTAACACTGTGTTAGCAGCGTTCCTGCAGGGGGACGCCTGACCTGGGGGTGGGGGTGGGGGGGTGGATGATATACATGTTACTGGCCACAGCACAAGATCTCAGGCAGGACCCAGAATAGATAATGAATCATTTGCCACCGATTCAACAAGACCAAGTTGTTTTTTATCTCCGCCTGACAACAGAATCGTCTAACATTCACAGACAAGCCACAGAGAGAAAGAGACAAAGACCGAGAGACAGAGAGAGAGAGAAAGAGACAGAGGGAGAGAAAGAGAAATAGACAGAGGGAGACAGAGAAGGAGAAAGATAGAGAGAAAGAGACAGAGTGAGACAGAGAAGGAGAAAGATAGAGAGGCCACCCAGTGCTTTTTGTGAGCCAGTAATATGCCATGTTATCACTGTGGTCATTCACTTCAATATCAGGAGGGGGGGGGGGGGGGGTCTTCCGTAGCACACACACTCACACAGCTGACATTTCAGCTGTTTCCGTTTTTTCTAAGCTTT
Source organism: Limanda limanda (assembly GCF_963576545.1). Taxonomy (NCBI): domain Eukaryota; kingdom Metazoa; phylum Chordata; class Actinopteri; order Pleuronectiformes; family Pleuronectidae; genus Limanda; species Limanda limanda. The sequence continues at coordinate 2,803,769 of NC_083654.1, forward strand.
TAACCTAAAGGCACACAGCAGTTTACCCAAAACTGAGTCCCCCAGCACTGCAGAGGAGAACAGAGGTTGAATATGTTCACTGAGCCGACAGCATTCATCTGCTGCAGATAAGATCAGCTCCATTGTGGAGATGTTCAGGTCTAAATGTGCAGTATTTTGGGTAATTCATACAAACATATGGAGAAAACCTAAAAGAGTGCTTGAATTCACATTACATTTAAGGATTTTTTCTTAACCTTATTTAACCAGTAAAGGTTCCCCTGGGATTATAAAAAAAAATAATCTTTTTTTTTTTTTTTTAAAAAGGGAGTCCTGGCCAAGACAGGCAGCAACAAATAACAAGTTAAGCAGGCACAAAACAATATTATCAGGATTACAATGTAAAAAACATGAATTAAGGTGCAAAACTATTTATTTTAATTTTTTTATATTTTCACCTAAAACCTGTCTAGACTTTGAAATTAGCTCGTATTGGTAACCGTTGGGTTTTTCTATAATTTTGCTATGTAAAATATATGTTGTCATTTGGTGATTGAATAGAACTGAATTAAATGAAACACTGTATTTGTAAGTGTTGACAGTCAACGCTAAAGGCCAATTTATGCTTGTCCGTCTTTTCTAAAACGGATAGATAAGACCGCCCTATCCGTCGTGGAACGCCCTCTCCGAGCGCCTCGGACAGCTTTTCGTACACCTCTGATTTTTCGAACTGTCTGTCTTTGTTTCTGAGACTCCACGGACAGCTCTTGGCTGTGATTTCCCGATCATTTCCCTACGACGTAATTTCCGGACCTCAAACTTCCTGCTTGAAGTGTTCGGGTTTATTGCTTGACAATAAACCCGAACACAACTACGATTCTACGATTAATGTGACGTGTGTGTTAAGCCAGCGGAGTTGTCCGGCTGACGGTGGCTTGTTAGAGCACTGACGACATGTGTGCACAGTCACATACGGTTATAACGAGCTTTCAAAACGGCGCTAGCGGGCTAGGCTAGCAGGCTAGCCACCATGCTAACTGCGGTGGTAACAGTGCAAAAACCCGCCGTCACGACTTTAATTCCACTTCTATCATGACACAGTTTCTATAATACCGTCAGGTTAGAAGCAAACACTGGATAGTAGTAGTTAGTGTCGGGAGTCCCTGCTGACTGTGTGGAAGCTGGGAGGGAGCTAGCTAGCTCCGTCTAGCTTCAAGCTACACAGAGCTTTAAGCTGTGGAATTAGCAACAGAGTTCGGAAACAAGACCCAGGAACAGCTGCGCTAAGAAACGATAACATCAGCATTTTGACCTGCTGGGTGTCACTTTATTTAGTTCTGTTAGTTGCCATGGTTCAGTGTGTGGGAGGCCAGCCGACAGAGGTAAGTTGTTGCAGACACACGTGGACTTCTTCTTCCCAAATGGGGTAGGCTTCTCTGAGCTCGTCTTCCGTTGCGCCACCTATGGGTTTGGCGGTGAATTGTTTTCAACGTACAGTCGTCGGAGAAGTAAAAATCAAAAAGACTCTCCGCTCTCCGTGCAACCCTCTCCGAGAAACGGATACGTAGAAGCATAATGGAGCCTTAACAGTGTACTTAGTGAGAGTCAGGCTTTACTTCCCATAGGATCAGTGTTTTACCTTCCACAATTCTGATTTATGATCAAATGATATCATGATTGCAGAAGATATTTTATTCTATGGAGTAACATCAGTGTCCAATGACCATCTCGAACCAGTGACTATTACCATGAACATAACTTATGAACACTTAATTAGAGCCTGATGGAGTTTATATGATGCTTTACGGCACTTGAACCAGGTAAATGTTGAGGTATCATTAACGCTCAGCATGCTCTGTGGATTTTTGCCTGACTGGCCAGAAGAAGGGGGTGGGCAGTGTTAGCCTTTGGGGGTGGGCTGCAGGCTGCACCCACTCAACAGATAGAAACGGTATTGATATTTTCTGCACTTTTTTCCAATTACCTGAGCGAGAACCCCACAAAAAATCCTTACTTTCGATTGTCGGGGCAGACCGCACCACTAGCTTCGCTGCCCGCACAGAAATTTCACCAACCAAATTAAATTACAAAGCGCTGTTAAAACTGCAAAGAAAGAACAACTATTATTGTATTGTCAGTAATTACAGTTTAACAAACAAAACAGAAAACTTTTACCTTCAGTGTAAAAGCCTCAGAGCTGAAAAGATCAAAATACATCGGTTCTCTCTTTCTATTCTTCTCTCTGTACTAAGCACATTTGTGTTTTCATCTGTAAATGGATCCATTCAACACTTTGTGTTGCTTCACAATGCGTGTTACTCTCAAACCACTTTTGTGCAAGTTTCGTCTCTTTATTGTGGACCTCAATGTGCACACTGCCTGCAGACTCATTTTCAATCACCACTACCTGCCTAAAATGCTATTGTGATGATAGGGAGAGAGACTGTAATAATCTGCCTGACTCAGACAATGTAATGACTCCACTTCAGTTGAGTGCCACGGAGAATCTGTGCAAGAGCACCGCACACACCACCGCCCCCCCCCCCCCCCAACCACACCCCACCCATTTAGTACATGGCAATCAGCCTGTGTAGGTTCTCTCAGTGCGACTTGAGAACAGTGCAGGATGAAGATCACATGGTTCATACTCCTCCACTGAAACAAACAGTCTTTACATAATATTAAGTCTTATTACTGGAGCTGAGCAAAACAGCTGAAAACCACCAGAATAATGTCGATAAGAAACATTCTCATATCATAACATTCAATTTTGTAGAAGTAAAATCCCAAATAAACTAATTTATATTCATCAGGGTTAAATATGTTCAACGTTTATGGATTACTGTCTGACAAAATCATCAAAACATGACTCCACTGCAGGTCAATATATGGTAGTACTGTGTTAATTGCCAGATGAATAAATCTGCATGAAATGTCTGAATGTACTAATTTTACTGCTGGTTAAGCAGCGACTGGACATTGCATTGTCCAGTTTAAACTGAGAGGAAGATTGAATGTTTTGAAGCCCCCCCACATGGTCTCTAGAGGCTGAACTGAAGGATTCAATTCAACACAGGAAAGAAATCAGTAAGAGCAGATTCAACAAAGAAAAACATTTTAAAATCTGATTTATAATATATATATGGATGTATGCTAATTTGACATTTACATCAATTGCAGACAGGATGATTAATTCAAGGATATCTTCCCTGTTTTGGTGAAATCTCAGCCATTTGATTAACCGGCCAACAGAGGCACGGATGCTCTGTCTAGAAAAGCAGTCCGAGTGTGTCATGTCTTTATTTAGTACACCACCAGACAACAAACTGCATCTTTGCTTTTAATCCCTCCGCTCAATATTTCTTTATCCCTCACTTGGACCATGACATCACATTTTCCAGGGGGCTGAGCACAGGGAAGTTCTGTTGCACACAGAGCTGATGTGATGGCAGCGGCGCAGCATTCCCACGAGGAAGACTAATGGGTTGCTCAGACTAAATGTGACATTTTCCTGCAGGACTTTCAATGCAAAGATGTGAATAGATGACAATTCTCAAATGCATACAAGGGGGGGCTAATAAGGGGTCCAGTTGAAATCCATACACATCATTTTAATCGTTGAGTGGTATGTCATGCAAGACAGTGATTGAAGACAAATGGTTAAATTGTCATATTGACAATTGAAGGTGTTTGATTGAGAAATTATGAGAAACATCAACTCCAGCATTTCCCTCATCCTTCTGGCTGCTTTCAGTCTATTAAACTAGGACATTTTGTGCTGCTTCCAAAGTGCCTACTGAGAATGAAAAGCCATGTTGTCATAGATGAGCCTGACCTCTACCTGCACTGCAACTTTTCCCTAGAATGTTGCTTTCGATGCAGCCTCATTTGCTTTGTCAATGATTAATTCAAATCCAAAACCACTCGTGTTTGTTAACCTGTTGCTAGTGTCACACAAATACAACCACTCTAATATTAGTATAGTCTGATTGTGTTCTCAGTTAGAGTTGACCAATGTTTGTTAACCTGCCACTGTAGGAGCTGCTGTTACATAACCTCAGGGATGAGCCACAACTTTACTGAGCACATGCATGTGCACGAGTCATAAGTTCAACAAACAGCACTACATCCCTCTTCACTGGAAGCCTCTGTTCTCAGTGTGTGTGCACTGGTGAAGTTTCAACATCACATGAAGTTTCAAGTTGGAGCAGTCTGCTGTCTTCTTCTATGTGCAGGTGTATTTAAAGGTGAGCACTGAGAAACTGTCAGCGTATGAATGTGGAACAAAGTCTGTATATATAAATGATTCTGCAGATTGAAATTCAAAAATCCAAGTTTTTTAATGGATGGTGGGTTCGGAGGCTGGACTGGTACCGGCTGGGTGGGGCCAAGAGACGAGTGCGATCCCGAATGACATCATACGTAGAGGAAGTACAAAAGGAGACGTTTCGATAATACATTTCTTAGACTGGACTGAGTAAAAAAGTCCGCGGAGTGACTGTTTTCATACTTTGAGGGTCCCTACTGACCCCCTCTAAGTAATTACAGATAGCAAAAGCCCAGAAAATGTATTTGAAACAATATGGGCCCTTTAATGATGTCCCAACTTCCTGCAATTACTCAGAAAGGCTGAACACACTGCAAAAAACCGAGCCATGGTTTAGTTTGATCCGAGTCCAACTCTTTAGGTCAGACTTAATTTTGGTCGATTGGTCGGGACTGTTTCACACATGTTATTTTGTATTGGTCTAAACTGAAAAGTTAATTTCCAATATTCAGTGAGGATTGTACACAGAGTACAAAATGTGTTTGTTTTGGATCATGAAGAATATACATTGTTCTGCAATATTTCAGCTCAATTTGTGGGACTACACAGATCGACTTTGCTTTGGACTTTTGTTTTCTTCAAGAAACCCGTCCAAGGTCTAAGCCCAACAGAATTAATCACCACTTGTGGCTGGTTACTGTAAACCAGGAACTATCTGATGTGAGCATAACTTACGTTTAAGAATTTTCGATCTTGGATGCTCAGATATACACACACACACACACATTTCAGTTGGCAGAAAGAAGTCAAACTCAGCCGTACCTACAGCTGACGGGAGATAAAATGGAACCTCTATTCCCCTTTGCTACCCAACTAAAACCTGCCACGTAGGAGGGGAACTTCTTCAAACTTCCATCTGTGCAGCAGCAGCTCAGAGCTCAGTGCTGCTTTCAGGTCTTTGTGAAGTAACTGCATTGTACGGGCCAGCCACTTCCTCTCCAGGGAGGAGGCTTTTTATAGATATGAAGAAACTGTTGAGAAAACCTCAGTAGTCTAAAACACGCAAAGCCAGTAACACACTGCAGAGGTGTGTGTGTGTATGTGTGCTCACAGCAAAAAGAGAGAGTTCTGAGGCAGCACGCACGCACGCACGCACGCGACATCAGGAGAGCCCAAAAGAGACACAAAGGATTACGTGATTTACAAATGGTTCGAGCTTAAGACATCAATGAATCATCCAACCCTGATCAGCACTAGCAGATACCCTCCTCTTCAGCTTCTGACCAATGCAATGTCAGGAATCTGTGAGAATGTCTTCAGGTGTCCGGGGAAACGGGACGTTGGGAGACACAAAGATCAGGATGTGAGCAATTAATGAAATAGCTGCTTGCGAGGAAAAAGGGATAAAACATAAGGAAATGCAGGGAGGGGCAGAACTGTGATGTCTGCACTTCACACTTCAGTGACAACGAGGCTGTAAACAAATAAAAGAGGGCCTGCGCAGCATTCCCTGAGTTGTGTGTGTAATTGGATTTGGATGAATGCCAGATGAAAGACACTGCCTTAAAGTGTTTGCAAGATAAAGTTTGATACGACAGAGAACAGATGTTGACAGGCACTAGTCTGGAAAAAGGGAGCAGGCCGAAGACGCCAAACCCACTGACTCACCGGTGTGTAATCCATTAAACGGCACCTGCAAGGCGAAGCTAGCCAGCTCTGTTCACACCCCTAATGAGCAGATTCCCTGCTTAATGAAGAACATAGAGCTAAACAATCCCTTAAAAACTCCCTTAGTGCACTGTCAGTGGTGCTGAGTGGAGGATTTTCTAGAGGGGAAAGAAACTAAATGAAAAGATGATGCCTGCTAAAGATAAGACAAATCCCACCACACACACATGTGGAGCACTAAGTCAGTTCCTTCATGGCCAGGTGAGAGCTACGTCTTCTGAACTCGGGTGTCACCATGTCGACCAAAGGGAGACACTCGAGAATGCACACTCCCATGATCCTCCAGGAGAACCGGTGCAGTAAGAACGGCCGTCACTGTGATGAATTAAGGCAACAATTGAAAAAAAGACGCGCTACAGGTGCAGTGCAACAGCTGGTTAGAAAACTGCTCAATCACCTGCTCCTAACATGAAGGGGAGTCATACCTGACATGATGCAGTCTGCCCTCAGTCATTCCTGATGAAGTAACACAGGCTCACCAAAATACAGTTTCATTAAAGAAAAAATGCTCAGTATTATCCTAAACCAGTTGGCCACTGTGGCTTTGAGTAAACATGTCTCAAACAGGAGGAGACAAAGCATTTACTGGGGACTACTTTCACTTGTGGACTAATACACACAAGTGCAGTGCCCCTTGTAAACCTGCGTGTTTGGAATGGGCTGTTTCTCTCGGTCTGTGTTAATGCTGGTTGCAGCTTTCGTTCTCAAACTGCCAGAGTGACCTGCAGCGGTTGAGCCAGCAAGTAAAGACCTGCTGCTGGACTCAGGCTGCAGAACCCTGAAGCCACAGCTGCTCCACAGAGAGCTGTTCACCTGTTTGTTCAGAGCTCAGTGAAGCTCTCCTCTGTACGCAGAGCTCCAGACCGGAGAATCCGTTCACATTGTTGTGAATGCGTCGGTTGTGAACACGCTGACGTCCTGTGATCAACATCAACATCTCAGAGCGCGAATTTATTCAAAATGTATTAATATTGAACGTATCCAAACTGCACCAAATTCAATCCTGCACCTCCTTTGGTCCTTAACAATACTTATGCCAAGTTTAAAGCTATTAAGATGATTGGTTCTCCAGATATACGTTCCACATAGACAGATAAGTGAAATATTAGATTTCATGTTCAAGTGACCATTCTGCGTGTGCACATTGTAAAGAAAGAAGTCACCCAGTGTAACAGTGGAGCTCAGTGGTGTTTGTTCATAGCTTTTGGACAGAACTAAAGCAGCGAACTGGAATTCAGTCAGACAATCGAAAACTGGAACATTTTGATTGGACTGTCCATTAAAAGAATCAAACTAGAATGGGACCGACTAGAGCGGATACCTCTGCCAAGGCCCAACCGTCCCCTAAAATTCAAACAAGCTGCACCAAATTTCCCCCATAGAGACCACTCTCCTAAACATGCCTGATTTTTTTCATCAAGATCCATGAATTATTGATTGGGGAAATCAGTGAAAATGGCAAAAAAATGAACTATCTCACAAAGAAAGTGATAAACAAAATTCCTGGAGCTGCACCAAAATGTAACAGGCGCTTCCCTAACCCACACGGCCTCCTTTCACCAAATCCAGTTTTAATCTGTTTTGTCCGGTCGTTTTGCGTAATCTTGCCAACAATCAAACAAATGGCCGGTTGAACACCTAACATCCTTGGCAGAGGTGGTAAAACACAAAAAGAAATGATTAACTGAGGTTTCTAGTAGCTTTATGAGCAGGACAATTCTAAGAATCTTTTAGATACGTTTGTCTTCTTCTGACTGGACACAAACTCAAAAGAGATTTCACATCACATTCAAGACACCTAGAATGAATACCTCTAAATATCCTCAGAACCAAAAACAACAAAAAAACACACAAACACACACGTCAATAGCCCAGATGCTTCGAATGGCACATTACACATTCTCCACTATGATTGATACACTCACCTGCAGTTTGGTGGTGGATCCAGTGTGATGTCCGCCAGCTCCTTCTGAATTCTGCACAGGCAAAAACAAAGAGGCGAGGGTCAAAAGGGAAGCGCTGATCAAATAACGTGGATCCACACTCAGGAGCCCAGATCCACACCTGACGGACACAAGGCGAGAGCTGCTCTGCTAGTGAATAAAACCTCAGAGAACCTGTGAAAAGCCCTTTTTGACAGAGAGTGTTTGGACTGATGCACTTGACGACCTTTGGTGTCCATCTCTTCCTGTACCCAGAACTCTGACCTTGTCTCCAGATGTTGGGCATAGATAAGAACACTTTCAACATAGTGAACGTCAGGCCCGGGGATATTAAAAACCTAAAGTACATCTATGAGCCTTTCAACCATCATAGCAACGTAGAGTGGTGTGAATCTAATGCAGTGTAGGTCATTGAAACCTGGTCGCCATCAGGCCGTTCACCTTTTAGCACTAGTGGAGATGAGCTTGGAGGACTTGCTCATGATGGCTTTGCTTTCTCGTTTCTTCGGGGGGGTCACGTCCTCCTCCTGATGCTGATGAGTTGAGGACGCCGAGGAGGAAGAGCCGGTGCTGGTACGGGAATCCTCATCCGACATACCCAGCCTGGGGGACATAAGCAGGAACACAAGAGTTTAAGAAAGGTCAAGAGGTCAATGTAAAGCCTCCACGTTAGCAGGCTGCTGGAAGATCCTTGAACAGGCTTCACTCCCATTAATCTGCATGTAAATTGTAATGTATATCGTCTTTTCTCCACTAACAACTTGCTGTCAATTAATGTTTCATCTAAATCTACACAACACGTACATTGCAATACAACAGACACTGTTCCTATATAAAAAATGCTATAGATTGCGACCACACATCCCAGTCTCCGTACAGTTCCCAGTCATTTGCAACCAGCAGGCCTGGACAACATGCTGACCCGGGCTCCATCAGTGTAAATCGACCAGTGTGTGTTACAGCGGGTGTTGGGTGTTTATCGGAGGATCAACCCCCCCCCCCAACCCCCTCCTCCTCCTCTTTCATGACGCTGAATTCTGATCCGTCTCGTGTCTGCACAGTTTATTTTTAGAGCCGTCGGGCTGCGACAAAGGAAACGATCCGGTTCTGGAAGAGTCGGTCCGGAGGGGCCCGGCGGAGAGGAGGCGGGACCGGACACCGGGACCGGATCGAGACGGAGGAGAAGGCGGAGAAGGCACCTCGACGGCGGGGCGATGTCGCAGTTGTTGCCGGGAGAGAACCGACACTTCCAGCTCCGCTCCGCAGCCTCCGGGAGGAAGCAAACTTTCACCCAGCAGAGGAAGCGGGTCCGGCGGCAGCAGCAGCTCCGGACCCCCGGTCCACCGGACACCGGACCCCCGGGAGCAGACAGCCGGAGGCTCCTCGGGTTTAAAGCTGCAGGATGAACCGTAACCACGCACTCCTCTCACGGACACACGTGCGCGCGCCCCCTAGAACACACAAACTGTGAAAACACACAACGAGTTCTAATACAAACAGACATGGATACCTTTCTTTGTGTGTGTGCGTGCGTGTGTGTGTGTCTCCGCCGCCTGGACGCACCACTGTGAACACACCTGTATTGGAGAGAAACGACACTTCCGGTCAATGTCTTAAAAATAAAAGTACAAGCGGTGGCAAAAAGATATTGTGTGAAGCAGAAGAAAGTACAGGAACAACACACATGAGTGACTGTAATGCACACAGTGTGTATATCTGCCAAATGAAAACTGAACACAACACTTATTCAACTAATTTGTTTATGATTTTTATTTATATATTTATTAAATATTATATCTTCTATATTTGGAATTTATGTTGGTAGAAAACTCAATATCTAAGGGATGAAATGCACAGGAGTAATAGCTCATGCCATAGACTCTAATATCATTATTGTCAATTTAGTTTTATAGCTAAAAACTATTTAAACCTTTATTATTATTGTTATTATTATTATTATTATTATAAATTGTTTGTCGTTTGTTTTTTTTTGCTGCCATTTTTGTCCAGCTCCATTGCGACCGTTAAAGAATATGCGATAAAGGTGATAGATGGATGAATGTGTTATTACTATTACTGTTTTTAATATGATGATTATTATTATTATTATTATTATTGTTATTAATATAATTTTCCATATTGGAAGTGTGGTCAGTTGTCGGGATGAATGTCAGCATTTGTGGTCGGGTTCAAACTCTCAAGTCTTCCACTGAGGTTTAGTGCCTTTATTTTGAAGAGCTCAATCATGCCTTTTCCGGGATTATCGCGCACGATGAACACGAGCTCGCCGGAAGTGTTGCTCCAGCAGCAGACGGACCTCCTGACAACGTCATACAAACACACACACACACACACACACACACACACACACGCACACGCACACGCACGCACACGCACACACACACACACACACACACACACGCACACACACGCACACACAGGAGCTAAAACTCTTCAACCATTGTAGGCCCTGAAGGGATTCATGCTAAAGTCTTGTGAGGTTGATGCCTCATTTACTCTCCTGTGTGTCTCCATGACCTCACCCACCTGCAGCAGGTGTGATCCTCTGCTCCTGCTGGAGATGAGATGTTATCTTCCTCCTGCTCAGGGTCAACCAGAGAGCTGCACACATAGAACACACAGACATGCTCCAGCATCTCCTCTGTGGAGGATGCATCATTACCAGGCCTCCTCATTACTTGGAAGTAATACATTGATGCTGCTGTTAGCCATCAGCCGGAGTTACTGTCTAGCAATAAACACAGCGGCCGAGTGCACGAGTGACACTTTTATAAATGACATTTTACAGCTCACATATGACATCTGTTGCAGGTTAAATAAACATTAAACAAAGTAATAACGTGGCCCTTTTATTGACTTCTCACAGCATGTCGCTGTAGCTCAGTGCAAAGCTTCTTAGCAAGAGAAGGTTTTGGAGAACTGTCAGCCACTGAGTTTATTTTCATTATTATGTCTTCATGTGACAGAATATGGGAATATAACATTTTGTGAAGGATAGAAACTGGAGTCTTAGAGTAAGTCTCCAGGAAATCAATGTCCTCTGAAATCATGGAGGCATGACTGTGTGTGTGTGTGTGTGTGTGTGTGTGTGTGTGTGTGTGTGTGTGTGTGTGTGTGAATGGTCTGTATTGATAAAGCACTTTTCTAAACTTGATGACCACTCAAAGTGTTTTTCAGTACAGTGTTTGCAGTTCATCTATAGGCAGCACTTCTAAGGATATGCAGAATGGGGAAGACTAACCAACGACTTTCTGCTTAGAGTACGACCCGGTCTATCCCCTGAGCCACAGCTTCCCCACAGCTGTGTGTGTGTTTGTGTGTGCGTGTTTAAGTTAGTGTAGAAATTAGTTTATGGTAGTTTGATTGCAGAGAGTTAGTTAGATAGTTAGTTATGTGTTTATTTAGAGCAAAAATAAGAACATCTATATTAGCAAATATGGAAAAGGCACAGCAAACAAGTGAGCTTAAACAACAAATGCTCAAAAATAAAGAAACAGTGTCTGAAAAGGAGTAAGAAGGTCCTATCTATGTTGGAATGTCCACCAGATAATGCGGAAATAATAAAGGGTTTTCAAATTAGATACATGTTTTAATGCAAGGCCCCTCTGGAGGTAAGATTGTGGAGTATTGCAAGTGTCACCTTAAAGCCCTTGAGTCCACACACTGGTTCAGACTGGGTTAACTAACACATGTGCACTGTATGAGTTCATGAACAACTCCTCATGCTGCCTGCGTCTGCCACTAAAATGTAATAAAAATATATAAATCACCCACACGCTGTCTAGGTCTAGAGACTGTTAATTCTGTTTGACATATTGACCTGCTTATAACAGCATGTGTCTAATAACTGACCCCCCCTCCCCCACTCCAACACAACACCTTGATTCACAGAGCCAGTTTGGCCGTTTCTCTCCTATTGATCACTTACCAGTGCAAGTGGACCATTATTATCCATTATTATCCTGCAGCGTGTGAGGAAGGGAGGATGAGGACTGCCCCCCCCCTCCCCCCCTTCTCACCTCCACCCCACCGGTGTGTCAACTATAATTAACTCTCCACTGCTGCTCCACTTTGCTGGTTTTGCAGCTCAGCCAGAGACTAAAAACCACAGCCGAGCGCCGCGGCCCCCCCCCTCAGACACGGCTGCTGCAACCAGGGCCATGGACCAGTGTTAGTTTGTTCTGTAACGTGCACGCTATGTTTGCAGCACACGCAGCATCAGTAACCCTAACCCAATGCTCTGCTGCTAGTTATTCAGCCCCTTCAGTGTCTTTGCCCCGGCCTGTTAAATCAAATAAGAAAATAAAAGCCATCTAATATCTTGTTTGTGTAAAATGTGCTTGTGTGAACTTGTGTTAAGTTGTGTTGATATATTATCAAATATCTTGTTTCTGTGAGATAACTCTTGTGAACTTTGCTGAAAATATACAAGACTTTGTTCACAAAAGACAATCAAATATAGAAAGTAAACTCCTGTTAATTAATATTAAAGTCATATTGATCTTTTGTTAACAAGACATTAGGTAATATCTCGCTCTTGTCTGCACAAGTTATTATCTTATGTGAGCAAGATACAAAAATATCATGCTGCAGGACTTTGGGGAAAGAATGTAAGTACATAGATGTCTCAGCCATTATTACAGCTTCTCAATCCACTGTGAAGTAGAAATCACAAAATTACGACTTAATGGCCACAACAATTAAAAACCTGCTGCAGCATGTGGGAGATCACAATGACAAATAGCTAAATCTATTGATAAATCATAACAAAAAAATAGTAATACCTTCTACCTGTATTTTGATCAACTTAAAGGCTTTGACTACTTCTGCTGTCTTTTTCCTCCTGGTCCCCCGAGTATAAAGTTTGCAGAATCCAATGTGAGAACACAGCAGGGGTTCACTGGAGTCTGAGCGAGCGAGTGGGGAGATGGTGACACTTCTTACACATGACAGACAGAAAAATGAAATATCTACAGGTGGAAAAGTCATGTTCACGAAGGAGTCACTGACAACGACGTCAAGAAAGAGCCGATGCTGGTGCTGATGAGTTGGAAAACTGCCCGGAAAGTCTGGACCCGATTCTCCGGAGTTCCTCATGTTGCTGTTCATGTCTGAAAACAGTTAAGCAAACACTTTCACACTAAAAGTTAAAGTTCTTGTTCTCTCTGCTTTGTGGTTACTATATACCACAGACTTTTCTGAGTTGTTATGTTTTTCCACCGCAGCCAGGGGAGGAATTTAACGTCATCACAGCTTGTGGCAGGAGGATGTACTCTGTAAACCCTCTCATGCTCTCATGTCCTCAGTATAGAGTCCAGGTGCTTTAAGATCTACAGAGTTCCCATGAAAACCTGCAACACATTACATGTGAACTGTCTGTCCACACGAGTTGTGTTTGAAATAGTGTCTCTGCAGCAGGGGGGGTAAACGTAGTGCCTGTCAGTATTTTGGCTCATGGCTGCAGACGTAATGGAAATTTCTGTAGCTGCCAGTCAGGATAGTTGTTTTCTCCTGGTAATCTACTTTAATTATAAACACATTCTGAGTGCAGGAGGGTTTTGTTAAATTAGAGGAGGATATAATGAAACTGCAGAAACGGGGTTAAATACCTTTTGACTTAACATAGATCATCTAATTAATTAAAGCCAACTTTATCTCTACTGATGAAATGAGCTGATAGAAAGCTCAACAACGCACTTATCATTAAATCTTACCTCAGCTCAACTTACAGCTTCACTCAGGGCTAAGTTTCTGTAACAGCATCCAGTAATCTAATAGAAATGTTAGCCTGTACATACAGGGTTTGATTGTTTGCGTTGCTCGGGGATGTTGCATTGAGTCAGAGCTAAAGAAGACCCAGTGTATTTGCAGCCCTGTGCTGGGACCACTGCTGTGCAAACACAGTGGTGTCATTGAAATGAAATAAGCGGCATGTGTTTTTTCACACAGTGCTGAACACAGCCTTAGAAAGTGTCTCATCAGAAAGAACTTGGAAACAGTAGTCACAGTTGTAGCTGTCCACACATATAATAAGCTGCTCAGACATGCACTGAAGTCCGGACATGTTCCTGGAAGGGGCTGTATGTAAGAATGCAAATGTCTGAGTCAGTTGCTCCTGACATCTTCCAGCTCTTTTCCTGCCAGAAGTCACAGTGAGCGCGTGGGCCTGTTGATGACGCTTCTAACATTCGATGGATGCAATTTTGGAAAAAATCCAACACACACAAATATCTCAGGATGAAAGAGAGGTGTCACATAGATGACGCAGACAAATATGTCAACATGGAAAGAAGATGAGATTCAAGAATGTTTGGCAAAAGGGGCCAACACCGGTGGACCTTAGAGGTAGATTCAAGGGGCTGTACACTGCAGGGAAATGAAAGAACAACACAGTGAAAATTAAAAAAAAGGCATTTTACAGGTGGTATAAACACGTCTGACCAGCAACATTTTCTGCTGCATTCTACATATGTGGAAGACAAACTCCAGAACATTTCCGGGACCAATTTTAAGGAGTTCATGTCTGAAACCAACCCTTAACATTTCACTTTTGTCCCTTATTGATCGAAACTGATTTTCTTCGTTCTATATTGACCACTGTCGGTCCAGCAAGTATAAAAAATGTTGATTTGCTAAACTGAGTTGTTTGTAGTTAGAAGGTCGGCGGTTCGATCCCAGTTATCCTCATTCGGCAGGCTGACGTGTCTGTCGGCAACATACTGAACACAAAAATAGCCACTTCTCATAGAGAAGGTGCTGCACATAGAAGTATGTGTGTGAATGGATGAATGGCAAAATAACTCAGTGGCCAGACCAGAACAGTGCCTTATAAATACAGAGCATTTACCATTTCCCTTTGACTCTTCTTGTGACTTGTGACTTGACTTAGTCTTTTGTAACAGGTCATGAGAAATTGGCAGAATCTATAGATAGCTACGTTATAACTGTAACAGGATTTAGTTTTGTACGAGGTGCAGGCACATGTGTTCACCAGCTTATTTGCAGATGCACGCGACCGCTGTCAGTAACAGTCAGAGCTGAGATGATGATGTAAAAAGGCCACGGCTCATGTGTTTTGCTTTCACAGATTTCACAGATTCAGCCGTCATGACTCACACTCAGTGAACGGGCCTCGACTCTTATTTGTTGACTCAGACTTGGACTCGAACGCTGGGGACTCGATACTCATACCTCAGGTTTTACAACTCTACTACAATAGTGATCAGGGTGTTAACATGGAAAAACAGATAGGAGACAGCTGCTGTCCACATGAGCTCCTAGAGGTTATCTGCACAAAGCCACCATCCTGATTTCCTGTCCTCCTGTTGGCCACCCTGTAGTAGTACACTTAGCCCACTGGATTTTGGTCACAAGAAGGAGCAGCAAGTGGAGCCATGCACTTCTTTTTTGTCCTAGATTATTCCCTTCAGGCTACAGGCAGCACTGTAGAGGTTAATGTCACTGAGTGGAGCCTGAAATAAACGTCTGCAGACACTTTTCAGAGCGGAAACAATATCCGCTCCTCCTCTGCTTGTTTTTTTTGTTTAATTGAATCAGCACTTTACTTAATATCCTCCGAAAGAGGCAGAAACAAAAGAGCAGTAAAGCGTCAAGCCACTAAATGTGCAAATAAAACGTTATCTATCATCTCTATCAAAGAAATGAAACCTCTTTTAACTCCAGGCTCAGCGCCCCCACTGAAGAGGATCTCTAGTTTTGTTGAATCCTCGCCTAAAAGAAATTGCATGCTTTTATAAGGTCATGTTCACAGAGCAGAGCGCTGTGTAGAAACAACAACCCCCTCATTCACTTCAATCAGAACACTGTGTAGGAACAGTGAGGGCTGCCGGTGCAGAGCATTAAACCGTGTGCTGCAGTGCACTGCTGCGAAGTGTGTATCTGCACATTCCTGTTAGATTACTTAGTCACGTCAAAGTGCTAAATCATAATGACTGAGAATAAAATGACTGCTGCAGTGATAACATTGCAGAGTGGCCCTTTGTGATGGTATTATAAACACTGTGCAGTATTTTGACAGCTGATAAGCCTTCAAACTCATGGATCTATTACTCCGACTCACAGTCACATTTACTGTCTGACTGAGACAACCTGGCAACTCTATTTCTAGGGTTTCTTCAAAGGTTTCAGACAGCTTAGGTATGATTTAATTCTGACTCAGAGAGCTTTACAAAGATTTGTGAAGCATCTGCACAGTTTCAAATGATAATTTTCAAAAACAATAAATTCTGCGCAGGATTTACTTATACAATTTACTTATATCTGACATATTGATAAATACTAACTCTCTGGGGACGTACTTGTGGGGTCTTATCTTCCTTAGCCTCAGGAGGTAAATCATAACATTTTAAGGTGAAGACATGTGAGGTTAAGAGGGAGGAAAGCAGTAGTTTTAGGTAAGGATAAGGCAATGTAATGTCCTCTGAAGTCATGGAAACACCTTTTTTTATTCACCTATTCGCCTGAAACCTACTTGTGTTACTGCCAGGTCTTCATTAACACCGACTTTGGATGTCTCAGGACTGATGTCAATATCAGGTCTGAACAGGGCCTGAGTTTTACAAAGGCAAGGAAACTCTGATTCCTAACTCAGTATCGACTGCTTTCAACTAGATCAGGGGTTTTCAACTGGTTTTGTCCCAGGGACCACCATTCTGACTTGAAAGTAATCCGCGGCCCACTGATGTGCCTTCGCACGAGCGGGCCTAAGGAAGTTTTAACATTTGGTTTTCCATGTTGGTTTTATTTAAAAACCTCAAACAAATCTAGAAAAATCTGTGAAAAAACAACAAAAACGGTTGATTTTCAGTGCTTAAGAATTGAAAACAAAATTAAAATGCAGTTTGTAGTTGTACTGCATTTCAAAACCATATGTACATCTATATATAACGTTCATGACTTAAATGTACAGACATGTAGCCGTCATGTTGAGAGAACGTTAAAGTAACAGTGATCAATAACAATCAACATAAACTGGGGCAACTGAAGAGGAAAGATGACAAAGTAATGCAGAATATGTCACAAATGATAATCATACATTATCACACGAACAATTGAGGCCTACTTAAGTTTAACCTCATGATCACCAGCACCTTTATATTATTTTAGACATATTTTTTTTATTTTAGATATTTTCACGATATTCAAGAGTAATCTGGAAATGTGTTTAAATATCAAAGCGAATTTTGCGGACCCCCAGCAATGCCGTCGCGGACCACCAGGGGGCCGCGGACCCCCGGTTGAAAACCCCTGAACTAGATGAATCAATAAAAAAAATATATTATCAGTCTTTGAGTTTTCATAACTACTTAGGTACCATTTATATGACTTCTGCACTGCATGTCCAACTCGCAAGAATTCAAATTAATACGAAAAAAATATATAAAAATATCAAAATCACATAATTTTATTTTAGAGGAAGAGAAACCTTGACCTTACTTCATCTAATCATTCCGCTTTCTGTGGTGAGCCCTCAATGACCTATTTCTAACAGGAAGTGGTCTGTGTGCGCACACATGTAGACACATATGCACAGCCTAATGAAAACCTGATCTCTAAAATTAACCATGACCAATTGCATACCTAAATGTAACCTTAAAACATGTCTTCACCTTAAAATGTAATGATTGACGCTATGTGGACTTGCTTTTTGTCATCATAAGTAAGAACAGCCCCTATAATATGACAGTGTAGACAGATTTAGGTCCAACCTAACCTTAACATGAGAAATATGGGGACCACACACACACACACAATCACATATTGAAGCAACAGATGGAGACAGGATCTGTCACATTACAGCCAGTGTTTAATTGAGTATTCAATGAGTATGTATTCTTACAAGGCATTAAATGTACAGCAAACTACCACTATCATCTTACACAGTGATGGGCTCACTCCATGCCAGAACTCTGAACTCTGCGGGACAGAAATAATACCATGACCACATGTCCACTGTAGGAACACATATCCTGATGCCATGCACTAATATTAACCATGAGCTGTAAAACCACTGGAGGGAAACAAACTAAACAAACTCACTCTGTATGATCATTTTTACATGAAACCATCACATGAAATGGGAAGAATACACAAGCTCTATTAGATAGAGAAGATGACAAGGGTGGCAACAATGTTATACACAATGCAATAACAATAACAACAACATCAACAAGAACAATAACAGTATTAAAGCTTTTCATGACCATATCAACATTCAGTGTATTGGAAAATACAATCCCAATAGACTCTTTGTATAAAAAAGAAGCTTTTCAAGTCAGCATGGAACAAATAACAGTTCGTTTCTCAGGGACGGGGGGGCAGGGTGGATGACAGGGGCGGGTGTGCTTCCATAGATTTCAGAGGAGGGGAGATGTCAGAAGTGTGTGTGTTCGTGTGTGTGTGTGTGTGTGTGTGTGTGTGTGTGTGTGTGTGTGTGTGTGTGTGTGTGTGTGTGTGTGTGTGTGTGTGTTTGTGTGTGTGTGTTCGTGTGTGTGTGTGTGTGCGTGTGTGTGTGTGTGGGGGTGTGTTGGGTGGGGTGGAGGGGTCCTGGTGCAGTTGAGATGATCTATGTGGCGTAGCGTTTGGTCCACTGTTTGGCTATCCTGTCGTGCTCAGCTCTGTTGGTCAGGTACTGTGTGGCGATGCTTCCCACCAGAGGGTCGGCTGTAACACAGGAGAAGTGAAATCAATGAGACAACAAATAACAACTGTAACAAGTAATATTTTGGTTTAGGTAAAATGTTTGTTTTGTTTGTCTGTTAGTCAAAAACGTCAGGACTGATTAACACATAACTTGGTGAAAGGTTGCAGCATGGGTCAGGTCATTAAATTCTAGTGTGAATAGAAAAATAAATGGGTGGATACAGGAAGTTTCTTTCACTTTTCTCTGCAGCGTTTCCCACAGAATTCAATCTAACTATGTCAGTAGGGAGGGTGCACGTGCACACGTAGGAACATCGCTCTCATGCGCAACAGAGTCCGACTGACAGCTACACAGACTAAAGAGAGAAAGACAGGTCATCGTGGGAGAGAGAGAGAGAGAACTACATTTCATGCCACTTGCAGCTACGCACACAACTTGAGCTAAAACTAAGGGGTCTGACTGACTGTCTGCGTGGATGCTAACAACTTTATGGACTTGCTGGTGGTTATGTGCCAAGAAACGGAAAAATATTGTAACCGCAAAACGGCAGTTAAGAAAGAGCTAAAAAAGAAAATCTTTATAAGGAAAGTAATAGGTCTGTTACACATCAAACTCACCTCTTTGTATTTTGGTAAGAAACACTGATTCTAATCATTACTGTAAAAAACAAGCAGGCACTTTTAAATTTTAAACTAGTCCAATCATCTATTCAGTAATGAAGAGGATGGATACTAACCTAACATTCTACAAGGTGTCTTCATTATTATTTAACACCTTCCAATCAAAGGTTGTTTTAAGGTTTACACAAGCAGCCATGCAGCTGTTTGACATCAGATGTACCTGCCAAACTCTGAAGTGGCAGCCACCTGCAGCCAGTCACCTCAGCTCCTCAGCATGCATGGGGAGTTGTATTACAACCAGTGGAAACCACAGAAAAGGCATAAGTCAGGCAGGGCTCTATCATTCCTGTGGTCGGAAGTGAAGCTTGTATCCCATGACGTACAGCACCTTTATCGACGCTAAAGTAAAATGCACATGCTGTTATAAATCTGAGGTGATCGCGATGGGCTGGCAGCAGCGGGAGCATTCGCCCTGTGCCTTCACGTCTGTTGATACACTGCACACGTCCGATTGGTCAACATCCACCATCATGAATTCCCTCCGGCTCCTCTATTGATCGTGCTGCTGCTCAGTTCGTTGTGCCGCTGGTCAATTTCTCAGTGAGGTGACAGAGAGAGAAACAAATTCCCGGAGCCTCTCGTCCACTCTTGCTTGGCTTCGCTCTGTCTCCTGTGGGGCCTGGCCTGCTGACTGAGCAGTGTGATAAGCTTGGCTGAGCATACAGCACAAACACCCCCCCCCGCACTAGTCCCTGCTAGAGTTTCAATGATGAGGGGCTTTCACAGGCGTATACCCAGATTTGATGACGGATGAACGGTTCCCTGCATGTCATAATGGTGTGGCTGGAAGCATCTGACTTCAGTAAAGACGTCTACTTGAATTTCTTCTGAATTTCTCCAGTTATTTTACTCATCATATCACGACTGTATTATTTGATCCTTGCCAGTCTTAATAGAAACTGTGCTTTACATCACAGTTGCCTTTTCACTCATTACGCAGCCCTTCCACATCGAGCCCTTTGCCCTTTGTCTGTCAGTCATGCATTTCATTCCCATGCTGGGGGCACAGCCGTTAGGGAGCATTTTAAGGTTCAGTGTCTTCCCCAAGGACATTTTGACATGCTGACTGGATGAGCAGGAAATATAACCACTGACCCTGCGACTGGTGAACGTCCCACTCAACCTGCCCCAAAACCCAACTACTTACTTTGATCAACCCCATAAATGTATTTAAGGAGACTGTTACCCATTTAAAGTAAAGGCCGGCGCATGCTTCTGCGTTGTCAGGGGCCCGCAGGCACGCAGCTGTAACGCAGGACTCGTTGTCATGTTGCCATGCAATTCCCCACCAGAACACTAGGCGCAGTAATGTTTTTTTTTGAAGTCGGCTCTTCTTCGTGTGTTGCACGAAGAAGAGCGATTTATTTACATCGCCACGGCGGCTCCGCAGAGCCTTTTTCTGGCGGAAAAATCCGCCGGTTAGTGACGGGTTATACTAGTGGACATAGTGTCGGATCTCTTCTGCCAAGTGCTCTTCTATTTGGTCCATAGTCGTTCTTCTAAATCTTCCGTGGTTTCCGGGCATGAACCGGAAATGCGACTCCGGAAATTATGTAGTCAGCAGACCAATCACAGCCCTCGCGGCCGGGTGACGCTTGCGGGGCTTTGCCGTCTAGTTAGAAAAATTGGCCGAAGCACGTAAGGACGTAGGAAGGGCCGTGAGGGGCCCGGAGGGCTCTTGCGTCTCCGTTCCCGTGAAAACGCAGAAGCATGCGCCGGCCTTAAGGCTGTGATGACATTTCATATCCAGATAACGATACCTGTCATTAGTCATGACTCTCGTTACTCTTTTCTCGACTGTGCAAACTGGCCCCATATCTTTGTAGTGTAGTTGCAATCACAGATGTTACCTGCCTCCAGTTTCATGACTCTCTGAAATGCGTTGTGTCAATCCTCCGACATCATCGGAGTTCTTTTGATCACATAACAATTCCTTAGTGACTCAAATCTATAAACCTTCTCAATATTGTTTGACACAGTTCTTGTGTAGGAGGTAAAAGAGTCCATTTCCATGCACAAAACAGGTGGATGGACATTTTGAATTTGTGTCTGAAACACCTTTATCTTTTTTGTTGAAATCCTCTTTATGTCCTGATAGCCATCAATAAATAAAGTTGTCTAAAAAAAAAAAGGAAAAGCTGGTGTAGATTTGATGAGAGGGCCGATAGGAGGCGGTGGGATGTATCTGTTGCATTTTTTCAAAGTGTAGCCTTATCCTTCTATCTTCTCAAGTATTACCAACCCTAGCCTTAAGTCTCAGAAGTCATTTATCATACAAGAAAGGACATTGCGACTTGATACAAAATGTCCTTTGATGAGACACATCTTGGATACAACCAGACTTGTTTTGATCCTCTGTAGAATGGAACCACATAATATCTAACCTCATGACTTCAACAGTATATTAGGTTTGAGTAAGGATTCTACACTGGATTTGGATTTTAAAATGCTGTCAACTTCAGTCTTTTCTCTTACACATAAGGACACATTTTTCGATCACTTTGGTAATAACACAGAAGCCAAACAGTTTTTATCTCACATAATCTGATGTCAGTCCAGATATTCAAGCCTCCTTTAAAGGCACGGCGAGGCAGGTTTTACTACGGCTTTGACAGCCTGAAGCTACTGAGGAGCAAAAAGCAGACACCTTAATATAAAAGACTGTCCTCATATCTGCCAGAAATATGAGCTCACTCACACAGCACCAGCAGAATTCAATGAGGAGGAATCCCTCAGGGTTTGAAAAAAAAAAGCATTACATTTTCTGTTGGGATTTTCTGCAGAAGTTGAGCGAGAAAAAAACGAGGAGAAAAAGGGAAGACATGCGACAGGGATGGAGTTGAGCCGTGGTCACGCTTCGACCCCAAATGAGCCACGAGAAAGCCGCAGGTAGAAACCAGCTTGAGGGTCCGTGATGCTGGTGTTCAGTGTGGGATGACGACAGGAACGGCAGCTGTGGGAGGGTTGATTAACTGTCATTCCATCCACTCCCCCCCCCCCTGCTTTAATGAGCTACATGCCAATGATATCCGCCTGCACGGGAGAGGCAGTCGTCAGACGGGCGGAGGTGGAGAGTGAAGGAGAGATATTTTTAGGGTGGTTCAGATCCAGCGACCACGTTCAACATTTGAAGCAGGGTAAAAAAAAAAAGGTTTTGATGAGGCAAGCGGCAGAAAGAAGCACAGGGTGTGGGGGTGTTGGGTAATGGGGAGGAGGGGTAATGGGGATTTTTCTTTTCTTTTTTGGCAGGAATGGGGTGATGATCGAGTCTTTTTTTGTATCATACTTAAAAGGAATTTCCGGAACATCTGAAAACGCTAAGGTGGTGGAGGAAAAGCTATTCTCATTTTCGCCCATGGAGGAAGAATATCCGCTGCTACATTTATCAAAGAGCAATCCTCACAGAGAGGTAACAAGCTATCATCAGAGGTCTTCACTATCAGCACTACTCCCCGTGCTCATTCCCTGCTATTGACATGTGAAATCACCTGCCATTCTCCTGGCCTCTTCTCTTACCTTTCTCTCTCTTCTACACTGGCACATTCTTTCTTGTTTTGTCCCTCCCCCCACACACTGGTATTGATGCTTTTATCACCTCTGCTTGCTCAATGTAATACTTTATATCAAGAGACATTAACAGTATTTGTACCTTAGGCCCAGTGGACCCATGTTTAACTGGTCAATAAAAGACAGATTGAATTCCCTGTTCCTCCAGCTGTGGTCTTGGCACTGCTGGTAAACTGGGCCATAATGGATCTAATTAGCTTTAAAAATGTTGACGTCTCAGTGAATGGTGTCATCTGTTTACAGGATTGTGTTTAGCCAGCCGCTCCCCGATATATATTGACTGGACTATAATGAAGAGAGTCTCAGCTCGTGCTTTACTACACAATATTTCAAGAGGGCGATACAAATGGTATGAATATGCTCCGATCATTATTTATGCTTCTCATTCCACACATTCACACCAAGTGCAGCAGTGGTTACTGAAGAGAAGAGCGATATCTGTTGCTGTGTAAAAGCCTCAGTATTAATCAATCAGTGCAATCCTCTTTCCATGTAATCAGCAGGGGCTGAGACCTTCAGACACTTTTGATTGAGATGTGAAGGTAGTCAGAGTAGAGCTGTTTTCAGACATGTCCTGCTGAGGAACTCCGGAGAATTGAGTCTGGACTTTCTCCGCAGTTTTCCTTTAACACATGCACAACGCAGCAGGAGATATTCTGCTTGTGACCCTAACCCTAACCCGTATTAATTCCGTTTTGTCTACAGCACACTGACACCGGCGTCGGCTCCTATCACCACAAACTCTCTTGGTATCCGTTTACTATTTGTTTGTTTTTAATTTTTGTGTCCACCACGTGAAGAGAAATCATCTCTCGCGTGAATCCAGTGGGGAATCTCCAGCTGTGTTCTCACATTGACTTTTGTGGACTTTGAGCAGACTTAATACTGGGGGGGGCCAAGCGGAGAAAATCCCCAGAAACTCAGGAGGCTCTCACTCGGACGTTTATGTTCGCCCATGCACCTCCTCTTGAGAAACTGCAGGTTAGGCTTCTCTTCATTTTCACACTTTTTTCATTTTACACAACAGACTGTAAGACCACAAATGATTTCAAGAAGTGACTGCTTCCCCCATTTGTATGATTAACTGCAACAAGACTACAAAAGACAAACAAAAGACATTTTTCGCCGAGACACTCCGATAAAACATTGAACAGTCTTAACTCAGGCGCTCTTGAATAAGGTCCTCCACTTGAACTGTGTGGAACAGGGATTGATTCATTGAGTCAGGGCTTTTCCTGCTCATTCAATTGCAGTGGAAAGATATGTTGACACAGCAAATTAAGTCAATAGATCCTGTTGAAAGGGCTGAAGATTCAACAAGCAGAGTTTCTATCACTGCAACAAGCCTGTCTAACCTCTACGGATCCCGCTGCACTACACAGAGCCGGCTTTACTCCTCACAGGGACACATTTCTGAATACATCATTCACACAGAATGGACATGTCAGTCAACTTGTCACAGCTAAAGCTGGGGAGAGCTGTGACAAGGAGAAGTAATGTGTGTGTGTGTCTGTGTTGCAGCTCTCACCAGGGTTGCAGTCAGTGAGCAGGGAGCAGATGGACAGCAGGACCTTGGAGATGGTGAGGGCAGGACTCCAGTTGTCCTTCAGGATGTCCAGACAGATCACCCCCTGACTGTTGATGTTACAGTGGTAGATCCTGGTGCGGAACGTCACCTGGAGATAAGAAAGTGGGGAAGTTACATTAAAACAGCTTTTTTTTTAAATGCAAACAATGAGCTGTAACATGCCAAGAGGCTAAGTAAAGTTGAGGGGAACTGAAGAGCTACAAGCTCCACACTCCATGTTAGTCACTTGATCCATTGTTCACGTAAAAACATGATGATTTCAACTGTCTACACATCTTACGAGTTTCCATCACAGTATGAAAAAGCAGATGGCCATTATGAACATTTTCTATTTGTAAAACAAAACATTCAAACATGCAGCCGTGGCAGTAATATGCATCATCTGCCTTTATACAAGGACACTGAAATGCACAGGTCAATACAGTGCATTAAATCATTGACTGAGAGTGACCACGGCTGCTGCTCTCACTAAGCCAGAGACACACACACTTTGTAGTCGATCCATACAGAACCAAGGTGATCCTGCCAGTCCCTGAGGATCGTCTTTCGTCAACAGTGAAGTGAAAGCAGCCTGCAGCACTAAGCAGAGCCCAAAATCAGCACGAGGAGCACAACATCATTAAGAAGTGACCTTTGACCTCCGTCTTTCTTTAAGATCGATGATGCTGACCAGGACTGGCAGCCCGGACATGCTCTGTTTCCCTTTTCTGCCTGCTCTGTGGCTGCAGTCTGCTGTCGTTACCCCCCCCCTTATCCCTACCTACCTCCTCTATCTTCTCTCATTAACTATCCATTCTCCCTTCACATCTCCTTCTTATGAGAAACAAACATCCCTCACATGCGAGCGGAGCCGAGGCACGCTGGCATGACGGAGAGGGACGGTGGCTGACATGTGATGGACAGACAAACAAATAGGACGCTTTCCATTGCATGTGAGGATTAAGGGAGATGTGACAGGAAAAGGTGAGCGTGGGGATTGATCATGACTGGTGGAGGACAGGTCTAGCTTCTGATGATGTCCTCTACTGCATCGTGTTTGGTTAGCAGTGGCATGCTAATGCAACCGGCCCAGCGGCCATGAAACAGATCCCCGCCTAGCTTGTGTGGTCACATTAACAGGCTGTAATCTCATCATGGCTGACGCTAATAGATTATGATGTTGCCTCCGCATAACAAAAGCTATGGGTCTAATCCTACACCCCCTCTGTATTATAGTGTCATCCCTCAGACTCTTAACACAACCTAAACACTCAATTGTGTCTCAGCCGCTCTCATTCTGATTTGCAGATTTGTGTTTCTGAGAAAATTCAGCGCATAAAACACTTAAATATGAATATCCAAAGCAAACGGCATGGCAACAGAGCCATTAGTCTTCATCAGTGTCCAGAATGAAACAGTTTCATCCGCTGTAGAGAATCTATGTGCTCAGGTCTGATGACGGCACTAGAGCAAATGGGTCACTGATGTCAGTATTTCAGGGAGGAATTGTGAGATGGACAGACCAAACTCTCATTGCTCAAAGATACATTTATCTTTTTTACCTCCGCCAAGGAGGTTAGATTAAGGTTAGGTTTGTTTGTTTTATAAGCAAGAGCACACAGAAAGAAGCAAACAGATTACCATGAAACCTGGAGGAGGGGATGTGGTATGATTCAAGGGAAGAACTCATAAAATTATGTTATGGATCCGGATCAGGGAGTGGATCCGGGTATTCTAATGTCTTTAACATAGTTTTTCAACGTTTTCACAATGAGTATGTGGCATTTGGTGCAGCTTGATCGAATTGAAGTGAACTGTTGGGCCTTGACAAAGGGATGTGTTCTACTAGTGAACCCACGTGGTAGTAGACCTCCACAACTTATATGCTGATATGGCTCCAGACATGAATCAACACTGGCTTTCACTTTTCTGTGCACCCTATAAAGTCAAGATTCATTCTATATCTTTATTGTCATCATACTCAGGTACAATGAAATTCTAAGAGGTGTCTCTATTATAACATATAATAAAATGTATAAAAATATCCAATGCTGTCTCTACTTTGAGCTTTTTTGGTCACCATCACCTCAACAAATTCCTTAGCTAAATGCTCCATTATGTTCACCAGGTGGTCTCCAACTACCTCTGTCTGTTGTTTGAGGCGGGGCATGTACTGTAGTGAACAATGAATATATTAGAGCTCCTTCAATACCCTTTTGCCTGCAATGGGTGAAAACAACATAGTGAGAGTCTGTGTATTTTCCCAAACAGCAATCATTGTGGGCACTGAGGAAGTCACGAGAACCGATACTCCGTTACCGAGTTGATGCCAAAATTCTAAAAACGTCAGAGTGCTCTTTTGTTTTTTTTTAAAGCCGATGATGTGCTGTAAATAAAATCATGTGATCTCTGCAGCTGAATACGTTAATATGTTACTTCCTGCCTCTGTCTGCTGCACCAGGCTGCTCCCCCCCTCGGCTGAATAATGTGGAGTATTTGTTGCTGTTGGGCATGCGTCTGTGGGGAAAACCCCCCCGTTGCGTTGTGCATTTGGGAAAGACAAATAGTCCGGACCAAATTCTCTGGAGTTTATCCTCAGGTCATGTCTGAAAATATTAATTTACTCAATTTAAATGTGCGCATATTGTAAACCTGGACCACCTTAGTAGATTAAGAAATTATTTTCACAAATGTTCATGGCAGATTGAAGAGGATGAGTGTGGAAGGATCCATCCAAAAATGATCTTTAACACTGAAACCTTATTTTCCCAAAACCTTTTTCAAAAGAAACACATCACCACTGTCACTGATTTGAAAATCTTCGCACGATGTTCTAATACAACCTGAGATGATGCAGCTATCTGGGAATAAGTGGTCTAGGCACAATTTTTTCAGATGATTTTCTATAGTCTCACATGAATATACTGTCACACTAGCTAACCTCAGAGTGAACTGAGTAATCTGTTAATTGGAGCCCGTCCCAGCTGACATTGGGTGAGAGGGGGGGGGGGGGTTAACCCTGTACAGGTTGCCAGTCTATCAAAGGCTGATATCCACACACAACAAGGTTGTCTGTTCAAACCTGCCGGCTGGCCCTCCAGTGCCTTTCTCTGTGAATAACTATCTGCATGGGTTAGGGTTTTTTCTGGCTTCATGGCTCCCACTCTGAAGTTGTGTTTCCAGCGCACAAATTTCCCTCAGGAAATAGGAACCTTTGCAGGACCAGGGTCTCAATCATGTCCAGTGGGAAATCTTTTTAACCCCCAAAGAGGCCCTGCTTGTCGGAGGTAGAACTTTATGAGGGTACAGGAACTCTGGGGGTGGCACTCGCAGTGCTGTATATTATTGTTGAAGTACTCCTTTCTGCTGGTCAAAATTAGTAATAGCTCTTAAAAACTGTTTCCTTACTATGTTGAGGTTGTTCTGTTGTTTTGATAACTGCTTTGTTACTAAAGGCCTTTGTCTTACTCTTTTTATGATAAACAGAAGCCCAAAGTGAATCTCCTTCATGGTAACTGTTTTTGTAGTGTTGCTGTATTGTATTCCGCAATCAGTGTGCTCATACCACAGCAGGTTAATTTGCCTAATCTCCCCTGGTCATTCGACCATGGTGCAAGTACCTGCAATCAACAGACTGCAGAAACATTTTTAGGTCCTTGAGAAGGGACGTATTTTAAATGTGGCGAGATGGAATGTTTTAAAGGAGGGAATGAAATAAATAGCTGATCAAGCTGACAAGTTGAAGGCTCACTCCTCGTAGCCGAGGTTTGAAAATGAGAATGAAATCTTGCAGAGGCGTATGAAGTGTGACGCACAATACACTTTAAAGCCATGAGGAAATTATGGTCGACCTCCATCTGCGTTAAGGTAAGAAGACCCAACAATAGGTCCTGTAACAGACAAATGTTGGACCAAAATACAAATACTGAAGCAGCGCCCTTGCCACGCTCTACCTTTATCTAAGAGTATCAGTGTCGTCCTTAACAGGCTTCATCGCCCTAACATTAGTGTGTGAGGCAGCGCAGTGAGCAGCTGCAGCTGTCAGATTGGTGGCTGTGAGCCGGTGGAGCTGCTGGATGGCACGGCTCACAGCCAGACTGGAAAAACAAGGCAGCAGGAGGGCCAGGAGTTAAGACGAGCTCTGTCCAGCTCCCCACCCGCCCCCAGTCAGCAAAGGCGGCCAGGATTGAGGCCGTCGCAGCCAGTCAAGAGGGAATGAGGAGAAGACTGTTTCTTTTTGGGAGTCATGTTCCACCCCACTCTGCAGATCAAATACACAAGGGTCTAACAAAATTCCCAATCAATTCCGTTCCATAACAAAAAACAATATTCAGTGTTTTTCGAGCACTATGTAGGAGAGTCAATATTGGGGAATCCAATCAAAGTTAAGAAGTTAAATATGAAGCTTGTTTTTCCTCCAAACTAATTGTAATTGTACTTCTCATTTGAACTGAGCCTCTACTTGTTTGAAAAGTGTTCCATGCTGGTGCCTGAAATCTGATACTGATGATGCCATCATTACTCCTTTCTACCTCCCACCGAGAAATATTAAATTTTTTTCCGACCAACTCTTTTCAGCATGTAATAAAATAAACCCAGCCTCACTCAGTGTGTCAGTATTATCGTAAACACATTTGCCAACCACTACGTCTTTGTTTGAATAGGGCGTTTTCAAACTAAAACAGGGCCAGCAGCATTTCCACATTTCTTTGTCTTGGCGCCTGTAAAACTCCTGAGTATGGGTGCCAGGTGTATCTGTAGCTGAGTTGATGTGTTTTCAAATGAAAATATAGTCGTGTGAATTAAGCCTTCATGGCTGAATGTGTGAGAAAATGAGAGAGAAGTGACAACACGACAGACAGCATG
The DNA here is from genome assembly GCF_963576545.1 of Limanda limanda. Taxonomy (NCBI): domain Eukaryota; kingdom Metazoa; phylum Chordata; class Actinopteri; order Pleuronectiformes; family Pleuronectidae; genus Limanda; species Limanda limanda. Next base: position 2,833,050 of record NC_083654.1, read on the forward strand.
AGACACCTGCAGGAAACCAGCTACTTAGACAGCCATAACTTTCCTTATCACCACGGTCACATCAAAATTTCCCCTACATCGAAATATCTCAAAATCAGATGATTGGATTTTTTTCAATTATTGTAAATTTTCACACGTACACAGACGTCGCATCCTAATATATGTAGTGACCATCTGATGGCGGCATCACCCTCAGGACAAGCTCTGCATAGAGAGCATCATAAGCAACTTTTTACCATTGCTGCCTCTTCTATTTCTCAAAGGTGATACAAAGCAAGATGCATGCTTCTCCACACTGAATGCTGCATGTTAAAAACAGGATAAATGTGCCACATTTATCCTGTTTACCTTTTTTTCTGTTGACTTTTTCAACACACTTCTCTAAATAGCTGACAGAGGTTAGAAAAAGAGTATTTATAGAAGTGTAAACCAAAACCCAGGGCAAAATCAGAGGTACCACTCAAACTGAGGGGAGGTGGCAACCGCTGTCAGCCAGTCTACCGTGACAATTCTGACACACACTTGCATCAGCTGAACACACACAAACACACACATACCCGCAAACCCACAGCTGCACTGGAGGGGAGCCAAATGCTGCTGAATGCCGGCAGCATGCATAACAGGAAGAGACACAATAACAAGAAGCAGATAAAGGATAAGGCTTGTGATATCCTATATTGTTCTTCCTGTCAAACGATCAAAACCAACACTTTCTTTTATCCTACTGACAACTCCTCTGTCTGTATTGAAAACGTGGTCATAGAGCTCCAGTGTTGTCCAAAATCTATTTTATCTCATGAAGGACCCCGCACTGTTGCTGTAGTTTATTTTGACTCAATCACACACACACACACACAAACGCGCGCATGCACGCGCACACGCACACGCTCACGCTCACACACACACACACAGAGCTAATGCTGCCAGTAATACGGCAGAAAACCAAATGTGCATTCATCCGCGGCTGAAAATAGTACCTAATGCACCATTTCCTCCAACTACATCTTTCCCCTTTTTGGATCTGCCGCCCTGTTTTCTTTCTTTTCTTTTGACTTCAATACAATCAGCATTTCCACCCGGCTCAAATGACTCTCCAATGGACACAGGTTTTCATCATTTTCGATTGGCACTGATGGACACACCCAGGAGAATGCGTTATTTTCTCCTTTATTTTGGCAGTCGAGACGATAATGCTGCACCTTTTCCTGCACAACATAATGACACGCATTGAACCAGGCATTGGCATCAATGGCTATGAACATTTAGGTAATTATTGTTTTTTACACATGGGAACAAAACGCAACAGCAATATTTTCTCTTATTGTGGTGCAAAGTTGCAACACTGGCAAGAAATTGAGGTTGGAAAGCTTCTCAGTTTCCCCTCAGTGCTGGCATTAGGAAATGTTAAACGGTTTACCTGTATTTAAAAAAACTACATATACCCATTTGTAAATAAGGTATAATAGTTTCAGTAGGAGTCTGAGTGTCATGCACAAGGTATGAAAGTTAACATTGAAACAACATTGTGCTGCTGCCACCGTTTGTAAACGTGCTGCCGTTGCACAACTCTTACAAAAGTCACTGTTGTTGGACAACAAGGTGAAAAGCTGACATCCTGCTGGGACAGTGGTGGCATTGTTCAAAGCTCTGGCTTGAGGAGTTGGGGGAGGGGGGCATAGCTGCAGGGCAACACTCACCTTGGGTGGTTTGAAGGGGTAGTCTGGTGTGAAGGCAATATCCAGGAAAAACACTCCTCCCTCGTACACGGAGCCTGGAGGGCCCAGGATGGTTGACCTCCACTCGTAAATGTTGTCTCCTTTAGGACCGGCACTGCATTTGGAAAAATAAAGCACAGAGGGAAGAAGGGGAAAAATTAAATCCACCAGCAGGCATTTAGATAGTGAAGTTTGCTGTAATTGTGTAACTTAATTCTCTGTGCAGCCGCAAGGGAGTGACTGAATAAAGTGTGTGATTATCAGCCGCACAGAGCTGCCATTTAACTTGTTCTTATCTTCATCAGAAGATTAAGCAACACGGCTACAGTGCATTTAACAAAGACTGCATCTGAAAGCCAGGAGAAATGATGAGGATGAGCAGTGTCATGCAGATGACTGATCTGTCACACACACACGCACGCACATACACACACAGAAAGGTGTTGAGCAGCAGCTCTGTGCTTCACTGTCGGGCAGCTGGCTGCTGCCGAACTCACACACACACACAAACCCAGCTGCAAGTATAGAGGCACTAATCCAATTCCATTTTCTACTTGAATTAGGCCAGATGCCCCTGTCGGTTTCATGTATTACTTTTACTTTCATCATTTACACACACAGAGAAAGCCAGATAGAGAGAGAGAGAGAGTGGAGGGGGCGGAGTAAGTAAGTAAGTGAGAGCATGTGCAAGGCACATGAATGCAAGATGAGAGTGTGGGTGGAGCTGTTCATGTGAAGCGGCAGCCTGTTGTAAAGCACCGGGCCACTGCAGACCTTTTTCTTGTCAGCGTGTGTTTGGACACAGGGAGGAATTATGGGAGGATAGGGAAAGGATGCCAACATGTTCTCCTGGATGGATAAAAATAGCTGGGAGAGTGATAGTGTGCAGGGTCTGACAGGGGGACAAGAGAGCCAATAAATCCCTGTGCTGGGTGTGATGCAGTGGCCTGATGTGACTCAGAGGGGAAATCTTTGTTTGTGTGTCAAACTGCTTTTCAAGGCCAACAGCTGTCAGATTTAGTTAAACCACAATGTGGTGCCGATATTGGTCTTACTATTATCAGCAGCTCTCTTCACTCTGGCACTGCACCAGAATATTTAAAGCACGCTTTTACAACATTTTCCAAAAGTCTTTAGCAGCTGATGACATTACCATCAAAGAATACATTTGAAAATGTTTAATCGGCTTCTACCACCACTAAACTGGACCACAACATACTTCAGCTGCTTTCAAACATGCACTGAACTCCAGTGATCCTCTGCAGATTCTCCAGAAAAATATGTGAGGATAATGTCTGAGTGAGAGTCTCTGGAATATTTTTTTCCTTAAATGCTCTGATTTTGGGTCTTTAAGTTTGAATTCTGAAGTCAAATCTTAAGAGGAAGGAGAACAAAATATAAGTGTTGATTCTAGGGCTGTGGTTATGAATACAATGAAAACTAAAACTCATTTCATGCACTGGACTTGCTTAGATTTGCTAAATCTTTATTTTATTTGATCACGGACGCTCAACAGGCAAAAGCAAAGACAGCCTAATATTACTAACTTTACAGTTTGAATTCAGTCGACACAGTATACATAAGAACTTGTAACTAATGTCATATCCTTTTACTCCCATTCACTGATCCTCTCCTGAAACGGTTAAGAGTCCCCCCTGGAAAGTCCTGCCTCCCACTATTGAAACCTCCGACATACTGGTAATGGCAAGCTAGTCTGTGTTCAGCATTATGACAGCGTAGGCCAGGGTGAAGCCTGCATCATGAGAGTCACTCACTTTCTACAAACACACACAATATAACACGTGATAAACAACACATCACCTAAGGCTTTATAAAGCCACATGTTTCTAGTCCAACACAAACGGTTCTACTCCATGTTACAGAAGAAGAACTTCTGTACCTCATTGCTACAAGTACAACTTGTGTTATGCAGTTCGGGGCGGATGAGCAAGCCACCTGCGGAAACATCTGGAAATAGTTCATTGCATACAATGCACAGTTTTCAACTGCCCAGCATGTCGTTCATCTGTTGTTGCCCCAGTAAGCAGCCTGGAGCCCACACACACTTAACTAAATAATATAAACATGGGCTGATAAATAAGTTATGGGTGCAGTAGGCAGATTTAGTGATTTTGGGCCTGCAGCCATATACATACACACACTCCCACACATCCATTGTTACAGCCATAACATTATTAGTTTGAATTCATGGAATCTAATAGCCCTGTAAAGTTAGAATTTGCCTTTGTTAGTGGCTTTATTATAGCCTTCTTATTTTATTGGATTCACCTGGATTTTGAATATAGATTTGTTAAATGATAGTTTATTATTTCACGTTATTATTTGCCTAATCATGTGCTTATATGCCTTTTTAACCACTTTGTTTAGTCTTGGCTACCTTAAGTTATAGTTTTTGTTGTGCACCAATAAAAAAATGGATACATACGATATCCAACGATATCCATCCATTATCAGTGTTGGGTGTATCATAACTGGTATTTTACAGGCTTTTCTACATGCACACGCAGCTTTTCATTAAAATAAAATAATGCTTTTATAATCTGCTCAATTGTGTTTAATGTGCCCTATGTGAACCACCCACTACGTAAACTTTGTTACATGAGCCTGGTTAAATTTAATGAGTACGAGTACAAGAGGGGAACTCTTGGTGGGCTCAATCCACAAACTACCAGTGTCGGCTTTGAGAAACCCATTATTAGTCAAATCCTATTGCAATGTCAATGTTTCACATCATCCTCTAGGCCTCTTCAGGCCGGCCAACTGCTGATTTTTCTCTCCGCTTGAATTCCCACAGTTAACTCTGCAGCATCTGGAAATATTCATGGCCTGAACCGCCTGCTTTTCTGTTCCTGCAGCTTGGTGCAACCCACTCTAAGAGTGGGTAGAGAAGGGCTCTGTGTTTTTACTTATATTTCTGCAGAGGCCTGTCAGAATGATAGAGGACACAGACCTGAGTTTCACCTCAGGGTACGCTCTATTATTTATCCAAGGTTGACTTTATTTTCTGTTGCTGGGGACTTATCTCGTAGAATCTGGGATGTGCTTCAAAACACATAATGGAGAAAAAAAAAAGAGTGCTTTTAATAATGAAGACTGAATGACGAAGATGGACCTGGCTATTTCCCACGGGTGTCAATTTCCACACTGTAAGCCACTAATAATGAGCCTGGAGCAGTAAGAGTGCCCCACCAGAGGAGCCGTATAATTAAGACTAGGGATGCACATAATTAATCGACGATCGATTAATTGATCATTAAGAATTTCCTCGATGAAATAATGTTTTCATCGATTAATTGGGTAATTACACATTTGACCACGGGGGGCAGTGTTTGAAAAAAACGGCACAGACCTACTCAGTTACCTGCGAGTTACCGTGTTACCATTTCCAAAGTAAACACGAAGAAGTCACGGCGAAGTTTAGCTTGGGACCATTTAGAATTAAACAATGACTTGGTTCACTGCAAACACTGCGAAGCTGTGTTTAAGTACAACTCGGCCACGACTCAAAGGATGTACCACTTGGAGAACACACATCCGACCCTGGTTAATGGCGGCGCGTCCTGGTCTCGGTCTCACTCTCAACCTAGCATCAACTCGGTGTTAGCACGGAGGAGCTGCGATGCACAACGAGCAGAGAATAACGTTCCCCAGGCTAGCCAAGTTAGCACGGAGCTACCTGTGTATCATGCATAGACTGTATGGTATCACGGCGACGTCAGTCCTCTCAGAGCGAGTTGTTTCAGCAGCTGGACCGACGGTCACCAGGCTGCGTTCGCGTCTGACTCCAGAGCATGTTAACATGTCATCTTTCTCAACACAAGTCAGTAGGCTGGTGCTGAAGTTGTATGTGAGTTACTAGTTATTTTTATGAAGCTTTCTCGACTCGGTGCCTTGTTTGATAGTTTTAGTTACATGTGGCAAAACCTGTCAGACCTAAGTATTATATATTTGTGGTTAAGTTATTGTTTAACATGCTTGTTTTTTATATTATTAGTGTTTAGTAGCACCGGCTTCTAGCTGTCGGCTCCGCTGCTTGAGGTTACGGCAGCGCATATTTTGTTCATCTTGTAATAAAGATCTGAATGAGGAACAACGCTTTTTTTTTTTTTATTTTCACTGCATTTTTATATAGCCTATAAATAGTGAATTTTTGAATATAAAAATATTAATGATTCATCGAAAATTCGTAATTAAATCTCCCGACGATCGATTAAGACAATTTAATCGAATGCCCATCCCTAATTAAGACATGGTTGTTTCTGCATCTTCTAGTTCCCTTATAACAGTGAATTCATTATACACCCTTAAACTGACCACTGGAGAAAGAAATGTCGAGTCTACAGCCAAAAACAAGCACGGCACAAAGAGGACGGTCCCCTCAGCACTGCACAGCGCTAATATATTCATTTAAAAACTCCTTCGAGGAAGGGTTTTGTTTGTTTTTTTGCAAAAAGGTTAAAAATCCATGAACATGTCCTAGACAGCCAGAAGCATTTTGTCCTCAAAAGACATTTACTCTGTGCTAAATAGTTAGTAGTAGGCTAAACTGAAATCCGTTTTATATTTTATGCATGTAAAATGCTAATTGGTTGCCTGAAAGCTTCTACTGGTTTGCTTTATTTAAGTCTGCAAAAGTATAGTTTTCAAATATACAACATCCCACTCAGGGACGGTTACTCTCCAAAATTCTTTGATAGCAACTGTATGGGATCGAATCAAACATCAGATAAAAATATACATTTCAGTACATTAATTAGCATTGACCTGTCATCTGACTTTCAAAGGCTCAGTTACACCAGCTTTAAAATGACACCTATTCATGGGGAAATCAGCTTGATAGAAGTGGATGATGAGCTTAAAGGCAACTGTAAATCTGCGCAAATCTTTTGAATTAAGTTCATCCGTGACTTGAATTTGAAATCAGAATCCATCTGCTCATGGTTCTCGATTGATGACTTGTGATTAGATCAAACCTCCCTGATATGTAAATAAACATCAATGGTGTTTCAAACCAGTGTATGTGCTCTTCAACAACCGATAAAACTATTAGGCCTGTTTTTAGAGCAGCAGTCTCTTCAGTATAAGCAGTGGCTCAGTGACTTCTGCACCCAAAGTTGCATCATAAGCTAATCAATTTAGCTAATGATGTAGAGTGACAGACTGTCCATCTCTGTCAAGTCACATACATTAACAGTTTAAGCTAGAGGGTTGGGAGGGACTAAGGGGAGGTATTCATGAACAGTTGCACTAATGACCACCTCCCCTAATAATGATAGTTTTCATTGTTCTAGTTAGGTCTTTGTGATATGACCAAGATCCCAAATCCACAAACAGGTCATGTCATCTTTAGGTATCTGATGTGGCAAATGCTGTAATAATAACAATAATAAGGAAAACTAAGTGTATATAAAATGTGCACATGGAGAGGCCTATTTCTGAATTATATACTTGACAAATAAGGGTACCTATATATGTTAAACAATTTTATTTGGAACCCTTTGAATTCCAAAGAACTTTTGTTTCAAACTAAAGAAAAACGATCCTAACATGTGATTACCCCTTTCCTTACCCTCTCCTTCCAGTCATGTAGAAGAACCTTGGGTGGCCTTTATGATGGACTCAGTAGAAGAGGATCGGTTCTCAACCTAGAAGTAAAGAGCCTCTTCCAAGCTAAAGCAAATTTCTATTTTCAGGTGATTATACACTAATGAAAACATCAATATGATAATCATATTTATAAAGCTGGAATTCACAAATCCATAAAGGCCTGTCTTACATTCAAAACTCTATCACCTATATAGATATACAGTATGTATGCCCTAAAACAGGAATAAAAGTAATCCAACAACGAAGGTTTGTGTTTGCTGTTTAAACAATATATATTTCTTCCTATGTCAATTGTCTAAACCAGAACGTTCAAAGATTCTTTGTTCTTCTGGTTGTGAAACAAGTCTTACACAGCTCTATGTATGTTTGCTCACAGTGCGTTCGGCTCGGCTGACACCTCAACATCTAGCCCACTAACAGACGGTTATTATTGTACAAGCACCTCAGCCATGTTTCTACGCTCAAGGGCACTGCGCAAATGTCAGTGACTCACCGGGGAGAGTACAGAGAGGCTTCACCACACAAAACTCTTACAAACATAACAGGTAAATAAATAACTGCAGCTTACAGACAGCAGACGAGTGGAGAGATTGTCACCGGCACGAATGAGGGAGTTCAGTCCTTTTATTCAGAGTCCTGTATATTAATTGTGTATTCGACAATGTGTGAACGATTCATTCTGCGCTGTAAATCAATCCGAAACAGAGTTTGGTCCTTTTTTTAAAAATGTGTTAAAGCAGACCAGGATTACCTGTAATTGGCAGCAATGCTAACTCAGCCTCAGCAGTAAAATAAAGGACCAAAGGGGAGAGGACAGCAGAGGATGAAACCTGACCAGCAGAATAACTATCTACTTACACTCCTTTAGAGATGCTTGGATCGGTCCCAACCACATCCGAATCTGCACCTATGCTTGACTCATCTGCCCATCACCCACCTAATGGAATTATTTCCTCCAATTTCGAGAAGAAGTATGGACGCATATTCTGTTTTTTTTTCTTTCTTTTATCATGTCTGAAGAAGTGTTTTGTGGACTTAAACACTTAACCAACCCCTCCATCGGCATAGAAGTGAGTACAGCCGTGGCCAAAAGTTTTGAGAATGACACAAATATACATTTTCACAAAGTCTGCTGCCTCAGTTTTTATAATGGCAATTTGCATATACTCAAGAATGTTATGAAGAGTGATCAGATGAATTGCAATTAATTGCAAAGTCCCTCTTTGCCACGAAAAGGAACTTAATCCCCAAAAAAACATTTCCACTGCATTTCAGCCCTGCCACAAAAGGACCAGCTGACATCATGTCAGTGATTCTCTTGTTAACACAGGGGAGAGTGTTGATGGGGACAAGTCTGGAGATCACTTTGTCATGCTGATTTAGACAGAATAGCAGACTGGAAGCTTTAAAAAGAGGGTGATGCTTGAAATCATTATTCTTCCTCTGTTAACCATGGTTACCTGCAAGGAAACACGTGCAGTCATCATTGCTTTGCACAAAAAGGACTTCAGAGGCCAGGATATTGCTGCCAGGTAGATTGCACCTGAATTTATCATTTATTGGATCATCAAGAACTTCAAGGAGAGAGGTTCAATTATTGTTAAAAAGGCTTCAGGGCGCCCGAGGACGTCCAGCAAGCGCCAGAACCGTCTCCTAAAGTTGATTCAACTGCAGGATCGGAGTACCACTAGTGCAGAGGTTGCTCAGGAATGACAGCAGGCAGGTGTGAGTGCATCTGCACGCACAGTGAGGCGAAGACTTTTGGATGATGGCCTGGTGTCAAGAAGGGAAGCAAAGAAGACACTTCTCTTCAGGAAAAACATCAGGGACAGACTGATATTCTGTCAAAGGTACAGGGATTGGACTGCTGAGGACTGGGGTAAAGTCATTTTTTCTGATGAATCCCCTTACCGATTGTTTAGGGCATCTGGAAAAAAGCTTGTCTGGAGAAGAAAAGGTGAGCGCTACCATCAGTTCTGTGCAGTGCCAACAGTAAAGCAACCTGAGAACATTAATGTGTGGGGTTACTTCTCAGCCAATGGAGTGGGCTCACTAACAACTTTGCCAAAGAACACAGCCATGAATAAAGAATGGTACCAAAACATCCTCGGAGAGCCACTTCTCTCAACCATCCAAGAACAGTTTGGTGAGGAACAATGCCTTTTCCAGCATGAAGGAGCACCTTGCCATCAAGCGAAAGTGATAACTAAGTGGCTCGGGGAAGAAAACATCAAAATTTTGGGTCCATGGCTAAGAAACTCCCCAGACCTTAATCCCATTGAGAATTTGTGGTCAATCTTCAAGAGGCGGGTGGACAAACAAAAACCCACAAAATATGACAAAGTCCAAGCATTGATTATGCAAGAATGAGCTGCCATCAGTCAGGATGTGGCCCAGAAGTTAATTGACAGCATACCAAGGTGAATTGCAGAGGTCTTGAAAAAGAAGGGTCAACACTGCAATTGACCAATTTTGATCAAACAACAGAATAGTTTCAGCAGATTATGTTTTTCATGTTATGACATTGAAAGGGTTAAAACGCCTGTTTTTCTGAGGACTTTAATGACTTTTCATTAACAGCTACCATCACTACCACCACTACCTCAAGTCGAATGTGAGCTACCAGTGCAAAGCCATGCAGAAATGAAATCTTACTTATTGCACAGCACTAATATATCATGTCTCTCTGCTGTGGTCAAAGTTCATTTCTGGATTGTCAATGACCTGATAAAACATTGAGTGCAACAAGTCCTCCGAAGAAGTCCCAGATTGGTACCTGTTCTCGAGAACACATAGAAGTGTTCATCGAACTGACTGACTCACTTATTTCTCTGTTATAGACAAATTGTCTCTGTTTATTTTTATTGTTTATATTTAAACAATTCATGAAAACAAAGTTACATAAAAGTTTGTCAGACAGACACTTTGTGATGCAGTCAGGTGGGGGCTATGACGACAGGGTTTTTACCCTGCTTTTGAATGTAGCCATTTCGAGAACGTTTCTCTTTTAAAAGTGGTTTGACAACACTCCGTCTGTTACATTATTTTTTTAAGAGTCTGGAGCCTTTTAGTCCTGAATGTTCGTTGAACCCCCCTAACCTATATTTGGCATCCGAGTGAACTGTCTAAGCGCCTTTGCAGTTGCTCTTATAAATCACAACTGCAAATCTTGAGCTTCTTAAGATTACATTTCTTCAAGGAAAACTCAGCAGTGTGCAGATATTGACAACCATCAACTTTCTATAGCCGGTATTATTAAGGCACAATCTCTAGAGAATGTCCCTTGCTGGTTAACAGGCTTTTAAAGCCTCATTAATGAACACATACCAGCATCATCATGACTGCTCTTATTGAAGGGCAGGCGCAAGGTCTCGGAGGAAGTTATCCACCGTAACAAGGTTCCGGAAAGAGGCGAAATACTTCCTTGAAATAAAGGCGCTTTTGAATTATTGTTTGCCTCAGCTAGGGAGACTTAGTGTTGACCTGTGCAGACAATGTCCCTCTGCACTCTGTTCAGCCACACACTGACAATGCACAAGTTCATTGAGAGCAGGGGTGACATGAACAGGCAGCAGACGGGCTGATTGAAGGAAGGTCAAGCTTGGCGGAACTCAGACACCCTATAACCTTTGAATCAGCACTAAACCAATTGCACTTCTCCATTGTCTTGAAAGTGTTGCCTAGCAACATAACATCCTTGCCGTGACTGTGTGTGTGCATTTTGTGCTGCAAGAGGAATTTCCATGGAAACAACAACAATTGTACAAGCGGACACAACAACAAAAATCTATTCACAACTGGTGATGCTGTTGGATAAACATGAAGAACAAATGCATGACCTCACACATTTATCTTTGTTTATGGCTCATAATCTCCAAATAGGTCCTTCAGGGACAAATCAACAGACATTAAGCGATTAAATTAGACGACAAGATCATATGAGGAGAATCAAGACACAGATTACCTCCTAAATATTAGTGACAGCTCATGGGCAGACATCAAATCTAATACACTCCTCGTTTGCTCGTTCTAATGATGCCTCAAATAAGAAATGAGATTTTCATCAATATAGAGCAGTTGGAAAGGAATTAGGCCATTCAGGCTTTGTACATGATTTGCTTTGATGGTGAGCGCTGACAGTGCAGTCATGGGAAAAGCTCACCATTCCCAACTCAGTTACCTCCTGTCTTATCTTAATGAAACAATCTGACAGACCGTTGGCTCTTTCACACAAGCCACAGTCTGAATAATGTGAACATGTTCAAGTGCAAACACGACAAGATAGATAGGTGAAGAAGTGAAGAACAGATATAAGGATGAAAGGAAGATGCTCATTATCCTGTAATTGGACATCTGCCACTGAAACAGCCTCTCTCTCATTGGTTTGCAGTGTCAGATCAAGCTCACATATGAAGGCACCTCAAAAATCGTCATGATCAAAAATGGTTCTGGTTAACTGCTTAACCACTTTTCAATCTGAGGAAGACAAACCTTGTGAAGATAAATCCACAGCATGGAGTACTGAAATATCTTAAGATTGGATTTATTATATACATAGTCTTTATATTAAAGTCTCATTTGACTTATTCTATTCAGACATTTAACATTTGAAAAGATTGGCATCTTTTTGTTTAGTAAAGTATTGAAAACAGCATATTTAATTTTAATTCCCAAAGTCAAAACATCTCTAGAAATACCCTGCCCTGGTCTAGAAAACATTGCACATGATGAGAAGGACCACCTTACCATAGTCTCTCATTTTTCTATGTCAGTATGTGGATGCAATGTTGAATATCATCTGTCATATCATGGTCACGGTGGATACGTCTTAATTCTTCACGTTAGCTCTTGCAGTGCTAAATCAAAACACTATTCCACTCATCTACACCGGTGTGTGGACTTTCTCAATAACTTGTTGGCATGTCTCCCATGCAGCATATTACACTGAATCCACACTGGCAATTTAAGCAAATGATACAGTTGGAAGTGAGTCACCTCTCCTTCTTCCTCTCACACGCTCTGCCACTAAAGGGAGGAAAATGTGTTTATGATAACCTTTGCAGTAGCTGCAGCCGTTAATGGCTGCCATTACAGAGTAGAAATGGTAATTCATTAACTGTCCTCCAGCTGTGAGAGAGTGCAGCCAATAAAACGGCTTCAAGATTGGAAATCAGAAAATACAGAACGAAGAGTGAAAAAAATGTTTTTTATTATTATTTATACATATACACCGCGTTCCACATTATTATGCAAATTGGATATAAGGGTCAAAAACATTCATTTTTTAGTTTTTGAATTAAACTCATGGATGGTATTGTGTCTCAGGGCTATTTGGATGATTGAAATCAATCTCAGACACCTGTGATAATTAGTTTGCCAGGTGAGCCCAATCAAAGGAAAACTACTTAAGAAGGATGTTCCACATTATTAAGCAAGCTACATGTTTCAGGCAAAATAGGGAAGAAAAAGGATCTCTCTGCTGCTGAAAAGCAGCAAATAGTGCAATTCCTTGGTCAAGGTATCACAACATTGGATATTTCCAAAAGAATTGCGCGTGATCATCAGACGGTGAAGAAATTTGTCACTGATTCACAGCACAAGCGGGTTCGTTCAGACAAAGGCAAAATAAGGAAGATTTCTGCCAAACAAATGCGTAGGGTTAGGAGGGCAGCCACTAAAATGCCATTGAATAGCAGCAAACAGGTGTTTGAAGCCGCTGGTGCCTCTGGAGTCTTGCAAACTTCAAGATGAAGGATGCTCAAGAGGTTTGCAAGTGTCCTTAAACCTGTTATTCGTTCCTCTAAACCAAGCTCACAAGCAAAAAAGGTTGCAGTGGCCTCAGGACTACATAAAGACTAAGTTCCAAACTGTTTTGTTTACGGATGAGTGCCGTGCAACCCTTGATGGTCCTGATGGATGGAGTAAAGGATGGTTGGTGAATGGCCACCATGTCCCAACAAGGCTGAGACGTCAACAAGGAGGTGGCGGAGTCATGTTTTGGGCCGGAATCATGGGGAGAGAGCTGGTCGGCCCCTTCAGGGTCCCTGACGGTGTGAAAATGACCCCGGCAAAGTACGTAGAGTTTCTGACTGACCACTTTCTTCCGTGGTACAAAAAGAAGAACCGTGCCTTCCAAAGCAAAATCATATTCATGCATGACAATGCACCATCTTATGCTGCAAATAATACCTCTGGGGCATTGGCTGCTATGGGCATAAAAGGAGAGAAACTCATGGTGTGGCCCCCATCTTCCCCTGACCTTAACCCTATTGAGAACCTTTGGAGCATCATCAAGCAAAATATCTATGTGGGTGGAAGGCAGTTCACATCCAAGCAGGTGCTCTGGGAGGCTATTATGGCATCCTGCAAAGACATTAAATCAGAAACTATCAAAGAACTCACAAGTTCAATGGATGCAAGAATTGTGAAGGTGATATCAAAGAAGGGGTCCTATGTTGACATGTAACTTGACCTGTTAAGATGTTTTTGATTAAAACCTTTTTTTGATTTCAGTAAATATGACCTCTTAATGCTGCAAATTCAACAAATGACAATTTTTAGTTCTTTACAACCTATAAAATATCTTGAAACTCAGAAACTCAGAGACTGCATAATAATTTGGAACACTGCATTTTGAGTTTTTTATTTAAAAAAAAAATACTGTTATCATTGGGAGGTTTGTTCAATAAAATTTGAATTATACTCTAACAGTTGATGACTTGAAAAATATACTGACTGGCTGTGCATTACTATTTAGGAAAATCTGAGCAAAGTGTAATCTGCATAACAATGTGGAACGCGGTGTATAGCACTTTTCTGACCACTCCAAGCGCTTAACAGTGTGTCACTTAGATAAGACCCAAAGACGAAAACAATAAAATATCACTTATGCGACTCAAATAAACTAATGAGTTAAATCAATATCCATTTTATTTATAATTTTCCTTAGATTTGTACTGTATGTGTTTTCATGTATGCAACATGTTCCCTGTCTTCACGACAAATTTCTCCCTGGTGGAGACCAATAAACTAACCTAACCTAACCTAACCTAGATGACAAATTCATCATCTTGCTTAATTACATTGAGTTTGGAGTGAAGCATGCTACATTACGCCTGTAGTGACATCAGCTAACTCTGAGACAAAGAGCTGGACTGAATCTGTTTCTAAGAGAGACCTATCATGTCTCTGATGGTGCAGACAAATTGTGTCAAGCCTCTGCGCTGAGAGAGGAAAACTGAATCTTCGACTTGGACTTAAAAGAAAAAGTGGCACAAAAAGAGTGCAGATGCAAAAACTCACTCTGGAATGAAAAGGGATGGATAAAACAAACACACAGTTGGCCACATTTCTCAGTTTAATAAATGTTTCTCTCTTTTTTTTGTGTCTCTCAGCTGACACACAAGCAGTGAATGAAATGGTATCATCTGTGCCTCGAAAATAACATGTGCTGTAAAATTGTCTTGTTTTCAGCGTATTATGAAATTGGTTACATTTTTACCAATAAAAAATGTTTATTGGAAACAACTCTGCAGCATAGACTTCACGCTAAGACAGGTAAGGTAATTTGTGGAAAATGTTTCAATAATCTGTTATAGTACAGCGTAAAGTTAAATTGACATTTTGGAGGTGTTACTATAGTAATGTCCATTCATGTGTCTAATCATTGATAATTTGTCGAATTGATGAAGGGTTTCCAAAAGAGAACAATAATAAACTGTGTGTAAATAAAGTTTGGCTGTTTAACCCGTCTAGTGTGTGTGGGGGGAGCGGGGGTGGGGGGCTGCTGCACACTGACTGCTGCTTCTGTCTACAAGTCATATCCAGTGTTCATTCAGCAGGCTGTAACATTAATCAAATCTCACTGAGATGAGAAACTGACTTTTCTCACAGATTTCTGAGCTTACACTAAGTTTTTCAGTTCTGACATTTACTACAACTGCCAAGGGCACTTCATGATGAAGGGGGATAGATAACATTTTATTTTATATCGAGTGTCCTTGTTAGACAGCACGTTTAGCACGGAGCTACCTGTGTATCATGCATAGTCTGTATGGTATCACGGCGACGTCAGTCCTCTCAGAGCGAGTTGTTTCAGCAGCTGGACCGGCGGTCACCAGGCTGCGTTCGCGTCTGACTCCAGAGCATGTTAACATGTCATCTTTCTCAACACAAGTCAGTAGGCTGGTGCTGAAGTTGTATGTGAGTTACTAGTTATTTTTATGAAGCTTTCTCGACTCGGTGCCTTGTTTGATAGTTTTAGTTACATGTGGCAAAACCTGTCAGACCTAAGTATTATATATTTGTGGTTAAGTTATTGTTTAACATGCTTGTTTTTTATATTATTAGTGTTTAGTAGCACCGGCTTCTAGCTGTCGGCTCCGCTGCTTGAGGTTACGGCAGCGCATATTTTGTTCATCTTGTAATAAAGATCTGAATGAGGAAACACGCTTTGTTTTTTTTTATTTTCACTGCATTTTTATATAGCCTATAAATAGTGAATTTTTGAATATAAAAATATTAATGATTAATCGAAAATTCGTCATTAAATCTCCCGACGATCGATTAAGACAATTTGATCGAATGCCCATCCCTAATCGGCCAATCATGAGACATGCATTTGCAGTGCGCAGTAAGTTAGAGAATTTGCTGTTCTAATAAAAGTCTGTTTTTCATCTTTGCATATAAAACACAGACATCAAGTCATTTAAACCCAGAACACACATCTAGTAACTGCTATCCATATCCAATTTATATGTATATTAACTCAACACCCGAAACTGCATATAGTGTCAGTGTCTATGGATCTGTTCTGTGCTCAGTTTTGTCGGAACATCAGACTATTAAAATCCACTGTTTGTATGTGTGAAGAACCCCAAGACTCTAAGGGGTTATTTTGTACTATGGATGTTCCTAAAGACTAATTCTCCAGTCGATTAAATAGACAATTTCCGTTCAGACCAGTTGACTGGTCTTTTAGACAGAAAATACAATAAACATTCAGAATTGAGTTCCAATGGATGGATCCTTCTCAGGCCAACCTATCCCATGATTTATTGTGCTTCGATGACAAACCGTCTTTCAAAGAGGTAATGACATTGGCAAGCAACCAGATGTCCATTGCTTGAACTTAATGGTGGTGAATAAAGGCCGGCGCATGCTTCTGCGTCGTCAGGGGCCCGCAGGCACGCAGCTGTAACGCAGGACTCGTTGTCCTTCATGGTTCTCCAACCGTTGCGCGTGTTGCCATGCAATTCCCCGCCAGAACACTAGGCGCAGTAATGTTTTTTGTCGAAGTCGGCTCTTCTTCGTGTGTTGCACGAAGAAGAGCGATTTATTTACATCGCCACGGCGGCTCCGCAGAGCCTTTTTCTGGCGGAAAAATCCGCCGGTTAGTGACGGGTTATACTAGTGGACATAGTGTCGGATCTCTTCTGCCAAGTGCTCTTCTATCTGGTCCATATTCGTTCTTCTAAATCTTCCGTGGTTTCCGCCGGTATGAACCGGAAATGCGACTCCGGAAATGATGTAGTCAGCAGACCAATCACAGCCCTCGCGGCCGGGTGACGCTTGCGGGGCTTTGCCGTCTAGTTAGAAAAATTGGCCGACGCACGTAAGGACGTAGGAAGGGCCGTGAGGGGCCCGGAAGGGCTCCTGCGTCTCCGTTCCCGTGAAAACGCAGAAGCATGCACCGGCCTTGAGCTTTTACTCAACCAAACAGCTTATAATACACCTGTTAACATACAAAAACAAAAGCAATATGTTGTCATGTCTAGCTGAAGCGCTTTTGCTTGGTGGGGGCAGTAAGGGATAAACAAGCTGGTGATGCTGATCATGGAAATCCGACATAGATCAGACCATATAATTTCTCTTTAGCCTTTGCAGAACACTGCTTATGTTGTTTTGCTGAGTGTGGCTGACACTTTCCAAGTTGGTGGTTTATAACATTCAAGCAATAGGACAGGGAGGATAGGGCTTTTGCAGCCACTTCGACTAATAGCACACATTCCTAGTCTGTACATTCACTGCTGAATGGGACAAAATAAACATCACCTTCAGAAGACTGACAGAACTGACAGTAGAACAATTTCCAAAAATAACATTTTGTGGCACCTAATATAATAACAATGATGTTTCCGTAAGTTGACATTACAAAAACACAAACACGTATGTGTCATATTCTTGAAAGTCTTGAGATCTAAAATAAAGATCATTAACTAAAAACAACCATGTTCTACAATCATCTACCACCCAACCCTTAAACAGCCAAACTTTATTTACACACAGTTTATTATTGTTCTCTTTTGGAAACCCTTCATCAATTCGACAAATTATCAATGCACATGATTAGACACATGAATGGACATTACTATAGTAACACCTCCAAAATGTCAATTTAACTTTACGCTGTACTATAACAGATTATTTAAACGTTTTCCACAAATTACCTTACCTGTCTATAAGCGTGAAGTCTATGCTGCAGATATGTTTCCAATAAACATTTTTTTATTGGTAAAAATGTAACCAATGTCATAATATGCTGAAAACAAGACAATTTTACAGCGCAAATCATTCTAGCCCTGCAGGGTTTGAACTCCTCGACATCTTGACTTTCTGCCCCAATTGAACAACACTGGCCTTGTAGAGTCTATGGAGATATTATTGTCTTTCTCTTATTACTCTCTCCTCAAGCCCACATCAGAGTTATTATTTATACTAATCTGTCCAGAGACACAGGCAACATACAGTAGTACAACTGTTTACCCAGTCAGTACTGCTTTTGAAGGTGGGAAAAGTGGAAGAGGGCCCCTTCCATTTTACATGTTCCAAACAAAGCAAATCAATGTGTGTTTTGTATCCTCACTCAGGCTTGAACCTGGAATTTTCAATCACATTTCCCTGTAGGTGAAGTTAAAATTGTTGTCACACTCCTCAGAAGGGTATAATATAATGTGCAACATGATGCTTAGAAAGGGGCCAAAAAACATTGGAGTGAGCAGTTTCATTCTTGGACATTTAAAACTTAATTCAACCATCCCCACTCATGGTCCACTAAAGCCTGAATTAAGCCAAAAAATCCTTAGCAGAAAATTTAGCAGGTACATACATATACAGGTTTATAAACATGATAAACCCTTTACAAAAGGTGATTTATTCATTTCCCTTTGCCAGTAGAGGAATTTGCTTTTTAGTTTTTTCCCCCATCATGTTCAACATCAAAAATGCACTGAAAACTGAGGCAATTTCTCACCTCGCCGTCCTGCCACATTAGCGCATTAAACCGGGTGTCATATATCAGTGTTCACAGACTCTTGCTTGCAGCTCAATCCCTGATGTGCTAGATGCACCAGTGACTTCAAAATGTTAACATGTACTCTGCATGAAATGTTTGTGGCAGAAGGTTTTTCAAAAGGCTGCAGAAAAAACATCTTTGGTGTGACATATCTACCTGTGAAGTGATTGACAACTTGTGCGTATAGCACAGACAAACGGAGATAGAGCATAGAAAGACAAAGGTGAAACTTTCCAGTCCAGTTACATTGAGGTTTTAAGATATGGCCTTGAAGGTTACTGGGCCATTGCAGCTCAAATGAATACGGCAGCATTTGCCAACTTAGTTCAACTCATTTGGAACATTGTGAGATCTGTCAATCAAACTCATCCATTAAAACCAAACAACTGCACTCAGACAAAAAAACGAGGCTCACTGCTGTGTACCATCTTCACAACTAGGGATGCACTGATCCGATATTTGTATCGGTATCGGTACTGATATTGAAGAAATTTCTAGATCGGGTATCGGTGACAATGGGCCGATCCATATCGGCGGATCTATTCAGTGTAATTCTATGCTGTGCGCTGTGAGTGACGTCATACGCAAGCAACACGCCGTGTTTACAAAATGCAGCGAGCGAAAGGATCAGCTCCCCCGTGTCACTTATGAGTTTAACAGCACACTGGGGGGGGGGGGGGGGTTGTCTGGTGGCACCTCACGGCGTCGCTGGTGCGGGGGGCTTTTTCTCATTTTCTTGGGACCGCGGGGTGGTGTCCGCCGGGGGGGCCCCCAGCGGGCGACGTAGCTGAGGTGATCCCCGAGAAGGGCCCGACACGCGTCCAGAGTCGCCGCCGCTGCCGACCGCCGTACCCGGTCCCCTCCGACGGCCCGCCTTCCGCACCGGCGACGACTCTGGACGTGTGTCGGGCCCTTCTCGGGGATCACCTCAGCTACGTCGCCCGCTGGGGGAACCCTCCGGTCCGGGGGGCCCCCTCCGGCGGTGCGCCTCGGCTGGCGCCTAGCAGCTGACTCAGAACTGGTGCGGACCAGGGGAATCCGACTGTTTAATAAGTATCGGTATCGGATCGGTATCGGCCGATACTAAACCTCAGATATCGGTATCGGTATCGGAGGTGAAAAAAGCGGATCGGTGCATCCCTATTCACAACTGAGTTAAAATTATACTTCTGTTATTTCAAGCCAAACTAATCTCACATTTACCTGATTCATGTATCAATTTTAGGAACTGTATGTGAAGTAGGGCTGCAACTAACGACTATTCTGATAGTCGATTAGTCACCGATTATTGAAACGATTAATCGACTAATCGGATTATGAATGACACAAATTCTCAATTGCTCTTATTTAGCAAGCAGCTTTTAAATTTAGCTTGAGGTTGTTCGAGGCATTTGATGACTGAAAATAAAGGCAATAAATATTGATACTTCATTAAAAAAAATGTCTTTTAATAAACTTTGTTTCATATAAGGGTACTGTTGACACAAAAGCAAAGACAAATCAAGTTTTTGTCCATTTAAAAGCAAGGACAGGCAAAGTGCTAATAAAACAAATAAATTAAAAATCAAGTATTCATTTTTCCTGTTAACAAAAATGACAGGGAAAGTAACAGCAATAAAAACATCAACAAACAAAACTACAGTCTTCTTCTGACTAAATAATTGTGATTAAAACAAGACGTTTGTCAGGCAATAGGATAACATAACGCTTTTAAACTCGTTAATAAAAAGTTTAAACCATATTTTTGTAATGGATGCTAGAATCCTGCGCGCAGATATATACGTGTATATATAACATCTGACGGAGGCGAGTCCGCATCGTCTCCGTCAGATGTCACACGTGCCTCCTCCTCACATGCGCGTGTCCTGCTTCCATGGAGAGCAGGTCCGCCGCAACAGATACTGAAGGTAGATTTTCTCGGGCCGTGTTAAGAGTGAAGTTCTCCCGAACTTTTTACTTCCTGGTGCGCGACTGCGTGCGGCAGCGGACGCCGACATTGGTCCATGTTTCGTCGCTATTGCACATGCGCGACTTTCAGAGATAGGAAGGGAGCGAGATGGCTCACTCCTCAGGTACTTCCATCAGCACCTCCGGTAAAACGCCGTTAGTTCCGCTGCGCGGCACGAGAAACACGCGCTATGACGTCACCAACGAATCATCGACGGGTAAATTCGTCGGCGACTATTTTGGTCATCGATTTTTGTCGACGACGTCGACTAATCGTTGCACCCCTAATGTGAAGTGATCTACAAAAGGAAATTATATAAATATGCAAGTTCAAGATTAGGTAACCATAGAAACCAGACCACATGGGATTGAGCAGGTGAGTGCTGGGTTTAATACATCAGGAAGTGAAAAGCAGTTTATAAAAAGATTTTTGAGAAAAGAGAAAAGTCAATGAGCTGAGCTATGACACTATACGATTTGAAATTGACCCAGTACTTAACTCTCCCGACACGCCTCCACTTCATTTGGATTCTGTGCTTTACGCCATCCTCTGATTACATTAAACGACTCACACTTGCTACGTGTTCATACTGTAATATACTTTTGATGCCTTGCAATCACAGACTTCTAACTCTCTGCCAGACAAAGTCTTCGATGAAGTTAAATAACGTTTCAATAGTGTATCTGAGTTCCTCCCTCTGGCATCTCCGCAAGTCCTGACTCTGCTATTATATCGTCCTCAGGAGGCACACACCAATACCCACACACACACACCCACACACCAAGGTCACAGAGACCTGCCAACTCAGCTCGCTATTGCGACTGAATGTCCTGAGCTACTTGTCAGGCATTCTCTCATTATCGTATGCAGAGCTGATGGCGGGCCGCTCTCACCGAAATTCACATATTCTCTACAGGGACAAAATTAAATGTCTGAGGAAAAATTGCCAAGTTGCTGTGAAAAAAAAAGAGAAGAAACACCTTGACTTGTCCGGGTGAGCCAACCCAACGCTGTCAAGAAATTGCAGCACTATGACGTCAGTATTATAAAACAAAGCAGGACAAGGTTGATGTGAAGAAGAGTGTGGGGGGGGGGGGGATCAAAGGAAACACAGGGTGACCTCTCAGTCGAACCAAATAAAACAATCCCTCAGTGCCCTCCCCACAATCATCATGGCAACATTGATTAGGTTGCACTCTGAATATTGATTATATGTCACTCTGTGCACTCCCATAGACTGCAATCACTCACACCCAGAAACATTTAGTCCATCTGTAATTCACTCCTGGTCTCCCTCTCCATCCTGCACATATCCCGCTTTGAGCTCCATGTAAGAGGAGCACGGTGTTTCAGGGCTAATTATAAAGCCCTTTTTTTAAGGATTTATAGGGCTTCAAACATAAGTCCACCTCATAGATGTCCCACAACGACTCTATTAAAAAAAAAGACAGGAGGAGCCACAATGCTAGCACAATATTTAGCAGCTGACCTGTGGGAGCCGGGTACTCTCCGTTTTCACAGGCTGCATCTGTGATGGAGTTCAAACCCAGATGGACAGCCCTTGTTTTTCACCAGTCCTTCAACAGAGGTCTCTCAGATATCTGTGAAAGGTCTGTCTGTGCTCAGTCATCTTTAATAGGAAGGTTTCCATCCAAACATTCTCAACCGATCTTTGAGAAAATTCACATTTCAATCCACTGCTGATCAAGATAAACAGCTGGTGGTCGTATTACTCCAGTCAGGTGCAATTAAAGCTCCTGCAGAAGACGATGGCGCAATTAAAGGAGCCTGAAATCAATGTAGAAAACATGATGAAAGAACAGCGTTATCAACGTCTGATGTTTTCATCTGCTGCTATTTCCAGTCTCCTCAGTGGACCTCTTCATCTACATCATGATTTATTTACAGAGTCTGGTTCTATTGCACTTTGCCACATTTAGCTTCTGTTGATAAAATAATATGTTGAGAATTTTTTGAGAATTTCCTGTGTTTCTACTTTTTTGAAAATTGAAAATGCACATAAAAAGTATTGGAGGGAAAACCTAACTACAGCTGCTGTCATTATGCAGATTTTGGCCAAATCCATTCTAAAATAATGACTTGCAGAAGCCCAGAATCAGGCTGTGACAAACTGTGGAGGCAATTCTGAGATGCCTGATAAAGTCTGTCCAGGTAGAGGTTTTTAAATTATTATAATTTTTTGTCCAGTGAAAGCTGCATACACGTAATGCTGAAGATTTATGACATATAATTGGGCAGGAGATTTATAACCACCATGACCACAATGTAATGTAAGGAAAATGTTGCAATGCCCCCAGACTTACACTGTACATTTTACACTTAAACAGGTCCAGGAATTTAGCAACCTGATGTCAGATGCCCTTAAATCATGTTTAAAAAATATAATGTAATGGAATTTCCTGCAGTAACTTATATATGGTCAAGTGTATATGTTGTTCCACATATTGGTTAAAAAACATAACAAAGTGAATGTTCACTCTTAAATCCGTCTAATAATAATTTGGCTTTGACTAGTCAGGGATAGGTAGCCTTTACTGTGTGGACTAAAACACACCAAAACGCAGGAAGGGCTTTTCTTTCCAACTGGTTGTCCACAGCATCCAACAGTTTTTACTCAGGGGCTGGCAGAAGAAACTCCTGAGAAAGTCCGGAGGCTCTCACTCAGATCTTTTGCGTTCTGACATTCAGCCCCTCTGGAGATGGGTACAGTGCATGTCTGAAAGCAGCTTTATTACTGGCATGCATCATAGTGTTGCAAGTTGGAAATGACTTAATTGTCATGTCCTGGATTTTCCCTTTATTATCATCTGTTAGTATTTATATTATTTTAAAATACTTAAAAGAATATTGAGCCAGATGTATGTATACTTGTATCATATATTTTATTCAATTTCAACGTGCACAGACTTTTCATTACTTAATAAACATAATAAACTAAGATAAAGACAGTTCACTGTCAAAGCTTTATCAGAATGATGATATACTGTATGTCCATAAACTCTTGAATCTTAAAACATGGTATATCACCTTCTCACTTTAGGGGATTCGTCACCTGAATGAAATCAAAAGTCAGAGCAGGAAGCTGATCCTCTGTGTGTGTGGTGGCCAGGAAGTCAGCCCGACTCTCTAAGCCCCCTGCCAAAACAGTAATGGAATCTCACGGTAGCGTCGCTCTGTGTCAGAACCATTTGTCCTGTTGCCAAGTTTTCAGTGTTTACCTACATATGAGCCCTCGGGTACGAGCTACCCAGCACCCCTGCAGAGGGAGAGTCAATCATCCTCACAGGACTGCAGACACTCAGGGAAAAGAAAGTGGAAACCACACGGCAGCAATTTAAACTGGTCTATAAGCTCTCTTTAAAACAGCATTAATGCTTTTTTCCCCTTTGTTGAATAGCCTTGAAAATAAAATGGGAGACAACCCCCATTGAGGGCTGAGACTTGAAGGTGGTAGCGGTTGAAAGCGGACCGCAAAAGGGCACATTAAGAATTCAACAGCGAACGCCGCAACATCAGCTGGAAAACCAACTGAGGCATGCATGGAGACAATTAACCAGAGATTTACTGTGCGGAGGATGATCCTGCGAGGTACGGGAAATTTGCCACTTCCCCCTGTGGCCTCCTACGTAACACCCTCTCTGATTAATGGCAGCTTGGGGCCTTGCCACTGCAGTGATGGCATCAGAACGGGAAGGCGAGGAGCGTGAATGGCTCCCACAGGCTCCATATCGCTGCATCTGGCATGCAGGTGACCTGCAGTCGGCAGCAGCTACGAATTGAAACTCCAACCGTCTTTGCACTGAGCTGTTAATTAATCTTATCAAGGGCAGACGTGTGTGTGTGGTGAGGACAGTAGAGACGTCTGAGTAAATGGAAAAACTCTATGGTGACTGGTGATATGAGCTTCAAAAACCTTTCAGACAGGCAGCAGAGAGGGATCAGAGCTGCCTGAGAGGCAAAGAGAAGGGATGATTTGGAACATAAAGTGATAAAAAAAAATCATCATTCCCACGCTTGCCGTCTGCTGACTGAAACACTTTATGGTTGGATTTAAAGGCGGTTGTGAAGTGTATGCTACAGTGGAGTGTGTGGGTGCAGCCTGGCTCTCACTGCACTATTGATTCAGCAACACTGCAGTTTAGTGAAGCACTGGCTGGATTTGAGAAATGGAAAATAAACAAGAGAAACCCAAGTGGGATCTGTGGGAGCACCATGGGAGCAGCCCAACAGACCCAGAATCAGTTAAAGAAAACAGATTCATGGTGAGAGTCCAAAGCCTTCCCACAGCTGAAGACTTTAAAGGAATGTCTCGCTTTGTCTTTTAACTCTTGTATTTTTTAAACTATCTAATAGTAAATGCTTCACAGTGGAAATCAATGTTGGCAACCTTCTTAGATTCATTCACTAAGTTAAACTCACTTCAAATCAAACACAAACCAACTTTCAAATTGATCAGAAGATGAAAAACAAGCATTAAATAAGTAATTGAAACCAAACTTACTGGAAAATGTAACACTTTAACTTACGTGTTTAAAATCTATAAATGTGATAAGAACTACCCAAAATTACAGAAATCATCTTTGAGGAAAAAATTGATTGGCTTTTTTATGGGTCCATTTCCCTTCTACCAACATGGAAGAGGCAGGGTTAATGACTTGTACTTCAGACACCCACCAGGGGGCGATCAAGTCGCTTTGGCTTCACTTTTGGTAAGGTTTATGTTGTCCATCTTTATGTGCGGTCTATGGTTAAATAACTCATAATGAATGAAAACAGGTCACATTTCTTTTGTGGGTCCTCTCTGCGACGGAATTGCCATGATCTTGGTTCAGGCTTTGGGAGACTACAAAATAACAGATAGTCTGTCTTACAAACTAGTGGGGGGAGATTGATATTATCCCATTAAGACTGGATGCAACCCACACATGCGTCTCCCTTAAGAGATGACCCACATTTTATATGCTGCTTTTTAAAACACAACAGTGCTTCACTATTTATTAAAACTGTTGTCAGGAAGGCATAATGCATTAAGGGAAATGTTTTTTGTTCTGCTGCCTTGGCCTGTACATTTCTGCATTCAGACAAATGCTGATAACCTGAACAAGGTGAGCGACACTGATGTGCAAGCAGCGCAAAAGGATTCAGGCTCTATCCACGTCTTAATG
This sequence comes from Limanda limanda, assembly GCF_963576545.1. Lineage (NCBI taxonomy): Eukaryota > Metazoa > Chordata > Actinopteri > Pleuronectiformes > Pleuronectidae > Limanda > Limanda limanda. Next base: position 2,858,820 of record NC_083654.1, read on the forward strand.
TTAAAATTGCGTTTCGGAAAAAAAAACCCGCTCCATTGAGTGTTTAGCTCCGTATCAGAATAATAGTAATAAAAAAAAACATATGACATGTCCATTCACGCCGGCTGCCTAGCTGCAGAAAAAAGAGCAATGGCCTCAAACACAGACATTGACATGTATGCTGAGCCGAGGCTCAGGGTAAGAGACATATGTGAGGACAGGGAGGAGGAGGAGGATGTCAGTGAGTAAAAGTCAGTGTCGCCACAAGCCAGAGGTAAAGATCAACCTGTCTGACAATGTAGTGCTACAGGGTCACTAGAATCATTACTTCTCAGCCTCTGATGCAGAAAGAATGATCATAAAATAATAAGTAACTCAGAGTGTAAACCTTTGGGCTTTTATTGGTCATCATTGCCTTTGCCCTAATGCTCATCAGCTTTAATAGGTTGTAAAGAATTCATATCCAGTCTCTGTGACAAAGGCAATGATTTTCCAGAAAACCCTCAGGTTTCAGTTTTTTTTCAATGCTCAGATTTAGATGCTTTTTAAGATGGGCTCGGTTTAACATTCTTACTGAAGATGATCTGGAAAAAAAACATGTTAATGCAGGTTTATTGCGTGCAGAATGTAGTGATTTACCACTCTGCATCTGGAGGTGGATTAAAAAGCAGTCAGTTCAGTTTTGACTCTTATGACACACCCATCCGAGAACGTTAGAGTCTCATTCAGGCTGATTCATGGTTTTGCATCAAAGCTACGCTGTAGGTACGTACGTAGCCAAAACATGGGGTCCACCGCATTGTGGGCATTCATTGTGGTGCGTAGGTTTCCCTTCCACTTATTTACAAATTCTCTGTTTACTTCAGAACAATGACGAGTGTTATCATGTTGAAGCTGTTAGATGATGAAGAGCAATTACTTTTTCTTAAAGAGCTGCAAAGAAGAAAAGTAATGTCGGAGGAGATTGTCTGTGTGTGACCATTAAACTGAGTGAGACAAAGCAGTAGATTCCGGAAAAACTGTCTGCCAGAAAGCAACTAATCACAGCCGTCGCCGCGACGGGTAGTTAAATCTTCGGGGAGGTGCCTGTCAGGGTACTGTCTAGTGTTCTGTGCAGGGTACACTTCTAGGCGTAGGCGAGATTATATGGCAGCATGTTAATTAAGTCAATCAAAATAATCTACTTATAACAAAACTGATATATTTAGTGCTAATGGAACCTGAAAAGCAGTGATGCACTTGTTTGTAAGGCATCAATAACTGAGCTTATACATGTACAAGGAAAAGAGGAACACACCAGTCAGTGTCACTTCAGGCTGTGTCGTGTTTCTGCCAGGCTTTCCTGAGGCTCCTGCAGCAGTATCAGCCTCAGGTATGCATGACAACTGTTGTCAGAGAAGCCCGACTTCACCTTATCTGCCCTCTCTCACAACTGGTTGGTTGAGTTAAGCCGTAACAACGCGGGCAGATAAAGACACACGGCGGACTGTTCCTGTCTGTCCATTGCTGGTTTTATCTCTGCGATGACAAGGGGGACTGCAGCGGTTAAACAGCCAGCTAAGACACAACTCAGCGGCTCCTATAAAGACAACAAGAGCTGATGTATAAGAGCTCACATTAAAGTTTGCAGCATGATGGTTCAGGTGGAGATGGGATGTTACAGAGCATCTAGAGGTTGTAACAAATCTCCATTTTTTTAAGAACAGTATTTGTGTTTTTTTATTTGTGTGTGACCAAGGCTTGAATCGTGTAATAACAAACCAATCTGGTTCGTATCCGTCTATATTGCCTGTTTTCTTCTTCCTTGTTCTTTTCTCTCCTCCTCTCCTTGCCTCCTTGAAATTGACTGTCAGAGAAATTGACTGTCAGAGAAGTGACATTTTTTTTAGAAGTAGATGTATGGACTTAATGGTGTAAGAGTGTGTGTTTATGATGTGAGTGTATGTGTGTGTGTGTATGAGTGTGTTCCGAGCTGTCTTCACATGGAAGTATTACAAGTGCATTAAACAGACTGCCTCAGCTGGGTTCATAAGATCAAATAACCTACACTTTGAGTGAACTCATTGCTGAGAATTGTATAAACCACAGTGGGTTTTTTGTAAGCTGATACTTGATATATGAATAATTCAACTTGAACATTAAACACAGCAGAACGCGTCAAACAGTTGCACTCAGTCGGTTTTATTATTTCAGTGGATACAAGCCTGTGAAACAACCGGAGGAACTACAGCTGCCCACTTAAAACCCAGACTGATAAAAGAAGAAAAGAGGATTCATATCAAAGAAAGGCTACCTGACAATTCAATGAATGTGTTGTAATGTAGCTGATCAGAGATCGGGAGCGGCCATCACATCACAGGTGGACAACAGGTCTACGAGATACTATGTCTTTGATAAAAGGTTTCAAGACAGGCCAGTAACTGCTGGATGTATCAGTCTAGTCCTAATGGGTAATGCTCAGGAAGTGAAAGTGTGTATCCAACATGAAGGAAGTTTCCTGAGGCACAGGAGAGGAAGTGGTACATTTACTGTATGTGTGAATTGTGCGTGGGAGAGAGTGTGTGTGGATAGAGAGGATGTGTAACTGCCTTTATGGCTTTCTGTCGAGCCTGAGCCGCTCTGAAGGAGGATACTGCAGTCCTTCAGCTACAGACCAGGATAGCATATTTAGTGAAAGGCTAATCATTCATCCAACACAGAGACATGATGTGCATCTCTGATATACACACTGATGACCTCATTCACACACACACACACACACACACACACACACACACACACACACACACACACACACACACACACACACACACACACACACACACACACACACACACACACACACACACACACACACACACACACACACACACACACACACACACACACACACACACACACACACACACACACACACACACACACACCACTGCAGAGACAGGCTTAGTCAGCTGTAGCTAACTGCAGACAAGAGAAGGGATTAAATGAATGAGGAAGGAGGAGCAGAAGCAGACGAGGGGAAAATAGCAGTAGAATAGCAGCAACATGATCGGAATAAAGGAGATTTACACCATAGTCCTTTAGGCAAGTCTCGCCACTTGGCAGCCATCTTGGCAATGCAGATATTTCAGGCTAACAAGATGAGGCGTCTATCTAAGTGAATGGGGGAAGAGCTAATACTGTACTTTCACTGGTCAGGACATAAACCCTGTCATTTATAGCACCTTCAAATCTGATAAATAACATTATAAAATGTGGTGACCTTGCCTCCATCTAACAGGTTTTTCATACTGTGCCGTGATGCGACATCTCACCAGTGTTTGAACAAATGAGTTTTCGCTCTTTGAATCAATAAAGTAGATGCATTAAACAGATTTTTGTTTTGCAACATATTTTGTCTTCTATGGTTTTAAAAAAATCTGCCCCGCCATCAGTCAAAACCACTGTTCACTGTTGGTGCAACAACACGATTGGCTTGATATATATATATATGTATCAATGCCACTTATAATTGTGCTTCCAACACGAATCAGACGCAAGAATGAAAAAACAAAGCAAAAAGAAAACAAAAATGGTTGTAAAGAAAAACTGATGTCTTACAGATAATAATGTGATAAGGGATCTAGGCAAAGCATCACAATTTAAGAGCTGGACTAAAAAATGTAATGACATTGTTAAGTAATTGTCAAAATAGCCGCGGGTTGATTTTTTTGCTGATCTAATAATAATAAAATAGAACATTTTTATTTCAGCACCGAATATCACCGTAAATGATTTAATGGGGCATCTGACAAAGGCAGAGAACACAGGCAATGGTGTTAAAACCCTCATCAAAGGATCCATGTTTAATAAATGAGGAGACTGTTTTAACTATCAAGTAACTAGATGACAGCGGTTGGGCTCAGTAGGTGATTGATCGATCACATTGAACATTCATCAGAGGGCCGGCCTTTAAAAGATGCAAAATACAATACAAGCAGCGGATTGTTCCTGATTCTATGACTCTTCCCTCTGTTACAAATTGAGTTTGCAATGGTCACACTCATGTAGTTTGAGTGCTGTAGGGTAAGGAGTTCCACATGTTGATACAGCAAACAGAGAAAGACACACTGTATGTCCATAATCCAGTTCAGCATTGATGCTCATTGAACTTGAAGGGTACTCTGAGAGTGCCAAGGCCTCACCTCGACCAAGCAGTGTTTCCCATTAATTATCCAGATGGCATATTCTGCTTTGTCCTGCCACAGTTTCACACTGTACCAAAGAAATGTTTACACTTCTCATATTAACATAAACAATCTCAAACTTGGTGCTTTGCTCTGTTACTGCATTGTATAGCTGTGTGCAGAGCTATTAGCTGCATGCTTGCACACAGCTATCATTCATAAAGTTGTTATCGTCCAATTCTGTGGGAAATGCTGTAGAGAACGTTTTCCTGGATCTGCCAATGTAATTTGATCCAGCTCCCCTAATTTAATGGGTTCTTCCCTGACCCATAATGCATCATTCCACCGCTTTTCATGGTAATACATCCATAATACATAGTTTTTGCATAATCATGCCTAATATCAGACAGACAGACCAACAAAACAAAAATTTTTAAAAATAGCTATGGGATTATAATATAACAATAGTGTAACAGTTCAAAAAAATATGGTATATTCCCCGTGACAGATTATAGATTAAATACAGTACAGTTTGATAGAATAATTATAGCACAGGTTTTAACTTCACCTGACCAGAAAATGAAAAGTAATGATCTTACGTGATCTGGTCATACATAACTTTGTCCTGACTATTATGGATCTGTATCAGGAACAGTTCATCCATTTCTTTATTGAAAGTGATGATTGACAAGACTTGATTCTAGCTTTGATTTATTTCAACTTTAAGATACAAGTTGAAACATAAGATCAGCAGGCCACAAAAACATCAGCACAGATCTTTCTGAATTCCCAGCATCACAACAATAAAAAAATAGAGAGAAAAATGTATTTATAAATACAAATGAAATTGTATTTGGGATTTAAAAAGACAGGCTCCCTAAACTGTGAGGATGAAGGAGAATGATTTGTTCCTGTGTTGCAGACCCCACTGTGCACAATTCTGCACTGATCTGTCAGTTCAGCACCGTGCTCAGATCTTTTACAGGAGAACAAATTGGCCCTAAGCAGCAACTTCCTGTAGTAAATGTTCCATTAGACCTACAACCACACAACCCCTGCTGGAGTCACTGGAATGAATCAGACAGCTGCAGTTAAGGCTCCCTCACGTCCAGACAGGGACAGCTGCATTCCATATAGAAATCTTCAGTAAAATTACATGCTCACTACTACTAAACCATTTTGTGGCCACGATACAGGTCATGAGAGTCAAGGCTGTTCGTGGACTACACTTCATTTCACTTGCTGTCCCAGTTACATCGTCCCAACTACTGCTAATGATTTTCTTTAAGGCCACGTTTTTTAGACCCCAAACCGTTGCCTCCATGATACATGACTACCTGATACACACAGCACCTGTGATTACTCATAGTGAAACCACTGTGACTTATTAGGTCCAGATTTGGTGCCCAGACAACACTGCATGTCCGTCACTCAGATTTAGGGATTGGTTCTAAACTTGATAATTGGTTTGGAAAAGCAATTACAGGTTGGAAAAACGTCTAATTTCAACTTTTTTTTTAATCTTTCTTCTATTTTTGTTACAGGCAAAGTATGGGATATGAAACACATTGAGATCATTTTCCAAAATGCATTAGTTTATTTTACCAGGATCATCCCATTTGCCAGTTAAAATGACAAATTAATAGCAAATTGTCAGGTGCAATTAATTTAACGATGATACTGAACCACTTAACTGTTGCAGTGGTCTGTGGAGACTGGCATCTGCAGCCTAACACCGTATTTGTGAGGAGAGAGAAATAACAGTCAGTCAGTAACACCTCTATACAGCCATGCACGGTTGACTGTGGGCGTTTGTTGTTCAGTAAGAAAAATGGCAACTCCTCTCATAAGAAATTATCCATCTCCTCAAGTCTTTTCCGGCATTTGGAGCCGGCAGATGGAGCAAAATAAGTGGTGCAAAGAAATAGGAGGCTACACCTGTTATTTTTATTTGGGACATCTATTGCAGCAGCATTTCAAATGCTCTGCTGCTGATGTTGTTTTCAGGTTCGAGCAACAAGTTGGAAACATTCATTAATGTGCCGTTAAATGCTGCATTCATTATTTAGAAATTTAGTCAGCAGGATATATTGGAAGCACCAGATGCCATTAACATTTTTATTATTAAGTGAGAAGAGACATAATAAGTGAGACAAGACACAAGGTGTCTCGATTTAATGACTGCATCCTTCAGAGGATGTATTGAAAGGCTGATTGCATCAGAGGGGTGCAACCAGGCGGTCACATTTTGAAGGCTCCTTGCCAGGCTCCAATGTGTGGATCCTTCTCGGCTCAAACTATCCCAAGATTCATTGTGCTTTGGTGATAACTGTTTTTCAAAGAGGTCAGGGCACCGACAAACAACAAGCCAAAGCTTTGAGTATCAGGCCTCAACTCAACTGAACAACTCCCCTGTTAGAAAACCATGGGGCATTAAAACTTTCTTGTCGTGTCCAACTGCTGCTCTGTTGCCAGGCAACAGCAATAAGGGCGGGACAAGCTGGCAATGCAGCTCAAGGAAATCCTCTGTACCAGACCGTCTCATTTCAGTCGGCCTTTGCAGTCTACACGGCTCACAAAAGGAGGGGGCCCCTGAATTAGGACACTGTGACAGACTGTGATATTTGGGATGATGTGATAGGGCTGATCCGGGTGATGTGTGTTGGATAGAAGAGAAAATGTACATAACAAATGTATGTATTGTACAAAATAACAACCTAAACAACAAACTGATAGATTGCGAAACATTGATAGCACCTGATCTGAATAAGATTTGAAACTATTTTGACGAAATGAACAGACCTGATATACTGTAATGTAACTGAACCCCTATCTACTGAGAAAGTAAAATAGAGTTGGGCAAGTGTTTAACACATAATACACTATTGTTTGGTAGCTTTTTGAAAAAAAGATGAATTCACAAATCTCTCTGGCTGCACAACTGAACAGGAAAAAGGACATCATGAGTTGGTGCTAACGAGACTGTGGAAGTACAACTGAATTATCTTCTGTTTTTATTAGAGCTTCAGAGCAGAATACACTCTTTTTCCTTTAGGGTCTATTGAGTTGATACATAAATTATCTTAGAGAGTCTGCGCTACACTGTAGGGGCCATAAGTATTGTCTGCACCTGACCTATTTGTGATTTGTAACATGTCATGTGAAAACTATTCTGCTGCTCCTCCTCTTCCTCCTCCGTTTGGTTTCAGTCTTTCCACCAGATGTTGGAAGCTGGCCGGGGGGATTTGCTCCCATTAAGCCACAGGAGCATTAGTCAGACCCTACACTGATGTTGGGTGAAGAGACCTGGCTCGCAGCCGGTGTTCCAGTTTATCCAAAGGGGGGGTAGGTCGGGGCTCTGTGCAGCCCAACCAAATTCCTTGATACCAAACTGGGAAAAATACATTCAGTAAAACAGGGGAGAGTGGGTAAATAGAAGTATTAGTCTTAAGTTATGTTTACTTTATATCAACATTAAACTTAGTTTGTTGTATTTGTATGACTTAACTGGGTAGTTAACTTACTTTTGAGCTATGGTTTAATTTGTAGAAACCCTTCAGTTTATAAAAAATGACAATAATACATTTAATTGAGGAAAATGTGATCTGGTCGTCTGTAGACGACTACAACAGTAACTCTACATTACACAGTGGAGGGTGACGGGCAGGTGTCCTCGAAGGTGTCACAGAGGGTGTAACCTTGAGCTGAAATGAGGACGGCACCTCTGACAGCATGGCGGCAAGACAGAAATGTTCCTGCTATTCTGAGTCTGAAGTGTGATGAATATCAGTGACAAGGAAGCAGAGAAACAGAGACATCTCATTTCATCATGTCACAATGCATTGTTATCATGTAGCAGCCTGCTGTTGTCATTATTATGAACCACCCTCATCACCGGGGAACCACAGGCTCTGCACTGTAAGACAAACAGTGCCCCAGCTCATTTTGCCTCACACTGAATGCACGTCGGTTGGATTTCAACATTTCAAACATATTCTATTTGTTGTTGTGATCGCACATCATTTCCTTTCTCTCGCTGCTCGTGTGAACAAAGGAGGCGACTTTCAGTGTGAGCGGTGAGTGGCTGGCGGAACAGCAGGTGTGCCCACCAGACGGCTGCTTCACTGCAGGATGTTTCCTAATAACAAACCAGCCTTCCTCCCTTTTATCTGACAAGACAGAGCTACAGCTGAAGTAGAATGCTGGGATGCTGCTGCAGAGTCGGACTGCAGACCTGAACTACAGCCAGACCACTTCCCACACACACAAGGGACGGGTCAAAAGACAAGATGCCTCTGTCAAGTGTGTGACCGAGCAGCTCTTGAAAAATGTTGGCTTGTGTTCTAGCTGTAAAGATGCATTCTCTTTCAAAAGTGTCAACACACTTCTGTGTGGCTCATGAAGAAAGACTTCGGGTTTACTAATTAAGTCTTTAAATGTTGGAAGCTAATGGGGTGAAAAACTAAAGGCTCAGTAAGACTACAGGTGGGAATCTGCCTCACAATTCGATTACCATGCACCTGTCAACCATTCAAAGCATCTTAATGCATATCAATGTATAACCTCATCAATTTTCTATATTACTGCACATGGCAAATTTTTCCTAATTAATGAAATCACTCCGATATATATGAACTCTTGATGGGATGTATGTTTCTGACAGATTTTTGGTTTAAATTGTATTTAACTGTTTTCTGAATGGATTGTGTTTCCAAGGATAAGTCCTGCTTCTCAGGGAAGTATGATTAAACCTCAATCACGACAATGTTAGTTACACTCAGCTCATTTTAACAGCTTCAGTCAGAAGTCATTCCAATGTGCTAGAGGCTAACAATGCCACTTAATCTGCTAGATCCACACTTTAAAAGCTGCTTGAATGGTGGTTGATAGAGCAGCCTGTGGTTGAATTGTTTTTTGTTCTCCTTTCACTCTGTGCTGTTGTAATGATCAAACTTCCTTCAAATTTGAGGTTTCGGCTGTTAAGCCAAATTAATTTTGTTGAGTTAAGGTAATATATTCGACGATTGCAACTCAGAACTTTAATTTTTGTTCATTAATCCGATAGTTAAACTGAAATCTGGGTGCTGTGCACTTAACATTTTCAGTTTATAAATGAGTATGGCAAATGAGACATGACAGCTTTTGCTATTTGTTGAAGTGCTACAAGAAGCGTCTGATTTACTGTATCTTCATCATGGTTTGTTTTGACTTTGTTTAGAGCAGAGGGAACCAACCTCTTCTCTCATATTAGGAAAAAATGGATTTGTGCTGAATTCTAAGCTTAATGCAATGTATTCTGGAAAGATGCGAACAAGCTAACAATGTTACTAAATATCTTAAATCCATGACCTTGGTAAACAATTCAATGGACATTTTATCTGCTTAACTCATGACTATTGTTTCTGAAAGCAGTAACTTAATAATTTAAACTTGATCAGACAAACACCAGGTAAGCCAAACTTTCTCCCTTTGTCATGTATCTCAGATAGTGGGTTTAATTAGTCTCAGTTATCAGAACTATCGTAGTTTTGCTGAACCACATTTGTTGGCACAGTTTCAATTCGTCCTTTAAATGCTTTAAATAACAATTCAAGTTAATAAAACCCTAATTGTCTTGTATGGCCAAGAACGTAAAGTGCACTTTTTTACAGTGGGACACTGTTACTACTGTTGGTGGCTTTTGGATTTATCATCTGTGTAGTAAAAGCTCCACTTCTTTTCGTTTATTACAGCTGGAAAAGAGCTGACAGACAGCATATACCTCTGTAGGCAATAACATCCTCCACTAATTTCCCACCTGTCAATCACTGAGAGATTACTGTGGGCAAAGTGCGAGGAATGTAATTCATACTGCACATTTTACTGACATCTTTAAATGTCGTCTTGTGGCAGTGTTAGGACACTCAAAACCCTTTGATGGTGCCGATACAGGACTCCTGCTTCTGACTTTGATGTATTACTGTCCTCACAGCTGTAACAGCTGCTCAGAGACTGATGGTTCACACCAAACACACAGTTCTGAGAGAGACATATGAGACGAGTCACTGGTAAGAGCACAGTGTGCCTCCACAGCTCAGATGAAAAACCTTTTCCCCGACATACCGACACAACATGCAGTACATTACCATGTGCTTATGTGACTCTTGTTTAGAATCTTAATATCAAACACCACCTATAAAAGGTGACAAGTACCGATTTTAAAATGTTTCCACATAGCAGTTTGCATATTACATGCGTTTGATAATCATCCTCCTCAACACCAGAGAAAGGTTATGACTGACAACATAATGAAAATGTGTTTCCTCGATTTCATGGCTCACTTAAGTGTGGTTACTAGTGTTTAAGCGACTGTTGTTTATGTAATGGCTGCAGCGGAGTGAAATCAAACTTAGATTCTCTTTTCTTGCATCATTTCACATTCTATGCATGAGCATTTCATCAGTTGGTTATGCTATTAACAGATGACAGCCATGATAACTGTCATTGCTGTTTGCAGTGTGAAATACCTCATATATACACATAAAATTAATGTTCAATTTCAAAACTATGTATTTATTTTTCATGATTTAATACGTTACAGCAATGTGAAAAGCTGAACTTTTTGTTAGACAAGACCAGACTTAAGAATTGATTTCGAAATGTTTTTTCTAACCAAATGACTGAAAATAATTGGATGACTAATCTGTAATGAAAATAATCATTAGCTGCAGCCATATATACTATGTTCAATTGTATTGTGCTTTTAAAAACCAAATTGAGCTGAATGACCAAATAATTTGATATTAAAAAAAAGGTGAGCTGTCCCCCGCTGAGACTGTTTTGTAATTAGGTAAAGTGCATGTATCAGTCAAGACCTCAATGTCAACTCCACGATCACTACTGTGCAGACTACTGCGCTGAATGACATCTCCAGTGCGGAATGACGGCACCCATATCCTGGATACTTTGGTTTCACATTTGTGCAGAGGGTGGATGGGAGACCTATCATCCATCAGTCATTGACTTGCTTTGGCTATTTAGTTTAAGAGCAATGTTAGCTGAATAGATTTGATCCTGTGTGATCCCATACTGAGCGTATTTCTTAGGGTTTTTTGCCTGAAATTAAGTACACATTAGTTACTCCAGTGCAAAGCAACAGCTCATTGCTAATCACTTGTTTGTTGCCACATGATGGATGAAAATGCAGAATCACGCTGGCATCAGCATCTGCCTCCTCTCGGCGCTTGAATTCAGATGACAATTAAAGTTTTGTTTGAGTCAATCCTATCTACAGACTGATAGTCACGGATCAATATACTTTTCCCTCATTCCAACCCATTCTGCACTGACACTTCTGCCTTATTAATTTCAGTGTTTAGATGATACAGCTATTCACTGGGAAGTTATTCCCCTGGAACACACACAGTTTTACTGGGATGAGAGAGAGAGAGAGAGAGAGAGAGAGAGAGAGAGAGAGAGAGAGAGAGAGAGAGAGAGAGAGAGAGAGAGAGAGAGAGAGAGAGAGAGAGAGAGAGAGAGAGAGAGAGAGAGAGAGAGAGAGAGAGAGAGAGAGAGAGAGAGAGAGAGAGAGAGAGAGAGAGAGAGAGATGGGGGATTCTTATCAACATGCTGCCAGGACTATCATGAAAGGATATGGTAATTATGGAAAAGGCACACACGTACACACCTACACACGTACACATACACACACACAGGAAGGCCACCAAGCAATGGGCTAATATAATATGTCTGGTGTGGGGGCTATTTCCATACCCTGCCAGAGTGCTTGTCACATTCAATTAATTACTCTCTGGCAGTGTGACAAAGATGATTAAAAAGAATGATGAAAAATATTCCCTCATATGGCTCCAAAAAAATTCCACTAAATCTGTTTAAAGTGAAGCCAAAGGAAACAAGGCATGTCTTGGTAAAAGTTAAAGGTGTTTTCTTTTTCTCTCACTCCCGAGAGGGATTACAGTAGCATTCACGCTACTGAGCTACTGAGGAAGGGAATGTGCCAAATGAGCCAAAGAGGATGTTTGCTGGAGCTGCTGTGATCATGAACTGTGCTTTATTCTGGCGGGAGAAAAAAAAGAAGCCTGTAGGGTAATGAGCTGCATCACAGCATCCGTTCATAACCCCTCACATCTGATGTCTTTCTGCGATCGCAGGCTATTTAACACTGTCAGATCAATTAGTAGGTGAAGAAAGGGCTGGGGAGATGTGGAGCCTTTTGTTCAAACAGCCACTGTGTGTGAGGAGGTACAGTACCGTTGGATGGAATTCATCTCGACAAAGGGGTTTTTTAAGACCCACAATGTGCAATTGTGCTTCGATTTTCACACAAAAGAACAGGCTGAAACAGAATTGTTGTTGTGAAACGCGTAGACTAAATCAAACACCGGGGATGTGACAGCATTCTGGGGGAATTGGGAACTGTTAAAGAGTGGGGCAAATACCCTAAGGGGCATACAAATGCTGGAATCTACATTTCAAGCAGCACCACGCCTGCGGTGGCTTATGTGTCTGACTCCCCCTGAAAAATGCTCAAGCGGCTTGAGCCTTATTTTTCACTTATGACTGAGGTTTCCCGACTGCAGCCGAGCTCAATCCATTCGTCACGAGGACTCCTTTTCATTCTTCAAGGAAAAACACCAAAAATGTCATTTACTATACAAGTGTCTGCCCGTGAAATTTATTTTCCCCCCCTCTGCTGTTTGGTCCTCTTGTCAGGAAACATAATGGCTTGCTTCAGCAGGTTTAGCGCTGTGTTTGATATTAAAGGGCCGACAAACAGCCGACAGTTGCTGGAGAGATCTCTCCGACTGTGACAGATAGTCCCTTCATAAAAACAGTGGCTGTTTAATTACACTTCAAGCAGCTGTGGCAGATTAATGGTTTTATTGTGAAAGGTTTTGATAGAAACTTTTCAAAAGGTGAAATGGCTGTTTTATGCCTGTCAAAATGCTCAGTCCATTTGATGAGTTAACATACTAAACCAGCAAGTGCTGAGCAATGTCAAGAATGATGAAGAAAAAAAAACACCCAAACAATGTTTATGAAGATCCTTAAGGGGTTGTTCAGGCTTGAACAATGCATTAACTGTGTGTGCATGTATTTATTATATGCATGAGTCCATCTCAGGTTTGTGTGAAAACTGTGATTAGTTGGAATTCACAGCTGTCATCTGCTGGATGTGCTGGATTCGTCCCCTGACTGACCTTGGCCCTAACATGAAGGTCCACATCCAAACTAAATGTAGTTCCCCTGCTCTACACTCTTGATCTGCAGCAGAGAGGTCGTTTTACTGTGTTAATCATCACCTCCTTTATGTGCTTTGCAATTAGTGCAAATTTCAAAGTACAGGCAATGGTAGGCCTGTACAAAGGAGCCGGAGGTGATTATACTGGTTTTCTCAAATAGAAATGTTCCACATTTTTAGTTCTTAAGGTCTTTTGAAACACAGTACGGAGAAAATAATGTCAGACCTCATTAAATGCTTAGTTAAAGTCGATAAAGGAGAGGAAAAAAGTAATGATGACCTTTGAGTAACTGGATTAAGAAAACCGAGAGAGGCACTCCACATTAAATACAGTTCCTTCAGAAACATCATTAACTGACTCAATGTTCAGATCCACAGCAATGCAGCTCATAATACTGATTTATTGGCCAACATGCCTGGTGTCAGATTGTTACGCAGTGTGAGTTTCCAAATCATAATGTTGGAAAAGAAACTTAGAACAGTGGATGTCTCATTAAAACACCATACAGAAATGATCTATAGGGTCTACATTGCTGTTAGGAAGACCACTCTATATGCTGCATTTGCCTGATTACACTGGAACAAGCAAAGCCATCATAATAACTCTGCCCCAGTGCATTCTTTCAGAAAGATGGCCAGCTTTATGGAATCACAGGTGTGATGTATAACACACTACAGTTCCGGCTCATGTCCCGCCATGCCAGCTCTCCCTATAGCACAAACTGAAGCAACATGCTGGATTTCTCAAATAATGTATCTGCAGTCCAGTTGTTACCAGTCATAATGTTAATATCACGTATTCAAAATGGAAAAACATTCCAGGTATACATAAGGTGATTTAGGTTAACAATATCCCAAAATACATGTTGACTATAGTGAAAATGTCACTATGTATCATCCAAAGCTGTCACCTACGCTATATTCGGACATGAACTCCACAAGACATTGTTCTTTCAAATATGAAGAAGAGCAAGAGATTGTCCTGGTCTGATAAATTCACAACTAGAGCCAAATATTCGGATTGTTCACAGGGTTGCCACCTAGAGCATGCAAGAGACTGAACATGATGTATACATGCAGCGGTGGAAACCACATATTGTTGTGCACAGCATATCGACACTGGCGTCAGCCCTTATCAAATCTCAACTCGTCTTTACGAGTTGAGATTTTTGTCTGTGTATTCTACGCATGTGGCTCCTCTTTTATATCCTGAGATATCTGTATTGTTATGGTTTTCTTTCAGTTGTGCCTCTGTTGCGTGGATTCTGGCTTCTCTCCAGGCCAGAAAGAGACCAATCATAACAGCAGATATCAGTCCCAGTCCCTGCCAAAGCTTCAAAAAGGGGCTGAATGCATGTTGAGCAGGCGAGCGCGTAGGGAGGGTCAAGCTCACCCTCATCACAGTCCCCTGGTCAAGAGACTTCATTTGTGCACACAGAGCAGAATGCTCTCTCACTCGTGCATGTGATACTGCTCTGTAGGATCGTATTACGTGCATGAGCATTGTGTTCATGTGTGCGTGATATCCAGACACTGATTAAATACCATACCTTCTGCCTGAGCTATTCTTTGTGGACACCCAGAGGACAATGAGCATCTGCATGCATCACCATTCATCAGAGCCGCTCAGTGCTTTGTGTTTGTAAGATGTGTCTATCACAAGAATAGACAGCCTGTGCATGGGGCATTTATTGGAGGGGCATCTGCTCTCGGGTCTGGATATGGTACAAATATAACCGAGTTACTATAACAAAAGAATCTGTCTCAACAGTCTTGGACATATCCATTATCTGTGCTGCTTATCCTTTGAGGGTCACAGGGGAATCTGGAGCCAATCCTAGCTAACAATGGCCAAGAGACGGGGTACACCCTGGACAGGTCACTAGCGTATAACAGGACCAACACTCAGAGAGAAACAACCATTCACGCTCACACCTACACATAATGTTCAAGATTCTCCAAATAACCTAATCCAATCTGCATGTACTGTGGGAGGAAACGGGAGTACCCACAGAAAGCCCAGGCAGACGTAGAGAAAATGCAAACTCCGCCAGTCTAGAAAAATATAATTAAAATTAGCAAAAATATTGATTCCAATAACTTTGGCAGATTTTTTATTTGAGCTGTAAAGCACTGAGCTGGAGCATCAGGGTTGGTGTTGGAAGAGAAAAAATGCTGGATCAGTAAATCCCTGGATTGGGTAACTCTGTTTGGAGTGACTACAAACCCAGCTGCTCTGCCTGAGAGCTTTCATGCATCACTGAGCTGCTCCCTGCTTTCTCAGCCCTGCAGGAAATGTCTGAACTTTGGTAACTTACTGCTCGCTGCCTGCGACACCTCCCCTCCTCCTCCCCTCCTCCTCGCATTCCCAACAGTGCTCCCAAAAGCCTTCGGTTTAAAGAGGGTGACAAACAGTGACCCAACAGAAAGCCCCACACAATGAATGCCATTACTCAAACCTTGATTGGCAGGAGGCACCCCTGTCTTTCACCACGCTCCAAAATAAAGCCTGCAAACCAGTCAAGCCACAATGGAGGGCCTTTCCCATCCTCAGGGAGTGTGAGCTAACACAACACTGTTGCTACAGCGATCACAACGGTAAACACTGCCAATCAGGTCCATCGCACAGGTATTTATTTATTTTATTTTTCACCCTGTTTTCATGTCTCAGACTGCTTACAGGGGCCATTCATTATGCTTCAGCCTGAGCACATAGCGGTGCAAACACAGCACAGTGATCTACCTGCGCCATTCATGTGACTCACACACACACACAAAAGTGCCTCGGGTGTCAGAGCAAATGGTCTTTTTAACAACCCACAATCAACAGGCTCCTACCTGCAATTTGGTGGTGGGTCCAAGGTTATCTCTGCTAGCTCCTTCTGGATTCTGAAACGAGATGAAGATCTATGTTATAGTCACTCTTTCAAACACACACGCACACAAAACAAAAGACAGTTGTATAAATCCTGACTGTAAAATCAATCTGTGAGTGTGCACACAGAATACCTCATTGATTTTCTAATGAGCTCCACAGCACTGTGACTGAACACGGGAATAAGTCCTGTCACACAAGATCAACACGGGGATGTGTGGCTGAGTATTTGCCATTTTCTACCCCACGTGAACATAAATTGATATTGACGTCAAAAGGCCATGTCGGATAATGGAATCGTATCTGATATATCAGGGTAAATTAATTTTGCTGCTGATCACCGTGCTGTCTCAGCCATCATGCTATCAGGAAGGTGTTGGCTGTTGTCCACACTGAGCACATAAGAAAAAGGTTTGATGAATAGAAAAGACATTCTTTACCCGGTTAATTCAATTCATTATGTTACTTTGCCAGTGATTTGCCTGCAAGGATCCTGTAGCCAGGTGTTATACTTCACTATCAGCCAATCAGCTTTAAATGCTGCTGTCATCCTCCAGCACATCTGATGCATTTCATGTTTAAGCTTGAATGTCGGGGTCAGGTTCACAGATGAGGGGAAGAAATGGAGCGATGGAGATTTTTCTAATGTGCAACTTTCCAGGTTTCTGAGCCCTTCGGGGGCTGGCCGTCCACCTCGGTTTGCTGAAGAGGAACTTGGCAAACTCTATCTACTGATGAAGATCACAAGTTGTGATCAAGAGCTCAGAGTAGCTACTAAAAGGCCCTTGGTATAAGTCTGGACTCCAGAATCCAAATTGCCAAGTTTGCAAGGACACAAGATCAAACACGGCATATTCTGTGCTGAGAAAGACCTTGAGAGATTTTCTTTTATTTCCATTTACCCCCCCCCCCCCCCCTCTATTCCCTTTGTGTCTTATTTTCACAGTTCCCTGCTATAACTCAAAATGCTCAAGGATGCAATAATAAGAAAGAAGGAAAAAAAGGAAATAATTGACTGCTCTTATTGATCCTGCAGTCTGTTCACTCAGCTGTTTGTTAGTTGGCTCATAAAAAAGTATTTGCTATTGCGAGAGAGAGGGAGAAGGAATGACATGATGTATTTTTTCTGCATCGACATGGCAATGAAGGGTTGTGCGATAGCAATGTGATGCTTACTGACAATACACTAAACTCTTACTGCAAATGTGTTGAAATGCTATTTGCACTGAGGAAATAAAATGCACTGAATGTGTCTGCAGGGGGGGTTTAAGTATCAAGGCAATGTGAACACAGTTATAGCATGAACATTAGAGGGACAAACTCACTCCGTATTACAGAATAATTAGCTTCACATGGTACTTTACCATCTTAATTATAATCCGTTTCCCTGGGAACCACAGGCATGAGGATGGAACCGTCCTTGTATAAATTTGTAGAGCTGGGAAAACCAAATTTTCTTGTACTTGTTTCTTATGTACAATTAACATCAACAAAATAATAAAAAAGATTGATGTATTATGGTTACCAATACCACTTCATCTGGAACCAGGAAGTCACACATTCAAGCTCATACCTCTACCAAGGCCCAAGAGTCCCCTCATGAAACCACATTTAAATCTACTAGATCTAGATTTGTATTTGTATTTGCACCAACTTGCAAACACTCATAAAATCAGTCCCCTAAATATGCCAGATTTTTTCCATCAAGATCCATGATCTTTTCTCAGCGTCTCGCAATGTTGCAGTGAAAAAATAATTCCTCGATTGGCACCAAACTTAGGTTCTTCCCTGAACCACACCACACCCATCCACCAAGTTTGTTTTAATTTGTCTGTGTAATCCTGCAAACTAACAGACAGACAAACAAACGCAGACAAAAAAATAACCTCTTCAGCAGAGGTAAACAAAAGAAGAATCATGAGACAGAGATCAGTATAACAACAGTAACCTCATGCTTTCTGATCTCCGCAGAGCTGGTCAATCACAACCTGGAGTGGTTATTGGATCTGTTCTCAGACACTTGAAAAACGGATGGACACAATGTTCCCTTGTCCAACATTGCAACTGTATCGAGAGCTGAGGTTTACAAACGTATTGAGATATCCTACCAGCAGTTCTGACTGAGGAGAACAACACATCAGCAGTTGCAATCTGCTAACTATAAATTATTCAACCAACCAAGCAGCTCGGATGGAGTATAACGCCTGCTTCATGGTTCACTGTAGGTATATTGTGTTTAATATGTTGTCTTGTGAACAAAGTGTGTAACAGGTTTGTCTGTCTAATCTTTCTAAATTCCAGAAAGCTCAGTGTGTCAGTAAGTGTATGTTAAATATATTTCTAGAATCCATACTTAGCTTCACACTTGGCATGTTTTGTTCAGGACCCATGAAATCCAGTGTTGAATTTGGTGTCATTATTGTGTACATGCAATACTTTCAATATTTGAATAAACAGATGACCAGTGCTCTGTAGCAGTGGCGGCTGAACTCATCAACATAAGTGATGTTGTTGATCACGACAACAGCATGTTCACAACAATGCAGGGCATTTACGACAAATGCAATAACAACTGATTCTCCAGTTCCAAGTTCTGCGTAGAGGGAGTCAAGCTTCACAGTACTTTGACTAAACAGGTGAACAGCTCTTTGTGTAGCAGTGGTGGTGCAGCTTCAGGCGTCTGTGGACTGAGTCCAGCAGCAGGTCTTTATTGCTGCGGCTTTATTGCTGCAGGTCACTGTTACAGCTTCACATAAAAAACTGTAACCAGCATCACCACAGCAGGTTTACAACAGGAACTAAACTGCTTTTGGGAAATGTAAAAAAAAAACCCTGTAACAATAGAAAACCAGCTAAAGAAATGAATGTGCAAATAGTCAATTACCACACTTCATGAGTGTCCATGGATTTTCCTTTAAAATCTCCTCTGTGCTGCTGTGACTGCACACGACTCACTCGGGAAAGAGGAGGGGAAAAAAGACATATATTTGCAAAAAGCCTGTAATACAATCTCCACAGTTATGGAGTCATTCTCAGCATGAATGCTTGCTGTGTAATTTTATCTGCAATATTTCCTGAGGTGGC
The DNA here is from genome assembly GCF_963576545.1 of Limanda limanda. NCBI lineage: Eukaryota > Metazoa > Chordata > Actinopteri > Pleuronectiformes > Pleuronectidae > Limanda > Limanda limanda. The sequence continues at coordinate 2,878,165 of NC_083654.1, forward strand.
ACATTTTGACAGCTGAAGCTGGGGACCTGTTAGGGAGAGTTCTGCAATGAATGAGGCCTTGGGAATCCAACGGGAAAGCCCTGCTTATACTGTGGCTTCACCCTGCTCCTGCACGGCCTCTTTAACCAAACACTTACTTTTTCAAATGTTCCACAGCTCATTGCATTTGATAATCCCTCGAGACACTGCAAGCACCAAACTATTACATTCTGCATGCCTCAAAAAATAAGTCAATATCATCTGAGCATATCTCTTATAATGGAATGCAAAAGCTTTGGCTTGTGTTGCAGCCAGTGATTTATTACATGAACTAGCACAGAGAACAGCTAAATAACAACTATGCCTGTCAACCCTCCTATAAAATTGTAACCCTTGAGGTCCTTATTCTTTTATGTTGTAACCATCTCTGGTGATAAGAAGTCGTTGCTGTCAGATGTGGCTGGAGGTTTAAGCGCAGGCATCACATCCTTTGAGCCAGAGGAGAAATACCGGGAGCAGAATGTTAGCGAGAGCAAATAAAGAGGCTTTCTCTAAAGTGTTCCTATAGGAGCCAGCAAGTTTGTGACATAAAAAAGTCATTGCAGAACTGAGCTATATGATGGCAAATGTAGTGTTGGGATATAGTTTTACACCATTTAAATAAACTGTACAAATATTCCCAGTGTGATGGGAAAAGAGGGGCATTTGTTTTTTACATTACCCATAAAGTCGATATGCCTCAACTAATGCTTGTCATGTGGTAGAACAGGGTCTTGAAACTCTCAAAAAATTATCCAATATAAGAATTGAGGGGGGGGGGGGGGGTCTGTTTCCAACAATCACTCCGTTCACAAAGATGTTGGAAACAGGGGAGGTCTGACTTCTAGCTGTCGCAATATCGGCAATATTGCAATACATTGCTATTGACGTGTCAGCCACAGGGGATGGCAAGCAGCCACCTCAACTGCTGTGTTCAAGTTTCTTTTCTTCATGACGATAGCTCTTTCTTGTTTTACCACTTCAATGCCTGGGCACTGAATGTTAACACCCTCAGGTTGCTGCAGTCTGGAGAGAGAACTCATCTCATGCTTTGATTAAAATTTCTGTAACAGATTTATGTAGACACTTCTGCAGCGCTATGTTTTTCTGTTAAAGTGAGCCTTTGTTTGCTATTATGGTCCTTTCAGAGGCTGGTACAATTCAATAAATCAGTATTGCGTGTCCCTACTCCTCTACTATTTACGGTGAAAACAAATTGTTCTGATTAATGACAATAGCTTTGGTGTAAAAATAAAGGTTAAAATGAAGTCCTTTATGTAAAAAAAAAAAGAAATGCAGCTAATAGTGGGCTGATGAGCCAATTTAAATCACAGCAAGGAAAATGCCTTCATTAAGACCTTTCTCAGACTCTTTTCTTTCAATATATAAACTACCACCTACTACATATCATGTTTATAAACCAGCACTAGGAATGCCTGCTAGTAAAGATTTTCTGAAAGTGTGCACATCTGAATAATTTGTATAACAGCAGACTTTAGGCCAGATAACACATCATACAAACGAGCACTTTCCTTTTTCTGATTGTGGCTGTGTGGAACAGTTCAAACGTAGATGACACATTGGACAATTTGTCTGTTTCAACCTAGTCTGGCCTTTATGCTGTATTCACAACAAACCCAACGCACATTTTCCAAGCGATTACATACAAAGTCATAGATGCAAATTTTGCATCTCTCACAAATGACACAAATGGTGTAAACGGCGCAAATGATTGTGTCATTTGCACTTAAAACAACGGTCAGACTGGGTAAAAACATAATTTGATCTTTGGGGAACACAAATAATGTAGGTGATTATTTGCATATAGACGAGGAAGAGAGATCCAATCACAGGAGACAAATCCAGGACCCATTTTAATATCAGGTGTGAACAGACAAACATGGCACTGTCCACCTGTGAGCAGATCTCTCAGGATGGTAATATGTTAATACCATTGACAGAACTGACCTTTGGCACAAGTATGTTCAAATCTGCTGCGGTGCCAGTATACACTGTTACAACTGCTTGTCTGATGGTCAAATAGCTTTGGAAACCCCCTCCCCACCCAGTCACCTTTCCATCATTAAATGAGGAGCTGAGACCAACCATTACTCTAACTTTAGAAAACCAACATGATGGCCAGCAGTGCAGAGATGAGAAAGGAGAACAGGATTTGAACTTCTCTCTCAGGCTCTCCCTTTTTCCATTCATTATAGAGCTGTTCCAGGAGAGACACACTGAGAATGTGCTCAGTTATAATGAGAAACGATACCTCGCCCCCATCTCTGTGAAGGCCTTCAACTGTGGCTGGTTGGAAGAACTACAGACACCTCTGGCGGTTGGATAACACATCATACAAATCATGTCAATGACCTCCATCTGACAAGCACAAGAGACCGAAGCAATCTTGCTCTGTAGTCAAGCGTGCACTATTTCACAGCTATTTTAAAGGGACATTATCAAGGTAGTAAGATACACATACATGACATAGGAGGGTGTACGCTGTGCATGTTACACACTGTTTACGTACAAAGTGAAAGTGCACAAACCGAGAAATGTTCTTCCTCCCTGGCAAATCTGCTATGAGTTATTGAGATAAGGAGGAATATTCTGTATTCTTGCTTCATAAATTACTTAAGTGATAAAGAACTAGAGACGTTTCTGATTATTTTTCTGTACAAGCACAGTAAATCACAAGTTAAAAGCTCACTGCTCCCACTGAGAGAGGATTTCTTTCAAAGTCAAAACTCAGCACAGCAGCGAGGACTGAAACACATAATGACAGAACAAGCAAATCTCAGGTGAGCGGTGAAACAAAGCGATTGGGGCCGACCAGTCAGCAGAGAGAGCAGAGTAAACGAGGATCAGAGCAGCGACTGTACCTCTTGGCGCTGGTGGAGAGCTTGGCAGCGGTCTTGCTGGAGATTTTGGCCTCCTTCTTTTTGGGCTGGGTCTGGTCCCGCTGCTCGGGGCCCGACTGTTCCGGAGGAGCCGCCTCCCTCTGCTCAGCGTCCGAGCTTCCCCCACTGGTGTTGGGGCTGTCGTCCGGCCTCGGCTGCACCTCACTGGACATGCTGACACTGCAAACACACAGGCAGCGTAAAGCACATGCGGTGGACAGAAAAAACACACAACCTGAGAGGTTTTGGAGCATCTCCTCAGAGGGATGAGTCCATCATCAGGATGGGTCAATTCTCACACCTTCTGCAATTCTTACAGAATCCACTGTAAGCAAAAGGGATGAGCCCTGACATGATTTTAACTTACTGCTGACATTAATAAGCCATTAATAATCTATGTATTGCTTTTCCCCACATTTTTTTACTGCATAAATCTATATTAAATAAGTCTTTGTTTGTATGTCGGTAATGTCATCACCCCATCTGCTAATACTGTAGCAAATCCCTTGTGTATAGTTTTTCATTAGGAGGATGAACACAAACTAAGGGGTCATGATTATATTATTAAGAATTATACTGCAGCTTATTTTGTTGACAACGAGAATCATGCTCTGATGTATACATATAAAAGATACCAAATGCAATTTCCCAGAGCTAAAAACTCAGATGGCAAGACACACATCGATTCAAAAATTGCACATGTTTTCACAAAAGAAAAGGGAATATTTGCACAATAACCTTTTGTGCGATCTGAGGGGAAAAAAGGAGATTTGCTAAACTGAGGATCCGGGATGTGGCAATCTGACAATTAATCCATCGTCAGGAAATTATTACTAGATATTCCCTGGTTCCAGCCTGTCAAATTCCAACATTATCTGGTTTCTTAATGGTTTAAGAGATCAAGCCGAATATCCTTTAGTTTCGGTCAAACAAACGAGACCTAGTGCTGATAGAATAGAAATCACCAGGGGCTCTCCAGCTTCTGAGGGGCATATTACACCGTTAGCTGATATATTACGAACCAAACGATGAATAACTCATAAATGCAGAAAATAAACTACTGATGAATCAATGATGAAAGCCGTCATTAGTGGCAGCTCCACAGGGATAACTATAGAAGTACTGAGTTATATGTTAAACACAGACCACAGACCTTTTACTCCTCATCCTCAGCATCACCTGAGTGGAGCATCTGTTTGTCTCAATGATGTAAGACAAAAAGAAGGTCATCAATGCCCCCATCTCTGTCTCTCTCTCTCTCTCTGTGCATGTGTGTGTGTGCGTGTGTGTGCACGTGGACCTCAAGGTGAAGGCCTGTATTTACAATGCCTGTTCCGGCCGTATGATAAATATACGAGGCAGATGAGCAATTGTGAGGGCGTTTTCACGGAGATGAATATGAAATTGGGCAGAAGTGAGGACAGACTGTTCGATAAACATGACAGCGGCTTTGGCAAGCTCACTCTGCCTCTGACCATTGACTAACAGCCACTGCATGAGCCATATCTAATGCAATTAACTTCATTTGGTGGTGAGTTGATATGGGTTGATAATTGGGGGGGGGGGGGGGGGATTATGTGGGTTACGATAGCACACACGGGGCATCGTTCCAAAGGTTAGGACTCCTGTGTGTTCCGGGGTAATGGAGTCCCTCTCATGGTGTGCTGGGCCGGAAGCGGATTGTCTACTAAGCAGAGGATGGTGGTCCGATTCCCCCCAGCTCCAGTCCACATGCTGAAGTGTCCTTGGGCAAGACATTGAATCCTTAATTGCCCCTGACGGCTATGTCAGCTGTGCGTAAATGACGTGTGATGGACAAATGCATACATGTGTGTAAATGGGTGAATGTGACTTGTACTGTAAAGGTCAATAATCAAAGTCAATAAAACTAGAACAATGATAACTGTTTGGGAAACGATGCGTCTCCAGGTGTCAGGTGTACACAGTAGTGTACTGTGTCGCCCCGGGCTGTTGCCCTAGCGATGGGGCAAATGTTTTTGTTTTATTACCCCTTCAGGTGTGAAACTGTCAAAAACACCTCAATCACAACTACCAACCCCAGTATAGGCTTCTCTGTGTTAGTGAGCAGACCTGATAGAATATCACACCCCACAGAGAGAGGGGGGGGGGGGTAATCCCCACATTGTTATGTGAGGAGAACACCAGGTCGACTTCCCTTATCGCTGGGAAATTAGCAAAAATGCTGCTTGCTTGAAGACAAACATTCTTTATTTCACTTCAGTCCTTTGTGGATAAATAAATAAGAAAAATAAATACATTTAAACTCTTTCATTTCGCAAACTATTAGTTAAACTCACCTATTGAAGTGAGAGAGGTTTGCACTGTGTTTAGAGTGTTATCTGGCAGCTATGGACGGGAAGTTTCAATCGGCCTGGATTAGAGTGCAGTTTGCTGCAGTGGGTGTTCACCGAATTAAACGGTGGCAGCTAATGATGTGGAGAAGCCTTCGATGGTGTTGCCGTAAAGTGCGTGACAACGTGTCTGCAGGAGAAAGGCTCTGAATCCACTGATATTTGGAAGGAGTTCGGGGGGGGGGGCGCTGTTAGGATTCGGACTGGAGCAGAAAGGCACACGTCGAGGTGGTGGTGGTGGGGGGGTGTAAGCTGTCGAGGAGCCCCCGGTCCCATGTTCTTCTTGCGGTCTCATCAACAACAGTTAACAGGGAACGTCTTTGTGAGAACAGCCCGACCCCCGGAGCTCTCGGTGACCACCGCAAAATCGGCTCCCGCACAAAAGACAGAATAGATACCCCCCCCCCCCCCCCCCTCCTCCTCCTCTTCCTCTCCCCCCCCCACCCCCCCTCCTCCTCTTCCTCTTCCTCTCCCCCCCCCACCCCCCCCCCTCTCTCGCTCTGTCTTCCCCGACCAACCACCACCGCCCCCTACCTCCCTCCCTCCACAAAGATAACGTAATACACCTTTTATTCCGTTGGCAGACTTGCGCTGGTGCGCAGCGGAAGACGGCGGGTGGCTCACCTGTGTAAAGCGGGCAGGACGCACAGCGGCAGGAGAAAGGGAAAGTGTTCAATGTCCACAGTTTGTTCCGTAGTCCGCTTCACTGGCCGTCCGCTGCTCCCCGTGTCCGCGCTGCCTTCACTCGCTGCTGCTGCCGCTGCCGGAAAATGTGCGCCGAGCCGCGGCCGTCAGGCTACAACAGGCTACAGGCGCCGTTTCCGGTTGCAGCTGGTAAAAATAAAAGCCCGCGAGAAAAACGAGTGTTAGAGGGAAACACAGTACACACAGTTTTGACTGGTGAGGCACTTTTAGTCCAACAGTCTCATGTATAGTCTTAAAAACATTTTCCAATATCTTTGGAATTTTGGAATTTCATTTACACAGTGGAAGACGTATTAGGATATCAGGGGACCAGTGGTTCCGTTTGACAGGGGTAGGGAATTAATATCTTTGGGCTATTATTGTGCACCATACTGAATCAAGAATTGTGCATGGATGTAGGACAAATGTAAATTGTGGCCCCTTCATGTCCCCTGATTTAGAAAAATCCTAGATCTGCCACTGACATACTTTTTATGATATACATATTTGCACAGCTATATGCAGGATGGAAAAAGCATATGTTATCTGCTCATTTTAATAGCATAACATATAAAGTCTATATCTTTCGAATGCTGTTTACTTAATAGCTTATATTGTTACATTGTGGTCCTGTTGTAACATGATCACAAATTTTACTTTATCCTCAACAAACGACACACTTGTTTTTTGTATGGGGAACCAGATCACCAAATACCATTGCATAGGCAAACTGGAAATAATGATTAATAAAGTGGCTGGTTGTATCTAAATGGAGCAACAACTGTTGACTGATCCAACATCTTAAAGAGAACATTTTAGTCAATTTACACTACTCTCCTCAATCTTTTTTAGTTATAGTTCAGTCTTTTTTGTTGTAGAAAAAAAAGACTTAAAGCACAACATTTGCATTCTGCTTAGGCACACTTTGTCTATTTCAATCTCAAAGAATCAAAAATAACTTGCAATCAAGAGGGAAGTGATTATTGAAAGAATTTCTTTGTCTGCAATTTTGCCGCAATAAAACACAAATACCACACAATCCCAATTTGGTATTTTTAAACCAAACTAAGCGAACAAAGTATTTATTCTCAGGTCGAGAAATTCAATTTCCGGTTGTCTCTTTGTTACAGAAACTTGACCAGGCAGACCTCCGCCGTGCGCGCTCCCAGACGAGTGCGCGCAGAGCGTCGCGGCAGCCTTTGATGATAGTAGACTACAAAGGAAGTGGAAACGAGAGGGAGATCATGCAGCTTGTCAACCCGCCTCATCCTGGAAGTGTGCATGAAGAGTCCAGAGGCTCCTGCTACATGTTTAATGTGGCTCCGTTAGCATGGAGCTGGTCATGCCTGAGCTCTGGTGGCACACAGCTATGGAGGGCGCGGGCAGATGTTGACCCCATTACCCAATCAACTCAGAGCACTGGGGCTTGTTAATTAATCAGTAAACACATCAATATCATAATTGAGTATTTTTAAATATCTAAGTTGAATTCCTCAAATTCTATTATTATTTGATTGTCTTGCGCAAATAAATAATGCTAAACAAATTAATTAATTCCGATGTCTTTATTTGTCCCCGGTCTTTTTTTCGACCAAGCCGCGGAACCTATTTTCTGGTGGTCTATGTTTCCCTACTCCGAGAAAGTTGACGGACGCTAGCTTCCTAGCATCCGCCATTGAAAATAAACGCAGCCCTCACGGCAGCGGCTACTTTCTTTCATTTCTCAAGCAGTCGGTCCTCGGGCCTGTTTTACTCCGAAATAAAGGTCCGACACTCTCTGAGAAAATGGAGACTATCTTAGAGCAGCAGCGTCGCTACCACGAGGAGAAGGAGAGGCTCATGGATGCTAAAACTAAAGAAATGCTACATAAGAAGTCCACGGTAAGATGAGCTATTTATGCTAGCTTTAGCACGAATGCTAACCTAACACTCCACACACAAGAGACGTCTATAAACTCCAGGAGGGTTTTAAAGTATCACATGTTTTCTTTTCGTTACAGCTGCGGGAACAGATCAACTCCGACCATCGAACAAGGGCCATGTTGGATGTAAGCAAGAGTTTTTTATTTGTATTAAATACCGACTGGCTAACGCTAGCCCTGGCTACAAGTTGGAGAGGTAGCCTTCTCTTAGACTACAACTTAAATGCAAATGTTTAAATGATTACCCAGTAGCATGTTATTGGATAAAACTGCTTATCAAGTGATAATATAGCTACTAGAAGAGTGTGCAGTCAGGAATCTCCTCTGTAAAAGCGACTAATTCCATGCACCTTTCAACATAAGATCTTAAGTATGTTTGAAAGTATAATACTGTAAACTTTGTACGCATTTGTAGAATCTACTGGGATATTTGTCATGCAAGTGATCCACCAAACAGCGGAAGTGAATTGTCCATGTCTGATTGATTAACCCCTGATCCCTGCACTGCAGTACTTTTAAGTTTAAAAACTGTAAATCGTTTAAATAATACACTTTTTTGTGGACTGTGTACAGAAAAGTACTGAGACACCAAGTGATCAGGAGTTAAACCTGTGTTAAATGAAACAGTGCTGTGATCTGGGAGGGTGAAAGTCAGGAAAACAAACCTGTATGACTCCATTAAGTGTGTTATGGCCACTGTTAACATTCACTATGACAATGAAGTCAATCTGAGTGTGTTTATCTTATTTCAGAGGTTTATGGAAGTGAGCTCAAATCTCAGAGACTCCTACGAAGATAAAGATGGGTAAGTCTTCTCTTTATGATTAACCTTGTCTAATTAAAAGTCACATGTGTATAAAGGTTTTCTCTAGTATCATGTATTTGATATGTTAAACACGGTATCTGTTGTGTTGTCTGAACCTTTTAACAATCAGTTGCTTTTCTTTTTTTCATGTTCCATTTAATTTATTTTGACAGAATGAGGAAGGATGAGCTTGCTGCCATCTCAGGACCAAATGAGTTTGCAGAGTTCTACAACAGACTGAAGCAGATAAAGGAGTTTCACAGAAAGCATCCGAATGAGGTAGGTCACCCCTTGTGAGTAGTGAATTCTGCTCTGTGAATTTTTAGAAGCTGAATATTAACCACGTTGTTGTGGGGATTTCTTGTAGATTTCCATTCCCATGTCCGTGGAGTTCGAAGAGCTGATGAAGGCCAGAGACAACCCCAGCGAGGAGGCTCAGAGTAAGTCTAGATACACTGTAGGGCTGCTCGATTATGGAAAATATCATTAACACGATTATTTTGGACAAAAACTAAATCACGATTATTCAAACGATTATTAATATGTGCCCTTATTTTTTTTAATGACTAACCGGAAGTACCAGTCACTTCCGGTTCCGGTAAACACCGATTACGGCTGCGTGTCTTATTCCTCCGTGAAACCATGCAGGATATCGGTGCCTTGTTATTCAAACCCTTAATGATGGCAACATTCTCCATAAAAACACTTTGTAACTGAGAACTTTGAAATTTCCTCTCATTATTAAATGTCCCCATCTGCCCCCCCCACTACAAGCACAGAGAGAGAGAGAGGTGGGGGGGGGGGGCTATGAGGACCATCATCATTTACCCCCGAACCCCGACATTGAACGGGTTCCATACAACAACAAGCGGAGAATCGCGAGCTGACCCGCGAGGGTCCGGTGAGAACAGCCGGCGGCTGCGCGCTGTAGAGCGGACACTGCGCGCCGCGCGGCTGCTACACTGTGTGGTGCTGCTGCTCGTCGGATTCGAAGAGTCGATCACACGGGGCTGCCCTCACTCTGCCGTTTTCCACTCGCGCTGTTTTTTAAATACCTCCGGGCCCCACACACACAACTCGCCTCCTTCACTTCACAGCTGCTTGAGAGTGAGTGCCGGTCAGCGGGGCCGCGCTGAATGCTTTGGGGGAGGGACTGAATTGCGCATGCGCGTCTCTTTAGAAAAAAATGCCAAATAATCGTTTCAACTCGATTATAGTAGTTTGGAGATCGTTTGACCCAATAATCGTAATCACGATTATATTTCGATTAATTGAGCAGCCCTAATACACTGATTATAAAGTTATTGTAGTAGGTTCTGTTTCTTAACACAACTTTAACCAAAACAGTTTCTTTTATGTGGTCTTGAGGTTTATGTAAAGGATAATTGAGCACTTGAATTGTGCACGACATAATAGCACTGTGATCAAAAATAAGTTATATGTTCCAGTCAATGAAGCCTTTCTAGGCAGATATGACTAATGTTGTACCTCATACACATGCTTATAATAATAATAACCACAATTATGACTGTAATTAAACAGGATATTAACAACAAAAAGAACGTACTTGTGTATATGTATGTATATATATATTCTGTATTTGTGTATATATTCACGTGTGTGTTTAAAGTTAGATGTTAGTCAGACTGCTGATAAAATCAGTAGCCAGTTCTCAGGATTTTACCTGGAATTCATGTCTGAAAACAGCTTTAGATAACAGCTCTGTAGCAGGTTAGGTGACCATCATTTGAATGTGCCCTAGTTTACAGTAAACTAGTTAATATTAGCAAAATGCTGACGATTGAGGGAAATTGTTTATCTTCCACAGACCTGGTGGAGTTCACAGACGAGGAAGGATACGGCCGTTACCTCGATCTCCACGACTGCTACTTGAAGTACATCAACTTGAAGGGAGCTGAGGTAATGATTGTTTAAATCTGCATCATTTACCTCTTCACCTTCAAACTAAACTTTTCTTTGGTTTTTAAAATCCGATGCCTCTGCTGTGTTTTTGTGCAGAAACCCGAGTATATTGCGTACCTGTCTGCGTTCGACCAGCTCTTTGACATCCCCAAGGACAGAAAAAATGCTGAATACAAAAAGTAGGTTCATCATGTTTATTCCCATCTGCTGACATCTGAGTGGAAAATATTGTTCCCAAAAAATGGAACTAGTGAGCTTGTGGGTTGTGGTATACACAGCATGCCTTGGGTCCAGGTGGTTGAGTTGTGTGAACGCCCCTGCTAAGCAACAGTAACATGGAATCCAGCTGTTGAGACCACAGCCTGATTGTATATATGGACCATGTGACTTAATTTCCGGAGCCAGAATAAGTGCATTAATGATCCTTGAGTCGATTCATGCTCTCAACCAACCGCGAGTCAGTCTCAGCTGTCAATCATGAAATTTCCATTTCTAATTGAAAGCAAACTCATCAGAAACTTGGACATGTGAACATACATCAGTGTGATAAGAACTACCTTAAATTTAAACATTGAATTTTTAGTCTCTTTCGTGAAGAGGGCAGGATTTGTGACATATACTGTATCTTGCCACCAGGGAGAGATCATATGTTTTGGCTTCACCTTTGAGAGCTGATATTTCATTTTGAGAGCTGTGCATTTGATCTATGCACAGTCACTGGTTGAGACAAGATTGTTCAGCTGTAAATAGATGATGTATTGTGTATGAAAATGTAGATGTGGAGAACTGTCACACTAACATATAATGCTCTGTGTGTGTGCAGGTATCTAGAGATGCTGCTGGAATACCTGCAGGACTACACAGACAGGGTCAAACCCTTGCTGGACCAGAACGAGCTGTACGGCAAAGTGCTGTTGGACTTTGAGAAGAAGTGGGAGAATGGGACCTTCCCAGGCTGGCCTGTAAGTTCCACTGACGGCTTCTTAATTTGTGAGAAGGCTCAGGTTTTATTTATTCACCTTGTCTGACCTGATGTTTGTTTCTTCATCTGCTTCTCTGGACAATAGAAAGAGACCAGCAGTGCCATGACACACGCTGGAGCTCATCTGGACCTTTCAGCCTTTTCTTCCTGGGAGGTAAGAAAAACTAATGACACTTAAGATGATTGATCAGTGAATGTTATTACAAAGTTTTGTCTCTCATGCCTCTGCTGATGTATATTTGCCTTGTTCCGTCCCACAGGAGTTGGCCTCTTTGGGTCTGGACAGATTGAAGTCTGCTCTCATGGCGCTGGGACTGAAGTGTGGAGGGTGAGCATGTAGTTTATATTTAGAAACACTGTAACATTAAAGCATCAGTAATGAAAAACATGCACACTATGAGTACATGTAGAATTAACTTTGCAAATAGACACAGTTCTGATATTGTAGCTTTCCTGGAGGCATTTTTCACTCTAGGAACATAACAAAACATGTAGCCACTGTGACGAGTTTTGCTTTTGTCCCCAATGCTCTCTGTGTGGTTCTTGTAGAGACACACTCCGACTGAAATACAAGGCCAATGCTGTTTTGTTTTTGTCATTATTTATTCCCCCTTTGTGCCCAAGAAATTCATTATAAAAGATTTCTGAACCGATTTTAAATCTAAAGCTCTATCACATGATCATTGAGTCTTTAACATGGCAGCCAGTAGCTGTTATAGCTATATACAGCACCACCTGTCTAAATCTGCAACTGGCAAAGCTACATTTAGCAAAGTGCAAACTGATTCGATCAGTGCGAGACCAAAAACTTACCATCAATTTCAGTTCTAACTCACTGGTTGTTATAATGAAATTAATAAGCGTGAAATGTTTCATGTGACGATAATATTAATGATAGCAGCATCTGTCATAAAACATGATATTTGTTGTTGAGTAGTATCATATCTTGATCCTGCAGAATATGAGAGCTAGAGAGAGAGAGGGGGAGAGATACCTATTGGTAGAAACCAACACTATAACCAGTCTCCCTCTAAAAAGGGACAGTCCAGGTACGAGCCCACACCAACACACAGCCTGGAAGCTGCCAAACGACCCACTGGCTCTGGTGCATCTCCCCTCCCGGTCTTTACACCTCAGACCATGTTGAGGAGGTGGAATCAGGTGCTTTTAAACCACCTGCTGCAGGAGGTGCACAGGACAAAAAACAGAAACACACACATAGCACTGTAGTTATACTACCTTTAAGCCGCACCACCCCCGCAATAACTGTTGATAACACATCTATCACTTCATCATCCTCCCTGGTAAGAGGTGGAGGCTGCACAAAGAACATGAAGGACAGTGTAACTTACTTGATGTGTCAATGTGTGTGTATGTGCAGAACTCTGGAGGAGAGAGCTCAGAGGCTGTTCAGCACTAAAGGCAAATCCCTGGAATCACTGGACCCTTCACTGTTCGCTAAGAATCCCAAAGCCAAAGGGCCCAAAAAGTAAGTAGGCGCAGAGACTCAGTGAAGCGCTGACTCTGACTCATGATGCAGTTTATTATATAATCCATCACAATTTGCATCCATCACTTCTGCAGAGACACAGAGCGAAACAAGGAGATCGCCTTCCTGGAGGCTCAAGTATATGAGTATGTGGAGATCCTCGGGGTGAGTGAATATATCCTCAGATCAACTCTGCTCTGGAATTCATTCGAAAGTGTTGCAGAGCTAATCTTAGACAGCATGGACTCAGATGTGACACATGTCATGTGTGTGTGGTTACAGGAGCAGAGGCAGCTGACTCATGAGAACGTGCAGAGGAAGCAGGCCAGGACCGGCGAGGAGCGAGAGGAAGAGGAGGACGAGCAGCTCAGTGAGAGCGAGAGCGAAGACGATGACAATGAAATCATCTACAACCCTAAGAACCTGCCACTGGGCTGGGACGGCAAGGTGAGATTTAGATTGTCCTTCAGTTCTCCTGCACTAAATAACACAAGTTCACATCTTTGATCACAATTTTAAACAAGCATGAAGCCACATGAGTGGAGCTGGTGGACTATAACAGCTGAACTGACATTCCTGCCTCTCTTGGTCTCTTGATCTAATATGAGAAGATCTCCAAGATAAAGTTTTAAGGAATAAGTGGGTTAATAAACTGTGAGAATAAATTAATATAACCCATTAAGATCTAAGGACCTGAAAAACGCACTCTAAAAACGAACCGTTGTTTGAAAACAACATAAAACTAGAGGGTTTCCGAAAAGCTGAAAGATATATTTATACTAGGGCTGGGCGATTTTTCGATCCCGATTCGGGATCGCGATAAAATTTAGATCGATTTCGATTATCTCCTCGTGACATGTATTCGATCTCACGTGGCAAAAGTAAGCGCAACAACAGTGTCGGAGCCTGCCGGCTGCAGGCAGGACACGACACGCCCCCTTCCCATCGTGAGAGCTGCTGCAGTTGCGAGAGAGAGAACAAGAGAGAACGAAGTTGAAAAAATGAGTGAAACTGAAGTCGGGGACAGCGAAAATAATGCCGAATGTGAGAGCGACATCACTACATCACCCGGAACCGAAGACATTGTCGGAAAAAAGCGTAACGCGACGTCAGTTGTGTGGACGTGGTTTGGATACGGCTAAAAGGACGAGGAGCAGACGAAGCCGGTCTGCAAAATATGCCGGCGGTCGGTACCAGCCAGGACGGGAAACACCACAAACCTTTTCAATCACCTGAGACGGCACCATCCCAGTGATTACACAGAGAGTTTGACTCTGCGGGCTCAAGTTTGCACGACACCAAACAAAGAGACAGGCAAGACCACTACGTCTCCCGTTAGCATCGCTAACGTTAGCATCGCTATGTTAGCAAAACAACAGTCCATCCAGTCGTGTTTTGCAGCCATTGCCCCATATGAAAACAATCGAAGCGGGGAAAAAATATAACGAGCGCTATTACTTATTGCTTCGCTACAGATATGATGCCCCTGAGCACAGTGGAGAGGGACGGCTTCAGGAAACTGATCAAAAACTATATATCGTGTTAAGAATCGAGATCGATCAATATTGAAAAACATATCGTGATTACATTTTTTCCCATATCGCCCAGCCCTAATTTATACCATTCCTCTTCCTCAAATATGTTTCTCTCCCACTGAACCTCGGACTCTTTTTCATTATTTTTATCAGTTAAACGCTGCTTCAATGTCGCTCCATTATTTGAAATGCTAGTTAATTGGTCATTTCTAAGATGTTGTTACCATTTAAATAGAAATGCAGTTGAGGCTTCAAATTTTACAGTTTTACCTTTAACATTCTGATGAATAACCTATAAATTAAAATAAAACACAAATCATGACAAAAACACATAATTAATATAATTTCCTTCAACAATGTCTGTGAAAAGCTCATATGAGCTGATATTCATCAGCCAACTGATAAATGAGTCAGGCTCTAAAGTTGTCATTACTAGGAAGTAAATCCAGATATTTCTGTCTCTGCTGAATTCGTTTTTTTAGTAATTATTCTTGTTGTTCATGTTTAAGTCAGTTTATTTTGAGTTGACTGTCCCATACTGGCTGGATATTTCCAAACGTCAGTTGAACTTGCACTTCTAAATCTTGAAATTCAGTCATGACCTCCATGTCTTAACTTAAGCTACTGTCTATGAGTGCTGACTGTTTTCTTCTCTCCAGCCAATTCCATACTGGCTCTATAAACTCCACGGGCTGAACATCAACTACAACTGTGAGATCTGTGGAAACTACACCTACAGAGGACCCAAAGCCTTCCAGAGACACTTTGCGGTACGTTGTTATGTCTTGATATTACAGAGTGTGATTAGATTCCATAAAACAACAGTAATGGCAAAAACACAAAAGGAGACATGGTACAGACTGTGGTATCAAACGTTAGAGTGTGAAACTGAAGTGTATTTTGTCTTGCGTCGTGTAGGAATGGAGGCACGCTCACGGGATGCGCTGTCTCGGGATCCCCAACACTGCTCACTTCGCCAACGTCACTCAGATCGAGGACGCCGTCTCTCGTAAGAATGCAGAATTAGCAAAATCTGGCTGTTTGCAGTAATTTGGGAGTTTCTTTAAATAAGCATTTCTTTTTTTGTTTCTTCAACAGTGTGGGCAAAACTGAAGTCCCAGAAGGCATTAGAGCGGTGGCAGCCAGACACAGAGGTAAGGAATCTGCACAGATGATTGAGAAGTAATGTCTCTCAGTGACGGTGTCCTTTTTAATATTCCTTTATTTGTGTTTTTATTCTCTGCCTTCAGGAAGAGTATGAGGACTCAATTGGAAATGTGGTGAACAAGAAGACCTACGAGGATCTGAAGAGACAAGGCTTGTTGTAGATAAGCACAGAGGGAATCAAAAGAGCGTCCTCTATAACGAGCGCAACTTTTTACCATTGATTTGTTTTTATTTGTAAGTACTAATGTTGTTTTACAGACTTGTGTCCCATCCTTCATTCCTCCATTTGATAACTTTGTAATGTGGCAACCGTTGACTATTATAATAAACTCAGTACTTTATCACATACTGTTTGTGAGGGATTACTTTTCTACTGAATCATGTATTCTATCAGTGTTGCTCAGACGTAACAGTGACCGAGCAGAGAGAGCACTTGATTTATTGGTGCTGTTGACTCATTATCTACTGAGAACACTCTTGATCTTGGACCACTCTGAGTTAAATAGTGTTAAGACACAGTAAGATGATACTATAAGAAAACAGAGCTGAGGTGCCAGACTAGTTCACAGCTTTCATGTAAAAGGATGACCTGACACACACATTCCTGACCCTCTCTGGAAGACAAGAGCCTTGCAGTGAGAGAACAATCAGATAACTAAAGAAGAGGTTCCAGCAGAAATGGATCAAATCTCTGACAGCACTGAGGACGAGCTGAACAGATCAATAATCAGTGCCCCATCGGATGGCCATATTTAAAAACCTCTGTTTTTATAATCATAACTTTGATTTTATAGCACTTATCTAAAAAAGCTTACAAAGTGCTTCACAAAAAAGAGGAGAGAGAAACGAGGAACAGTTGTGTAACCATTACAATTGAGCTCTGGCAGACTGGTTGTTATAATTAAAATAATAATACTCTTCAGTAGCACTTTGGCATCATCAGGTATTTCAGCCTTTTAATCCCAATAACGTTTAAAGCAGAACCCCGAGGGTACACTGAGGCTAAAGATAAGTCTGACTGGTTTCTGACTTGTATGGCAGTGCTATGAAAGCCATGTGGCCCTCTCAGTAGATCAGGCATCATTACCTTTATGCTTTTTTTTTTTAACTAAACTAAATACTCATAGGCAGCAGTCAAAAGCTGTGATATTGAGGAAACTGTTTCAAAAAAGTAAGAAAAGGAATAAAACCAGTCTAATCAGGCAGGGAGTTCCAGAGCCTCGGGGCGGTGACAGAGAAAGCACAGTCATCTTGAGTAGCCAGCCTTGACCTAGGGACGGCTAACAGGGACAGGCTGAAAGATCTCAGGTTGAGTCGGGGTTTGTAGGGAGTCAAGAGCTGCGAAATGTTAGTAGGAGCCAGCCTGTGTTGAGCTTTGAAAGTTATTATAGTATATTTAAGGCATGTTGTATTTTAAATTATTCATTGGCATTAGTACTCACTAATAATTCTGATATAGGCTGCGAGGCATTACAACAGGCCAAACAAACAGCTCATCCTAAACATGCAGGTTTACAACGGGCGCTGCACTAGTCCCTTGGAACGAGGTGCAACAAATCCTGGGAAAATCCAGAATACTGTATCTGCTCAAAATCTATACCTGTGGTCATGCTGCATCCTAGTTCTTTACGACCAATCCAGGCCTGCAGATGGTGCTGCCACACCAGGACTCTCTGGTGAAAACCTGTGGGATGGACACGACTGTGCTCAGGTAGAGAGACTCTGCAGTGTAGGTACAGTTCTAACATGAACTATGAGGTTATGAGAAAACAGATGACGACGCCCTGGTGATTAACTTCCTGTTGGATTATCACCCTCATATACTTTTAATCAAACAGCTGCCCTGCTGTAATTATTTGTGCAAACCATTTTGATCGCAGATGCTCTTATTAGCATTTTCCAACATCAGTGTATCAACATCAGTGTAATAATAACCATCATAAAAATCTTTTCCAATACATTGATTTGCATGTTCACTCTTTCCATGATTAAAAAAAAAGAAACATTATCTATATTACTATCATTAGCCTGTTGGCTGAATTTCTACATGAAATTACGAAACTTTTTGTAAGCATACAGCATATTTTAGCAGATACCTAATAGTTGTTCTATTAAAGTAATCTACAGATTTATTGTCTCACAAAAGGGAAAGTGAATTTTGATCAATTTCAGTGGTCGAAAGTAACTATGTAGGTGTACTCAAGTACTACACTTGAGTTAGGTTTCAGGATTATTCAGATTTATATATTCTTCATTTACTATGAAGTCTATGTTTTACAACTTGTTATGTGTAATGACAGAATAATATAAAAAAGTAACAATATTATTTTTGAATGAGCATAATATCCTTTACACAAACATGCACACACAAGTATATAAAATATATATAAAAAGGGGCTCAAATCATATTCTTTCAAATTTGAAGATAAAACAACCTCATAAATGTGTTTAGTATTAATATGGGGATGACAATAAGTATCTCTTACATTCCATTTCAGTAGCAGTCAGTGAAACATGCATTTAGGCTATTGTTATTTTAAAACCCGCGCATTGAAGAAAATACACTTCCAAATACTGTTATTAGTTATGTTTGACTAATGACTTAATATATAATTACTTTCCTAGTGGAGTGTTCATGTAAACTGGGAAAGACTTGAACACAACAATTGGATAAACATTTAGTAGTTATGGTTTTATTAAGAGGTTCATTTCAGTGGCACCACTTGAAAGGGTTAAAACCGCGAACACCGACAGGAAATTGAATTAACTGCAGGTAACAGGTGAGAGTTAGTCTTTAGGCCCTTCTGTTAGTAGGGTAATATCTCACCAGCACCAGCTGCTGTGTCAGGGAAGTTACTGAGGAAATAATGCTTTATCAATCTTCCCTTACTCTCCCAAAGTTGTGATGAGATTAACATGCTTGTTATACATTCAGTCATCATATCAGTCATTATCTTGTCCCTACATCACTATCTAATGGTAAAACCACTCCTCCCTCGCCTGTTGGTGATTTTCTTGTTCACAATGTATCTGATAGATATTGATCGTGTTGTCGACGTGAGCAGCATCTCCTTCACTCTGCAGCTCACCACAGTCTGAGCAGTTTCCCCTTTGTTACTGCTGCAGCTGGACAAATACTGATCTCAACTTAAGCACAAAAGTTAATTCTATACCTTTAAAATATGGCAGTTTTGACATAAAAAAAAGTGATGTAACCTGTTTAGGAATCTTTGACCATCCTCACGCATTACTGTATATGCCATTAGATGTTATGTATATTATATCTGTACAGCAGAATAGTGCCTGTCTAATTCCACAGATACTCCCTTGTCTCTCCGAGCAGCACAAGGTCAGTTTATAGATAAAGGGCCAAACAATAGTTCATTGTAGTGTCTATGTTGAGGGACTTTCCTTTCTAACTCAGATGGTCTAGACAGAGAAACACCAACCTTAACTCTTTTGCATATTTCACCAGTGAGAAGACATAAGGACACAATGTGATTTAGGAATGCATACTCTATGCTTAACTATCCAATAGGATGCGAACACCTACATGTAACATAGAGAGTGACAGCATAATACTAATTCGTCATACTATTGGTACATTTGTGCTGATCAACCAACAATGCCAGCCCTAGTAGTTGCAGTAGAGGCACAAATTATCAGTAGTACTTGTGCAGAAGTGATAAAAATATATTATCCTCTGTTTTTATGGTGAAGGCTGAATTCTATTGCAGAGGCTGAAAGGAATATTCTGAGAGAA
Source organism: Limanda limanda (assembly GCF_963576545.1). Lineage (NCBI taxonomy): Eukaryota > Metazoa > Chordata > Actinopteri > Pleuronectiformes > Pleuronectidae > Limanda > Limanda limanda. The sequence continues at coordinate 2,897,725 of NC_083654.1, forward strand.
ATTCTCTGTGCTTTGCTGTTGAAGAAACATCAACAATTATTAGGTGCTCCGAGGCCTGACATTTGTAAAAGAGCTACCGGTAGCCTGGTTCTAACGTGACTCCCATGGGCACAGGCTTTACGGGGGCAGAGCCAGCAAAGTGTGGTATTAGAGTGTCATGAGGGATCTGCTTGGCTCCAGTGATTTCTCATTCACATGAGGGCTGCAGCCGGACCACTCTGCCGCTGGTTGGGTCACCATGCTTGATGTGTTCCACTTCCAAGCTCCTGACATACAGGCACTTACTCAGGTCTCACTGGTAAATTACACATGCTGGCCCTTGTAAGATAACCGAAGTCAAGTCTGCACACTGAAAACTGCTCCATGGGTTTAAGGATTTAAAATGGCAAGTTCTGACGAGCACTGCTTGAAATGTGCAAGTGTTATGGCAGTGTCAACCACCAAACATGCCCTGGAAAGTTTATGCAATCTCTTGAAATTCGCCATTTTCATTAAAATACTTGCATGAGATGCTTGAAATTACCGCTAACACAGTCCTGGGAACATAACCCCAAATACAAGGTTTTATTAGTAATACGAATACTTGAGAATCTAACAAAACCGAGAAACAATCCGTCTTAATAGAAATTGACAGGTATGTGTTTTTGCTTCACATGAACAGCACCATCTAAAATGGGAAACCAACACAGTCGACACACTATTACTGTGTAGCAAATTTCAGACATGAATGACAATGCCAGGAGATTATCCGGAGTTCAGTGCATGTCTGAAAACAGCCTATGTTCACAGTAAGCCGTTTTCAGACATGGCCTGCGGGTAAAATCCGAAGAATTGGCTGTGGAGCTGACATAGAGTTTGCCTTTCATGAATGCACAACACAGCGGGAGGTTCTCTGCACAGGCGCCTTCACAACAGCTACAAATTATCCGCATTTTTCAGGCGATAGGTGGAGCAGCCGGGTGCAGCAGGCAGAGGCAGGAACTGACGCATTAACTCAGCTGCAGAGATCACATGATTTTCTTGATAACACACTGACACCGTCGCCAGCTCTTATTTCCACAAACTCTCTTGACACAATCATCTGTGTCTTCTACGTGTGATTCGTCGCATTTTCACTGGGAGATATTAATTTTCTTTTAGTTTTTTTCATTTTTGCGTCTGGGAATCCACTGCTCTTTCCTTACCATTTGTCTCTGTTGTTTCAGACCTTCTTTCCAAACCCACTTTCTGCCTCTGGTCTTAATTCTTTCTAATTACATGAACTACATGAGGAACGATAAAGCTGTGTGAAGCCTCATTAAAATGTGCCCCCACCCTGGGCCTCTGCACCTGGCTTTCTTGCAGCGACACCACCTGCACCACGTGGCTCACCATTAATCCCCATTTGACCTTTTATTTGTCTCCTCATGCTCAACCCTCATTTCAGCCACCCAACACTCTCATCCCTCCAGCCTGACCATCACCCACCACTCCACTTTACTTGTCATTCCAAGAAACTAAACTGCATTCATCTTTGTTCAGGAATGAGCTGATTATTTTTAATATATTACAATTTGTTGGTAACGGGTAATGGGTTATTGGGAATGGAAACAAATACACCCCTGCCTTCATTGCTCCTTCAGAAACTCCACTGATTTCAACATATTGGATTTAGCCACCACACACATTAGCATTCTGTAGACAAAATACACACAAACTAAACATTCAGAGGCATTACGTACCGGCGTGTGGTCACTGCAGTCCACAGCGCAATCTGGAGGCAATTCAAGATGATCTCTCCTCCGGCTCACAGATGCTATCATGGGACATGTGATATACATTTCAAAACTTAGCACTTTAAGCACTATGGTGAAAATGCATTACCACCTGCTGACAGTAGTTGTTTCGTTCTGAAACTGATATTTTCAGCTCCTCCTCCCATCCCTTGACAGTAGAAGACAGAGGAATGAATACATGCTCTTGTTTGAGATGTAACAGGTGATATGTCCTTGTTTTATTAAAAGAAAGAAAGAGGATTCGTGCACTGTTACCCACTGCCCCCTCTCTGATCCCAGTCTTGTGCATGACCCCTGTTGCCAACTGGTTTGAACAGGGTTGTGGTGTTTGGATAGTACAGCATCTGCAAATACAGAGCCAGCGCTTGTATTTAAATCCGATTTGTTTCCAGAGCACATTCAGAAAGTACAGCTAGCGGACTGGAAGGATATGTTAACAGAATTTGACAAAAAGTGTATTGAATTAACATGGCTTATTCTAACTTTATGAGATCATCATGGGTATCTTAGTTGAACTCAGATTTCCAAATAATGCGGTTTAGTCCATCTGGATAAGTTGTTCTGTAGAAGAGCAGCGCGGCTTCTGCAACTTAACCTCAGCTGAACCTCATCCAGTGTGGCTGCTCTAATCTGCTAACATGGAAATGAAAAGCAAACCGTTCCGCAGCTGTTCCGCGGCGTAACCGCGCCAGTGTGGCTTGGGCAAAAGTCAGAAATGTTCACTGATGACCTCTGTAACTTTTGTTTTCAGAAGTTGGTTGGTCTATAACTGGACTGTGTAACGTAAAATAAAACAAAAAGTATAAGAAAAGAAGATCCCTAGTGCACACATTATTTAACACAGGGAGCCACTTGTAGGCGCTTCTACCTTTGTCTTATTTAGGGCTACCCTCTGAAATGAGAAGGAGATTCTTCCAGTGGTGATTTTTATTACTTGTTAGTCACTGAGACGTTCATTTCTTCTCTTTCAGTGCTTCCAATCTCAGGGGTAAAATCATTCCACAGACACAGGGGGAGTCCTAGTGATAAGGAGGCAGCTTCACGGTCAGGCTCTAAAATAACCTTATTTTCGGCTAAGAAGTGTTGAACTTGAGAGAGAGAGAAAAATTTAAGAAATTAAAAAGTGACCTGATCTGCCCCCTGATCCAGATCAGCACCAACATTAAATTGGTTCTCTCCGGACTCATACCACCTGTTAACTAACAGACAAACGAATGCTGATGAATACTTATAAGCTTCTTGGTCAGGTACAGCTCTGTCGTCCCATCTTTTCTGCACAGACCATTTTAGATAATAAAATGTATTAAGTGTATTATTTTATCAGTAGTGTCAGAGGGAATTGACTAGAACTGTTTTTGTCTTTCAGCTGCTCCCACCAGAGGTTGGTTTGTTGGATCTCCTTCCACGTATTTAATTTGACATATGTTGTACTCTGGGGAAATCTCTGACACAATCAGGGTTTCCACCCAGGAGACAGCAGCTCAACCACAATGAGCCACAGCCCCTAAAGGGAATAGTACCACTGTTAAAACCAGACACGTTTTTGCTTACAACTCAGTAGCTTCTATTGCATCAATTACATTTGCTACCACTAAACATCAAACAGTGATTCTCCATTGGTAAACAGACACATTTTAATTTGTCCTTAAGGAAATACAGGGAATTCGTAGGACAAGAACAGTCTCCTATCATAAGAAAATAAAACCCCAACCCCCCCCCCCCAAGAGCAAAGTTACTGTACATAGCCACTTTATTGATGTCACAACACATACTGATTTGTTATCCTCAAAAGGATGATTCCCTTTCACTGTGACCTTGTCGATTCAACAAACCAGTGAACTTATTTACCTTTACAAAAATGTTAGTGATTAAAAACAATGTGGGCAAAGTGGATATTTGGGAGAAAGCTCATCAGTGATGTTCTGAAGTGGAGAAAAACAGGAAGATGTACAAATGTAAAGTTGTTTTTCTACAGTGTGAGCTGACGTCTTGTCATTTCCGATTCCCCCCCGGTACATCTACCAGGGAAATAAAACCACTTTCACATCAACCACTTGTCTTTCTCCTTGTTAAAGTTCTCGGCCCACTGACGTGTTAGCTCCAAGTAGTGGTCAGACTGGTTGGGTTGGTAGTCTAGGTACAAACGGGTCACTGTTTTCTTGGGCACAGCCTTCTCTATCTGCGTTCCTTCATGCCATTGATTAAAGGAAGTAATGGTGACAATTTCTGGTCTGACAGACAGAGCTGCTTGCAGGGATGTCTCGTAGTATCGTCCATTCACCCGGTTCCTGGTGTTATGGTTGTTCCATGGCCGAACAGCGGTGTCTACGTACCCTGGGCCGACACTGGGGATGAACAGTAGATTGTTTCCATCGCAGAAGGCCTTGATGGCTTTCCAGTTCTGGTGGGACGAACCAAAGGAGAAACCGTTGGAGGCAAAGTAGGTGTATATGCCATCGAAGCCACTGGCCAGGATGTCATGTTTGTGGCGCTCCTCGACGATGAGGGCCACGAAAATGCCATCGTAAGGTGTGCCCCTGATGCTGTGGGAGCCCTTGGCTGTCAGGAGCTCGGCCCAGGACTCGGGCGGCGTCAGGTAGGAGTCGTAGACATAAAACAGAGGCAGGACCCGACCTGTGCTGGACCGGAATCTATAGAAGGCGCCATGTTTTCCATACCTTGGAGAAAGAAGAGAGGACTTAATGTTCCAGCTTTCTCTGCATACATTTTGAAACTGTGCAGATCATATAAGAAAAGTTGATGAGATTAGAAAACCAACACATAATAAAACACTTGCACTCTGGAAATGCATGTAAGGGACATTAAAACACAAAATCAGTGGAGCTTATGTTAACTGCTTCAGGTTCGGTTTTCTCTCTGGCTCGGATGGGTTTGGACAAAGAAATGTTGCCCAAGCCGATCTGTATTCTTTACAATTGATCTTTCACCTCTCCTCCACCATGTGTCATTCTGTTGTAGGACGACACATGATAATTTTCTCTTGGTGACCCTGTTGCCACTCAATCATGTAGTGTGAGGTCACGACTGACACACTCACAAGACAGCAAGTCGTGTAGAGTGAGATCAGATGACTCTGAAAGTTGTGTAAACTCTGTGTGTGAACTCAGGTTCACCTGCTCGTAATGATAAACCTTGAATCTAGAGTCAGTGCTACAACCAGATAAGAGGTCTATAGACACTCTTGATGATATTGACTCTGGTCTATTGAGACTGTAACACGTTTGATACAGCAAAAATTTCACAGGTTGACGTTGAAATTATTGTGTCTTTATATTTCTCCAATTTTTATCTTAGCTTCATATGGCCAGTCAACATACTGGCAGCAATATAAAGCCCAGACATCATAACTCAAGCTCTAATGTAACTGTCCTGTATCATTGTAAACACGGCATCAGAGACGCTTTGTTCTTCTTCAGTCCACTGACGAATATGGTATTAGATGAAATGTTTCATGAATAACCTCCAAACCGTTCTCCATGCCTCTCTCTTAAAGCCGTAATCTTTTATACATCAGTTGAGTTACAGTAAAAAACGAGAACGTTGAAATTATTTTTATAGATAGACAAAGAGACAAGTTCCCTTTGACACACAATCAGGCTGCTTGAAGTCAGAGCAGGAGATATCCGCTGATCCATTACAGCAGGATCACAAGGGAGACATCTATATTTAACTACCTGTTCCTCCTCTTCCCTTATCAGGCGTCAAGTTTCACCACATCACTACACGTTTGATGTGAGCGGCCACTGAGACAGCAGGCAGAGCTCGACCCTTTGGTGAAGGAAAGGCATCAAATCAAACACAGAGGACAGTGGATACAGAAAAACACAGCTTACTTGTCAGTGATGTATTTGATGTTGTCATGCATGCTCTGGTCCGTCCGTCCTTTGTATGGTTGTATGTGAAAGGCCACCTGGAAAAATATACATTCGAACATGGATATTGAATTAAAGACCATAGACATTAATACACAAAGAGCTGCAAAATAAATAGGCCATGCATTGAATTTTAAATTCAAATCTTGCTGCTCATTATCCTAGCATAGTATTTGTTTTGATGGACAGCCAGTATGAAGGGAATATTTAATTAATGGTCTGTGGACAACTCTAATAATTTCACCACGCTCTTTATGGATCAGTGTCGTGCTCACTGTAAACTCCAGTGTGCCGTCACAGGTTTGAGTGAGGAGTTTTCTCTGGCCGGAACCAGATCCAAAAAGCATTGAGATCAAGATATAAGACAGTGGACAGATCTGCTCCCATTCAGGAACAGTCTATACTAGTTTGAAAAGAAGCCAATACAACTCCTCCACCTACACACAGGACCCTATTTTACACCCAGCCCAAAGCGGTGCAAATTAATGCCAAACAAGACGTAGATTCAGACCGGCACAGTTGTCCAGGGCCCACACTGTTTTTTTAAATAGCAAATGCTATTTAGGTCCTTTAGGTGCTTTGCTGCCACATGTGGAATCTCAGCATGCAAGAACACTGAATTCATATTTAATCCAAATTAGTCCCTACATGACTGTGAGATGAGATTCATAAGGTATCAGGAATAATATCCTCATCAACATACTAACATATGCTGAGTCTGCTGTTCTACTCGTTGTTATTCTTCAACACACGGGCAGCAGTTAGGTTTGTACGAGAAGTGCAGCAGGTAGAGAGAATGTATGAGAGATGGTGTCATCTGAGTCACGCCAGGCTGAGTCAAGCATATGAGAGTGTGGCACTGACTGGTCGGGTTCATATACCTACAGTCAGAGCTGTGCACCACAGTAAGATATAAGGGGGAAAGTCTTTCTCCAGCTGCACTGCACAAAAAGCTAAATCGTTTCAACATTGTTCAAGGTTGGAATTACACAGTTAGACATACTATTTTAAATTGAGAATATTTACATTGCATGGGGACTATTTCAATTTTGAATTTGATGAAGACAGACTGAGTGTGCTTTAGATTCTTGCATGCACACAGACAGGCAGGCAAACTGTGTCTTTCTCCTGTGGTATAATGGAAAGAGACAGAAGGGCAGCGAGAGACCAAGTGCAGCCTGCAGGATACTGAGGATTTCTGGAGAATGTAGGTGAGAGGGAGGTGGAGCAGGGAGCAAGTGAAGCAGATGCTCACCATCCCTGCAGCCGTGTCCCGTATTGTTATCTCATCTGTCAACACTTTGAGAGGAGTTGGGATCTTTTCCACTGACTCAGAGTGTCTCAGAAATCCAGATTTAGCCGACTCTCAGGACAACAGAAAAATTAACAGAACATCTGCTGAGTGATCCAGAGGGAATTTTAGCTCCTATCCATGACAAAATCAATAAAACCAGTGGTGTTCATCGACAACAGCGTTATGTTCTCTCACAGGACTGGAGAGTTGAGGGAAGGATGGCCATTGTCATCAATGGAAAAGCTGTAGGAAACTATTGTAGGCTTGTTTTCTTCAGTCACAGAGAGAGGAAAGGTCTCTGCAGCACAGTAAATCATTGAAAGAGCTGTAGAGCCACAAACACTGAAAGCTCAACGCCCACTCTATCTTTCAAAAGAGGCTGCAAGGCCTTCATAAACAGTTTCCATGACAACGTGGCAGCATTTGGCGCCCTTGCTCGGGCTTGTCAGCCGCCTCGACTACTTGTTGGAAATTATGAAAGACCAGCGAGGTAAGATGCAGTTCAATCTGTTCCCGTTTGGCCGATAAAGCCGGAGGTGGATTCAGATAAAAAGGTTTTTTTTGGTCCCCCCCCCCCCCCCCCCCCATGTGGTGTGATGCTGACAGACTCATATTTACATTCCAAGCCTTAGGTGTAAACATGCTGCCACAGCAAACAAACCTCCTGAACAGTTTTCACCAATGTTTGGCTGCTCTTCAGATAATGAAGAACCCTCACCTGAAGCAATGTTATAGCATTAGACTGGTCTGTGCTACATTCAGTCAGCTCAGCTAATTATATCAACTGTGATGATAAATTCAAAAGTGCAGATGAAAAACACCGTCATGGCAGACGGCGACTTTGCTTTCATGGAGGCTTGAAATGACATAAAGTTAAAGAGATGACGCTCCGGCTCCATCCACACCAATGACTGAACCTAAACATGGGCAATGCGTCTCCACCTCCTCCAACTGCCATCTTGTGTTGGTGAATCTGTAGTGATCCGGGAGTGGAGCTGTGGCATCAAGGTCGCACCAGTACAACCGCCCGACCAATCGTGAGTCAGTCTCAGCTGTAAATCATGACCCTGTTTTTATAGCATCAAATAACTTTGAAACTAAACATCTAAGAGAGAAAAATCAAACCTTGAACTTACATCAGTGTGATGAGAACTACATAAAATGATAGAAAAGAGAGCATGATGAATCAGGAAAGAAAACATTGTGACTGATGAGACCCAAAAGGAAGCAATGGTTTCTGTGTCTTTATTTCCAAAAGTCTCTGATTCTGTCCATCCAGACTATGACCAAAATTTCAGAGCTAACATTCAAAGGTTTGATAGATAGTAGGACAAAGTGTGTGTAAAAAGAGACAAACAAACTAAACAAATAAATCATGATAGTAATAAAAATGATAATAATAAAATAAACAGAAAACAAATAATATAAAATATAATATATAGAGACAAACAAACAAGACAAACGAAAAATGATCAGAGGTAAAAAATAAGTAGAATCTGTTTGTATGCATTCATGGGGCTTTACAGGATGGGTGTTGCATTTTGTTCTGTTCATTCATTTATATACATACCTCCACTTGCATACATTTTTCCATTTCGTTCTTTTTTCTCTTTTTCTTCTCTGCTTTGCTTCTTTTCTTTTTGTCTCTTCATTCCTCCCCAGTTAAATGCTTAAATTGCTTTACTTGTCACATATATGTCGTAGTATTAACTCACCGGCAATAGGATAGATTTGAGGATTGTTGAGGTGACTTTATTGAACTCTTGGAACTGGTTTCTTTGTATCACAGATGATTTTCAATTGATGTCTGCTGTGCTAAAAGATCCAACCATTGCTCATTTAGGACTGATGGTGGATATAGACGACAATGGGACAACTCCAGATGGTTTTAAGAGACATGGTGTGTGAGGTCAGAACATGGTTAATAAGGTAATTGTCACAAGACTTGGTGGTAATGACAGTCACTTGTTTTCAGTAAAAGCACATCTTGTGGATTGACAAAGCAAATAAGGCCCATTACTCTGTATATGTTGAAATCTCATCTATGGTCGAAAAGGTTGTATTAAAGGCGTAACATCATTAAAACCAAAGAGATTCCTTGTTACCTTGTTATAGTGAAAGGCTCTCTGCTGTCAAAATGATGGATTTTGTCATTAGAACCTAGAACGTTTCTGCTCGACTAACGTTTAAAGTTTGTCTGCTTTTCACTGAGCAAACGGGGTCAATCCATGTTTAATTAGTGAGGGTGGGGACTGGAGGGGATTAAAGATCAGCCCGTGTCCTCCTGTCTGTCATCTGTGATGTGCTGCCCGATTTCTCTGACACCAGTGGCCTGCTTTAGATGCAGTTCACAAGGATGTTCTATCCTTACACCTCAACCCACTTTTGAATCTGTGTCAAAATCCCCTTATCCAACGAGGTGATGTCTGAAGGTATAAATGTATGACCCTTGCAGAGGAAGGCTAGACACACACATCACTGCTCATACACACAGACTTCAGCCTGCATTTTGTCAGCAGCGGCTCTGGTGCACTGAAACACTGGAGTATTAGCCTTCGGGTCAGCTGTGAGATACACACTGTTGTGTAAGTCTGACTGAGACACACAGAGAGACCCAGTTCTCAGTTTAAGACTTCCTTATAAGGAGCGTGAAAGTAGAGTGACGGAAAGCTCCTCTGTCCTGTCGATGCTCAATCTACAGCCTGTGCTCAGCTTGTCTTGCTGCCCCTGTCTGGAGCACCTTCAGCATCTTGTGGCTCTGTGGTATCTGAAACCCCTCAGTGTTTAAGGACAAACGACTATGTGAGATGGAATTGTGCACTGAAAGGGAAAATCTACCCTAAAGCACTCTAAGTCTTTGGCTCAGTTAGAATGAGTCTGATAGCACAACATTTCCATCTCTCTGCAACGTCCATAGAACTTTAAATGTCAGGTTTTCAGGTCAGAGCCTCAACATTGAAACAGGGACACATTTCTTGATCATCAGTAGTCTCAGTCGAGCAGAAGGCAATGCAGCTGCAAGACTCTGTGTTTTGAATTAAGGGCTTGACACACATCGGGCCTTATCTTAGACCCGGTGCAAAGCAGCTCATGATAAAAGTCTCTTTGCTAATTCCAGAAAGAGCACTCATATTGTTGAAATTGCATAACTACTCGCGTGTCTTAAAATAAGGTGTGGTTGTGCGCTGGCAGATCTGTTTTCTCTGCAGGACTGTGTCCACCTCTGCAATATTTCAATGGCATGTAACTGGAGATTTTGTGCCACCAGCTGTTAATCTTGACAAAGAAAGTCCTTGATTTTCATGAGTAGTGGATAGAAATATATAAATAACTATTTTCTTTTATCAAATTTCTCAAAAATCTGTTGAAGTTAAAAGGAAAGACACCCACTTAAAGGAAAGTATTTAAGCTTTAGCTGTTTTTCACTGTACTTTTATGTAACTCTGCTGTGATTCAATACAAACTGCTCCATAAAAATGGAGCTGGGTTTCTCACAGTTATGAAACATGAATGGTACAGAGTCTACAACATCGTAAATCCTAAACTCTTTCTTAAGACAGATATTGTACAGATATGTTTCTTTAATTAAGTTTGTAGTTTGCTAACTGACAGTGGGCTAACACTTAGCTTAGGCCCGCCATACACTTGTTGTTTAACCAAGTGGACGCTTCAGCAACCGGCTGCATCATGAACATTAGTGTTCACATACTTGCTTGGATACTACACGTGTTACTATAGAATTTCTTATCGAGGGCAGACCACAGAAGTCAGACTCAAGATTGTCGAGCAATGTGCCTTACGATCTTTGACTCAGACCAATCTTTCTGCCACTTCCGGACGTGCAAGCGGTAAACACAAAGATGAAAGAGATCAACATTTGGCTTACGATTAGATCAAGACAGAAAAAGCGAAGGGACATATCTCAGAAACCTGAATCAGACACATCGTGAAAAGGTTTACTTCTCTTTCTCTGCCAATGCGGCTCCATCATTTCTGTCGCTAATGACGTGCCCCTGGACTCCCTACTGCCCGACCTATATGTTGGTATTGTATCTTGCGTATGTGTTGCAGTAATTTCTGAGACATGCCCAACCTATGCACCAAATGGACGCAGGATACGCAGCCATTTTGTGTACATGTACATGTAATTTACAGCAAGAATGTTATGAGCCCTACTGGTAATTGACAGTAAGTTTGTAAGCCTGCTTGTTGTGACTTATTGGCGAATAGCTTCCCAGACGCAGTAGTTTATTGACAAGCCAGCTAACCATTAACTAGTGGGCAAGGCAAGAAGCCTTTTAAACACAGAGATATTAAAGAGAAGCAACGCATTGGGGCAACATTCACAAACACTTCATTCATCACTATGTAACAAGGCTTCTATGCTATTGCTCTCACCTACAGTACTTGTCTGAGAATTCCTTTAGAAATGCTCCTGTTTAATATGAAGAACAAAACAAATATATTTGTTCAAATGTCTTTAGTAATGTATGCTGTACTAGTCAGGTAAAAATAAAATGGATTTATGATAAATATATACAGGTGAATTTTATAAAAAGCTGTGATTTTTATATTATGATTATATTTGATTCAACACGATGTTTCAAGTTAGTCTTTGTATCTATTCGAGGATGGAACTAATATCCAATATTAATCTGGAATAACATGGATTCATAGTTGTTTCAGTATATTCTAGATCCACTTCTTTGTCATCTTCATTATACTCACTTTGCTGGTTGTATCAGGCTGTCCTGTAAGCCTACACTGGCCCAGTCTTGGCACAATTAAGATTTACTTTTTGTCAAATAAACATTAATATTAAAAAATTGTATTGCCTCTGTTCAAAATGAGCATGTGACCTATCAATGACCTGTTAGTTGTATGTCAGATTATGACTTTTAGACTCATATTTATATTATATTACAACCAGCATGAATTATATAAAAGAAGCTTTCTTATTTCCATGCTGAATCTATGAACATTTTCAGCTTTGTCACGTACTACCACACAATTCATTGTCACCGGCAAGCCATTCACTCATTCAGTAAATCATCATAAATGAAAAAACATACCGGTTGTCTCACCAGTTACCTTGATGCTGTGCCTGTGGGCAGCGTCCATGACTACGGGAACCAGGTCCTCCGTGGGCTCCCCGTGGTCGTCGGCCACCCCAGGAGGATACCAGGACAACACCAACACCCCTACAGCACCGGCATGGAGAGGAGGGGAGGACATCCAGAGGAATATTTATTTTACAATATCGCCATCGACCCTTTCTTTCCATCTCAACCTGGTAGATCTTAGAACATTGTCTCAAACAGTGAGGTAATCAAATACAACTGACAGAGTTAAGTTATGTTTACTTTATATTTACGTATTCATTCTACAAAAAATGTAGTTGTAGTCTAACTTAAAAATGGCAAGTGAAGTTACCCCATTCTTTCTAAGCATACAATTACTGTTTAATTACAGATACTGGAAGACCAAGGTTGTTAAGACCCATTCTCCCAAACTTCCGCTTTGCGTCACACTGCCGTACCCCACAGGTACTCAGTATTTACAAAACACTTTGAATATGATGAATTTCTAAGCAGGCTACTGTTGCTCCCCCTTTCCCCTTTTGTTTTCTTCTGCTGTGTATACATTTAAGTATCAGTAGTAGGACAATCATTTAGAGTAAAAACACATATCTGCAAGCATGCAGAACAATACCTGCAAGCGGAAAGGCATCTTTTAACTCCCTGCCCTTTCATTTTACAGTGTAAACTTTGTGGATGATATTTACCACTGATGTTGTTAATGCAATATTTATTTATTTTAGTTTGAGACTAAATAAACGCCATTGGTATCTGATTCATTCAATCAAATGACACTGTACATTTGAGGCTGTAGTGATTACAACCAAACTCTTTGGTGCATAATTTTGATGTTTGAAGATGGTTATAAAATAATATGTCATTTCCCGCAGAGATGATGCCATTTAAAGGTTTTGCATTTTACTGCAATATCAACATTCTAGTCCAGGATCTCTTAAGTTTTGCCTCCAGCCACGGGAGGGAGTCCACCCTGTGGAGTCAACACACACCACAACAAGCCAAACATGTAGAGCCAGCGTTGCCCAAACTGTTACCTGCTGCAGCCGCTTCTATCTGGGCCATGTGTGACTCCAGCACCGTTGGGTCCCTGGAGCTGTAGGGTCCCAGCTCAGGGAAGAAACTTGAGGCGACGTCCTCTGGTGGCGTGTGCCTTCCCTGAGCGTGACTGGCTGCGATCTTGGGGTCCCAGTGTGGCACCAGCACATGATCCCAGTGGATGTACTTGTTGTCCATGCTGGGGGAGCCGTACCACAGGTAGTAGAATATGTGCACATCGTAGAATATGCTGTAGTCTCGGTCGGACCTGCTGAAGACCACCTTGGTGTCGCTGCTGCCCATGTGGACCTGGCCCGGCGACGCAGCCACGTCTTTCCCGTCCAGCCGCAGCCTGTCGGACCGCTCCACGATGAGGTCCATGCCGGGGGCCATGTCCGAGAAGCCGTCGCTGGGTTTGAGCGTCCGGAGCCCCATCATGGTGCCGAAGATGAAGAGCGTGAAGAGGAAGAGCGCGACGAGAGCCTTCCTGCGGAGGCGCGTCATGGTCGCTGTCCGTGGTGCTGCGGAGCCACGACAGCAGCCAGCGGGAGGAGTGATGCGGCTTCGTCCTAATTACAGCCCGGGAGCGCACGGATGGTCTTTCAGCATCGAGCAGGTGGAAGAGAGGAAGCGCTGGTGCGTAGTTGAGTCTTTATGAAACCCACGACAACTAAAGGGATCTCACATCACTTCCATCAGCACGACCCGAGGGCTTCCTGCTCTGTGTCGCTGCCACGCTACATCTCCCCCTGGCCGCCTGCGCGCAGCCATGACGCTCATGTCGGATTAGATTTCCTCTCCATCGTTTGTCTTCAGAGGGGAAGTGACACGTCGCTCAACAGTTCCCCCATGTCTCTGTCTGCTGCTCGGAGGTTTCTGTCAAAGCTGGAACAAACCAAGTGTGGTTACCTTTGTTTGCCATCCAATCAGCGCCGGTTCTCCTCTCTTCTCCTTCTCCTTCTCCCCCTTCTCCTCTTCCTCCTCCTCTCACCCAAACCTCATCACACCTGTCTCTGGATCTGTCCCTAGAAACAGTGCTGGATTAGAGAGACACTGTTTTTCCTGGATGTTCAGACCAGAGCAAAGAATGAAACATTTGTGTCTGTGCCGATGGCAGGAGGGAGGTGGGATTAACCCCGACCACCGGAAAGAGATGTATGAGGGGCGATTAAAGCCACAGAGAAGCGAGAGGTGGACCTCGATGTCTGTCTGTGGGAATTCAATCATTATTATGAATTTGGAGGAATATTAGTCTACTGTAGACGAATATAAGTGATTCATAATCATGATTAAACCTAAGAATATTCATTCAATTTCATTACAGCGCTCAAAACCAAATATGCTCAGTATTTTCATTGGTGTCAGTGGAAGAAGGGTGAAGTATATACAAACATATTTTCAATGTGTTGCTTTTTATGTAAAGTCATTTAAATGTCTTATTGATTAAAATATTAAATGTTGTGTACAAATAAATCTTTCTTTGCCAAAATGTTTTTCTTTAAATATTTATCTCCTCCTTCCCGAGTCACTGTGGCACTAATCACCTCTCATACATGCTTCACCTTCTTTTGGAAAATATAATTCAAATGTATTTTAGTTATTTAATTAACTGTAGTTAGTTCACAGATGTAGTTTGCCACCAAATTAAGACACAGATAATACACCTATCTGTCATTTAATAAAGACTTAGAGCTTGATGTTTTATTGCTTCCATCTCTCTTTTTAAACTGTCGCCTTTTGGATTTTTCGTAATTTCCCCTCCGCTATAAACTAGTTATTACTTCAAGCATGATACAGTTTGCAGTAGCCAGTTTATCTATATTTAAATATATTAACGAGGAAATTAATTGGGTGTAGTATGGCTACTTGAAGTCGTACACAGTGGGACTCAATGGAAAGGAAACTTAAGATTCTCATCGGCAAAAGTCTTAAATTACCATAAAATACCTAAAACCTTGTTTTTATTACTGTTTTTATAGCTTAGACGTGTAAGAGTAGTGACTAGTAAGAGCCAAAGCCCTAATGTGTCAGAGTTTCTGCTCCACAAAACCATTCTTAAAATAAAAAAGGAATTAGAGTGTGATCGATCTGAAATTGGTGTTTGTGTGCGATACCAAAAACTTCAATTTGCTACTGTATTTGTTTTTGTGTATGAGGCATACACCCCTCTTTGCATTATTCACCAATCACCCTATTGCTCTTTGACTCGTGGGTGGTCTCACAGAATGTATGCTTGAGGTGACACCTAGTGGGAGTCACTGGAGTCACTAGTGGGAGTCACCGGAGTGTTACTCAGCCCTCATGCCTTTACCCTGCCAACTGAACACCTGAACAAGGCTATGATCATAAAACTAATAGGCTGAAGTGAAAGAGATCTATCCAACTGTTTCCTTCTTATCTGAAATTTGATATTACTGAGGCACTTTAAGGGAACCTTTTGATACAAAAAGACTTGACACACAAAAAAAAGGAAATCATCACACTATATACAACTAATGTGCCTTATTTAGTCGTATTGGAAGAAAACAACAGCAGTAAGAAAGTAAAAAATGTTATACATGAAAAAACACAACGGCTATTTCAATAAATCAATATAATCTGTCCATTTCATAGATAGTCATTATTGTACTTAAATGGTAAATGGTTTTGTATTTATATAGCTCTTTTCTAGTCTTGATGACCACTCAAAGCTGTTTACAGTACAGTTTTACATTCACCCATTCACACACACACATTCATACAGTGCATCTAATGGCAGCACTTTGTTGTTCTATGTAATTCGGGTTCAGCATCTTGCCCAAGGACACTTCAGCATGCAGATGGGGAAGACTGGGGATCGAACTGCTGACCTTCAGGTTGGAGGACAACTGCTCTACCCCTCAGCTACAGCCGCCCACTTTCAACCTATAAGATACTTGGAGTTTGAGAAATAGGATTACAGGCAGGAAAAGTCCAAAAATCATGATCATCAACAGCTCCAGATGTTGTAGGAAGTCAAAGAGGATGGATAACTGCAGCGAGCCTTTCGCTGAGACCCTCTGGCCGATCAGGGAGTCTCCATCTGGTCCCTCTGTCATACAGCTGGGCTCAAAGCTGTGCCGCTGTCTTCAGTTGGAGTTTAAAGCTGCACTGCCGGCATGTCGATTGGTTTCCAGTAGAGTTGCTCTTGTTAGGATTCGTAATTGAAGTGATGTAGTGTCCCCATGCAGCGAGAATCAATTCTGATGGTCTTTTTTTGCCAGCCCTTGGATATCCTACATTAGATCATTTTAAATTACCTCTTTATTAGGAAATATCAATCAATAAAATTGTGATTTGTAGGGCCCATATTCACAAATCACAATTTGTCTCAAAGGGCTTAACAAAGTTGACATCCTCTGCCCTTCATCCTCAACAAAAGTCAGGAAAATCTACACAAAAACTACTACAGGGGAAAAAACGTAACATATACATCAGATCATTTCCCCTGACAAGCTGGGCAGGGATCGTATGAACCAATCAGAACACTCAATTTTAATTCAGGTACTTCACTTTTCCTCAGTGTCCAAAGTTATTTCACTTTTCCTTTTACCAGTAAACAGCTGAATTCAAAAGATTTTTTTAAATGTAATTTTTTTTTAATTTAAAACATTTGTATTTATTCCTACATATGTATAATCATCAGTCTAATCAGTAAGCACTTAGATAATACTCTTAACAAGTTAATAATACATTTTCATGGTTACATACTGACTCAGTGACTGATGTTTCTTATTTTAGCCCATTGAATCATTTTTTTTTTCATATTTAAATTCCACTTTATGTCACTGTGGATCTCTACATGGTTTTCCTCTCTCTCTGCTGGTGGATGTTTGACAGCTCAGGTATCTGTTTTGCTTGACTTCCTGGATACTCTGTAGGAGAAAGGGCTCATTGATGTTATATTGCTTTATATGACCTCAGTGTTGTTGTTCCTCGGTCTTGACTCAGCCATGACACAGCCTATAAATCCTGAATCAAGTTTCCAGAGTAACCGTTCATCAATGTCTACCCTTTAGCTTTTTTTGATATGGTGCAGTTATCATGAGCATGAATGTTTGTCCTTGTACACTGAACGTAGAGAGTAGACTCATTTATGTGAGTGTGAACACTGCACGACCACGTGTCGCCTGAAGATGGAGTCTGTGTACCTCCAATGGAATAAATTACTCAGGACAGCAGACATTGTTTTGTTTTGGATATTTTTGCATAAATATAAATAATTTGGTAAATAGGTCATTTCAAACTTTAGATTCAGTTTTTATCGAGTGACAACCCAAGCTAACATGTTTAGAGGCAAAACAGTACAAGTAAAGTGTGTGTTTTAACAACAAATTAAGATAAAAAAGAAAGGTAAGAATAAGATATTTGGAAAAATGCAGAAAAAAAAGAACAAACAAAATACAATTGAATCACCCACATAGTCCAGTCTATAGAAGATGTGTTTGCATATTATATCAATCGGTACATCCACAGACATTGCCTCATAAACACAACACAACAAACTGGAGACATTTTCTGGAGATATAAACATTTCTGATACTAATATATTGTAAAAGCGGATATCGAAATATATCAAATATTATGTGAAGGTTTGAGGGAAATGTAATAATAATACACTACATTTAGTTATACATACAGTATGTATATATATATATAGTTATGAAAAATATGAACTCACTGATTTTATAATTAAATATTTCAACCCTATGGGTATTTATTAACTGACTCAAACTATGGCACAGCATAATCCCTGCCCCTGTCCAGTGTACTGTTTGTTTGGTTGTTTGTCAACAGGATTACAAATAAAAATTCCGTTCAGATTTCCATGAAATGGCTGAAGGATGGGTTAGGGTTAGGGATGTCGTCCATCTATATATACAGTTTATTGGTCAAGTGAACCATATTGAATTAACATTTATAACGTAGTGACTCTTTTATTAATATTTTTATTTCCACTGGATTCCAACTGGATTTAATATAGCAAATTTCCCACTTCTTGGTGAATAGCATAATTTAGGATTTTATTTCACCAGGAACGCTCTAAACTCTGAGTGAACACAGTCAGAGATGACTGAACTAGTTCAGATCAGCTGCTCTGGGACTAAAAAAGCAAGGCTCCCACCTGTCATTGCTGCCTGTTTGGGCCTGAGGTGGCCGGCAGCAGGCTGTGCTACCTAGGGGCTTGTTGTGGGAGGCATATCTGTCACAACATGGCAGCCCATTATAGATTTGCTATTGATCAGGTTTATTGATTGATGTCCCTCTAAAGGCGGGGTGAAAGGTGAGCTGACAGGCCTCCCAGTGCGGCCGCTGCTGATTTTGTCCGGCATTAATACACAAGGGCCCAGGCACTCCCAAAGTGTGTTTTAAATCCTACACTGTGGTACACACACACGCACACGCACACGCACACGCACACGCACACGCACACGCACACGCACACGCACACGCACACACACACACACACACACACACACACACACACACACACACACACACACACACACACACACACAGACTACTTAGTGTTTCTTAGTGTCTAACGACCCACTGTGTGTGTTTCTCTGAGCTGCATCTTTTCAGTCAGTGTGAGGCAGCAGCCTGTGTGAGTATGTTGAATGCAGCTGAACACGCTCGTGCCGAGGCTTTGTTCCTTTGAGCGGCCCGGGTCGCCTCAGGGTGGCCTTTCGATTTCCATGGTGACTTTAGCAGGGCGTGTGGCTGGAAGCTGTAAGACTAATGCATTAATGGAGCAAGTCATTTGGTTTTAATCAGGCAGCAGCACACACACACAAACACATGCAAAATGCAGTATAAATTGCAAGTGCAACAAACTTTAAAGCAACTAATTATCCATTAATTAGATGTGACTGAGGTGACTTTTCATCGTTCACCTCGGCAAAGAGAAAGCGCCCAGGTTCCCCTCAACATCATGGTCAGAAGGAAGAGGGAGATACCAGCTGCTCTCCAAACTTAATCTCTTAGTTTGCAATACAGCAGTTTCGATCACTGATTATTTGTCCATTGATAGATTTTAGGTTATCATCCAGAATTTGGGATAGATTGAAGCGTTCCCTATAAGACAGCAAAAACTTTGGTTTTGAATTGGTTTTACCCTTAATTTGAAAAGGCAAAAACTAAATCCTGTGAAAAACTATGAGTAAATCCGACTTTAATTGAAGATCCCCTCTATTAATTTGAAACATAGTTTTTTAAAAGTCCTTTAAAGTTGTATTTAGGGTTGAAGGGTTGACATAAAATACCCTGCCAAAACTATATCTACACCATAAATATCCTGATATTTTGAGAGATTACTATTCAGCTACTTGGATTTAGCCCAGATTTGGAAAAGAATGTGAATATATTCATGGCCAGTAATATAAGGATTTATGTGTTTTCTGCAGATTACATCTCATTTAAAATGTAAATCATAAATATTAAAGATGACTGGGTTACTATGAATTTGTACTTGAAAGGACCATGTTTAATTCAGTCATGGTGCAAAGTCAGTGGGGCAATGCAGAATCAGAAGTTTTATACACGGTTAAAGGATTTTAGAGTTAAAGATAAAAGGAAATTAGGTACATCAATGGTTTTAACAAAGGATTGGGTTCAATTTTATGTGGCCAATTTAAATTATTAGTATTTGATTTATTTTTGAATATTTTCATTCATTCAAATTTATTTGTTAAAAATATAATTTAAGGCACTGTGTCATCCCTCATAGGCCAATTGGAAGCAAATTACTGATTGGTCAGTTTGTCTATTGTTTTGATTCCTTCTTATTGGATGTGTGACGTATCTGAGACTGGAAATCACGTGGACTTGACCGAAAAGGTGGAGATCTGTGTGTGTACGTGTGTGTGTGTGTGTGTGTGTGTGTGTGTGTTTGTTTGGGGTGGGGGTTGCTGGAGGTGGGAGGGTCAGAGGGCTTGTGAATATTGTGAAAGGAGAGAGCAGGAGGCAGGGGAGCACATTTTCTCCTGAAGGATTGTACACACACGCATGCATGCAACTCACTGAGAGAACGTGCACGGTTGACCATCATGATGTTAACTGAGTCCTTGTAACCGCCTGTGGTCCGGAGCAGTGTGTGCCGGAGGGGACCTGTGACCATGGCAGAAGGTAGGAGGAGAGGAGGGAGCTGCAGGGGAGATGCTCTGAAGGGAGAAGGAGAGGAAGAGAGAAAGAAGGAGAGAAGGAGAGATAAGGGTTGGCTCTTCTTCATTTTGTCTTTTCCTTCTCTTTCTGGAGGGCTGATGTGTGGTTGTCTATTCAGAAAAAGTGTGTGCAGAGCTTTTGCTTTTTGCTGAGGGAACAGTAGAGTAGAGCTGCAGGAGGTGTAGGAGGTATTGGAGGTGTTGGAGGAGAGCAGAGACTTTAAAACCATCACTTCTAGTGACAGGTCAAACTTTGAGTGAGAATTTTTTTCACCAAAACAAATCGAAACAAATTGCTCCCATGCGTAAAAAATAAGCTTAGTTGATGTCTTCTATCATCGTACAAATTTAGAGGGATAGTTTAATAGTTACTCTTTATGCATTAATGAAATAAATCCAATGTATTACATTGTCAACATTTGTTTATGTTGAAACTATTAATTGATTAATGTTTAGACATTAATGATTACAGCCTATTGTATTGCAAGTTTACTTTGCATTCTTATGGTTCGCATATTCCATCTGTAGAAGCAATTACATGCTGCGAGCTCTTCTGATGATGAGAAAATAGAAACTATCCAATAAAATGATCAATTAAATTATTTTAATTTAAAAAAAGCCACACACTGGTGTGTTTTAGCATATTCTCATTATATAATATTTGCTTGTTTATTCATTTTATTTGGTAATAGATGGAATACTTCTAGGCTGTGAACATTTTCCCAGTTCATTGATTTATCGAAAGAACTGTCGATTAATTCATGGTAATATAATCTGCATATTATTGTGTCATCTACCAAATTCCTTTGTATCTCGTGGGTAACTATCTGATAATTTAATGTTAGATATTAACAATATTCCAGTACTGGCCTGTCATGCTTTTCTTTTTTAAATTACATTTTACGCAGTAAGTAAGATGCGTCCGTGTGTTCATATCATATCATATCATATCATATCATATCATATCATATCATATCATATCATATCATATCATATCATATCATATCATACGTGTGTTGTGCAGGAGGGTGTGAGGAGGAGGAGGCGGCCCTGACCCGGGGCAGCGGGGTGTGTAAGTGGTTCAACGTGCGGATGGGTTTCGGCTTCTTGTCCATGGAGAGCAGGGACGGAGCAGCTCTGGAGCAGCCGCTGGATGTGTTCGTCCATCAGGTGAGACCAAGCTGCTGCTCTAGTGTTTGACACGCACTACTGTGGAGGGAATGAATGTGATGCAGTTGCTAAGATGGATGTGAATGAGTCTTCAGTTACAATTTGACAGTTTTTCAGTTTGTTTTCAAATCCAGCAAAGTGGAACACAGGTAAAAGCACGGAAAAGTCATTCGACGGATGATTCTAGATCAGGATTATACAGATTTGGGATCATGATGAAGTGTTAAGAGGTGTTTAAGCTTCATGATGAATCCTAAATGCAGTTCATTAGCACATAATGTACATTTTTTTATACCAAACAACTTCTTTAGCAAAATGTCAATCACTTTTCTACAACTTAATTTCTCAAGCTGTTTTGCTGAGTAAGGTGAGTTTTACATGTTTGTATGTTCATCACACAAGGACACTTCATACAACCTCACATCACACGGATGCTTTAACCTTTCCAGACCATTATCAGCTACAAGATTGAGACAAAGTACCACTGTCGGCAGGCAGCAGCGTCTTCATATTTACACATTACACATCAGCTTTACCCTGCTAATATTGTAGTCAACACACAGTAATGCATGTGCAGGATCAACTTTTGGGGTTAGGGCTCAAACGCTTCTTTTGAAAAGGGTTTAGAGGCTAAAGCAGAAATAACAAGGCTCATTCCTCTCCCTATCCAGCCCTGCTTCCTGTTATAAAGTCATTAAAGCATCAGGGAGCCCACCCAGCCCCGACTCTCAGGCCCACCTCACATGTGGAGCCTTGTGGGAAAGACCTCTCCTCAGGTTTCTCTGCCCCAGTGAAGCCGTAAATCATGTGAATACCTGGCATGATATGTGCTTCAGAGAGATGTGGGTGTCAGTCCGGTAGCAGGCGTTTAATGAAACGTGACACAGTGAGCTGTGTTGTCATCGACTATGTTTACACCAACAATATCAATAGAGCATTCCATTCATATTCCTGTTTACATGTTACAGAGTATAGTCCGATAATCATTCACATCAGCATTACATCCCCTACACCTTTATTATCTTGGCGTTAAAAAACGTCATCATATCTTTTTCTTTTAAAACATAACGAAGGTAGCATAACTACGGTTTCTCCCTCACTGCCAAAATGTGACTTTGTCGTAGCGCCAGCAATCTTGTTTACGCTTAAACCCAGGGCATGCGCCGTCAAGTAGTTTGGTAACTGTCGTATGTTGATGTCCTAAAATGCTGTGAAAACTTCAATAGGGCGTTATTATGTATTTAACATGTATACATGTCTACATAATGTGGTTGAGGTCAGAATACTGCACATCATAATTACATTATGATTAACTGACCTTAAAATGGATGGATAGATAGATAGATAGATAGATAGATAGATAGATAGATAGATAGATAGATAGATAGATAGATAGATAGATAGATAGATAGATAGATAGATAGATAGATAGATAGATAGATAGATAGATAGATAGATAGATAGATAGATAGATAGATAGATAGATAGATAGATAGATAGATAGATAGATAGATAGATAGATAGATAGATAGATAGATAGATAGATAGATAGATAGATAGATAGATAGATAGATAGATAGATAGATAGATAGATAGATAGATAGATAGATAGATAGATAGATAGATAGATAGATAGATAGATAGATAGATAGATAGATAGATAGATAGATAGATAGATAGATAGATAGATAGATAGATAGATAGATAGATAGATAGAAAAATAAATAGTTTGGTTGTACAATTTGTCATTTCTTGGAAACAGGGTCGCCAGGAAAGCACCCCTTCCCCCCTTGTGTCATTACCCAGCATCCTCTAGTGTAGTGGTCAGCTTTGGTTCTGACCAAATAGATTCATTGATTGATAGAATCTGTGGCTGCGTCTTGCTGGTGCTGAGGTTCAGGAGGCACAAGAGCAGGAGGGGAGCACAAAAGCACTGAGGTTTTAACAGGGCTGTCTAAAGGATTAGATATTTCATGAGGGAGCTGAGGATTCCCCGACAGACTGGTGATATGTTTCTTTCATCATCGGCACCTAAACAATTGTACCTATTTTTGCCTTCCCACCTTGATTTCTTCTTTGTTGATTCTAAACGGTTCTCATTCATGCTTCATTAACCTCAGTGTATGTGCACAACATAACCATTGTTCGGGGATGGCGGACGACACCTGCTGTAGAGAACTGTATGGTTCTTGTGCACACTGAAAGCAATATTTACGGAGTTTTTGCTGAATCCTCCCTGCTTGCAGAAGATGGTAAAAACTGTATGGATGTTTTAATGGAAACAGAAGCTAGGAGCACTTTCCTTTTGTTCTTATCGATGTCATTCTCGTCTGTATTTACAGTTTACTTCCAGCTCTGCTCTGAACTCCTACAGTTTTTTGCTTTGGGTCCCAAGCACATCTCACAGGAGCTGGCGAATGCTATAGGATGCTCACCTGCTCACACAAATTCTCTACGCTTACACAGAGCTCTTCCTCTCCCCAGTGATGATGGGTAGCTGAAAGAGGATGGCAGAATAGGCAGGTTAAGGGGAAGGATTCTTGGTCATTTTCATCCTCCTTATCCCCTACAAAATTCCTACTGGCAGTGACTTTTCTATTTCTTTTGTGATGGTGTATCCTTCTCCCCCAAAAATGTGTGTTAGTTGCGAAGTCTAGGGCTGAACAAAATCTGATTAATAATTTTTTATGTTAATTACTGATTTTTTAAACTGCAAAAATCATTTAAATGTTCTCCCCAAATATATGTGTGCTTAATCTCCATCTTTAAATCAGTGTGAGTTTTGTGAAAACAAAGAACAAACAAGCTGCTGGTCAAGGCAATAAGTGAAAATGCAAGAAAAAGGTATTTCATTCTTAAAATATATCAAAAAATTAAAATATGACAAACTGCAGTGCAATATTATCACAAATCCCGCAATGTTTTATAGCTAACCAATAACCTGCTGGTTTGCTGATTTTCTGTATGAGAGCGAACTGTACACTTCGTCTCTGATATCACCATCCTGGCATTCTGCGCTAACCTCCCAATAACCATCCCTCTTTCTACTTAACAGAGTAAACTGCACATGGAGGGCTTCCGCAGCCTCAGAGAGGGTGAGGCTGTGGAGTTCACCTTTAAGAAATCATCTAAAGGACTGGAGTCTGTCACGGTAACTGGGCCCAACGGGGCACCATGTCTGGGCAATGAGAGAAGACCGAAGAGTGCCCAGAAACGACGCTCCAAAGGGGACAGGTAAGTCCAGTTTGACCACATCCACATAGGAATTAAGGGACAGGTCATATTTTTTGCACTTTATGAGCATGTCATCCACAGAGTGTCGGTGGTTTGATCTGCTCCTCATTCAGCTCACATGTCCAACAGTCCTCGGTCAAGAAGCTGAACCTCAAATCATGTGTGTGAATGGGATGTGTGATAGAGATTCGACGTGGATACAAGTGATGTATGAAGGAATGAATGATAACTGCTGTGTCGACACTCTGAATGGTCCTCAGAAAAACGTCATATGAACCCAGCTCATTAGGGTCAGTTGGAATTGTGCTGGAATTATTTATTGATGAACAACATCTGTCCATCCATGTTGCTTTTCTGTGAAAGGACTCTGTGCAGTTGACCTGAACAGTTAGTGAAGCTCTGTCCTAAGTAAAAAAATATCCAATGCTCAATAATTCAAATGCAGTAGTTGGTTTAAAATATTTTGTCTATCTGACATTTCTCTGTTATATGCACACCAATTATTTTCTGCACAGTCATGAAAGTACGAAACTTACTGATAAGATTTAAGGTGCATTTTCAGCAATTGTATAATTTTACTCCACGGCCATTGTGTGACATAGATCTAATAAACTTGGGTATGACATCATGTCTGATATATGTAGACACACAATGACAACACCTACTGATGCTATGACGCAAATCAACATACGAGAAAAAGGTCATCAGTGTGCATCATCCATCTGCACCACTGCAATAGTAAACATGTGGTGATCAGTCTATCATTTCATGCAGCATTCCTATTGGCTGGTTTCTGACACTGTCATCATTTTGCCACAGGCTACAACTGGTCACAAGACCCCAACAAGGACCCTCTCTCACAATGCAATATACCACCACTGTTTCAGAGTCATGATCACAGATATCGCCATGTTTCTTTCACGTTGGTCATCTTTAGCCCGGGGCAGCCCTGGATCAAACCGTGGTTACGGAGGCTGCACACAGCACCAGGCCTTTGTTCAACAGGATATACGTCCAGCAGGTTTCTTTGTCTCAGGCCATAATGGCTCATTGCTAAATTTCTCTAAATTTTGGAAACAAACAGTTTCTCCCTGCTTGTAGTCTTAATTATTATCTAGACTGACCAGGTCCTGACTCCACCTCCTAATTTAATCCAACCTCTCTATTCTCCATCTGGGAGAAAGTGAATGGGCTTTTTTCTCAACCACTCCATTAAGTATTCCTTATAGCAATGTGAGACATTTTTGCATCATTTATATGATGAACTGAAAAGTCAGTACATCATATACATAATAAGCAGTTTGCTGCAGGATGTCAGAGCAGGACAAAGCACAGGACGTCTCATTATGCTTCAGATTTCATGATATTGAGTTTCACACATTTAAGATCCAAAAGATGAATATTCTCACTGTTGCCTGCACTTTAAAACACAACTGTGTGTTATTCACTGTCTCAAGCTGTAGGATACAAGTTAGTCCGTTGTCTTTACTGGTAAAGTTTAAATCCTGTTCATTAAATTACCGAAATAAATGTCAAGTATTTTCCTTTTAACATCATTTAACATTCATGAATAATGTAATAAACTGAAAAATATGAATATCTCTTATCACTTTTAAGGGAAACAATCATTTGAATCTAGGATCGGGGTTAAACCTTAAATGTGAAAAAACAACTGCAGTGAACTGAATACATTTCAACATCTTTCTAACAGAAGTCAATGTGTTTGAAAAATACTCCGGAAGTAAAATCTGAAAATTCTAATTACGTGAAGTGACCATTTAAAATATTAGTGTGTTACATACATATCAGGGCTTGTGATAAGAAGTTTCTACAGCGTTCCAATATGAACGTTTCCAGGTGATGCCAGTTCATCATCTCATGGATAAAAGTTACCTGTAGAGCTAATAAGACACTCAAACAGAAGATATATTTTTACATGTGTTGGAGAAGCAGGCTGATCTGGATCAATAGACTGTTTGATCTCAGGCTTCTCCGACCCCCAGTGCTCATTTTTCGCCTTCGGTGCAGCCAACACTGCAGCTTCATCCGTTAGTCTCTTGATTACAAAACAAAAATCAAAAGCAATAAATACAACTTACTTGCAATCCCTCTTTTTTTGTCTTTGATGCTTGTTTAGGAAGTTCCTGTGAGGCTATTAATTTGATAGCATCTCTTAGGTTTGACCATATGAATCATGGATGGCAGTGATAAAAGCAGTCCCACATCTTCCGGTCTGGATCTGATTGCATTCAGATGTTCAGACTTTCTTCCTCTTGCTGCTTCCCAAACGTGAATGTTGCAGTCAAGAGAATACAAGCGTTTGATTTGTTGGTTGGAGGCCATTAAGATCCCACAAAGTAATTATCGCTGACGGCATTTTTATTAGGTTCAGCTTCATTAATCATGGTGGGAATTAAGCAATGATAAAAATAATCCCACAGCTTCCTGTCCTGAAATACTCGCTGCGGATTTGATTGCATTCACATGTTCCTCTGTTTCCCTCAAACATACATGCTGTATTTTAGAGGAGGAAAAGGATCCTATCCGTTTAATTGATGACAGATGTAGGTGCCCGAGAGAGGTCAGAGGTCACCCCTGCCATGGCAACAATGGGATGTGGTGTGCAAATGAGGTAGAGTGGAAGGGTGGGAGGAAGGGCGGTAAGCGAGCGCGGGTCATGGTTCAAAGGTCACAGGAGTACTGAAACAAAGGAGCTCCCTCTGCCACCCTCGTGGCCACGCTGATCAATACTGAGCGCTGATGGGGGGGTGGGGTGGGGAGGGGGGAGAACAAGAGGAAGGAAGTGATGGTTAGTGGTGAGATGATCCAGGACTCTACTGCTTCAAAGAATGAAGATAATGATATTCTACATTTTTTTATTTTTACAACAAATGAAAAGACCCAAACAAAAAACAAAAGGAAGGAAAGGAAAAGGAATTCAAACAACCATCACCTGATCGATTGTTTAACCCTGCATCAGACAGAGCTCCATCCACCTACTAATGACACAAACATCTGTATTTGGTATCTGTACATAGCTGGGAAACTGTTCATCTTATTGGCTTCACACTTGGTATGTGTGTTGTAAATGACTCAGGGAAATGCAGGGTGGAATTTGGTGTAATTTGGAAATGTGATACGTTCATATTGAAACAAATTGACTAAACAGGCGACCAGCGCTCTGTAGCAGTCAGTGGGGGCGGGGCAGTGTGCCTTCAGCCTGTGGACTGAGTTGAATTTATCTTCTTATGCGTCCATTCATACATTGACTTGAAAACTTCGTTGCAGATAAACCAGGTAGGATAAGCACATAGTTTTCTAACTTCACTCTGCACCATGTGTTTATAAAACCTCTCTACACAACGTCCAGCTCACAAACGACAGTATATTGTAGAACAGTTTGAGGAGGACTCACTATAACAAAGGAATAATTGTGAAGTCTCTCCGGAGCATTAACACAGGACAAGAGAACAGCTCATATCAAATAGGCAGGTTTTGAATAAATAGATACTAGTCATCCAAAAACTAGAAAGAGTTCCTCCGTTGCACAAACTTTCATTTCCCTAAACTCACATAAACATGTAGTTTGACTCAAACACACACACACTGCTGTTGTAGATGCACCAAATGACCCACCACTAAACCTGGAAATAATACACTAAAAATATTTTTACCCAAAACCTTTGTGTAACATTTGCTCAAATCCTCAGTTCTGTACTTTTTTTGATTACTTTTGTTGATTCAATATCAGCCAGTTGTTTCCTCGAAAATTGTATTTATACTTCAGTCCATGGACACTTTCAATTTTCTGCATTTTGTCATATTGAATTAATCATTCATAATCCCCAATTCATTTCAAAAAAACAATTTATTGAATCTGGAAAAAGGCAAATATTGCTTGATAAGTTAGAAGATAGATAAGTAATTGGTCATAGTAAAAAAAATTAACAAATGAACAAATCCTAACCTCTGCAATGCAAATACATATCAGCCAAGCAGATGTAAGGATCAGGCTCCAGTGACATTTTAAAGAAGGGAGTGCCTTCTTTCAGTTCTACAGTTGTGCCAGTGATGTACGGTCAACATCCTTTTTTAGAACATCTACTTACCTTGCTGTGAAAAAGAGGCTCCACCAGATTCATTTAAACCACAGACACATTGTTCATAATCTTCATATTAAAGTAAAATCAAGAAAATGTTTTAACTGTGTGATTGGCATTGCAACAAACATCTCTACCTCAATAGTGCACGTCTAAGTATGGAATTATTGAATCTTAATCCTCCAGAAGTCTTGTCAAAGTGTTGTATATGAGTGCACAGGCAGGGCTGACTACACTGCTCCCTTCATTTGTTCACTTGTTCAACCCCAGATGGAGAGCAAAGGGAAAAGCCGGAGCCAGGAGAAAACCAGATTGACCATAAACAATGAAATCAATGGTTTTTGCTTCACTGTTTAAGTAGCCGGTGTCGCTTCGTGTCACACAGAGCAGTCCTGGAGCCTCACCTGCCTTATTTATCCTGCACTAATGAATTCACCCACAGGATTTTGCTGATCGTTAGCTTTCTGTGCATAGATTTACTGATGAAATACCCATTAACCTGAAAGACCAACAAACAGCAGCCTGGAGGGGGGGTTGCTGCGTTAGTAATGATAGACGCTGGAGCCACAACTGTTCTGTGAAATTGATGCTTTATGCATACATTTGGGGTTGGATGTTGATTCACTGTTAGTGTCTACTGATTTTCAGTGGAGGTATGTAGTATGTTCATATATCAATATGATCACATTGAGTTATTACAGATCTTTTTATTTATTTCTCTTTAAAAGTGTTTAAATGACGAATTTAAACACTTTTAAAGCACAAGTCAGCAACGCAATAATTAAATTAAGATAAAACGCAAGGTAGAAAGACCTTAATATAAAAAATATAATATATTATTATATCATTGACAAAAGACCACAACCACTGGTGTTTTAGACTCATGACAAGTGGAAGGAATACAATGTATGTGGCAAAGAAAAGGTGAAACATACTTTTGCACATTCATAAAGAGATAATGCTACGAAAAACAAATGCAAGTTGTTATAGAAAACATTGTCAATGTCACTTAGATTTCAAAAGAAATAGTTAATAAACCTCTGAAGTGCAGTTATATTTTCCAAAAATCTACATTTGGCAGAAACATTAAAAAACACATTTTAATTAGTATTACAGGGTTAATGTATAATATGTTGCTCATTTATTTGATGTTCCCCAAGGGTTTGTTTTAATACAGAACCTTTATTTTAAAAGTTAAATTACCTCTGCTAAGGTTTTTCTCCCAAAAGGGCAATAATCTAAAAAACTTTAAAGCAAAGGTTCACCTTTTAATCCTGAATGGCAGGAAAAGGAGATGGTTGTCATTGAAACTCCTACACTGTCCCTGGAGGGAGGGAGATCAATTTGGCTTAAGCCTCTCACAGCTGCTGACCACTTGGTCCCGACATGTGGATGAATGGTGACAGATATGTTAAGTGAACTGACTCAAAGCTCAGAGTCTGCTGCCCCCTGGTGGTAGAAACTACTTCACTGCAGATGGGCTGTTTAAATAAGACAATTTAACAACTACATGTCAAAAATCGTATTATTATAAATATGGTAACGACCATAATAATAAGTATAATGATGATAATAATTGCAATAATAATAATAATAATAATAATAATAATAATAATAATAATAATAATAATAATAATAATAATAAGTCACATAGTTGTGACACTTTGACATGGATTCTGCCTGTACACTTGTTTTTGTAGCTTCTTGTAAGCCCATGTGGGTTGGGCACATTTTGGTGAATGATCATTTGAAAAAAAAATTACTGACTTGCTTACTTACCTAACGCTATCGCAACAATGCAATAATTGCATCTTCTCTTGTCACTTTAGATGCTACAACTGTGGAGAACCCGGCCACCATGCCAAAGAATGCGAATTGCCACCTCAGCCAAAAAAGTGTCACTTTTGCCAGAGTGTGTCCCACATGGTGGCCAACTGTCCAGTCAAGGCACAGCAGCAGCAGCATCACTCGTCTCCAGGCTCTCAGGGATCAGCTACCTCACCGAGGCATGAGGAGGAAGAGGAGGAGGAGCACAGCCAGGCCGGCCTATGAAACCTCGGTCATTCAGGGAATATGGGAGATTTTTCACTGGAACACTGCTACTTTTTACCTCAGGTTTTATTTATTGAGTTGAAAAACAGAGTTATCACATGAGTATCGATGTGATGTGGCTGTTTTGTGGGGGGGGGGGATTATTTATTTTTTTTACTTTTTTTTTCTGACTTAGATAAGTGTCTTAGCTTTGGAATGAAACAATCAGAGCTGCTGTTGATTCGGTCGTGTAGCGGCCTCATCATCCATGTTTGGACTGATCGAACATGATAGGTGCCTCTGCCGACTGAGCCTCTACACAAAAATGCCAACAAAAAAGTCTTACTGGTTGACGACCCTCCAAAACATTATACGTACAGGGTGTGAGGAAAGTTGTTCTGAGTGGTTTAAAGTTCAATGGGTTTGACTAATACATGGGTTTGCAGCTATATGGCCATTTTGCCATTGCTGTTGAAGTTAGCATTAGCAGCTGCTTACTTGCAAATCAGGCCGCAACATTGCAGCTTCATTCCTGAAGTTGCCAGGTAGCTGGCTCTATCACTTCTTTGTGCTACTGGAGTCATCTAAGCTAGTAGCCTTGGCAAAGCAGGATGGGACAGCATCAAAGAAGGTTAGTCTATAACCTGTTTTACTATTACAGAAAAATTATGGCTGAAGCTCTAAGAAATCCCTCTCAGAAATTAATGTAGTTTTCGAATTCGACCTTAGTCTGTATAAGATGTGTGTGGGTGTTAGAATACTAGAAACACCTCTGATTTGAATGTAGTTTCCTACAACCGCACCAAGAGTTATGATCTCACTGCTATAACATACTTGAATTAACACCTTAATGACAGTGTCAACACAAACTGACCATTATAGGTATTATGAAATTAGACTTTATGACAGGGGATTGTATGTAAGTTTACCTTATAAAGTGGATATTAAGTGTAGCTTATATCAGAATCCAAGAACTCAGAGCTGTAATACAATCTCTGTTTACAACTGCTGAGTAAAACAGAGGATCCCTCATATGGACTCTATAGTTCCATTAGTTACACTATTGAGATAGTTACTTTGGCC
The DNA here is from genome assembly GCF_963576545.1 of Limanda limanda. Taxonomy (NCBI): domain Eukaryota; kingdom Metazoa; phylum Chordata; class Actinopteri; order Pleuronectiformes; family Pleuronectidae; genus Limanda; species Limanda limanda. Next base: position 2,929,617 of record NC_083654.1, read on the forward strand.
TCATTGGGATTTGAGGTGAAACTAGAAAAAGCTAACCCAAGTACACAATCCTACATGTGAATGTAAAGAGATAAATAAGCCCTGAGCTGCCAAATACTATGAAATGTTATCAGGCTTTATTGTGAAAAATGAATGTTACAACAACACAAGTGCCATAACTTCTGCTTTCAAATGCCAGATTTCAGAAACAACATTGTCTCACTACACTCTCACACGTGAAAAATAATTATGTTTTTCAATTAGTGGTGAAATGTATGTCTTAATACCGAGTTGCAATTGATCATTTAAGCTTATATGCAAGACCAGTGTTGATTGTAAAGACAGGCTTTGTCTGCAAAACACATATATAAATCAGGGATTTCTCCACTGGACAAGACGTTCTCAGTTTGTTTACTTGAAAGCTGCAGGAAATGGAGTAGGACTGAGTTGAGGCATAGATTTTGTTTTGGATTATCCTCTACTAGTCTTGGTGAAGTGACTAAATGTATATCGATATGATCTGTTTCATATCAACTATTTATTCCGAATTGTACCTGTACCAGCTAAAAACCTGTCTCTCTGTGTTTGGTTTAAGCTCAAGAGCAGAGTGATAATGTCAGAGCTAAAATTGTTTTGTTTTGGCCCGTGCTGTGATTCAGCACGGTCACATAGACTTCAGGAAACTCTGACATTTCTATTACTGTGTAATTGTTTGCTGACATTCCAATGCAAAGTAAAATCTGTATGTGTAAAATAATGTTCACAGTGATAACAATCTACATTCTGTTCATTGAGCGTTTTCATTGTGAACTCAGGGAGATGTTTTCTGACAATTACTTGAAATGTATTTTCTTGGGTAGTCAGAAGACCCAAGGCACTGTTTGCCAAATGAGCCACGTACTATCTGTATGTTGTTATCAGAACAAATACAGCTGCAAGTGATGTTTATAAAAGGAACCATCCACTCTAAACATCTGTCAGCATGAGATACATTTTATTTTAGGGTAGAGTTTGTGCTTTTTAATATTTCATATGAGGACAAATAACACAGACAATGTTAATTTGTCTGAAGTTATTTACACCAATTCATTGGAAAATAATCCCTGAAAAGGACCAAATATTGTGTTGATTATATACATGAAGGTGTGCAAACAGCCAAGAGAACTCTGGGAATTCTCTGGGAGAGCTGACCTATTTTAACAGTCTCACTCGATGGTAAGACCACAATGACTGGTCAGTCAGACTACACACTGAAGCTATCCATTCACCTCATTTTTAAACAATATATTTTAAATGTGATCATGATGTAATTTTTATTGTATATATTCACTTTCTTTTTCACAGTATTAATATAATGTTCATGATGAGTCTGCATGATAATAAGTATAGTGATAGATTAGTTATATTCATGTGAAAGGGACCGGGACTAGTGAAGGCAGAGCACAAAAGAGGTTTCAAAGCATCAGCATTGATCATCATTAAGTATCTATTATGTACTTGAGCTCACCGTAATGCTCCCTATGCTGCAGCACAATGGGGTCTAATCTACCATTTATAACGCTTCAATCCAAGTGGAGTTCCTGTGATTAGTCGTGCTTTGTGTTGGATGTATTGATTCTTATGTGTGAGAAACGGTTTTCTGTCTCTCCTGTGTACCAGTCTACCTCAGGTGTGATTTTGATGTTGATTTTAATACGGTCAATTTGAGCGCAGCATGTCCAAAAAACTGTTTTGTAAGCATTGCACATTTTTTCAACTTAGTATTCTGTTAAAATATTTATAACTTTGTTAAAACGGTTTATTTTAAGCGTGATATGTGCCACATCACAAAGCTTTTGATATCTGTATGCCTATTGTCACAGCCAAAATAATAAGATACATCATACTTAAGACCAAAGAGGTACTTTTGAAGGAAGCCTGGGCTTATTTCCAAGAAAAAGAGACATGTAGATGCTACAAAAGAGCATCTTTCAAACAAACACCCATATTTTACTTAACAGGAGGCATATTCTACCTTTTGTCAATCTGGTGATGTTATTGCAGACTAAGAGTGTTGAAGTAGGTTGAATCTTTACTCTGTTCTCAGGGTTTTACTGAACACACTGCAGCCTTATGTCAGAATGTACTTTAGAATATGACTGCATATGGACGATGGTTTCACTTTGCTGATTGCCTGTGACTGAAATGATTTGTGCTGCGAAACAATGGCAAATAAATGATCAACACTCGAGATGATTTGGTTTGTCTCTTGTATCTCCACTTCATGCTGATGGCGTTTGAGTCTTATTTTATGCAGTAATTGCAAAAGTAGTATTCAGTATAGGACATATCTGGAAGCATACATGTGTGTACATCTTCTTCTGGCAACTAGTGTGGTGTTGTATTGATAATTTATTTGACAAAACCTTCAATCAATAAAATTAGAGATGGACACTGAAATGACTCAGATTCTTATCATTAGATCATTCAAGGTATCTCCATGACAAGTTGGCAAGCTCCACCGGTAAAGAACATTATACAAATTTGAAATTTTTGAGGACCTCGAGTGAAGTTTATATTTATTTTTAACTTTCATGCTCAGTCTAAACATTTGATTGGAGGTTTGTGACTATTGTTCGTTGTATGAACACTCAATAAATACTTTAGATTCAAATATCCATATTTATGTTGAAATAAACAACACAAATGGGGGGGATCCCATCAAACTGTTCCAATGATCTTTATCTAAAAGCACATAAGCTGTTGCAAATGGGTAAATACCTGAAATAATACATGTTTAAATACACATATTCCACAGTTATAAGAAATTATCAAAATAAACTTTCTCAGCCGTTAGTTATTACCACTCCATTTGATCTCTTTCAAATACCAGAGAAAGTCAGTAATACCACAGAATATGTAGAAAGCGATTTAACCAACATTTCTTGTAGTGGCCAAACAGATCCTACTTCTATTTTGTTATCTCGACCAATATTTTTTAATTTCAAGGTACTGGAATAGCTGCAGCGCCATTTTATTGTAGAGCAAAGATTAGTACAGATGTTCGTGTCATTGTGTCCTGTGTCCCTGCAAGTGTCAGTTCGGCTCGAGAGGGAGGAGAGCGGAATGATCAGACATGTGAAGCTGGTCACACTAAGCCTGGAGCGAGGCCGGAAAATGGGTAATCTTCCTTCAAAATATAAATCAGGAGTTTCCACATTTGGTGAGACGTTATCAGTGGGGAAAAAAGGGTATTTGTGAAATGATGTTGAGCTTTGCTGTAATTTGCCGACCAACAGCAAATGACCTGTCATCATTTAGTAAAACTATAAATGGGGTGAAATGATCAAATTATGGGTTTGACTTAGCGTACATTACAGTAACGTAGGTAAAAAGCAGTGATGGGATTACTTTGATTCATTATCGACATCACTGAAATATTAAGATACTTTGCTGTACAAGTTTAGGCTTGAGTTGGCTTACGTGGATGATTATGACCTTAAAGCATTTAAAAGGCCATTTGTGAAGAATGTTTGATATTCAATATATTGATGTGCTGATTTGTTTAGATATCGTTTATAGGTATATACATAGTATTTATCGTTACATTTTACTGTTAATTTCACTTTAATATTTGTATTCTGTACTTAACTCTTTTTAATTTAGTTTTACAATCTTCTTTTTTGTATTGTCTAAGTTGACTTTACCATTTGCTATGATGCTCTTTTTATTTCATGCAAAACATGTTGAATTGCCTTGTCGTTGAAGTGTACCATACAAACACACCTGTCTAGTGTAAAAAATCAGGACCATATTCTCAGATACTGACAGGCGGTTCAGAAAGCGTTATGACTGGAATATGACATATGACAGATACCTGTCCACCCTAGTCAGGCCCAGTTGGAGTTAGAGGCACCTTATTTTGAAAGGTGGAAGCGGAAGCCTCGTCCTCCGGCCGCCGCTGCGCCGCTCGGCAGCTGCAGCCTCACAGTGAGAGAGTGAACCTGCTCGGGCTGAGCGAGCAGGACGTGTGCGGCGGTAATGGCTGCCAGGGAGAGGGAGGGAGACAACAAACGAAGCCCCGACAAGCGAGCCTAAGGTGAGACTGAAAACATGTCAACTTCCAGCGGCGGACCCGCGGCCTCTCCCACGGTCACACCAGTGTCTGTGCCGCTGGGGCCGCTGGTCCACCGGGCTGGCAGGTGGGGGGTTTGCTTGGATTTCTTGGGGACACACACACGCACACGGGACAATAAACTGTCATTACCTAACACGCGTGTGTCTGCTCCGCGCACCAGCGGCAGGGCCACGGAGCGGAAGGGTCACAGGTTCGAGTGCTCTTAGCTTGATGCGGACGTGCTGGACTCTTTGTTAGCTGCTGTTAACGTGATTAGCTCACGTTGGCTAATCACGTTAACAGCAGCTAACGTTAGCTGAGCCACTCCAGCGAGCTGACGGGCCAGGCCACTTAGCTGTTAGCCTGTTAGCCAATCAGCTCAGCGATGACTAATTATCCTGTTAGCACGCTCGCCGTCAGTGTGTGCGTGTGCGCGCGTGTTTGTCACCTGCCAGTGTGTTCACTTCACGATGAAGTGAATCATCAGTCAGGCGCAGGTAGTTCATACTGTCACTTTCTTCAATGGCAGTTTCGCAGTTCAGATTTCGTTGTGTTAACTTGTGTTTCATAACAAACTCTGATGCTGTAGCTATTTATTCCACTTGTAAATACTTAACGATAAATGAAAATTAATATTTATGGTAGATTTGAAATAAAACTCCCTTCATTATTTAACATTAAGAAAATAACAATGGCAATTGACAATTAAAAAAATGTATTATCCAGCTAATTTATCAATAAAAAGTCACACTTTCCACGATTACCGAAATTGATTAAAAAACAACAAATATCCTGGTAATAATCTTAATTTTTTAAATTTGATTTGAACTCTGTTGTGTATCTTAACACCATAGTGTATATTGTTTAAATGACAGTTACTGCAGTATGACAGGTGTGTTCTCTCCTGTATCTCTCCTGTAACTAAAGGCTACTAGAGGTGCATGTAGTAATCCATTACAATAATGCACACCTTACCTTGACCATTGTAATGCAATTTACTACATTTTACAATATTTATATTCATTTTATATCAAAGTTCATAAGAGGAACCTGCATATAAGCCAGTGTTTACCGAGATTCCCACGTTCCAAGTAATTCAAACAAAAAGAGGTTGCTCAAGAGGTTATTGTCAGGTTGGCAGTGATGGATTTCGCCATATCCTGTAATTTTGACACTTAATCAAGAACCCTACATCATTAAAAAAGGAGGACTAGGTATAAATATGTCAGTACTCGGCTTAGCGTTAAATTATGACCATGTTTGACCAATCGCTGTACTGAATTATTAGCAAATTGCTTCCCATTATCTACACATCAAGGATAGGGATGAATGTAATAATGTGAACCTTTGTGAAGTTGAGGGAAGCCTTGCGTGTTGGTTTGATATGTACACACACAGTGACACACATTCGTAAACACATTAACAACATAACGACCCTGACACAGATACCAGTTTGTGATACTTGGCGTCAAATTGTGGTCATTATTGTGACTCAAATACATAGTAAGGGTGTGCATGTGTAACGAGCAGTATTACTAGTTGTGGTCACCTTGGACGAACGATACTGAAAATGTGGATGAGGGATCCCAACAGCTGCTGTTTTTCTGCCTTTATATCCGAATAATGACATAATGATTTACTAGTCCACAAGAGGGAGCAATAACAAGATCATGTTGGATAATCTCCAGTAGATCATTATTGGCAATTATCGACCCTGAGAAAATAAACTCACTGAAATATTCCACTGAAGCATGATGCTGATTGCTAATGAAGTGATGCCTAAATAACGGCAATTAGAGTGATTTGAGGTGTCACAAGAGTTTGATACCAAAAAATGGTGAAAGGCTTTGTTTGTTAAAGGATATGTGTGAAGTAAATTTTTTTTTTTTAAATGCAATTATCAGTCATTGTTTGTGTCTGTGTTATTGTTCCTCCTGCATCCCAACTATGAAACAATACAATAAGCCTCACTGAGTCTTGTAAAATCATCCTTTGATTTAAAGTCCACCAAACCGAAGTCGAAACAATGCAAAATCTTACACCCATGTTCTCTCTCCACAGTGAGGACTAGGATGGTAAGCAGCCAGCCGAAGTACGAGCTGATCCAGGAGGTGGGGCGTGGCAGTTACGGCGTGGTCTATGAAGCAGTAGTGAAGCGCACAGGGGCCCGAGTAGCGGTGAAGAAGATCCGCTGTCACTCTCCAGAGAATGTGGAGCTGGCTCTGCGGGAGTTTTGGGCCCTAAGCAGTATCCAAAGCCAGCACCCCAATGTCATCCACCTGGAGGAGTGTATCCTGCAGCGGGACCAGCTGGCCCAGAGGATGAACCATGGCTCCAGCTCCCCGCTCTACCTGGAGGTGAGAACAAAGAATTCACTGGATTGGGGCTGGTGGGAGATCAATGTTGGACAAGTGTATTGGTTCGATGTTCTTAAAGGTGAATGGTTGAATGTAGGTGCCTATGAAAGCCTAACAAAGCTACCTTGATTCATGCAATGGTATCTGCCCCCCTTTCCCTATCTCAAGTGATGCTGGGGCTGAAGTGAGCTTTGCTTTGCTTTGAAAGGTTTGGTAACTACCTGGGAATGTATGATAAATGGATTTCATTATCTCCACATGGATTTTAAAAGGAAGTCTCTTTCTGTTTGGTTCTTTTCTGATTGACCAAGAAAAAACTCCAATAGTATAGAAAATATTTTTGAGCTGATTGTCAGTTGACAACCCTGGAACAGCTGTGTTGCCTTTCTAATGGATAGAGGAGAGCGTAAGTGTTTAGGACTATAAACTAGGGATGGGCATAATTAATCGACGATCGATTAATTGATCATAAAGAATTTCGTCGAGGACATTATTTTGTCTTCGACGAAATTCTGTTGCGTTCACTGCCAACACTGCGAAGCTATACGTCTCCATGAGCGCATGAGTAGGAGGGCAGAATATCCGATTTGCCTGAAAGCAGCACAGTGATGACGTTTGCAGCTGTAGGAAGCAGCCCGGAGTTACTCGACAAGCTCCGCTGGGGGACCGGCGGCTGGCCGCTGAGAGATAGATGGATTTGACGGTTCTCGACCTCTCAGTCCGGTTGTTGTCATGTCATCAATCCCAGGACCCCTCACCCAGACCCGGGTCTCTCCGGGTTCCCTTCCCCGTAGATTGAGGGTCCGCGTGTGGACATGAAGCCGAGCTCCGCAGCTAGCCCCTTCTGACCCGGACAGGGCCGGGTCTGGTTGAGGGGTTCCGGGAGTGAGGATGCGACAACGGCCGGAGTAGGAGGTCGAGGGCGGCAGAGTCCAGCTAGCTCTCAGCGGCTAGCTGCTCTCTCAGCGGGGCTGAAGAGTACCGCAGCGCATATTTTCAAGTGTAACCATTGAACGATCCCGTTTAACTGCCACAAGAGTTGTTCATCTTGTAATAAAGATCTCAATGAGGAAACGCGCTGTGTTTTTTCTATTTTCACTGCATTTTAACAGCCCATAAATAGTGAATTTTAATATAAAAATATATTGATTAATCGAAAATTCGTCATTAACTCTCCCGACGATCGATGAAGACAATTTAATCGAATGCCCATCCCTACTATAAACACAATTTTGATGAGATATCGAGCCTTATAAGATAGTTTATACTACATTGTGAAAAAAGTTAAAGTTAATGGACGTTTTTACTCTTATATTTGTCAAAATTCAATTTGGGCCACAATCATGTTACAAATTGGAGTTGGAAACCTTTCTCCAGTCAAGGGTCAGTTCAGTTTTAATGGCATCCTCGTGCCACAAGTCTCACAATAACCGGTCTAATGTAAGGGCTGGCACTGCTTCTCTTTGGCGTCTGATGGTAGTAATCATGATGATGATGATGATACTCACAGCATGTTTTGCATGGCTAGTTAGTCTTGATGCACAGTCTTGCTCACAAGAAACATTAGTTCCTCCATCAAAATTCTGCGATGATCGCACGCACAAAACGTAGGTATGTCTGTCTTTTCATTACGGGCCATACCACATCAAATATCCACTCAGCAAAGATTCTTTGACGCAACTGATAGTTTGGAACATGTTCACTTTGTCTAGTTTTAGAAGCTCCACAGCAGCAATACGGCTCTTTCACAAATTCTCCTTCTGGTTTAGGTTTCACCAGCATTGCTATTAGCTTGGTCACCACAAAACTTGCCTCTGTAACATTGTCAGGAGTGGTATTGTGCAAGCTGTGTGTTGACCAATAAACTCTGCAAAAGAGCGTTATCTTTATCCAAGAGCATTTGTTCTTGCAATTCATCCAGTTTATTATGTTTCCAGCTGTAAAGATAAGACGGATCCTTTTCATCCCTACAACCAAGTTGAACCAAACTAGATCCAGTGTTTGTTGAGTAAACCCTGATCATAGCCAGGCAGACAGGTTTGCAGCTGGAAGGAACCAGCCTGAAGGACATGTTCACTATTTGATGTTCCTTTCTTTGTCAGAGAAAAAAATTGCTTGCTGTCATTAGAATTTTTATAACATATTTTTTTCATTCATGAACTATCTCACAATTGGCCTTGGGGCTTGACACACCCCTGCCCCACTCTAAGTTTTAGAACTACAATTCCAATAATTTGGGGTGATGTAAACTCGGAAGTATAATGCTTCTTATCTACCACCAGTCAAAGAATGCAGAAATGCAGACGAAGATGCCGAGAGTTTGTTGTGATAAGAGCCTATTCTAATAATGGTTAAAAAAAATTCATATTGTTTTACCAAAAGCTATAAGCAGGGGGGTTTCCTCTATGTTGTGCTACTTTACTGTTAATGGTAGGGCTGCAACTAACGACTATTCTGATAGTCGATTAGTCACCGATTATTGAAACGATTAATCGACTAATCGGATTATGAATGACACAAATTCTCAATTGCTATTATTTAGCAAGCAGCTTTTAAATTTAGTTTGAGGTTGTTCGAGGCATGTGATGACTGAAAATAAAGACAATAAAGATTGATACTTCATTAAAAAAAGTCTTTTAATAAACTTTGCTGCATATAAGGGTACTGTTGACACAAAGGCAAAGACAAATCAAGTTTTTGTCCATTTAAAACTAAGGACAGGCAAAGTGCTAATAAAAAAAAATAATTTAAATTTAAGTTTCCCTTTTTACTGTGAACCAAGAACAGGCCTAGTGCTGGTACTAAAAATAAATTAAAAATCAAGTATCCATTTTTCGTGTTAACAAAAAAGGACAGGGAAAATAACATTATTAAAAACATCAACAAACAAAACTACAGTCTTCTTTGGACTAAATAATTGTGATTAAAACAAGACGTTTGTCAGGCAATAATATAACATTTCGCTTTTAAACTCGTTAAAAAAAAGTTTAAACCGTATTTTTGTAATGGATTCTAGAATCCTGCGCGCAGGTATATACGTCTATATACAACATCTGACAGAGGCGAGTCCGCATCGTCTCCGTTACGATGTCACACGTGCCTCCTCCTCACATGCGCGTGTCCTGCTGCCATGCAGAGCAGGTCCGCCGCACAGATACTGCAGGTAGTTTTTCTCGGGCCATGTTAACAGTGTAGTTCTCCCGAACTTTTTACTTCCTGGTGCGCGAGGCTATGCGCGAGGCAGCGACGCTGCCATTGGTCCATGTTTCGTCGCTATTGCACATGCGCGACTTTCAGAGATAGGAAGGGAGCGAGATGGCTCACTCCACCTCCGGTAAAACGACCTTTAGTTCCGCTGCGCGGCACGAGAAACACGCACTATGACGTCACAAACAATTCTTCGACGAGTAAATTCGTCGGCGACTATTTTTGTCATCGATTTTTGTCGACGACGTCGACTAATCATTGCACCCCTAGTTAATGGACCTATTGTTTGTTGTGTGTCAGTCTATCAAGATAAGTTTGACATTTTTAAGTTCTTATAAATATTGTCATTTGAGTATTTTACACCTCATTTGCCTATGTGTTACTTCTTTAGCTGATAAATGTATACTTGGACACACTGCCAGACTTGTATTAATGTAGTAATATATTTCAAATAGAAAACGTGCAGATAGACACACTCACACACAGAGCAGGTGTGGTGCCATAATGGTTTAGGAGGGACAACCAGTCTGTTGAGTCCAGGAGAGAAACAGCAAGCAGAATGGCAGATATGAAATCAGATAAAAGTTTAACACCATCAGAACTGGAAAAAAAACGAAAAAGTGAGTTGATGTCTGACATCACTGACAATGTAAACGATGCACATTAGGGCATCGTTTACATTACAGTCGTCTCAAAGTCAGATCTTGTAAACATCTGTGAAATCATTGTTTGCTGCCAGCGTGTCCACAAACATTCCTGTCCTCGAGTCACAGGTTTCAGTGGGAGGAGACAATACTTGTTGGTTGGTAACATGTTGCCCTCTCTTAAAGTAGACTAAATGCCTTTACACATCTCCAATAAACCACATCGAATAGACAAATACTCTTATTGCAAATATTTCATATCAAAACTTTCAATACTGGCAGAGATGTGAATTTGCAACAGTTACAACTAGGGCTGGGCAAGTTAACTCGTTTTAATTATTGAAACGATTAATCGACTAATCGGATTATGAATGACACAAATTCTCAATTGCTATTATTTAGCAAGCAGCTTTTAAATTTAGTTTGAGGTTGTTCGAGGCATGTGATGACTGAAAATAAAGACAATAAAGATTGATACTTCATTAAAAAAAAAGTCTTTTAATAAACTTTGCTGCATATAAGGGTACTGTTGACACAAAGGCAAAGACAAATCAAGTTTTTGTCAATTTAAAACTAAGGACAGGCAAAGTGCTAATAAAAAAAAATAATTTAAATTTAAGTTTCCCTTTTTACTGTGAACCAAGAACAGGCCTAGTGCTGGTACTAAAAATAAATTAAAAATCAAGTATCCATTTTTCGTGTTAACAAAAAAGGACAGGGAAAATAACATTATTAAAAACATCAACAAACAAAACGAGTTAACTCGTTTTAATCGAGTTAACTCAAGCGATGAGTTAACTCGATTGTTTATCCGCCAATTATTTTCTTTTTTCCTGTTCTGCAGCAGTCAGCAACAGACTTTCACAAAATAAAAGCCTGACTTTCACAATAAAACAATAAATATTCAAACCTGAGTTAATGCGAGATAAAATAATTAATCGAGTTAACTCATCAATTGAGTTAACTCGATTAAACGAGTTAACTTGCCCAGCCCTAGTTACAACGCTCAAAGTTTTTAATTGATTCGTGCCAGCTCAGAAAAAATCACCAGCTTTCAGTATCATCCAGTGATAATGATCTTGTTGTCATGAAAGTATTCGTCACAAAAACATTTCCTTAAAAAATATATTGACTTTAATAACATGATAAAAATGCCCATTGTGTGTAAAGACCTAACACTGTAATTCATGTAATGGATTGGAAGTCTGCTTTGATTTACCCACTGTATCATGATGCACTTATTGTGACTCAACATATTCTAGATTATAAAAATATTGTTTGTATTTTTTTTTTACTGCTGAAATATTATCGTTATTTTAATTATACTGTAATTCAGTGACTCTTCTGCAGCAAATTGAGGGTGTTTTCACACCTGAAACCAAGGTTCATATCTTTGTTACCCTGTTTACATGAGGTTAGATTGGTTTTATGTTGTTTTTTTTTAAGGCGCGGACTAAAGACTATTGATACGTATGTCCTGTCATCATCATCTAATTGGGCTGCATCTACCTGTACTTGACTGACCGGTTTGTAGACGATTTGAATGGAGAAAACACATGAACCAGTTTATTTCATTTCATTGCCACACATGACTATGGCATTACTACCAGCAAAATGAATGTCCTAGTGGTTCAGACATTATGAGGAGAAGACTGCAATCATAGGATCCTGCATCTTTTTCCTTCTTCTATAGTTTAATGCTGTCACAACTTTCCTGAAAACTATAAGTGTTTTCACACGACAATCAAATCAAACTATGGCTCATTTTGACCACCTCTTTTGGTCGGACTTTTGGTCTGAGGCGCCTTTCAAACCCGTTATTTTGATTCAGTCAAACAAGTCCAAAGGTAGAAAAGACACTGGAAATTTAAAATATCAGCACAAATATGAGTATTTTTCTTGTTGATTAGTGTTATCTATGGCCTCCATGTTCCCCACTGTCTCACGAATGTACTGTCAGGTTTGAGTTGGGGGTGCAGATAGTTGGGAGAGGCACCCCTCCCCCTCCAACCTGCCTGTAGCCTCACAGGCACTCAGCCAGTGCCTGATTATAGTCTCTCAGAAACACGCGGTGCTATTGTCAAACCATTCATTCCATTTTCTGCAGCGCTGGCATTGGACACTTTCCCGGACTCCCTTTATTCCAGCTCTTTTTTTGTAATTAGTCTGTAACGTTCCAGTGCATGCTCACAGAAGAGCAAATGATAATGGGGCAGAATTATCTGACCGCACAAACTGTGGGATAATTTGCACCTAATCTTTCTGGGTAGATGATTCCTTTGCCAATGGCTTATCAAACACTCTGCAGCCATTTTTCACAAGGCATTGCTTAACAGTGCTGCATAATTCTGTCCGAGCCTGACCTGAACCCAACTTCTGTTCTGTTTTTTATGTCCGACCCTGACCCAAGCCTGATGCAGTTATTGTTACTCTGTCACCTTTTCCTCACAAGCTTGTGGCACCTTGTTGCAACAGGTAGATTGTTTTAACACAAACATCTAATGTTCTATGGCCGACGTGAAAAAAAGGACCGAAATCCAAACATAATTTCCAAATTATTATCTGAACCAAGACTGGGCTCAGGTCAGGTGTCCTCGGCGACAGATTGGACTCGCTTTCTCTTTAAATTATTTAATTTTTTCATGTGCATGCAAAAAGGGGAAAATCACAATCAAGCTACATTTAGCAAACGTTTTGTTATGAACCAGGCAGCTGCACTCATTAGCTTAAAAATTCAAATAATTAAGGTAAGACTTCTTACTGTGGCCTAGTTCTCAAACCCTTAAAAGATATTTCAAAACCATATGAGTTTAAGTGCACTTTTTCTGTTTGATCATGTTTGTAACATCAGGTCTTTAAATAATTTTTAAATAGTATTGTGTGCAAACCAGAGGCAGAAGTCAGGGCTGTGACTGTGCAAACAAACACTAAGTTACTTCCTGTACTGACCAGGTCCTAATAACTGATGGTTGTTAATTAGTAAGAGTGAGAGTAGGTCAGCAGGAGAGTGGAGGAGGACACGATAACTCCAGCTCGGTACAAACCAACCTTCTGATCATGAGCAGCTGTGGACCAGAGAAAACTCTATATTTTCACTGTTTGTTTCCACTGTTCTTCAACAAAGTCACTTACCGGCTTTACGTTAACGCCACTCTGATCTGACAAGTACATTTATACTCGATGGTTGCGATATAGTCATTTAATACATCTCACGTGGAAAAAGCCTGGGATACATTATATTATATTATGCAGTATATTCGCTATATAACGCACACCCCTACATGTATGTTCTGTGTTCCAAACTCTTGTTAAATGTTTACACACGCTATTATTATCCACTCTTTATTGTAAACCAACTTTACTCTGCACTTACACTTTACCTCAACTTTTCTCTTATTTCATTAGTCACGTTAACTTCATATATTTTTTTCAGCTATTTCAATTTTCTGATTTTTCCTGTGAGCAAAATCTAACTTTCCACAGATATTTATATTCAAGTTTAATTTATTGTTTTACAGACCTGTAGCTGTTCTGTGCTGCATCCAAAACACCATCGATCACATTCCACAATCACGTCCCGTTTAATCTTAATTTAATGTGAGATGGATGAAGCGTCACAGATTTGTGGTCCACTGTGAAAGAGGGAGATTAAATGAACTCACTTCCTGCGGCGGGGATAAAAGATGAGAGGCCTCTCGCGCAGCTTAAAAAATGGCCCACAATAAAAGGTGGTAGACGACATGTTAGGAATACAAAGCTACAGCAGTCTGCCTTTTCTAGGTGTGAGTTCTTCTCTTCATACTGTAGAGCTTTGCACTGTATCAGTGAACGTGTAAGTTATTACAGACCTAACATGATACAATAATTTAGGTTGTGCTTGTTTCGGCCCTTTCTGTTGAGTTAATACAAGTTGTCAGCTTACTTTTGGCTGTATAGATTATTTTTCTCATGTGCTCAGCAGGATCATATCAGCCTTTATTTTTGCTAGAGACACGTGTGCATTGAATACATTTTCAGTTAATGTGCTGGTGATGCTACTGGCTTCATTAGCAATGCTTTGGGAGCACCTTACTCCTGGTCAAATGGAGGAAGAACATACTCGGAGGGGATAGCAGACCATGCTCCTTGTCAGTCTTCTGTCTACCAACATTCCTGCACGTTAAGTTTCTGCAGTTTCGGTTTCACTGGTAGCAAAAGTTTCGTTTGCATGTTTTTGATCAACCCGGGCGAACAGCCAGCCAATGGAGGAGAAGAGACAAATCAACTGCACTTATTTAGAGGACATGTGGTGTTCATTTCTGTGTGTGTGGACAGTTTTAATTTTGTTTATTTGTTTCTAAGCATTAACATCTGAAGGAAATTTGAACATCAATTGAGAAGTAAAGCATTCAAAATAATCAACTCTTAAGGCCAATTTATGCTTGAGCGTATTTTGTAAAACGGATAGATAAGACCGCCCTATACGTCGTGAAACGCCCTCACCGAGTGCTTCGGACAGCTTTTCGTACACGTCTGATTTTTCTAACTTCTCCGTGTTGTGTCGGAGAGCCCGCGGACAGCTCTTGGCTGTGATTGGTCCGCAAACGACATCATTTCCGTATGTCGTCATTTCCGTACGACGTCATTTCTGTTCGACGTCATTTCCGGACCTGTAACTTCCGGATTCACAATAAACACATACAGAACTACAATCTACGATTAATGTGACGTTCGAGCACTGACGACATGTGTGCACGGTCACAGACGGTTAGAACGAGCTTTCAAAACGGCGCTAGCAGGCTAGGCTAGCGGGCTAGCAACCATGCTAACTGCGGTGGTAACAGTGCATAACCCCGCCGTCACGACTTTAATTCCACTTCTATCATGACACTGTTTCTATAATACCGCCAGGTTAGAAGCAAACACTGGGTAGTAGTTAGTGTCGGGAGTCACTGCTGACTGTGTGTGGAAGCTGAGGTTGAAGCTAGCTGGGAGGGGAGCTAGCTAGCTCTGTGTAGCCTCAAGCAGATTCAAGCTGTGGAATCAGCAACACAGTTCGGAAACAAGACCGGGGAACCGCTGCGCTAAGAAACGATAACATCAGCATCTTGACCCGCTGGGTGTCACTTTATTTAGTTCTGTTAGTTGCCATGGTTCAGTGTGTGGGAAGCAGGCTGACAGAGAAATGTAAACACAAGTGGACTTCTTCTTCCGATAATTGGGGTAGGCTTCTCTGAGCTCGTCTTCCGTTGCGCCACCTATGGGTTTGGCGGTGAATTTTATTCGACGTACAGTGGTCGGAGAAGTAAAAATCAAAAAGACTCTTCGTCTCCCGCTGAGCCCTCTCCGAGAAACGGATACGTAGATGTATATATGAGCCTTTACAACCACGGGCTTTCAAGGAAATTTTCTGTCAATTCCATTGCATAGTACAATGCGGGTTCGTGGTGTCAACTGAATAACTGAACAATATTTCACCTCCCAAATTAGGATTTCAGCAATGCGTGCCAAAAGTAAATTAAACTGTGTTATGATGATATTTTGGGCTACAGTGTCACGTGCCACTGGTTCATTCAAACATGTGTGACTATCAGAAGCTGCCTTCTCCTCAGCCATCACCAGTGACATAACTTATTTTTTTGTCTTTCTTTCCACAGCTGGTGGAGACGTCTCTTAAAGGCGAGATCACCTTTGACCCGTGCTGTGCCTACTACTTGTGGTTCGTCATGGACTTCTGTGATGGGGGTGACATGAACGCCTACATTCTATCTCGCAAGCCCAGTCGCAAGACCAACACCAGCTTCATGCTCCAGCTGGGCAGTGCCCTGGCCTTCCTGCACCGCAACCAGATCATACACCGCGACCTCAAACCGGACAACATCCTCATCTCCCAGGCCTGGACACCAGCCGGGTCGTCTGAGCCCATCCTCAAAGTGGCCGACTTTGGCCTGAGCAAAGTCTGTTCCACCTCCGGGCTCAACCCAGAGGAGCCAGCCAGTGTCAACAAGTGCTTCCTGTCCACAGCTTGTGGAACAGACTTCTACATGGCCCCGGAGGTCTGGGAAGGCCACTACACTGCCAAGGCAGATATCTTTGCCCTGGGGGTGATTATCTGGGCCATGGTGGAGCGCATCACCTTTGTGGATGTGGAGACCCAGAAGGAGCTGCTGGGGAGCTATGTGCTGCAGGGCACAGAGATTATACCCTTAGGGGAAGCCCTGTTGGAGAACCCAAAGATGGAGCTGCTGATCCCCGCCAGGAAAAAGAGCATGAACAGCCACATGAAGCAGCTGATCAGGGACATGCTGGCGGCCAACCCTCAGGAACGGCCCGACGCCTTTGAGCTGGAGCTCAGACTGGTCCGTATTGCCTGCAGAGAACTGGACTGGGACACGTGATGGATGTGATGGACCACATACTCAGTCAATCAAGCACATGTACACATCACATCATCTACTCTTAACCTAGATGGTCTTTTTTTTTTTAACTAGAGAACAATAACTAGAATAATCATTGCATCGTGGCTGAAACCTCATCCACTTTCCAAGAGCATTCAGTCCTCTGCTAGCTTTGTCTTTATAATGAAGAGGAGAGGTGTGACACCAACCGCTGCTGCTGCTGCTGCTGCTCCTCAAACTGCAGCTTAGTCTCAGGCTAATCACACCACAGCTTCCACTTCGTCCTAACAGCTCCACTCAAGCATGATGAAGGAGGCGAATGACCCCAAAAGTCTTCGATTCATTTAGAAGTAAAAGTAAAACCGTTTGTCTACAAATACCACCTTGGACTCGGTGCTAATTGTTACCAAATGCAATATGAGACATAATCCTGTGATTTTTAAAGTGTACATTTATCCAAAAACCCAGTCACCTCAGTATGTAGAATGTTGTGAAGCTGTGTGTGGCTTTAACAGAACCAGAGTTACAAACTGTTTTCTGCCTGGACATCACCACCAGCACTAAAATGTACATCCAGATTTGATCCTGTTTTGGCATCAAATGCAGATATGCACTGAATGCTCAGGTAATAAAAACATACAGTGTGGTGGTATTTGTAGACAAATATCTACTGATAAGATTGGACTTAGGGGGTAAGAAAACCAAACTTCGGTGCTGGAAGATAACAAATAGTTTCCGTTGGTTGTGTGGGTGGAGGATGGTTTATCAGTTAGTATCCAACCTGCAGGCTCTTGTTTTGGCGTTTTCTTCTATAACCCCATTGCAAATTTCAAGATAAGTGGATTGGTCCAAGACACACCCCTAACTAGAGAATGTAAAATGATCGCGACAGGCAACCTTTATTTGTTTAGAGCCTTAAGGCCGGTGCATGCTTCTACGTTTTCACGGGAACAGAGACGCAGGAGCCCTTCCGGGCCCCTCACGGCCCTTCCTACGTCCTTACGTGCGTCGGCCAATTTTTCTAACTAGACGGCAAAGCCCCGCAAGCGTCACCCGGCCGCGAGGGCTGTGATTGGTCTGCTGACTACATCATTTCCGGAGTCGCATTTCCGGTTCATGCCCGGAAACCACGGAAGATTTAGAAGAACGAATATGGACCAGATAGAAGAGCACTTGGCAGAAGAGATCCGACACTATGTCCACTAGTATAACCCGTCACTAACCGGCGGATTTTTCCGCCAGAAAAAGGCTCTGCGGAGCCGCCGTGGCGATGTAAATAAATCGCTCTTCTTCGTGCAACACACGAAGAAGAGCCGACTTCGACAAAAAACATTACTGCGCCTAGTGTTCTGGTGGGGAATTGCATGGCAACACGCGCAACGGTTGGAGAACCATGAATGACAACGAGTCCTGCGTTACAGCTGCGTGCCTGCGGGCCCCTGACGACGCAGAAGCATGCGCCGGCCTTTAAACGCAAACAGACCCAACATAATGACAAAGCACTTCACACAGTTTGTGAGGATGAATCTGGTTTGTCTCAACTTGGGCAACCTCATTTTCAGGCTTTTGGCCAATAATCCTATTGATAATAACAATATATTCCCAAAGTTAATTGCCCCCCACTTAACTTAAGTTTTTGCTGCTGCACCTCTTGAAGTTAATGTTTTACAGATGGAGAACCCACGATTTAGCCTTTACAATACTTATTCTGTACAACATAATCAAACAAACTTAAGCTGCAGATAAATCTTTCATTTGTTTAGTTTTTTAAAGAAATGCCCAAATTTTCCAGTTCCATCTCCTTCATTACGAATATTGCCTGGTTTCCTGAGTCTGTTTGATTACAAATTGAATGTATTTGGGTTTTGGACTCTTGATCAAAGAAAACAAGACATTTGAATACATCACTTTAGACTCTGGGGAACTGCAAAAAGCCTGTTGTTGAACTTTTCCACTAATCTTCATTATGGATTCATCAATAATAACTAGAAGAGTTAATAATAAATGTATTAATATTTTATTTATAATCCAAAAAAAATCTTAACAAACAAAGATACTGCCATTCAGCTGTAAGACAGCTGAACTTTTGCTAGATTGTAAGAATTGAAGTTTTTCATAAATCTACTCGAGCATGTACATGGACACATCATCAGTGTGACATCTGAGTCCAGGCGACTTGTGTTGAAACGTTTCACGTCAACTTCTTTAAATTCAGTAAAACAACTCTGAAACAGTAGCCTCTGTTTTACACAGACTCTCACACTGAATGTATCAGCTGTGAACAAGGCTTATTCTAATGTACTAATGAAGCCCCACATAATAATATACTGAGGGAATGGTGATCATTGCAAACAAGTTTAGGCTGTAAATGCTGAGGTATGTGGCATTGATCCATGTCACATACTTATACATGGGAATCACCTACTGCGTGACTCTTTAGTTACTGGAAGAGAAAACAAAGGCGTCACCCAAACTGAGTGTTGTAAACATCCACCACAGGTAACAGACTAAACTCCTGGTTCAGCTTTGGCCTACCATAATAGTCATTGTGCACATGATAACTTCTTATGCGTAATGAGTGATTATTATTACCATAACTTTGGAAACTCTTTGTTTCCGTATCACCTCAGAGTGTTTTTCTATAATTTGTCGGCGAGTTTACGACCTGTTCATATTTTTGGGTTGTTATTTTTGCCTCATCTGTCTTGATTATAATGGTACCATGCTCTGTAGGATAAATACGATGTTATCTCAGCCAGTAGAAATAATGTCCACAAGTGTGAAAAGCCCAGAATCATCAATAATAATGAGATGAAAATTTAAACCTAGCGAGCACGACAATGAAGAAGTGTGCTCTATGTTCAGATAACTCACCAACACATGGCAAACAACCATGATGACAGAATTGCTATGTTGCCTAAACATACATTAAATCATGTGAAGCGTGAGCCGCTTGAATTATAAGAGCAGGGACATGAATATTCAGTCCCTCGTCCATTTAGACCTGATTGAGCGAAAGCGGTGAGGCGTTTAGTGACAGCACTTTGATTTGGGGCTTTATATTTAGTCCCAGTAACTACAGTCTGCATCATATGGAGGAGCTCTGTGAGGCTGGACTGCGTGTGATAACTGGGTTGCTATTTGTTTATCAGGCAAACACAATGTCAGCCAACAGTCTACTTATGCATGCAGTGCCTCTCACCTTCAGGGAAGAAGCGAGAGAAGACACCAGCTCGCACAATCCTCCATGAGCTAGATGATCTCTGCTCTTTTTCTTTTTTTTGCTTTCATTTTATCCTTTGACACAAAATACTGTTGTGTTTAACTTGATCTCCTTTCACTGTGTCACTGCTCCTCGTTTCCTCGGGCTCTGGATCTTACAGTAATCCCTTTCTTCATGCTTCCGACAGGCTAATTCTAAGCCTATTAAGTTGTTGCAGCACTTGGCAGAGGATCAGGCCCGGGACCCCTTTTGCCTTCCAGGTCATACATAATTTGTGCACTTTTGCAAATTTGACAAAACCCTGTAAAAAACAAACAGTCTTGGCTTCTTCGTTCGCTCTCAAACTCTGGCAGAAGATCAGGTTTCCCTTCGACTTGTTGCCAACATTTATCTGATACAGGGCCTTAAATTCTCCCCGTAGCTGTAATAGTTTTATTTCCTCATGATGCGATCAAAATTTGCCTTATTTCACTTTCATTTTGACACTAGAGTGCCCTCATCAATATTATACTCAAACACAGAATTGGCAGAGGTCGTGCTTGAGACGCAACCGGTTTTGCTGACTCAGCGAGGTGCTTTTTGGTATGAACAGCAATACCAAGAATCAGTATTAAAACGCCTGCCTCTACGCTGCTTCAGACAATGCTGCGTTGCTTCAAGTATGTGATTTGTGTCTTCCTGTACACAAAGTAGGTCACACATAAAATCAGAGCTCAAAGCCGAGCAGTGAATGACGGGTGGAGTCACTTCCGATTTGATTTCTTACTTTATCCCTTGTAAAGAAAAAAAAAAGGGGGGATGGGCATTTCAGTTCCTGTGAGGTTTACCAAACAAATGCTAGATCTGTGGTATCGAGAGATTTCAACCTTTTGATTTATTGTATTCAATTCCTTTGCACATGTGTAAATACTGTATATGATAAACAGGGGATGAACAAGGGTGATGTACATTTGATTGGATGTGCTCTGTTTTCAAGAGCCAGACTTGTTTGTAAATTGCTGTGATGGAATCGGTTTTTCTTCAGCTCTTAATTGCGCTTCAGTTTACTTCAATCATGGAAAAAGTTGTGATATATTTCCAGGTTAATAATGTCGGTGTGCTAGTGATAATTGTATGTTTTACATTGGCCTATTTTTTGTGATTTTCTGTCAAAGCAAAGCTGGTATACAACTTTGGTCAACTCTGTCGTCTTTTCTGTCTGGTACTGGACTATCTGGAAATAGAACAGTCTCATTTGGAATTCTGGGACGTGAATCAAATTCACCACTGTACGTAGATCTGATCCAGGACCATCACATAATGTACCATGGCACTGCTCATGCTGTGTCCGGGGACTTGGATGTTTCAGTCACTGTGTGGCTCATGAATTTGTTACATTAAATATGTTGAAAAACAAGAACTCACCTGATGGAAGGCACTTTGTTTTGGTGACTGTGAAGAAAAGCTCAGTACAAAAGATGTAATCATGACATAACATTCAATAAAAACCTTTAAAAAAAAAAAGCATAGAGACTTGTTTTTGTCTCGCCTCTACTGGGACTTGGCAGTAGTATGCTCAGTGCTGTCACTGGTGGTCACAGACTATATTAAGGAAGCAACATGCATGCACATCACATAGTGTGGATGGTTGATTTAGAAATATTTCAGTGTCTTCTGGCTGATAAAGGTTGGTTAAAACAATGCACATTGACAATTTAACACCCCATTAAAAATAACTTTTTAATTAAACAGTTATTTGGCTTTCATGAGGCATGTGTTCATAATTATAACAATATGGCCTGATTTGTATCTTTTCATTGCATTGAAAAAGTGACTTAATCAAATATGCTCAAATGTAATATGCATTCTCACCTTTTGATAACTGTATTGATGAACACAACAGCCCCTGGCCACTAGGGGCAGGAGTCAGTGCTGCTGCAGAGTTGCACTGCACTTGTTGAAAAAAACATCTGTGCCATCTATTTGTACTGTATTGAGATTGAAAAGATCTTATTTTACCTGTAGGTGTGAGTAGTTGTCTCTAAATGCGAGCCCTGCATTACGCTGGAGACCTGTCCAGGGTGAGCCTCTCGGCTGATTGGCTCCAGCCGTCAAAGGATAAACAGTATAGTTAAAACATGAATGGAAACAATTAGTGCCCAGTAAACCATGTTGGGGAATGTTATTGGCCCCTTATTGATAACAGTCCCTAAACCTTATACGTTGCCAACCATCTGGTCAGACTTCTCTTCCACAAGTTGTATCATCTGCTCACTGGCTGAAACGACAGAGTGTGTGTTCCTGTGTCAGATGAAAAACACACTTCGGATCTGATCTGTGTCACAGACACTTGTCCACTCTCACATTGGTATGAACAGTTTTTGCTCTCATGTCATTGTAAGATATTTTGAAGGGATACAATGAAGTTGATCAAACGTGCTCTGAACATCTGTCAATCACTGTTGAATTGATGGATTTTTTATAAAACAAAATATGAAATGAAATAACTGACTTGAAATGAAGCATGTGAATGGGATTGTGACTGATTAATTACTCCTCAGGCTATTTTCCTTTGTCCTGCATTGCACCATGGGTATTTGTGTTAATACAGATCACCTGAGTAGACCTAACGAACCTGAGTGTTGTTTACCTGCTGGCCCCTTCAGCTGCTCGTGTGACAGTGACATACTTTGTCATGTGGAACCAAAGTGAGTTTACTTTGCATCCAAAAATCCCTTTTTGCTTTCTAACTCCATAATGTCTTTTTCTTTTAACTTCTCCTTTGACACAGTTGAAGTCAGTGGGACACCAAGACTCACCGCAGGGAAGTGGAAGGTGTGTCCATCTTCTCTGAAACACTACAAGAGGATCTGAGGGAAATGTGTTCAATGTGTTGAGTGAGATCCGATTAATTCATTCTCTCACTCTGATCTCGCCACAGAAATCACCTCTTAGGATTCTGCCCTGCACAGTGTCGCAGCTTCTGTCCGCACCTGAAATCAACAATGATACCTTTGCAATCTGTGAGCGTGAACTCCACCAGGTACGAGGACAAGTGGAACGCTGTGTGTGTTGCGGGTTTTTGGTCGTTAACAAAGTAATGGACTCACTGGGATGTTGACCTGACTGATGAAGCATCCACGGGATCACGTGGGGGGGGGGGACTGTGAATCGGGAGGTAGAGGGTTGTCCATCCTTTGTTGCCCCTGTGCTGACAGCGTATGTAATAGAAAAAGGGCTGTGTATAGAAGTGATGTATGAGTGTTTGTGTGAATGACTAGAAAGGAAAGTCAGGGGATCATTAATATTAAACAAATAACTTCCCAAATAGATGCAGCAAATAAGATCAAAAACCATTGAATACTACGAGCTACAAATGTAGCAAAGACAGTCAAAAACCATAAAGGTGTTTAAAATATAATGTATCAAATATAAAGTAAATCCATTAAATAGCATTTGAGATATTCAAGGCAAGACCAAAGCGGGTGACCAAGTGACTGATGTATAAAACCATTCTGCTAGTGTGGCTTACAATGGAGCCTGACTGCTTGGTTCTGGAAGGAAAAAAATCCCATTCCCTTTTGTGAATAGAGATTTTGATCATCAGCTATAATAACATACCATAAACTATAAGGAAACAATGTTAAATGCTTCTGTAGAAGCCACTAGTCGGTATGACATCAACTACGTTTAAAATAAGTGTTTTAAATTGAGCTGTCAAGGAGAATTACTACACAATGCACAATCCTCAGGTGAAGTAGCTACATCTCTGATTGGTGGAGCTTGTTGTTACCATGGAAATGTTTACCACAACTGCAAAAATCATGTCTGCTGCAATTGAGATGGCATCATTTACAGCTACTTTACACTATATGAAACCTTATATATATATATATATATATATATATACATACCAAACTCAAACTACAATATATTCCAACGCTATATTAACATGGTTAAATTCAAGAAGAAGTGCACTGGAAGTCATTGGAATGAGATCATGAGCAATGGTTTATTAGGAGTTCCTTCACTCTTAAAATAATTAGCTACACATTCTTAACCTTTCCTCTTTTTTCCATTTTCCAAAACAATTTTGCTCTGAATCAAATGTTTTATAATCAGGATTCGTCTCAATGCCAGTCAGCCTGGTTCCAGGCTTAAAAGTATTTTTATCTTGATTTTCTGATACCTTGATGGATAAAATGAATGGGAAACAGCTGCTCTCTATCATTATGGTATTTCAAAAAAGTGTGCAGCAACTTCCTGTCAATGAATCTTAAGTGAGTGACTTCAGACTATTCTGTTGTGTGTGCAGGAAGGAAATGTGCATTTGTTTTCCGACTTTACAAAGACGGTTCTTTATTAAAAACTGGAACTCATGTGACGTTAAAAAATTCAACCATGAACCTCTAAATGCATCTAGAGCTGAGATGGAAAGACATGAACAGACGGTGAAACTCAAATGACTTGTTTAGTGACATGAAACACAAAGAATTGTCTCTTTGGGGATTAGTTTGACTCAGGACTTCATAGCCACGATCTGAGATTGGAACTGGGCCCCAGATCCTCATCATTCATGTTTAGTGATGCATGTGACATGGTTCTGTAGCTGTGTTTCTCTCAATCCTGCCATATGAATCTTTAAAAGGGAAAATAAAAGTAGAACTACTTGATTTGTATTTGCTGCCCTTCTCTTGCTGCAGGTGTCTGTTGTGGGCGTCATCCGAGGATGTTCCCCCTTCGAGAGCATCGTCCAGTACTCTGTGGACGACATGACGGGTCCACCGTTAAATGTGAAGCAGTGGGTCAACAAAGAGGCCAGTGGCATCAGCTCGCTCTGTTCAGGGCCACAAATGGAAACTGCAAACTGCACCGTTGTGGTTAATGATCGGTTTCAAATTTCTCACAGGACTGTGCGACCACGACCGATGCTTCTCCTGGAACATACGTGAAGGTGACTGGAAGTCTGCGTAATTTCAGAGTGAGTAACATAAAGAACAAGTATAAAGACGATTGGTTTCAAGGAGAATCAGTGAGGTTCTTTTGATGTGTGGCATCATATATAACCAACTCTATTTAATTTTTTGCCTAAGGCTCAAAGGTATTTGATGGCAATGAATATCCGCTGCATCGAGGACATGAATGAGATCACATCCCACATGTTGGAGGTGGTACAAGCCCATATGCACCTTACTGGGGAGGTATGTGACCTTGTGGAAGTCTGAACAGTGACAGGCT
The DNA here is from genome assembly GCF_963576545.1 of Limanda limanda. NCBI lineage: Eukaryota > Metazoa > Chordata > Actinopteri > Pleuronectiformes > Pleuronectidae > Limanda > Limanda limanda. Next base: position 2,954,717 of record NC_083654.1, read on the forward strand.
GCTTAATGCTTTGATTCATATGTATTATTTATATATTTATGATGTCTAATAAAACACTGCCACCTCTTAAAAAAATTCAAGTTAAAATACAAGTAATTGTAGTTTGGCTCTTTGAAGCAAATTGTACTTTCTTGACTTTTGCTGTATCCTCATTTTTTAATGCACTTATTGTCGCCTTAGCTAAAATCGTCAGCTAAATTAAATGTAATGTATATATATATATATTCACAAATCAACATTTCCTCATGTGTGTTCATGTTGCAATTCCAGGTGTATGATGTGAATATGAACACCTTTGTTCCCGTGATGCCTGAGGGGTTAAGCAGTGGACATCCTCAAGCTTTGTCCACCATCCAGGACCAGGTCAGTGGGTTTAAAGGGTCATTTCAAATCGTACTCATCCAAATTTTTATTATTTCCCTTTTGATTTGTTGTCCCTTTTCTAACCTAAGTAAGAAAAACATGTGTCTGCTAATAACATTAACAATGACTGTGTTCTGTTCAAGTGCCCCTGTAATCCGTAACAGTGAGCCAGCATGAGCAATACAGGGACCCTGTATATGGAATACACGTTTCATTCCTATGAAGTACACCTATGTTTGAATTATAATTTTTTTAATACATAGCAATATTTAGTTGAAAAGATACGTTGAAAGACCGAAAACGGTTGACAGCAATGTTTTTAAGTCTCAGTCAGCGAACCACTCAATACGTAGATGTTGTCATTTTGGGATCTTGGAATGTTTGATGGGTTTATTAGTTGATGCATATATATGTCTATATACACACATGTCAATACAATGATCAATTAACAGTGTTTGGGAAGTAATTTCTTGATTCCTGTCTAAGGTGTTAAATGCAATCAGGAAGTCCTCTGACCATAATGAAGGCATCAGCTTGCATGACCTGAAGGCTCAGCTGCATTTGCTCAGAATGACAGACATCAGGTATTAGCTCACCAGCACATGTGTTCCTATGAATGTTTTAGGCCATGCTAATATTGAAGCATTGAACATGCTAGGCGATAAATGACCATAACAACATCCAAGCTAACTGCAATGAAAGCAAGGCAACTTTTTTATTTTTTACTTAGCTAAAACAAAATTACAGCTTGACTTGCACTCAGTTATTTTTTACCAGGGCTTTGATTCTGATTGACCTAAGATCAAACTTGCTGTAAGAGCATACGATTTTAATTTGTATGCCTCACATCACTGGTGATTCTGTAAACTTAATTGTTAGAAGGGGTTTACAAGAACCAGCATCTGTCTGGGGAATACGGGGGAAATGTGAATCGTCTGAAAGAGGAAAACCAGAATGGAATGCTTATATTTTCAATCTGTCCCTGTGCTCACAGATCCTCCTTGACCTTTCTCTTAAATGAAGGCCATGTTTTCTGCACCATCGATGAGCATCACTTTAAGACAACAGGATATAACTAGGCTGCCCAAAGGCCAGTGAAACATCAAGGTATCGCTGGCCTGAAACTACAGCTGATCAGAATGTAATGTAAATCCATCTCATGGTTGAATTGTTGTTCTGGCTAAATTCAGTCATTATTTATGAGCCACTGCAGCTAATGGCTTTGTCGGCTTTGGTCTAAAGCTCATATAGTTTATTATAGTGAATCATTTGTTGCCTCTCAAACTCCTGCATGTTGTGATGGATGTTCAGGCTTTGTTCTGTTTAACCATATTATTATAGTTTACTCTGCTTTTTGAGGACCCTTAAATGAAAGCTGCATATAAAGAATCATAACTAACTCATATCTTGTATCATTTGTATTTAAATTACTTTCCCCATTTAACTACAGGCCCTATACATCTAAAAAGCTACTTCAGGTTGTATTATTATCCTTTAAATCTATTTTTCCAACGAGGATTTTTTCATGCATTTGAAGACCGATTGATTGAAGCACCTCAGTGACAAAATGCTTTTCAAAACGTCCAATGCTTGAGTATCAGGCTTCAACTCAACTGAACAGCTAATGGGACACATATTAATAAAACCAAGGGGCATTAAAATTGTTTTGTCATTTAAACTTCAGCGCTGCTGCTAGGCAACAGAAATGAGGGCGGGAGGGGTTGGTAATGCCGATCACGGAGAGCCTCTGTAGACCAGACCATCTCATTTCGATTTGTCTTTCATGGTCAACACAAAGGAGGCGTTTTTCATTCCCTCTGAAGGGTGGAGCCCCTGAATTGAGACACAGCTATAGTTTTTACTTTACTTTATACTCACTACTTTCATTTTTCTTTTATTGAACATGTACACATCAGACTTGCTACTTAGATTTATTACCTGGTCAAACTTCCTTTGGCCTCCAATAATCTCGGACCAGCAGATCAGACCTGAACAACATCCAGCAATAATTTTGGAACAGCTCTCTCTCCCATCAACATTTCAGCTGGGTTAAAACCTGGGCTCGGACTGGGCCTCTCTAGAAGGGTGATGTTCTTTGTTTGTCATTCACTGGAAGATTTACTTCAATGTTTAGGATCATTTTCCTGCTGCAACACCGTCAAGTCCTGCTGAGCATCAGCTGGCGGACAGCCACCCTCACATTATCCTGTAAGATAAACATGGGATTTCATTTTCCCCTCCATGATGCTTCCTGGGCCAAGAGGCAGCAACACAGTGCCGTATTATGGCGCTTTCTCCACCCTACTTAAGTTTCAATTTCAGACAGTTTGTCTGCCTGCGGACTGATGAATATCTAAACTCTGAGATTACTTTGTAACCTTTTCCAGTCTCATGAAAATGACAATTCTTCATCGTAGCTCTCATCCACACCGCTTGTTGCACTGATTGGACTCCTGACTCATTAGCTTTTGTTGAATACATTTTTACATAATGTAAAATGGATTGTATTTAATGATAGATGTAAGTTAAATGAAGATCTGATCATATTTTAAAATAAATTTAAATGCATGCATAATTGAACCCTCAAAAAGGCTTCACCTACTTTTTTCTTCCCACCTCCTGTATTCTCAATCTAGCAACTCTGCCATTAAGAGTTGCCAAGTGACAATGTCATAAGAAATGAAATCTGGTCCTCGGCTCCGATGTTTCTTTTTCAGCACAGGGGACTTTCATGGGACGAATACTCCTGGAACCACACAGGCCCCAGCAGGTCCCATTAAACTCCACCATGTAGTTCTGGGGTCTATGTTCTGCAGAAAAAAAACCCCAGACCCAAAGAAACGCTGCACCAGGGGGAGCTGAAGGCAGGGGAGGATGAGGAGCAGAAAGGCCTGCTGGGATTGCCTGAAGAGGAGACGGAACTCGATGTGCATGGCCTCAATCTTTTGTTTGCAAAAGTTGGCTCTCAGCAGGGTGTTAAAAAAATTGTGGATTCAAAGGGGAATCCCTCTTTTCTTTGCAACGACTCTGTGTGATCAGCCCCAAACTCCAGAAGCATTTGCAAAAAAAACTGCATATCTGTGGATCTGACAAAGCTGAAGATTGACAGCTGTAGACATTAATAATTTATAGCTTGAGCCGGTTTTCATTTTAAACAGAAGGCAGTTGCCTCAGGAAGCAAAATCCAAGGTCTAACAAGTAAGAATAAACAATTTGGTTTTACAAATTTTAATATAATTCCAAATTTATTTTGAAAAAAAATACGTATTGTCAAGCTTCTCAAGTTGATAGAATTATTAATTTTATGTTTTTAGGATGTCTGGATTTAGAAAGCAGTCAAACGCAAAGGAAACTGTGTCATAAGACAAGCTAAGATAATTAGCACTTGTGAGGCTCAAACTTTGTGAAACATGAGAAACTCGATTGTTCTTAATTTAAATTGAACTGAATATTGGGTTTAAATTTTGAACATTTGTATTTTCTTTTATTTGTGAGGCCTGAATATGTACTGGAAATTTAGATTTAAGCATTCATATTTTAGTAGTGATTCAATTTCCCTATTTGCTTATAAGATTACAATATTTTTGGTCATTATCTGCCTCTGATTTCATCTTGTGGTTAATGTTTGCATCTAAAAAACCTATTTCTCTAAAACTACAAGTTTTTTTTTGCCAAGTCCTCAGCAGCTGTTAAAATAAAAAGAAGGTTGATATCAAGATGTTACAACTTTCATTTATACAGCTGATGTCGTGAACAATAATGATATGGCATATCTCTTAACTTATGTACACAGTGTCAATAATAAAATGTGTGTGCAGTATATTGTTGAGGAAATTGATCATGAGATTTGAAAACATGAGTTTCTCAGACCGGAGTTGTCTTAGAGGTTTAATTTTAAGCTCTGCAGAGGGAAACACAGTCAGCAACTTGGCTCAGAGAAGGTTTTTTTTAATACAATGTGATAAAACAGGAAACAAAACAGAAAGACAGGAAACGTCTGCTGTCTAGCAAGACTGTTACAGAAAGAGGAATCAAACCCAGCACACAGTTGCACAGATAAAGGTCAACAGGAGGTGATTACCAAGTAAGGTCATGAACTTTGGGCGGCCGTGGCTGAGGCGTAGAGCGGTAGTTCGATCCCCAGTCTTTCCCATCTGCATGCCGAAGTGTTCTTGGGCAAGATGCTGAACCCTGATTTGGCCCTTATAGAACAACAACAAAAAAGTGAATGTGTGTGTGTGAATGGGTGAGTGTAAAAACTGTACTCTTAAGCAATTTGAGTGGTCATCAAGACTAAAAAAAGCGCATTTACCATTGCTTTGAGATTGCATCAGCTAAATGCACAGAAAAGTCAAAACAGTAGTAATACATTCATCAGTGGAATTTTAATAATATTTTCACAAATTGTGAATACTAATATTGATAGATGATGGTATCAGAAGGGGTAAATTAATCTGTGAATTTAAATCTGTGTCCATTCAGTCTGGAGAGGGATTCAAGTTAACATCCCCAGAAAATTATAACTAGCCTAAGGATTTCAAAAAGGCAGACGAAGTGTATTTAGTTTGAACATTTAATCTACCTCTTGTCTATGAGGTGGACCTATATTATTATATATATATTTAAATATGTTTTCCTTATTGACCAGATAATGCTGTGCTCAAAGTGATCGAGATGTTGTGTGTGTGTGTTGACAAAAGGTTACTTTTACTCGTTAAACCTTTTCATGTGGTTATAGTGTTTGAGGCCATCTGATACATTTAAGTAATATATAATGTTCACTCGCCTTTTAGCTTTGTTTTGGTCAACACCAATTCAGTTTCTAGAAAACTGCTCCCTGCTGTGGAGATTGTGGACTGGAAACAAAAAACAGAAACACACCAGTGAGCTGAAAGAAGCTAAAAGGCTTCGTAGAGCTGAGGCTAACTGCAGAGTTTGATGATTGTCGTCTGTCATCATTCACTGTGGAAACTAGACAGGCACTCAGTGGAGCGCGTATACCCGCCAAGGCCCAACAGTCCTCTGAAATTCAGTCAGGCTGCACCGAAATTCACACACTCAGTGATATCAGTTCCCTGAATAGATCTGATTTTTTTCATCATGAATTATTCAATTAAGCAACAAATGGATAAAATCATAACCTCCTTAACAGATCATTAAAAGCTCTGATCAATTTGTATAGCTCTAGTTTTTCTCCTACTTATTTATCATTTATTTAATTAATGCAGGTTCTATGTCTCACTGGAAATGTGATGTGATTAGTGCACACTGTATTAGCCACTGTGGGGCAACTCTAACTGTCGTTGCAGCATTTTCTCCATTTTACTCTTCAAACTCTTTGTCTTTCTTTCTGTACTTTCTGTATATTTTCTTCATCTTGGACGGTACGGATTCCTCTTCGTTTAAGGTTTATTTGGTGAGCAGATGATTTACTCATAAAAGTAAAGAAAGAAAATGTCACAGACCAGAAAAGCAGACATGGCTGTAATAGACGGTGACAAGGCCGTGAACTGTGGGTGAAGATTGACTTCAAATGAACTCAATAAAGAAACTGGTATTTGTGACAGTAAAATCAATGCCCCCCCCCCCCTCTTCTTCTATTTTTACACCAGAACGTGGCTTTCCATGAAACTGCCACTGTCAGATATTTATAAAACCCTAAGAGTGAGAGAGCTGTAATTGATATGACTGTTATTAGAAAACGACTATGCTTGATATTTGTATAATAAACTATAATCCATACCTCTCACTTGCTGCGTGTGAAATGATGTGGATGAGGATTAGCGGGTCCCTGGAGAAATCTCACACTGAGCGTACTTTACTTTCATGTATTCACTTTTGTCTGCATGCTGCCGAGGATGCCATCTATGACAAAAAAAAACCTCTTGAGAATGCTAATTAAGTTTTTTTTCTCTTTTTGCAAACTGATATTGATAGCGTGTCTCCAGCACATGCTCAATGTGTCATTTTCTCGCCACGTTGATGAAGATATTCTCTGAAGATTCTGAGCACCTACCTGTTCTTTCTTTTTGAATTGTATCCTGATTGGTGACAGGTATTTCTTTTGAAATCGCTCGGCTCAGCTGTTTTTTTTGGCTTGGTTTAAATGCATTGTGGGGTTTTGTTTTATTGCGTTATTTTTCACATTACTGCTGTGCTGTGCTCTCGTAACAGCCGTTAATAATTGTCCCCACCACATAATGAAGTGCCTCTGTTTCAGACAATATGCTGCCTGCTGCTAAGCAGGACTCCAGACGCCCGTTCAGCAGCAAAGCATGCAAGCTTGAATGTTGTTGTTTTTCCACCAGAGGGCAACATATGTACTGTAATCCACAAACACCCCCCCTGACTCTCCTTCGCTCCACACTCAGTCTGGTTGCAAATCACATCCTTGCTTTTTGCTACAATTTTCTTCTCAATACTAAATGCCACTGTAAGACTCTTATTGATACAGAAATGTCATTTATTATGAAGAGAAACCTCCTTGGCAGCTTCACTTTACAAATTACCTCTCAGTGGTTTGTGAGAATCAGGGTAAATAGAAATCTACAGCTTTGTTTCACCTCAAATTTCCACTTAATATGAGTGATTCAATAAACCGTGCCAGATTATCTTCCTTTTTTTCTACACCGGAGGCTGCAGTCTGTATTTTGCATCCATTAAATGAAACATAAGAGTACATTGTGGCTGTAAATAAGGCGCACATTACATGTCTTCCACCTTTAGGGGTCTCTCAAGCTCTGCGCAGCCCTGCTGCCTCGCCAGTACAGATAAATGGCACCTCGTTAATCAAATCTGCATGAGTGCGCTCAGGTTGCCATGGCAATAATTATCAGAGCTGCCTAATTAACTTTCTCAATTGCTTAATGATATACGACCCTGTGAACTCCTTCATTTTTTCCTCTCTAATCCAAGTTGTTGTGTTTTTATTCCTCCATCTTAAGTCCCCGGTGTTAACCCGTGACCGCCAAGATAATAGAAATGATCGGGAAATTAAATTCAGCACCACATCATTTCCTGCTGGCCCATGCACGCCCGGGCAGGAGTGAACAGGTGGTGTCAGACTTCACATGCAGCACAAGTGCCCATACTGAATGCCGAAGCATGTCTCCGACGTGTGTCTGGCCTGTACAGCGTGTGACTCACATATTTTGTCTTGTGCTGCGACCCCTGCGTGACAGCTGACTGAAGGTTGGGAGCAGCGGTCCCGTCGTCCCTGATCAGCCAGCCGAAACTCTTGAGATACACCGAGACAGGGGGAATCGTACCCGGTGACACCCACCCTGCCTCCCCTGTCACAGGAAGCCTCCCCTTCTGTCTGCCGCCTTCCTCTCCTGCCTCCTGTCAGCCTGTGGCCCCCTCACCGGACAGAATCCACCCTGCCTCCGAGTTATTTTCAGCTAGTTTTTGACATCCGTTAGTCAGAAATGTAAAAGTTCTGCATGGAAAACAACTGTTTTGGGCCAGTACTGGAATTTGATCTACAAGTTGAGTGCTCTCTATAGTCACTGTTAAACTTGCCAAAAATAAACTGATAAAAAATTGTGAAGTTTTTTGGCATTAAAATGCTCCAGATCATCAGGATCAGCCCGAAAATATCAGCTTCTCTCATCTAACCCCTTATTTGCGGAACTGAAGCTGCCAGAAAACTAACAGCCTTCATGTGTTTGGTGAGTAACAAAGTTAGAACAATCTGTGGGTTTGTTTCTTTGATAAGCCCTCTCTTTCAATCATTCAAATGACTATGGATACTACATTTACCATAACTATAGTGCTCATTCTAAACCTGCCTGTTTACTTAACCTGTGTTAATGCTCACAAGCTACTTCACAATTCCTCGTCATTAGTGAGTCCTTGTCAAACAGTTTTAAAATATAATGTAACTTTTTATTTGTTAAGTGCTGGACATTGTGTGCAGAGCTTTTTTCATAAGCAGTCTATGGTGCAGAGTGAAGTTAAAAAACTCCTCTGCAGTGATGATCTCATGGTCAATGTTTTTTATAAAATCATGGTCTACTTAAAGGTTCAGTGTGTAGAATCTAGTGGTGAAGTTGCATGTGGCAGCTGAATACCCCTCACCTCACCCCTCCTTCCAAACATGAAAGCGAACCATTGGTAGCCTTTAGTTGTCATAAAAACTCAAAAGGTGTTAAGTTTGTCCAGTCTGGGCTACTGTAATATGGCGGCCTCCACCGAGAGGACCCACTCCAGATGTAAATATTAAATACTTAAATATAAAGGGGCTATTCAAGGGTAAAGAAAGAACATTTTTTACAATTTAGAGGAAACACAGTAATGAAAACATCCCTTGGATTACTTTATACTCAATTTCTGCCAATAGATCCCTTTCATCTAAATCTTACACACTAGACCTTTAACTGTTGTTATTTTTTTCATAAATTGCACGTCGACTATATTAGGGTTTATCTGAGGACTTAGAAGAAGACATGCTCCGCTCATTCCACACATTGAAGGCACACTGCCCGACCCTCACTGACAGCTACAGGTCCCAGGTCTGAAGTTTTTTCAATTTTTGACTATTGAAAGTATCACACGTCCAAATAGCACATATTTCTAAACTGCACTTTCCTGGGTCATCAAGAATACACAAGCCAAGTGTGAGGTCGATAAATTGAACAAAGGCACATACAGACAGAAAGACTGATAGACAGACACTTGATATAGTCTTTCATTAAACCCTCAGTGACTGATGAATGCCCACATCTTTAAACTCAACACCAATAGACTATTGGTAACAAATTGTGAGTCTTAAGTCCACAACCATAGAGTGCTCCATAAAGTTTGTCCAGTTTTCATAAAGACTCCATTTGCTGATGAGGATCATGTGATATCACTGAAGGCTCCAGAGATGATACTAAACACTGTAGCTCTTTTCTCGATTTCCATTTCCAAGGTCAAGAATGAGCTCTGAACCTCAGCCTAATTTGTCGTCTAGCCCAGAGGCCTTGTTATTGTTGCTCCTTTCTGTGAACTCTCAGTCATGACGGTCATGCACAGGCCATGTTGCACTGGAAAAAATGGCTGGCCAGACCCACGCCTGATTTCTGGGATCAGTGCTGGGTCAGCAGACCGCAAGGCCTGGAAGAGTTCATGTGATTAACGTTCTGCAACCACCATCAGGAAGCTTTAAAGTACTGGGTCAAATCAAGCTTTGGCACAAAGAAAAACCTTACCACCAATGTCTGCCACATGTCTGGCACCACCCGCTGACACAGTGTGATACTATTTCCCGTTTTATTTTTCCCACATAACTTAATTTCACTAAAACCTTCATCTCTTTGCCTTTTCTCCCTCAGAAGACCTACACGTGCTTAATTGTACCTGCTTGCTTTTGTTGCCTCAAAGCCAGTGAGGGAAAGTGGCAGGGAAAAGATTATCTTTGTAACACGTCTGCACTGTATCACTGTGTATTTTTTTTCCCCTCTTGTGAGTGGATTTCATGCTTGAGAGTGCAATTTGAAATAGGATTAACAGTAGGTGTTGGGTAGTGTTAGCTAAACCACTTTATGTCAGGTACGGCTGAGAGAAGTCTGTCATTGCATCCGGCTGAATCCTTTCAGCACACAACTCTGCTTGAGGGGGATTCTTTAAATATTACTTAAAGTGTATTTGTATTCATCAAAGGGCTGTGAGGCAGGCAGGAGAAGCACACAGGGTTGTGGTTTCTACCTGTAAAAAGCAGAAGAAAGAATCCACGAGTGCAGTATTAGACAGCCTCTACATGTACTGACAATATGGGAGCAAAATGCAGCCTTTAGTTTTTTAGGGGGGAGGAAAAACCTCAAAAAGTGCTCCGTCTCTTTTCTGTCTCAGCGCCTCGGTGACATTGGGAGGCCACATGGTTGGCTGTGGCCCAGACCCATGGAGAGGATGCATTCCTGGGATGGCCTTCGGCAGAGTACGAGCTGAGATGCCCATCCCTCTGCTCCCACAGTTTCCGCACACAGCAGTGTGTCCCGCTAGCAAACAGTTCCAGCACTCTTATGTAACCGGGGTTGGTTGTAAAGAAAAGGGAGGGCTCGAGGAAAGGATTATGGAGTGATGAAGAAAAAGAAGGGAGAAAAGATGGGAGGTTGTTTAAGGCTGGAGACTGAAACAAAGTAGAGTGCTGTAATTGACTTTCCCGAAGCTAGTTTATATCCCATCCTAGAGGCTCCCAATAGGCGCCATGGAGGTTCAGCATGCAGGACTTCATTACAGAAAGTCTCTCCAGCAGGTGATTCAAGTCCCAGTCTTTTTCTCTCTGGTTGCACATGTGCTAATTAATGACTTGCTGCTGTAGTCTTTGAAATGAGAATCATGTTTTAGCCTTTGTCAGGGCTCATTAGAACTTGCAGCTGCATCATTGTTTTAAAGATTTAAAGCTGCACTAATTGGTATTTATACATTACCAACTAGTCACTTTACTTTGTGTTATATAAAAAAGTGATCACATATAGCAATGGCCCCTGTGAGAATTTGAATTCAGTTTAGCTCCAGGAAGCGTTTTACTATCTTTTGGACAACCTTGTTTCCAGCAGCAAAGGTTATCCTTAAACCACTGTATGCTACCAACATTGCACCAAACGAGAGTTACCCCATTGAAGTATAGGCATTACCACACTGTATTTCCTTTGGATATTGGGCAGGAACATGATTCCATATCTGTGGAAAGCCTAGAAGGTCAAAGAAATTAGAAACTGACATCTGAAATCTGAGATTGTGGATGGCTAGGTTCAGACAAAACTTTTGTAATGATATTTGGGTTTGGGTCGGGTTTGGTTAGTTTTACAGATTATCAACTTTTTGGGGAAAAGATTGGGTTCGAGTTCATGTAGGACATATAAGACATAGGGCTTGGTTAATGTTAATAGAGACATCTTCTGCACTTAACTCTTGACGAGAGTAAGAAAAAATGTTTTTAGCTCAGAGCTGAACCTTGTTTACAACCTGTCTAATTGTGTGGGCATACATGTTTCTTGACTTGTATGATCTCTCTGAAGCGATGTTGCTGCACTCTCAGGTCTCTGTAATTCATTAGCGCATTGTGTTAATATTACCAATGATGGTCAAAATATTTTGAATAAATTCCTTTGAAAAGCTTCTGGAGAGCTCTGGACAGATTTATTTCCTTGGAGATATCTACAAGTCATAGTTGAGTCCCAGCTTAATGATTAAATTAAGTGAGTCCAAACCTCTTTCTTTGGGTTTTGCTTCATTATGAGCAGAGAAGTGCACAACCCAACTCTCCTGATTGAAGCCACCGGTGGCAGCAGACGGTGTTACTCAACAGTTGAAAGCCTCAGGGTTTCCCAAGGCAGGGAGTGGCGTCCCCCCTTCCGCCAGTAAACACATCAATAATCCTGCAGGTTGACGGACAACCTGTCAAGTAAAAGAAAAATCAATTAGTTTCCCAGAAAGAAGTGAATTTTTTCCTTTTATGAACCAATTATAAGTCGTTGATAAAAAATACGCTGGACAGTATCCACAATACTATGAATTTAAAGGAACGGTGAGATGTTTTGGGCTATATCCACACTGCTGTGGATAGGCTTGATGTCTGTTAAGTTAACTCACTTGCGCAGTGTAACTTAGCGTGAAAGTATAAGCGGAGCGTCTGTTTAATTAAGTATATTTTTTTCTCACACATGTGCATCGGCTCTGTTCACCCGTCTCATGCACAGGTTACAAGGGATGTAACGACATACACGTCATATACACACAGGTACGAGAAAAACGTAAAACCCCTTATATAACGGGCAAAACTATTACCATAAATAATGAGAAGAGCGTTCTCTATAATGATAGTTTAACACCCCCACTCGCTCTTATCACATTAGGTTGCATCAAAACAAAAATAACAGAATGTGGTATCCTTGATACTCAAAGAAACAAAATACTCTTTGCACTCTTAAGTACCAAACATGTTTCGTGCAAATCTTTTTAACTTCAGCTTAGTAGCTGGTTTTCGTCAGGACATCAGCAATCATTTGCTCAGTAGGACAATATTCCAAAATAAACTTTCCATTGTTCACATTGTCCCTAATAAAATGATACTTAATGTCAATGTGCTTGCTCCGTTGTATATTAGACTAGAGTTTTACAGCTGCTTAAACGGAGAAGATTGGAAACACTTCTTGCTCCATTTTAGATTGAAAACTCAATCAAATGTTAGTCTGGATGGGCAGAATGACAATGTTTGGATGACGTAGACAGAAAGGCTTGCTGATTGAGTCTTTCCAGTAATGACGTAAACTTTGCAGATTTGTCAGGCTCCTATCACATGACCGACTTCCCGAAGAAAACAACAAACATAACCCTCAGCTACCAGTTGAGCACGCAACATTGATAATCAATTACAAGCGTCGCTGATCCTGTTGTCTTTACTAAAAGCTGATGTGCAATTCAATTTAGCATTTTACAATGATGCAACTATTTAAATGAAGGAGAAGAGCTGTTAATCGAGCAACCTGCGACAATTCTCCAACTAACAACCAAATTCTTCATGTGTATGCCCAGTGCACATTTGATATTTATGATATTTCAGGCTAGTATCGACAAGGATATTGAGATGTACTGACAGATATAATTTTATGAAACACTGGAACAAAGTAGCTGTAGCCCTGGACAACCCTTCATCCCTATGCAGCAGTATGCTCAGGGCTGGGAGCCAAACTCTAGCACAAAAAACTGGAGGCAGGGGAACACAGCCTGGGCCTGGAGTATAAAAACAGGCCTCGCAGTAACTCCAAAGCTTCCCCTCTCGTGCGATGGAGAGACAGTTACGTAAACTTAAGACACTGTGGTTTCTGGGTTTCACAAGTTTCCATACTTACATGACATAGTGGGTCATGTCAGCGCCTTACAAGTCATGTTACCCGTTTTTTTTTATCTCCCACCTTTATGATTAAAGCTGCAGAAGTGGAAAACTGGTGTGGACCTAAGTCGGCCATAAACACAACAATGACATATTATCACCTTATAAAGTTGGTATGGTGAACGTATTTGCAAATACTTTGGAGTGACAGTAACTCACTGAAGTCAACAGTCTGTAGCTATTTGTCAAATTTCTTGTCATATTGTTTGTGGGCAGGACTTTTGGAGTTTGCTGAAAACAGCTGAAAATAAGGTTCATGAGAGGGATGTGACTGAACCAAAGCACTAATGTTGTGAGCCGTGGAAATCCAGTCAATGGGCTGAAGGAAGCTGAAAGAGCTGATAACAATAAACTTGTAATACAATGTATTTATATGACCATTTTCTGAACAGTTACAAAGTGCTGAAAAGAAGGAAAATTGGAGGATGCAGAATGTAATGTTACGCAACTGAAGATATGTCCCTATCCACTAACATGAACTGGTGGTTGGCATCTTAATTAGTGCGGTAGACATTCATGAAAACCTTCCAATTAAAAGTGTTCAGAGAATGGCACTGAGGATGTTGCCTGGTTGATCTCAATAGGTAAACTGTTGGATACTTTGGGGGCTCTAACAGCAAAGGCCCAGTGACTCTAATGCTGCTTTCAGACATGCACAGAACTCTGGATATCTCCTGGAATTTTCGAGAGGGTCTGTATGTGAGAAAGCAAATGTCCGCGTCAATTGCTCAGGAAATTCTACAGCCCTAATTTTCTATGGCAAAACATCCAGAGAATGTTCGAGTGAGCCCATGCAAGAATACAGCAGGAAAATGTTGAGTGTGTATGTTGGTGTTTCTAAGTCGTGATAGATTTAAAACTGAAAAGAACTAACAAAGAAAAGAAAACACAAATGTGTCAGGATGAAAGAGGAGTCCTTCTCGTAGAGGAAACTAAGAGATATGTCAACTCTGAACGCTGGTCACCGTCAGTGATCTGGGAATAACCAGCAGAGCTAAAACATACATTGGGTGACAATTCTCTGTGGGTTCTTCATTTTGTGTGACCCCTCTCACAATGCACACACCGTCATGTTACCTATTGCTTATATAAAAAATAGTGTTTATTGAAGCTTTGTGGTTGGTTCCATTTGCGCATCTAAAGCCATAATTGGTTAACGTTCAGAAAAGATCATGGTCACTGACACAAGAAGCTTTAGTCAAGATGCTGTTGCTTCATGCACCTCAACTGCCTCCTTTAGTGATGTTCAGTCAGACAACTCATGTCTAAATGTGTATTGCAACAGTAGAACAAATACTGAAGCAACTGTTAGCAATACTGACATAGCAGCAGGGCAAGCAAAGAGGGTGATGGGAAATTTTTCTCTGCTTGAATAGACCGCCTCATGAGGTGGGTGTGTATTATAGATGGTTGTGGAGAGTGAGGTATGTCACATGGTTTGAGCAGCGCAGCTCGAATTGACTGCCTGAACTAGCTCGCAGGCGTCGCTCCATTTATGGCCCCATGTCACGCTATGCCACAGTCAGTCTTTATGTGTGACCACAAGACGTCCCTCGTCCAGTGAACATAAACTTAGATTGTTGTCAACAATGGATGCTGTTGTTCTCGTTGAGTGAAGACGCCTGACTTAAGACATAAGCTGGCATTTTATTTGATTTTCACAAACACTTTCCTCTTAATTTAAGTCTTTATACAATGCTAAGCTAACATTTCCTGGTCCTGTACAATGTTTGCACTAGATGTAAAAATGCCCTTCACACCACTCTTCTTGCCTGACTGTTGGTTTGGTGGCAAACATGTTTATTCCATCATAAAGCATATGTACACAGTTTGTTGCTGTGTTGGGTTATTTGCTCTTCACTGTTCCCCTTCATTTGGGCATCAGTGGATGTGGAGCTCAACAGGAAAGAGGCTTCTTGATGGAGGCGGCAGCAACAGTCAATATGCATATCATTAATACTAGATGCTGGGAAAATAAAGGGACAATGGATAAACATGAATCTCAGCACAAATCGAGTTGGCTGAAGCACTTAATCTGACAAATCATGGCTTGGCTAGAAATGAAACGTTGCTGTAAAGACATGTTGGATGAACTGAGCGTTCAGGCTCTTCTTGTAGTCACTTCATTTTTTTTTTCAAATGGCCACAATATCTTTGACAAATACACCCCGCACCCCACACGCATCCCCCCCCCCCCCCGTGTGAAACCACATAATTCTGCGTCTACCTCATGCCGTGTCCAGCCGTGTGACTCATGTTTTTTCGTGTTTGCGCTGCGGCGGCACATCACCTCACCGTGATGAGGAGGACTTTGCTGTAAGCCACAGGGCTCTCTCCAAACACCCTACATCCACCCTGCTGGCACGGCTTCAGTGTTTTCATTCCATATGATAGGAGTCACACCACATTCCTGTTACAACTTCTCTGCGGCACATAAAAAAATCTCCCCTCCAAGCCGCAGAGCCATGTGTTTTGAATTTTCCCACTGTTTGTTTCCATTTACAGATTCTCTCCCCATTTCTTCTTCCGTCCCATCTCTCTCACTCTGTGACACATGCACACACTGAACACTGAGCGTCCGCCGCCTTCGTGTCGATTGGCCCTTTTAGCCCTCATGAAAGCATTCCATTAAGGTGCATCTGAGGTTATGGTTGTCACTGACAACCGGTTGTCAGAGAGTGGCAGCCTCTATCAATGTTGGGGGTTTCCACCAGCGCTTACAGCACACAGAGCGACTATTGATGGAGCCTGGCTTTATGGACTCAGACCCACCAAAGGAAATGGTGTGGGACAAAGACGGCAAGTGGGATTCAGTAGTTTGAGTCTTTGACCCTCTGACTTTAAATCATCAGGAAGCAACATTTGATTTTACACAGTTGACTTGCACAATTTATTTTAAAGTGTTGAGAGAACTTGAAATAATTATTAGGAAAAAAGCAAATAATAAACAGTACAAAGGTATAAAGCAAGTAAAATGTGTTGAAAATGTAGATGGTGGAAAAGTGGAGACGATAAAGATGTTTTCAGACATCAGACATCGTTTTCAAGTCTGGACCCAATTCCGCGGACATTCTGCGGCCTTTCACATGAACAATGCAGCAGTAGATTCTCGGTTCAGACGCATTCACACAACAAAATCTCTCCTGACATCTTTGTCTCTGTCTTCCACGTGTACAGCTCTTGTCTTTTTATCCTGAGATATTTGTTTTTTTCGTTTTTCCGGAGAATAATCCAGAGTTCAGTGCATGTCTGAAAGTAGCTTAAGAGAAAGTGTAGGGAAAGCTTCCACTTAGTCTACTGATTGGAGGAACCAGGGTAAACATGAAGTCCCTCCACAAGAGTTCTTTGGTTAAAAAAGGGCCCGGTTCTGGAAGCTGGTACTTTTTGATTGTTATGGAACTAAGCTGCAACGCTGAAGATCTCTCAAACCACAACTGGACAATTTGAGTTTTGGTTCCTTCATTTTGTGCCTGCGATTCCATCATATGTGATCAAAAAGGAACATTTGAGGATGATAAGGACATGTTTATTTTTTTTTAAATTAAAACAGATTTTAGCATAGGGTGATAGGTTCAGGAGGTCAACGGATGTTTACCTTTTTAACTAATAAAAACCTCTCACCTTAACTAAGTATTTTTAATCCCTGACCACTCCTTAGTCTCCTTAACCTGACTATATACTTATGTGCAGATAATGTCTAAAACAAAAAATCTTTAATCAATGCACTTATAATAAATGTGAATATTGAAAAACGGGACAACACATCAGAGATCACACCTCAGGGTTTTATTCAATATTGATGTTCTTGTCAGTAAAAATGTTCACAGTATTTTATACACTTATTCCCTATTCTCAACCACTGGATATCTTTAAATTGTGAATCTTTTAGGCTAACTAAATGTCAAACAAATTAAAGCATATTCCTATGAGCGTGGAGAAGGCTTTGAAACAGCATTTGCACATTGGAAAAAGTATAAATATATAACTCTGAATAAATTAAATATGAAAATAAGAACTTCCATGTGGTGATGGGGTGAATCTGAGGACTCATGACCCCAGGATCTTTTAAAATCCTGGCAGAGGCTCTGAATGGAAGAAAGCATTCAGGACACATGGATCCATGCCTTGCTTATGGACTACTACATTAGAAAACTCATTACTGTTGACCAAAGGTCGGCATAAATGATAAATAACATAATTCAAGGCTGCATCTGATGTAGCTGTAGGCTGCCTCATTAAACCAAAATGCATGGAAAAACCACATATCACCTTCTAAGGGTTTGCTGATAAAGTGCAGGCTCTTGCTTTTGGAGTTTCTTTCACGGCAAAGTCAGGCAGAAATTCAAATGTTCAGACATGTTTAAAGCCAAGGGTTTCTTTGAACAGGCTCTTATTGATTGATTTGATGCACAATCTATTGCTGACTAGCCCAACGTATAAGAATACACACAAAGCATTGGAAATAAACTGATTACAAGTGATTTCAAACTCAAGAAAAACGCTCTGTGAAAGCATTTGGCTGACTTTGTCTCAATATGAATGACTGTAGCTTGGAAAATTGTATTGTTTGGTGTTCACATACACACACGCACACACGCACGCACACACTCCTCCTCCTCTGGAAACCTGTTCTGGAGGGAGTGACTTGATCCAGGCGGCGTCCAATTATATGGAGGCAGCACTTATTCCACTTTATTTCAGGCTCCAGTTAAGTGGCAGGAAGCCTTCAGAGACACACGGCTTGTAAGTGTGAGGGCAGAGCAGTGAGCGCAGAGGCGATACACCCATGTGACATGTGAACAGAAAGCTGCAGACAAAAGGTAGAGAGAGATCTGCTCCAGTGTGCACGGCAGAGCGTCTGGCTGCGTTCAGAGGAGGATGCTCCACGTCAAATCCACCAGGGGCTCCTTCTCCCGTCTGGAAATCCACGGCACCACCGTATAAATGATTCATTAGCTTCCTGCGCTTCCCTTACGTTTCCATGGGAGTAATTGCGCTCACGGTGAGTTTCAGCTGAAGCCAGTGTGCAGCAGGAGCTGGGACCAGTGGCTGGAGGGAAACTGCGAAGTCAATTAATTGAGGGGAGTTGGATGCGCCCTGCTCTCCACCTGCCCTGGACCTCATCCGTCAGCCGGGATCAACTGTTGCTGCAGCCGGAGCGAGCGCAACCCGCACGTTCTCCAAGTGGCTCTGCCTCTCCTCATGGATGTGTGACCGCAGCCTCACAGCCGGCGTTGTGCAATTAACATGGAAGAGAGACTGATCCTGGTGTTGGTGCCTCGGATACACCTTCATCTGTCCTGATGGGATGCCACATTGTTGCGCTGAGGAGAATGATAATATCCCACACCGCTGCCGGCTCTGTCACACTGGTTCCCCAGCTCTGTGTGTGAGAAACAACACATTTTGATTCTTTTTCTCTTTGCGCAATTAAGGGACCACTTAGGGCTTTCTGAACTCACTGGCCCACGTCCCCGGTGCTTTTGTTGTTATAGTGACCTTGCCCGGGTGTGACATCAGTTCAACATGCTGATGATGATGGAGAACAGCGGCATGGAGGCGCATCAGGTTGATATCGATTCGGAATTTGAGCCCCACGGTCGGTCGCGGCCGTGCACCTGGCCGCTGCCGTGTCCGGAGGATTTCCCCGGGGGAGAGGAGGCGAGCCGGGGTCTGGCCCTGGCGTCGGTCAAGGTGGAGCGGTACAACGTGCCTGCGTGCCGGGCCGAGCGGAAAGGCGGCGCGCCGGCGGAGCTCCAGCACCCAGCCGGCGCCCCGGCCCCGGTGGTCGCCGCTCCCGCCTGCATGTCCGGGGCTGCGCTGGACGTGGCCGGCCAGCTGCGCAAAGCCAAGTCCTCCCGGCGGAACGCGTGGGGGAACCTGTCGTACGCCGACCTCATCACCCGTGCCATCGAGAGCACCCCGGAGAAGAGACTCACCCTGTCCCAGATTTACGACTGGATGGTTCGCTTTGTTCCTTATTTCAAGGATAAAGGCGACAGCAACAGTTCAGCCGGATGGAAGGTAGGCCACATAAAAGAATTCTCTAACACCACATGCTGAAGGTTTGAGTGGAGGAGCTGCACTATATTTAGCCTCAGAGTCTGCAGCAAAACTCCTTTTCTGCATATTTGGAAAGCCACATAAATGACCCTTGGTTCCAACAATTTATGTCAGCGGCGTGTCCCCGTGTCACTCCACAGCGCGGTGTGTGGAGAGGGGCGGTGAGCGTGGCTGGATGAGGGTTCACTGGGTTCATCGTATTTGGGGATTGCAGCCTGTGCTCATAGGGAAAGCCACACGGAGTCAAAACGCCGTCTCCTCACGGTTCCCGTTGGAAAGGCACCTATTACGCGCCGTGACGCATCGGTAAAGTGTCTGGTTTCGAGCGTGTGTTTCTGTGCGTTACCGGGTCACACCGGGGACAGAGTGTGCCTCCGGTCCGAGTCGCAGCTCCGCGGCTGGAGCGTGCACCCCCGCCTCCGGTTGGGCGCTCGGGATGAAGCGTTTGGAGCCACCCCCCCACCCCCCTCTGCCATCCATTGTGCGCACGTTGAATTACGCACAGGCTGGCGAAAGCATGGCACAAGACGAGGGGCTTAAAAGGACAATAACAAGAGATGATGACATGGGGTGTCACAGCAAACAGATGTAACCACAGATTATCCCTTAAATTCAAATTAATATGAGGTTAATCTAATAGATTGGTTGTTGTAATCTACTTAAATTTACCACTCATTCTATGAGGATTAAACATCTTTTGTTTCCAAGTCCCGTTACTGTAGCTCCAGCTCACACTCTTATTTTTGTTTGACAAAGTCTTTCTTATGCCTGCTATTTGAACCTATTTAAAGGCAGGAGAATATTCCTTATCAGTTGCTGCTCAGGGAGAAATTCTACTTGAATGTAAACATTCATAGTTAAACATTCGTATCTTTGCTGTGTTTCTTTTTGTTTGTAGTGGGAGTTTAACCAAAGAGTTAAGTAGTTAATTTGAATTTTCACGACAGATACATAGTTGAGTCCAGCAGAACAGGAGTAGCCCTGGTAACTCCCTTCTTGTTAAATTTGACAGCAGGCACTTCTTCTTGAGGGACCTTTAAAAGGACACGGGCCGTTTAACATAATAATAATGTTAAAGACGGTCAGGGAACATACTTAAAGCGTCTCTCAAGCAATTCATGAAGACGGGCACGTTTAAAAAGAATGGTCAAATTCAAAGCAGTATATCCAGTTTCAGTCATGGGTATGGTTCAAGCTCCGGAAACACAAGATCCTTACAAATGTTTAAATCTTAAGGCCAGGGTGAGAACCCTGATGACATCACTGTGACATCATCAAGGTTATTTAAAACTTTAAATCCATCTTCAGACACACAGGGGGTATTTCATTTTCATTTTTGCATCCCACATAATCCTCCAGATTGTATAGCAGCAATACACGAAAAGCGGCAACACAAGTGTTGCAGTGGGATTAATAAGCATTTTGAAGTTGAGTTGATCATCTATCTGCTTCTCTTTATGTTTTCATATTCTTCTCATAGAATATTTGTCTCCATCCTTTCCTCCCTCACACACAATGTTTATTCAACACTCTCCCCGGACCTGACATCTCATTTGGCTCCACACCAGCCTCCAGTTGAGCAGTATTAGGAAAATGATTAATCTCAATAAAATCACCATTTGATTTAGGTCTGAGCGGAGCAGCAACAACCCCTGTCCAATCTTTACGGTATGGTGGGGTTTTAAAAATTGGATTGAAAGTGGGCTTTAATTCCCGAGGCCTTGTTTGTGCTGCCCAGGGATGCCCAGCTTGCTGTCTGCTCCCATTCCAGCTCTGTGCAGAGGTTTTGATTGGCCAGTGTGTCAATGGGAGCTGATTGGCAGAAAGAGAGGCTCCAAGTCGAGGCGAAAAACAACTTGATTGAATCACAGTGTAACACTCGTCAACGGCAACAACAAAATAATATTAAAAGCGGGAAAGAGAGAGAGAGAGAGAGAGAGAGAGAGAGAGAGAGAGAGAGAGAGAGAGAGAGAGACATGCATGCACATGTTGAACTGTAACATTTGGCAGCGATTTTAACGAGATTCAACGCAGAGGTACCAAATACACACACACACACACACACACACAGTACTTTATATACAAACCATACATCCTTGTACATTCCTGTTTGTTTCCGTATGGGGGTGTCTATGGGTTGATGGATGGATGGAGAGATGGATGGATGGGTTAAGTGGGAGAGAAACAACATCCAGTCAGACTCCTGCTATTAAAAGCTGTCTTTAAGAGCCGTTGTGTAATCCTGTCTGAACGCTGCTGCTCAGTTCGGCTGCCAGGCTCTTTGTCTTCATCTGGGCCAGCAGCTTTCTCCTGCCTCTCAATACCACACGCAAGCATACACACACACGCACACACACACACACACACACACACACACACACACACACACACACACACACACACACACACACACACACACACACACACACACACACACACACACACACACACACACACACACACACACACACACGCACACACACGCACACACAGATCTCACCAGACCCCACCACAGTGCAGCAGGTCCCCTCTCACACACAAAGACTCAAACACAGACTGTACCCACACACTTTCGAGGTGTCTCTCACTTGTCTTAAGTGTGAAGTGCAAAGGCTACAGCGATGGATTGGATTTCTTTCACATCTTTCACCCACTTCTTGTCTACAGAGGTAGTTTATGGATTTTCTTTGATTGTGTTTACACACACACACAAACACACACACACACACACCACAGTCCCTCCATGGCTTGAGAGGATATCACCTACTCCAATCTTAACCATTAATACTAATTGCACAACCAATCCTGACCTTAAAACAAGACCTCACCTTAAAATTGAAGGATTTACATCAATAGGGTTTTGCATTTTGTCGCCGTAAGGTAGACAAGTCCCCATAATGTCAGCGTGTTAACAGATTAAGGTCCCCGCAACATCAGCAATACCTCCACTGCATAAATACACAGAGTGTATATACAGTGTACTGGCAGCCGGGCCATTACGATGGCTACTGTATGGATTTCTCCGACTGTGGTTCAGTGATTGCGGTCAAGTGCTTTGGCCATGTTTGTTATTGCATCTGAGGTGGGAGACTGTGTTTGGTCTTATGAAGTAATGAAGTAAGTTCACTTCTGTAGGTGTTCATGGTGGGGGTGGGAATGGGAGAGGGTATGCGGCGCACACACACACACACACGCACACACCGCTCTGTTGATTTGACGAGTGGCTCTGCGTGGGAATGGATGTGCCGAGCTGCGGCCTGTCTGCAGGCTGTACTGTACACAGTCAGGTACTGTGGGAGCTGGTTGACTCTACCTGTAGGCTTCACAGAGCAGCATGTTAAAGGCACAGTGTGGGTGTTAGACCGGTGTGATCAGGCTGTGATATAATGAGACAGACAGGCAGCAATACCCATAAGGACCACTTATAAATTCAGTATACATTTATCCGGTCTTTTGATTTGCAGAACCTGGTCAGTTTTGCAGGATTGTCACACACCTGTAAGACGGCTGCAAACATGTTTTAAGCATCACATAATCTAAATTGTGATTTTTTTCTTTTGCTAGACTGCATATTTTCTCATGAATGCATCGCTCTGAGAAACATCTGCATCCGTTTCTAGCTGCATGTCCCCACATGCTTCTGACATAATAATAACAATAATCCCTTCACACCTGTGTACAGCAGATTTTTGCTACAACCTAAACCCTTTGACCCTCTGAGAATCAGATTTCCAGTTGGCTGTGAGATGGTGTGTATGTTTCAGATGTGATTTATTAAAATGTTTCTCTCTTTGTCGCTCTCCCTCTGTGCATCCTATGTTGCACAGAGGTGACAATGCCCAGCGGGAAGAATAAAAAAAACTGTCACTGTCATAATTTCTCCCTCCCCATACTCACAGCTTTGTTTGCAACAGTAACACGTAACTTAACTCTATAATGAGCTGTACATTGAGATTTCAGGCATTTGTAAATCATCATCCTTTTGGAATCCTCCCTGACAGCTGTGGAGCCGCACAACCGTAATTTCTGCATCCATAAAATGCAACCCGTGGCATTGTTGGATTGTTAGCGGGAAGAGCTGTACACAAGTCTTTTTTTAGAGGTTATTGTAAAGGGCATAAAGTTTACACTCTGACACTCAAATGAAATGGCAGGAAGTAAACATAGTTCACTTATAGTAAAAAAACAAAAAGGAGTGATTTCAGACCCAGCCAAGAGTGTAGCCAAGGTCTTTCATTAGTCTGCTAAGCTAATGGTCGGTAGTGGATGAAATAAAGAAAATATATAGCTGTGAGTAGGAGTCAGGTTAGGGTCTCAGTTTTAGG
Source organism: Limanda limanda (assembly GCF_963576545.1). Classification (NCBI taxonomy): domain Eukaryota; kingdom Metazoa; phylum Chordata; class Actinopteri; order Pleuronectiformes; family Pleuronectidae; genus Limanda; species Limanda limanda. The sequence continues at coordinate 2,978,345 of NC_083654.1, forward strand.
TCCGTGCAGAACTGTATTATAGGACATAAGCTTCTGTACACCGTCAACACTTATATAGTGCAGATTTATCAAGTAGCTGCTACTGTAAATATACAGAAAGGATATCAACCAAGCCTCAGGACAAGCAGTCAGTCGCGTAAGAGAAAACAAGACGCCTGACTGACGAGGATGAATTTTAAAGGGCCCGAAAGCCTGTTTCTTCAATCAGCTTTCGTAGTGCAAGTGATGGGGTCCTGCAATATGCTGACAAACAAGCCAGAACGGTTTTGTTTCAGTGATTTCGCATGAGAGATTTCTGTATTTTTGTGTTTTGTCTATATCTGTCCTCAGTGGTTTGAAGAGAGTTGAACTCAGTTGAAAGAAGGTGTCGTCAAATAATACCTGAAGATGTTTTTTGTTTGTTCATTTGTTTTTGAAGCGTAAACTTTTTCAATTTCCTGCTTATTTGTTCATAAATTCTGAATTTAGGAGCAGGAGCTTGCTTCTGACATCTTTACAAAGACAAAATTAATAATAATTAATGAGTAATATTTGTGATGGTGAAAAAGTTAATTGGATTTATTTTAAAGTTATCGAAAGTCTTACAAGATTTAAGTCTGACTGACTTGAGGTTGGTTTACCCTCTTCTATATCCCCGAGAATAAAAGTGAATCTTTACCTCTAATATGCTTCTAATCTGCTTGTAATGCACCACAACAGACTTTACCGCCCACACTGATGGTCATCACCTTGTTCTGCTGAGATTCCACTCGCAGGCGATAGAGATGGAAAATAAGGTGCACAGCACAGAGAGAGATAGCGAGAGGGGAAAAAGGAGGCAAGGACACATTTTGAAGAACAAAGGTATTATTTTTCCTGCCAATGAAACCTTTTCTGAATTGGATTCAGAATTGAGTGGGAGAGAGGGATGAAGGCAGAAAGAGAAAAGATAGAGTGAGCGTGAGAGTGGTGGCGGTGGCCCCTGCTGCTGAGCACATTGATAGCAGCCTTAATGCCTGTGATGCTCCAGCGCCAGCCGAGACAGAGGGGAATTGGTTGGAGATGGTGGAACAGGCTTAGAGGGTTCCCTGTGCCAGCCGGCCTGGCGCTGGCTCAACAGAAAGCCCTCTGTACCGCTACACAGTTATTGTTATTATCACAAAGGCGCAGCAGAAGGAGAGGCAGCTCTTGAGTTGGCGGGCTTGGCGCTGGGTTAACTGGGGGTGGGGAATAGGAAGAGGAATTTGGAAGGAGAAGGGGGTTGGTTGTCGAATCAGAGACTATGGTAAACCTCATCTGATCAGTCCTGTGAATGGAGAGGAAACAGTTGGGAAGAGTCGTTGAGGTCTTGAATGGAAACGAGGCTATGTGGAGATAGACAGATTTTGAGCCGTGGCGGATCAGTGGCCTGGTCAGTTGATGGCGAGCTACAAAAAAGCATTTGAATAGAACGAGGGCAGATAGCACTTCAATCTGAAGAAGGGCTGGGATGTAAACAAGGGATGCACCGGCAGTGGAGGCGGGTGTTTCTCTGCCTAAATGAGTCATAGTGGTTAGAATAGAACAGAATATTCTCGCCCTCAGCCCTCACACTTCAATCAGTTGGAATAAATCAGTTGGAATAAAATGTTGAGAAACGCTGTACAGGCGGAAATTCCAGAGAGAAAACCGAGTCCAGACACACAACAGGCAGAGAGGCAGGCGGATCTTGGGAACCGTGCCTGGTGGTGTCTCGTAAAATGTCGGCCCGGCACGCAGTCTCTCCATGTTGTCTCCCAGACCTAAGGGCCGCAGAATGTTCTGTGAGTCTGGTTTGGACGTCTGAAGTGGTGTCAGACAGTGACTCAGGAACGGGTCAGCACGCACTGACGCTACATTGCTATCAAGGCCTTAAAGGACCGTACCTGGGTGTCTCCTTCATCTCTGCTCATTTTCTGCAGATCACACACAGTTTACATCACAAATAACCATGTTGACAACCGTGCTGCTGTGTTTGAGAAATTAGTTTGTGTTTTGTCTACGGCTCCAGGCAGCCGGCCTGACAAGCTTTCATTCATTTCTATGCGATATGAAAATCTGTCAGCAGAAACGTACTCAATCCATTACAGAAACTCCTTGAGTCATATTTGTGTTTGAGGGGAATTTTAAAGAATGAGATCAAACACGGTCATTTATACCTTGTTGCATGATTGCACACAACTAAAGGAATATAAATAATTCAATACAAAATATATATGACCATTCTATCATATTACCACTGTGTGTGCACATTTCTGCAACCTTACAACAAGTCATGTAGAATTAAGAGGGTAGATAACTATTTTAAAATGCATGCTACATGTTTTTGGATTACTTTTGTGATGTATTTTTCTGCCCTTCAGGCAACCAAAAGATTTATAAGCTGAATATTGAAACGTGCTTATATTACATAATCCAACCATCATTGGTCGAAAAGAACAGTATTGTTGCAACACAGATGTTTCAGAAGAATGTGAATCATAAGATCCTTTAAAGATAATGTAATGGGAACAAAATTGCTGAAAATTAGAATATGAACACATGAGAACTAACATTGAATTTGTTTGACTTCACATAGAACACTGACAATATCCTTAATTACCCTTAATTACGTCAGACTAATCGTCTTCAGTGCATTCACGTCTTCCCTGCCTTAGTGGGGGAACAAGTGTGTAACAGGTGACTTCAGCTATGCCGTGGTAATGTCAGGTGTCAAATCCAAAATGCCTGCAGACATTGCATTGTGTACAACCTTTAGTTGGTGTTGGGTCGTGGTTATCTATCTCACACGACTCTGCTAACAACGAGTTCAGTTTGAATTCTGAACAAAAAGAGATGCGCTCTGGTGTAGAGATGAAGTTCGCCGATAATGTGACCTGAGAAAGTTTTACAAGTCGATTCTACCACCAAGTACTTTTTTTTCCAGATGGTTACAAATGGAAAACAATGGCTGCCTGGATCAGTTGATGACATTCATCCAAATTTCTAAAACACAGCTGCATGGTTTGCAGAGCGGCTGCTTTTTATCCAAAGTCTATGTGACTGAATCATTTTCATCCAGAAATGAATGGAAAATAAAGGATTCGCTGGAACGAAGGCAACACAATTTCTAAAACATGACAGCGCGGCTTGCAATTTGTGATGAAAGGAATTGTGATTGATTTTCGTATCGTATGGAAATGAATTGGAGAACAATGGCTGCTTGAGGTTGTAGTTGCCATACAGTACAACAGCCTAGGTTGCAAAAAAAATCTGCTTGTAATGCAAAGCACATGTGATTGATTGATTTTTGTACCATATGGAAATAATAGAAACCAATGGCTGCCAAAAACTGTATAGCATGCATTTTAGAATTACATTAAATGTAGGCCTACTGTACATGTTAAGTAGACAAAGCTCATTCCCATAGTGATAGTATGAAAACTATGAGAGGGATGTAATGTATCAGTGGTCTCTTCATATTTCTGCTGTACTTAAAAATGAAAAACATGGGGATCGTTTGATTTTACAACCTTTACAGTCATATGTCACGCAAGGAGTTACATTTGAAATACTTTTATCCTCAAAAGCCCAATCCATCAATCTACACCAGCAACAACCTGATTGTGGTCCCACTGGTATCAGAGGAGGAAAAAGTTATAATGTAATCATGCATCTGAAATTGCACTAAATTTTAATGTGATTAATGACACAGTCGCCTCATAAAGTATTCAACCCCCTAACTTTCTGCATATTGTTCTCATTATACTATGTACCAATTTTAATAAATCATAACGCACTCACAGTGTGTTTATAATGGGCTTTTGATGCAATGCCTTATGAGCAACACTTCAAGTAATGTGTTGCCCTTATTTTTTCTTTCACCGCAAATGGGATTAGTTTCTGAGTTCCTGCACACTCTAAAATGGGTTTGATAGAGGTTTGTATGAATCTGAAGAGTCTGTGTGTGTCTGTGAGTGTGTGTGTGTGTGTGTGTGTGAGTGCGTGCATCTGCTCTTGTTGTTGTGTAGCGAGGCCTGATGGGAGTCCAGGTCCGGGGGGTACAGCTCTAGTTAATAATTCAGATGAGGCTCATTACCAAGGCAGCACAGATCTCTCTCTGATTCCACCTTAATTGCAGGCAGGATGTGCCTCTCAGACACTCTCTCAAAGTCACTCCCCCTCCCGTCTGCAGCTGCAAATGACTACCACACACATACACACACACATACACACACACATATCTCACCAGACCCCACCACGGTGCAGCAGGTCCCCTCTCTGAGATCAGGGCTGGAGCAGGTGAATGGGCATTTGGAGATGAGTAGATAAATCCCACTCAGAGATTATGACTACACAGTATCAACTCTGAGGGCCACGCACGTGCTCATATTATGAGTCACTTACAGTTTTAATCAGATCTTCACAAGAGATTTTCTGCTGTTGGAGGGGGGGGGGGGGGGGAACTCAACAAACTAAGATTGATGGCAGGTAATCAGTTGGAGGACAGCCGCTCTGTGATTAATGCTGCTGGAGAGTGAAGCTCTCAGCGCCACACTGGATGCCCTGGATCACGGCTTTTCAACCCCAACATTTCTGTAGAGTCGAGGAGGGGCGTGTACAAACATGAGAACTGCTGCTGCGTCGCAAGTACTATCACACTCGTGTTGCATTTAAATAATACCCGAGTATTTCACAGTGAGTTTACCGTTCAGCGATTCCCCCACAGGTGATTGTACCAGATGCCAGAATTAAATTTAGTCACACTGAACATATAGTCAATATAGTCAATGCAATGCCTATGGTGGTGGGAATGAGAGTCTCCTCCGCAGATGGAGTATAATCTGACCTGCCATAACTTATCAATATCTAAATACTTAAACATGTGTTGGTCATACTGAGGTAAGATTTATGTGAATGAACAATATTGTATCCACACTGCTGCTGAGGATAGCCTTTGCACAGCTTGCACTCATAGAAACAGTAATCAGCTGTAGCCTGTGATTGTCAAGTCAAAGATGGATATTTGCTTGGAGATGGTATTCCTGCTCTTCAAATCCATCCAGTCATGAAAGGTGGACCTGTGTTTTTCACCAGGGAGTTTTCAGTATAGGGTTTTTTCGTTTGTTAATAATGCGGACACGAAGCACAGTGGATTCTCTGAGTTAGAGTTCTGACATAGTTAGAAAGAGGAGCGGGAGTTCAGTGGACCTGCCGCCCACTGAGGTGAGAGAGCTTTCAATGTGCACTCACTGGGTCTTCCTTTTTAAGTGCTGCAAGCAAGAAATGTTCTCAAATGGAGTTTGATGAGGGCTTAAACCAAATAGATTGGTTTGATATATTCATATGCTTGAGTCTCAATGACAATGCTGGTATACTGATGCTAGGCAGGTTTAACGTTGACCCTATTAACCATTTAACCTTAGTGTTATATAATTGCAAATGCAAGACAAGTGTTTATCATTGCAGGCTATAGACTATAAAGATGGATGACATGGAAGCTCCCAAAAGTAAAGCCAAAGAATATGGATTTCCCCCTGCTTGCTGGCTGGCTACAGTATAAGTCCTAAACGGTGTATCCTGAATGTGAATGAATAGGAAATGGCCTAACGTCAAAGTACATACATTTATTTATCTGATGCTATAAATAGGGGATGAAACGTCAAATTTGACGGCTAAGTGGGTGAATCAGCACAACCTCGATAGTGTGGCTCCACTACTCTGCAGAGTTTGGCTCCAAATGCCATTAAATTATTTTTTGTACAGTCGGAGGAAGTGGAGACTCAGTTCTAAATCTTTATACAGTCTCTGGTATTAAACATGTTCTGGATGAGTTAAGCATTTGTCCAAGTGATGGCAAATTATCCCGAGGGAAACATTAATGTGAATCACTCAAATATTTGTCAAAACCTTCAAAGCAGTAAATGTCAACATTCAAAGTAATGTTTGTTCAAAATTACTTTTATTTATGATGCCATAACAATCCTTTATTTTTGTCAGCATGGAACTTTGATTTGACACAGCATTGACAGCTACAGTAACATAACCTAATTGTTTCAGGTCCCTTTGTATCACCACTGCCACAAAATAAATTCACTACGTTCATGTCCCAAGATTTCCCACAGCAGAGTTTGAAGCTTGGTGGTGTAAAATGTCCTCCTATGACATTAAGGTGACATTTTTATGAATGTAACGTACCCAGAAATGGAGCAGAACAGGGAGACTTATTGTATATAGCAATTTGTGGTATTGATTTTGATCAAATCTCATGAGCACACAGTCACTCAGTGTGGTGAGCTGAAAGAAAAAGGTTACTATTTCCTTTTTTGGGAGGGGGAAATGAATGTTGCAATAATTAAAGAATAACAGAGCATATTTGTGAAAGGCTAAACTCCATAATTCAACAGTGCTATTAGTCACCCTTAATGCCTATTGTTCTCAGTGTAGTTTAGGTTCTATTCAGCAACACTCATTTTCCTGCGATTGAATCCATTTTCATTACAGACGTCTGTAATTGGACTCAGATCGTTGTTGATAAAACCCCGCAGAATATTAAAGCCATTAGTGTCTCAATTGCAAGATCATTTGCTGTGTTTCAGCCGGAGCTATTCTTTCATTGTCTTTGTAAAAAGTCTGTTAGAGCCGTCGCTACACCCGCGAAGGTGTCTGCTTACGATGTCAAGCCGAGCCGAGACACAGAAAGAGAACAACATGCCTACTGTTTTATTGTCAGCTCAAAGAAGGGTCAGGGTAGAGTGTTTTCACTAATGAATATTCATCAGCCCTGCGACATATTTGGACAAATTACAGGGAAAGCCTTTCAAGCTGGAGCTCAGTAGAAAAAGTCGTATTCTGAAATTATTAATCAAATATCATTGAACTACTTAAATCACAGATAAGCAAATTTTAATTATTTTAATTGTACAATTGTGCTGCGTGAATGTGTGTGTGTGTCATGGCCTGCTGAGGGCAGTCTAGGAGGCAGACAGAGGTTAGCAGCATAAGACGACCCCTCGGTGGATTTCTGTGTCATTTTGATGAAAATAGGTCAGGATTCAGAGCTTGGCGTTTAGCATTCTGCCCATGTGATGGCTGACGCCGCGCCTGGCGACAGCCGTACCCTCGAATGAACCCCAGACTTTTTTTCCTGTCTCATTGTTTCTCCCCCTCTCTCTGTCTGTCCCTGGGATCTAAACCCAGCGCTGTTGAACCTCTGCCTCAAGTAGAAACATTTCTAATCTGTGGCCATAGGTTCAGTCCACTCCAGTGCGGAGATTCACAATAGACTGCATCTGGTGTAATGTATTTGATTTAGATGTACTTTTGAGTATTGTAGTCCCACTTTCTAGAGAAAGAAAATAGACTATAAAGTTATACAAGGATAATAATTCTGCTGTGGCCAGTAGGGACCTAGCTTAGCATAAGGTCCACAGTATGTTTGGTCACCTCTAGAAGGGCTTGATTTATTATTCTCCCACAGAGCAGGCCATCCTCTCTCATGACTGGCATGCTTTAAAAGACATCTCTCGTAAAGGTGAATTCACTCAGCGATGAGCCAGTTCAATGTTCAGCTACATCTGAGCCGGGGCGATTAAGTCACAGGAACCAACTCTGGCATGTGGAGAATCGACTGAACACACACACTGGGTAAATATAAAGCTAACAGCGAGGGGAGATAAGTGAAAGAACTGCTGTGAGGTCAGGTCTGTTAAGTGAATTTTCTGATAAGGTTGATTTGTTTCCCATTAGATTACCCTGACAGAAGAAAAGGTTGTTTCATAGCCTTCAAAACACGCTCGACTGAGAATGTGTGGCTCTCTCTGCCGGCCATTAGCAAACAGCTCATTTAACCACGATTGTGGGACTTGCCGCTATTGAGCTAACACTCGTTTCTGCTCTGCTTGCACCAGAGCGCTACAACAAGAGCTAACCAAGCTACTGTAGAATTTAGCAAGGTTATAAACAATTTGAATGATTTAATTAATCGTATGACTTTTGTACACATGAAATAGCTAATCGACATATTAGTCAGAAATTTCCCTGAACACATTATTGTTCACTAGAGCATGATTTTGTTTTGCTTTGCTTTTACACTACCTCGCTTAATGTTTGTCGAAGTAATATATCCCATAATCGAAACCACATTGTCGATTCCGGTGAATGAAAAGTGGTCTCAAAGAAAAAATTATATGAAATTATATTTAAATGAAATTTGCTGAGCACTTTCATTCTCCCAAGGGGATGAATGAATGCACGTTTGTACTGTACTTGTGTACTGTATTTGATATGTGTATGATCTTTCTTTTAGTGTCAACCTCAGAAAAAAAATTATATTACTATAATGATATAAACACTATATTTCAACCCCTTATTTTAAGACTCTTCAGATCATAATAATGCTGTTGGCACTGGCCAGTACTTTCATATTTTGGCATTAATAGGATTTTTTATCTTAAATGGCCACTGGCATGGCTTTTTAGTGTCTGTGATGTCTTGGGAAATATGATTATACAACGCAGTGAAAAGCAGATTAACCTATTAGTTGCTGTAATTACGTGTATCGGCCATGAAATAAATAACTAATAATTCCCATGTTCACTTACATGTCAACTGTTTTTTTGTGATTTAATTCTTGCAGATTTGCTAGGAAATCTGCACCAATAAGTCGGACTAACAACTACAGTGCACTGAGCAGTGTTAGGTAACTTGGTCTCATATAGTGTGCCAAAAGCTAGTTATGCTAGGTATTATTTTATGGTAAATGGTTTGCATTTATATAGTGCTTTTCTAGTCTTGATAACCACTCAAAGCGCTTTACAATACCATTCATGGCCATTCACCTATTCACACACACATGTACGGTGCATCTATGAGCAGGATCTTGCCCAAGGACACTTCTGCGTGCAGATGGGGAATCCCTTCTGGTTGGAGAAAGACCATTCTTCTGCCTCAACTACACATTTTTTATAGTTTTTATCACATGGTACATACTGCTAAATAAAGTTATGTTTAATCAATAGGAAACTAACTGTTAAATAAATACACTTATCACGTATATTGGTTGACCAAAGCTATACGATGCACAGAGATTGGTCAATAAGGACCCAATGACAAAGTTTTGCTCCAGAGCCTCCTCACAGTTCAATCCAGCCATGAACATTCACCTATACAGCAATGGAAGTGATCATGTCTGTTTATTCCTGAAGAGAACTCCGAGGCATAGGCACCTGCTAGTGTTACTATTAGGTTAAATGTTTGCTCAGCCCCAAAACACGTCTATTATGTTTACTGTCTGCAAAGCCTTATTTGTCCAGTGTCTGTTTCCTTCTTTGTTAGCCTCCTACCTTGTGAACTGTGAGATTGAGCCTCCCCACCTGATTTATTGGCCCTCTGAAAGTCTGACTTCATCAAATCCTTGATACGGCCAGTCATATATACTGTCTATGATGAGTGCCACCAAAGTTGATGTGTGGATTTAATGGCAGCATTAATCTGCCTGTTTAATGGTGTTGTTGAGTGGAAGGTGGCCACGGCAAGACGCGGCACTAAAAGATGAGTTATAGGCCCAGCCGGCAAACGATGAAAGGGCAAAATGCAAAATAGTCAAGAAGTGGAGGAGAGAGGTGGAATTAAACAAGGTCTTTCCTGTGCACTGCGCGGGACAGAGGACAGATCGAGTCCGTCACTGAACATGTGAAATTAAAACGTTTCAGACAGTGCTGTCAAACTTTGCAGTGGGTCGTCACCGGTTATGGCGTTTTCCTAAACGCATGTCTGAGGTGATATTTCAATCTTTGCTGATTCATTGAAAATACTCAATAACTCATCCTCAAGTGATATTTTATAGGATTTCACAAGTAACTTCATTTCTCTTCTTGTCATAGCGGATGAGACTGAAACATGTTTAGACTACATATCACACACCTTCTTTCAGGTGTTTCCCACAACAGTCAACATTGTGGCAGGTTTTTCTCTCAGGTGTTTGGTAATGAGGCCCAGTGAGGACGTCGTCATGTTTAATTGGCTGTGGTTATAAATAAGGTAATGAATAATCAAGAATAAGGATTAAGATTGGGACGATGATAAAAGGTTTTTATCATGTACTATATGCCACCAAGTGTTATCTACCTCTGTTAGGATAAACACCAGTGGTGAAATATTACATTTACTCATTTGTGTGTAGTGGTGAAGTGTAATTAAATATAATTACTCAATTACTTTATTTGGGGTATTTATACTTTACTTTCTGTCCATTTCATACAACTTTATAACTTTCCACTGCATTTTCGGACAATTTATGTGATCATAATTATGAGCTCGTAAAATATGATGCATTTTTATAGATTTAATTACCAAGCAGAATACACAATAGGTGAAATTTGCTCCATGTCAACCAGCTGAAACATCACAATTCTGCTTACCTCCTTAAACATCAGTAATATTAATTGATCATATCATTTATTCAATAGATTATTTTCATATCTGTATTTAATAAAGATTTCAAATACCAGACCTCTAGGTTGTACAACGTCTTTACACTATTACACAACTTCACCAGTTCAAATATTAAAGTTTTTACTTTGCTTCATGTATTTCCAAGCTATATCTGGCTAACTATATGTAAAATAGATTAAACAACAAGTACATGCCATCGTTAGTAATTTATTTTTGTATGATTTATCTTGTGAAAACAGTTCACAAAGATAATTTTGTGGCTGTGGAAGAGTTTTGCCAGCTGATGATGTCGTGACCCTGATAATGTCATTATGATGTCATCAAGGTCAGTTGGGGATCGGGAACAACAGATTTTATTGGAAACTTGCATTTCAGACTAGTTATGTGACACGTTTGTGTTAACAAGGCAGACAAGGTCTAACAAAAGATGGACTCATGGAATTGATCAAGGATTTTAAAGTGAAACACTCAATCGCTGCTCAATGCACCTGGACTTCTATTTTAGAACTCAGGGCTTTTACTTTTAATGAACATTTATAGGTAGTGGTATTGCTAAAGTGCTTATAGGAAAACAACAATAATTTGAATACGTCTTCACTGATTAAAAGGATGTAGATCTCTTGTATAATCATTATCATATGTTGTTGGGAAGATCTTAATCTTGTAAAGGATTTTGACCAGATTCTATTATAGCATTAAGGAAATGAGGGGCTGTATTATTGTATCTGTTTCAGTGGAGCTCAGCTTTACCGTGCAGATGCCGTAACTGAGAGGTTTTTCTTCACTCTATTTAGGATGTAATTTTGAAAAGCCTGGAAACGGTTTGACATGAAAATTGAGCAGTATTGAATATCATCAAAAACAATTTGCAGCTCCACTCCTGAGATATTGGCAGATATGATGTGAGCTGAAGCCTGCAGTCATGAGGCTGATGGGAGGATGGAGGAGGACAGGATGGTCATACAGCACGGTGGGCTCGCGTGACTGTGCAGCATACGGGCCTGTCTGTGCGATACTCACAAGACAAGTATTAGAGACGCAGCGCTGTGGCCTTCCCTCCACTCTGTCCTCGCTCTTCCCTGCATGCCCTCTCCCTTCCCCACTTTCCTTTACCCTCTCCTTCCCTCTCCGTCTCTGCTAATGATCTGCTCCGCCTGTCGCTGCCTGGCTGACTGATGCCCACTGACAGCCCCACTCATGCAGAAAGGCTGTACCCCTCCTCCCCTCCACACATACACACAAACACACACACACACAGTAATGAACTCCTACACATCCCAGCCCAACATATTTACTATGCATATGTGACACACATGCACTATGCACGCCAACTTGCGTAAGCACTCACGGTGAGATAGATAGATCCACATTAACAAATCACGCCCATTTGTTCGCTCATATGTCAACAGACATATATGTAGAGCAGATGACAAACACACAAATAGACCACACTGTATACGTTATCCACAGCGAGCACTCCTCCTCCTCCATACAATAGCACGCTAATGGGGCAACTGACTTATACCATCCATGGCATTTTTATGCAAATTACTACGCGCTGAATTAGATAGAGTCGAGAGTGGCATATTTTAATGAAATTCCCACAGTGTCAGAAAATATATTTTTTGGCTTAGTTGAGGAAGAATGTTTTTGTTTGTGTTGATATAGAAATTAGTAATAAATAAATAATGTCATAAATGTAGCAGGGAATGTATTAGTTATATGAATAATGATTCAGGATTTACATGATAACCTGTGCAACAATTAGTATTAAATACATTTCAACACAACTTTCCTGAGGATTCACATGGTAGGTTCACATTAGTTGGTAAAGTTCACATAGTAGTTTGAGTCCTAGGCTGTGCATTACATGTTTGTTTACACCCTATAAGTACAAGTTATTGACTGATAAAAACACTCATCAGCTGCAACCCTAGTATGTATATTATGTTTAAACATAAGAGATTTAGAGTCACACTGATGGATTATTATTGCTTTAAAAAAAAATCAAATTGTTTCCTGTTAGTTGTTCTTAAGCATTTGTCTTTCCCTTTAAATCAAATTAATAGTTTCTACATCCACAAAGGTCTTTTCACACTGACTCTTATCTGGTTTACTTAACCGATTCTCTGCGGTTTTCTGTTTGAATGAATAAACCACATCCTTGTATAAACCTGCTGGTTTATACAAGGATGTGGTTTAGATTTTACTAAACATAATACAAACGATACTCGATTGGAAACGATGCTCAGAAATAAATCGCAGCCACTTCACAGGTTTAGCCTACTTTCTCAGTGAAGTAATAACTTCAATCCCTTCTTTCATTAGAGCACGCTCAAACACTAACACAGTATCCTCCTGCTGCTCCTGCTCCTAATTACTAATTGGCCCTTACTAATAATAAACAGTCATGCATATGGATATCTGATCAAAATAACTTATTTGAATCAATTCAGGGTAATTTATTCTCATCATTATTCCCAGATTCCCAGGGTGGTATTGATCAACTCGATAACAAATATGTAATCAATCCAATATATCACTGGATGACAATTTATTGAAGTGTGCTCAGCTCAGTCCGCCCGCACCACTTTGCCCTGCCAGGGGAGATTCAGGGAAGAAAGAAATGAGGTCAGTAAGCAATGCTGCGGTGCAGGGCGACACCCCTGGGCTCCCCTCAGTCCCAGCCTGCACATGGCCCACAATCCCCCAGCTGATGGCTAAGCCCTGCCATTACACTCAGTTATGCAAGGCTCCATGAGGCCCTGGCACGGATTAGACCAGGAGACTCGGCCAGGTACTTCACTGCTGTACAAAATAACTGGGCTGTAAACCAACCTTAGAGGTAGAGGAACACAGAGCATGCTGACTTGGTGTGTGGATGGTATTTTTATTTAGTGGAATGTTTTGGAACGACTAATTTATACAGTAAGGCCCACTTTAAAGGTTTATAAGCTGTAACAGAGTCTTTATTAATAAATATTTTATAGATAAGCTATACGTTTTTAATTAAAGGTTTGGGTTGTTAGGTTTTTAAAAGTTATCTCTTTCTGTTAAGTCATTGACGGCCAAATCATTAGGTGCTCACGAGTTACTCGATTTCATACAAGCATCAAGTCAGGTATTAATTAAAATAATCATTCATAAATGCCAATAAATACAAATTCTGCCATTAACACGTTTTCATTAAGGTGGTGCCTAAGTAATTTTTAGGCATGGCGAGCACATTTCAAAAAGGCATAAAAATGCATTTACATGAAATATAATAGGCATCATGACAAATTGTAGAATAAAAAGACCATATAAAAAGAAGTATTTCAAAAAGAGTTACATAGAAAATTAAAGTAAATAGAGCAGTGCATTGTGGTCTGGATGCGCTGTAGGTAAAATTACAATGTAGGAAGACCTGCACCACCACAGGTATTCATGACTAATTGTCTGATAACTCATTAGTAAATGTATAATTAATATTTAATACTAGTTCATACAAATTATAAACCTCCTTGCTGAGGGGAACTGGTGATAATGGTAAATGCTTTGTATTCATATAGTGCTGATCTAGTCTTGAAGCAAAGCATTTTACAGTACAGTTTTTGCCATTCACCCATTCACACACACATTCTTTCTTTCTGAGTGGTTCAGCGTCTTGCCCATGGACACTTCGGCATGCAGATGGGGAAGACTGGGAATGAACTGCTGATTTTGGAAGCAATACTTTCCAAATGGACATTTACACAATGTTCACTGTTGTCACTATTCGTCCCTGATAACCTTTTGGAGGTGGTTTTGCCGATCAGATCACAAAACTGTCCCTAATGCAATTGCATCGTCCTCTATGTCATTGCAATGCCATCACCAAAAAGGACTTTTAATGCAGGTGTGTGAATAAAATGGTGAGTAAATGTATAGAGAGTTAATACATTCTCTGTAACACATAGTAAAATATGACATTAACTGTATCAAACCCCAGAATCACCAGTTTTGCGTTTTGGATGAATGATTATTAATTTTTCAAACTTATATATATATATATTTCTTTTAAATTATAAGAACTTAAGTTAACATCTGGATCAATTAATTCCTTTCAGCATCAGCCAGACTCTTTGTTTTTCTGCTAATTAGCAAATGTTAGCATACTGCCACACTAAACTGTAAATAGTGAACATGGCGAATATTGTACCTGCTAAACATCAGCATGTTAGCATGGTTATCAACATAGCCTTGCAGAGACAATAGCTACCTAATCCTTGCTCATTGGGAGTCTGACTATATGAATAACTGTATAAATGTCATCTGTTTGTGTTTCTCTCTCTCATCTGAGCGACTTCAAACTTGGGGGTTGTTTTGCTGGGGACCCAACGAAGAGCGATGTGAAGTATTTTGGATGAGTGGTCCTTGAGAAAATGGAAAAGTTTGTTAATAGGAACAGGCACATTTCCAAGAGGCAGTCACGAGTGCTGTATTATTTTGCCTTCTCAGACCTCCGACAGTCACTCAAACAATCCAAATTGAGATGGTAAAATCCCTTCTTGGCAAAACTGGGTACAACTCAGGCATATGGAACTATTAAAGCTTGAATCTCTTAAATATTTGGGCAACGTGGGGAAAACCCTTAGCGAAGGGCAGCATGAGGGAGTTAAGAGACATCACTACATTCTCAGCTATGTCTTTGCTTCAAACATACATGGGAGTCTAACCACAAATAAAAGAGTGGAGATGTTACAAAAGATTGACACACAGCCACAGTTAAAAAACCACAACCCATTTCCATTTTGTTTCAATTAACGGGACGGTTTCAAACTCTGTGCGCTGCGGTTGGACGGTGGAGAACAGCCGAGTTACTTCTCAGTTCAAGAAAACGCGACGACACTTAAATGTTCAGGCAGCAGAACTTCAAGCCTCTAATGAAGTTTCTCGTCTGCTCTTTGAAAGACTGAACGCTGCGGTGTACTCCACCCCCCCCCCAGCTACCAGTTTGACCCCCCCTCCCTCTTCACTCACACACACACACACATGTGCAGACGCTGAAATGCACACAAAAAACACACATTCCAGCATCCCCATTAGCAATTCATGAGCGGCGTCTCATTAGACTTTAAGTTTTACCATAGGCCTCTGAAGTATATGGCTGGAGCAGTTATTAATATTTCATAGTCTCCTATTGAGGAGCTAAAAACGAAGTCGACCCGCTTCCGCTACAAAGTGACTTGCGCTCTTCTTTTTTTTCTCGTCTACTTTTTTCTTACCCCCTCTTCTCCCTGTTCGTTAGACTGCCTCTCTCTCTCTCTTCCCCCTCTCCTCACCGTTTACTCCTCTGCCGTCGCTTTTCTCTCTTTAGCTTCCTCGCTTCCGATCCTTCTCTGCCACACAGACCTTAACTCAAACTGACTTAATTGGGCTGTCTTTGTTCTGGGAAATGTGGGCATACCTTCACCTTCTCCCCGGCATAGAGAGAAAAGAGAAGTAAAAAGTGGTGGAGGAGGGGGAGGAGGAGGAGGGGGAGCGAAACAACAGAGGAGGAGTATGGGAAAACGACGGAGGAGAAACCTGAGTGAACCCTGGTTGCTCCATGAGTACTCCCTGTGCCACGCTCGGGTTAGGGGGGCTCTGGGGGGGGTGGGGAGACGGAGGATGGGATGATGTTCGCTTGTGTGATTGTGCGAGCGCAGAGAGAGAGAGAGCGGCGGATGATGGGGAGGGGAGTCTTGAGCGTTCACTGGGTGTCTGTCAGACTGTCAGACAGGAGCTCTGCCCCCGAAACAAACCCATGCATGAATAAGTCAATAAAGACATGTCTGTGCTTTGTGTGTGTGTGTGTGTGTGTGTGTGTGTGTGTGTGTGTGTGTGTGTGTGTGTGTGTGTGTGTGTGTGTGAATGAGACAGAGTAAAGGGGGTGGAGAGGGGAGCATCAGATGAGGATAAGGGTGACCAGGGTGATGAGGCTTATTGTTTCCCAGTGTCTGTGACAATGAGACAGACTCCACATTCCGGCACAGTGAGAAACAGACTTCGAGAAAACGGGAGGACGAGTGATCAAAACCAGAGGATGAGAGAGGAGTGCTTTGAATTGGTCGGGACAGTTACAGCATGTTTGCACATTGCACGAAATTGGTTGGAAGCAAGTATGTGGGAATGTGCTGTGTGTGTTAGAGGGGGTTACAGATTTGCAAACGCCTCAAGCTGAGACCCGACTCATCCCAACTGGAATCTCTCTGTTCTTGCTGAAAGTAAACCCCAAATTTATCATGTGGCATTTAAAAAAAGGTCAATGGGAGCAGGATCAGTTTTTACATCAAAATATCTAGTTTTAATACACATGTTCTATCTCTTTATTTTTAACATAGTGCTAGTCTTCAGGGTTGTTTCTCACTCCTGTCCACTGTGGTGCCTTGATGCTGGTTGGTACAGGCAGAGCAGGAGATGTTGAACAATTTGGAAGAACACGATTTTTGTCAGTTTTTTAACCTTAGACCTGCTTTTAACTTTAACTAACATGAAAGTTGCCTCTTGTATCCGGCGTCGATTGGGTTCACACTCAATATGCATCACGCTCTCGAATGGGAGGCGCAGAGTAACCGCAGTATTGTGGAAAGTTTTAAAGAAAACTAAAAGACCCGCAATTACCCACGTCTGTGCGATGTGTCATCGCTGCAGCACAGTTACAAACATGCTCGACAAATTAGCTGGCGACACATCAGCAGGCCGACCATTTTAAATAAATTAAAACTGTTTCAGTGGAAAATGTCGGGTGCCAATGGTGTGTTGTGTCCACCAGTCATCAGTCGCCTGAGTTGGCTACGGCATTTGTTTATCAGCGGACCACCGAGTCCAATTTTCCATGAGTTAATACATAACTGTTTTGTCATAGTTACTTTTTACATCATTCAACCCAACTATTAGTTCTATACGGCCTGATGTCTCTAGCGTACCTTCTAGAGATATCCTCCAGATAATGTGAAAAAGATAAAAACATTAACATTAGTCATTAATAAATAGATCTTTAATCAAATTCCAATGTTTTTCTGGACTTTGGCTTTGTGCAACCGTCTATCATGAGCGTTTTGTGTGACAGTCAGGTTGGGCACTGCTGATTGAAGAGAGAGATTCATTCACAAGTTAGAAGCCTTGGGCAAAGAAATGAAGTACTTCTGTTTGACCCAAACCCGACCTCAGATTCCTTTCAGACTATTGAATTCACATCAGGTAGAAGAGTTCCAGTGTGTGCAGAGGGTGGCGAGAGGTAAGAGCTTCAGGTGTTAATATATTGTAGCGCCGCAATTATTGCTCCCTTGACACACATGTACACCTCTACGTGACAGACCAGTCGTAGGCAATGAAAAGAATGATTTAGTGAGAGCTGGTGAAGTCTGAGAGAGAAAAAGAAGAAGAAGGCAAAGGGGGGGAGGAGGGATGGTGGGGGAGAGACAGCAACACAGAGAGAGAGAGAGATGGAGGATGGAAACAATTCAGTGTCCTTGGAAACCAACAAGGCTAATTTGAATTTGAGACTGAGGACTTCTTCTCTCTTCTTTCGCCTGGTATGACTTCCTCGTCCCCTTTCTTCTGCGCTCCCCAATCAGTTTAATCTCTCTCCGTTCATCCCTCCCAGATGCTCGCTGTCTCTCTCTCTCTCTCTCTCTCTCTCTCTCTCTCTCTCGCGCTTTCTTTTCTCACTCCCTCCCATCGGTCGTTCATTACGGCTCACTCTCACCAAAGCAGATTTCTTTCCATGACGGATGGGCTCTGTGAAAGCTCATCCAAAAGCTCTGTCAGATCTTCTGCTCAAGTAGTAAAAAGCCGAGAGGCAGGCGGTTCACTCCGGGACATGCGTGGCATTATGGGGTGGGGATTGTGGGAGTCAAGAAGGGGTTTGGTGTCTGGGTACTTAACGTCATTTTGTCAATGCCTGGATCTAGTTGTGGTTGGCCACGCTGCGACCACATTAGCCATGGGAAAACGCTGGCGCTTTTAAGCGTTTTTCTTTTTAAAGATCTCCCTCTTTTGCTCTCACCCCATCAATTTTCCCTTTGCATTATTTCAACAGTCTCTGTGGTTCTGCAACAAGCCTGATGCCTCGCAGGCAAGTCCCTCTCTTTCAACATCTTAACCATAACCCCCTCCAGCCTTTCTCTCCTTACTCCATTCTGCCCTCACTTTTCCTCCCCATCGCTTTTTCTCTCTCTGTCTACGATGGTCAGGTCTCATGGGGGAAGACAGTTGGCAGGATGCAGGCTTGCTGCCATGGCAACAGGATCCCTCCCTCTCCCTCAGGTCTCCTTAGCAACTAGTAGCTTGGCTTTGTTGTAATGAGCCGGCCCAGCATGCCATGCCAGTGAAGCACGAGATGTGTGTCTGTGTGCGTGTGTGTGTGTGTGTGTGTGTGTGTGTGTGAGTGTGTCTGTGTGTACGTGTGTGAGTGTGTGTGTGTGTCTGTGTGTGTGTGAGTGCACACTGTCAGTGAGGGGTTTGACTTCTGCTCAGATGTTAGTTAGTGGTACAGGATAACTTCTGATAAATACATGTATATGACTTCTGGATATGTACACCGCTCCCTTCCATGTCTTCTCTCATCAATTTCACTTTAATTTCCCAGCTTGCATCTGCTGAATGGGAATATATAACCTTGTCTTGGAATAATGAACACTCAGCACATGTAGAGAAGAGTCTGATTAAAAATAAACAAAAAAACTCTTGGCATACTTAAAAATAGCACATCTGCTGAGAGATGTGTTTCTCTTAAAAGAGATTTGAATTATCATAGGGTGTGACCCGAGGAATTGGCATTTTCTGGGGAAAAAAATATTAACCTCAAGTCGCAGTCCCTTGAGTTTTGAAAAATGTCACCAAAGCTGGTCCGAATTCAAAAAAGGACTAATTAAATCAAACAAAACTTTGATGCATTTATTGTCTGCAGTGATTGTGTATGATTGCCATAAATGAGCTATAATGACTTGCTTTGGTATTTGTGGGCCCCAAAGCAGGTGTCAGGTTACTAAGAAACAATTAAAGATTAAACTAATGAGGATCCATTGTGAAAGGAGACAATAACCAAGTTTAACTGATATATAATACAACATTTTGTTTTGATAAATCTTTCTGTCTGAGGTCATTAATCCTGTGATGTTCGTGGCAGTTGATAAAGAAGACGGCACATGTTAAGTTTTAAAGTGCAGTGACGTGATTTTAAAGTCTGGTTCCAGATCTATGAATCGCTGCCCACAACTGCAATTGTATAAGGGAGTGGCAGCATTTCCAACTGCAATGATCTGCAATAGATTATGAATCATATTGGATTAAAATTCGCCACATTAATGATGACAAGCATAGTGAACATGATGCAGTTATCTGCTTACTAGGGATGGGCATTCGATTAAATTGTCTTAATCGATCGTCGGGAGAATTAATGACGAGTTTTCGATTAATCATTAATATTTTTATATTCAAAAATGCACTATTTATAGGCTATATTAAAATGCAGTGAAAATAAAAAAAAACAAATCGTGTTTCCTCATTCAGATCTTTATTACAAGATGAACAAAATATGCGCTGCCGTAATCTCAAGCAGCGGAGCCGACAGCCAGAAACCGGTGCTACTAAACACTAATAATATAAAAAACAATCATGTTAAACAATAACTTAACCACAAATATATAATACTTAGGTCTGACAGGTTTTGCCACATGTAACTCAAAACTATCAAACAAGGGACCTAGTCGAGAAAGCTTCATAAAAAAAACTAGTAACTCACATACAACTTCAGCACCAGCCTACTGATTTGTGTTGAGAAAGATGACATGTTAACATGCTCTGGAGTCAGACGCGAACACAGCCTGGTGACCGTCAGTCCAGCTGCTGAAACAACTCGCTCTGAGAGGACTGACGTCGCCGTGATACACAGGTAGCTCCGTGCTAACTTGGCTAGCCTGGGGAACCTTATTCAATTCACCTTCCACCTGTTAAGTCATTGTCTCTGCTCGTTGTGCATCGCAGCTCCTCCGTGCTAACACCGAGTTGATGCTAGGTTGAGAGTGAGACCGAGAGCAGGACGCGCCGCCATTAACCAGGGTCGGATGTGCGTTCTTCAAGTGGTACATCATTTGAGTCGTGGCCGAGTTGTTCTTAAACACAGCTTCGCAGTGTTTGCAGTGAACCAACTCACTTTTTAATTCTAAATGGTCCCAAGCTAAACTTCGCCGTGACTTCTTCGTGTTTACTTTGGAAATGGTAACACGGTAACTCGCAGGTAACTGAGTAGGTCTGTGGCGTTTTTTTCAAACACTGCCCCCCGTGGTCAAATGTGTAATTACCAAATTTATCGATGAAAAAATTATTTCCTCGACGAAATTCTTAATGATCAATTAATCGATCGTCGATTAATTAAGCCCATCCCTACTGCTTACATTATAATGTCCATTTAAAAACAGCCCTCACATACCCAGATGTATGCTGACAGAGCTACTGATGGCTTCAGTCGACCCTAGACTCCTCAGGTTGGGAAGCAGTACCTCTATGTAGTGACTACAGCAAAATGGGTGACAAAAATTATACTTTTAAAATTATAAAGGCATTGATGGACAGTCTCATAGTCAAACTGGGGGCTATGTTTGTGTAAGTATATTTCCTGGTGTTTTGCTACTGCAATAAACCTACTTGTTTACCTATACTCAGTCGCCCCTTTCCATGAATCAGTGAATGGTCAGCATCTGAAAGAACGGAAAGGAAATGTAGCATTTATAAGGTGTGACTTGGGAAAGACCCTCGGCCACTAAGGCCAACGAGAGCAGCAGTCTCAGCAGTGAACTTGAGAGACTGTCTTTCTCCTAGCAGTTGAGTGTCGATGTTGTGTTGCTGTAAACCGGACACATCAGCTTAACAGAGAAATACTGTCCAAGAAAAGATTTAGTACCAAATATTGTAAAGAAAATACCAACTTCATTTGCCACAGGCCTTGTTCTTTAAAATGTATTTTTGGCCTTACAGAGTCACACTTACAAGAGGTGTTCCCATAAATTACAGTATTTGATCAGAAATTCATAATTTATTTTGATGAATTATCCAAACATTATCCTGCTAACACAATGTCACACTAAATGAAAATAAATAAACCAAACGTCCATCCTGCTTGACCAACAGGAAGATTTATATAGGTTGGTAGATCAAGCAAAGGTTTGGAGGCAGATATATCGAGATTTTGAGCTCTGATTATGAATTAATTTTCTGTATATTATATACAAACTAATAATGAATAGTGTTGAATACTAACTGTCATTATTTGATGTTTTTTGTGCAACCAAGTGCAAAGGTGGAAACGATTTGAACTGTTAGGGTTTGGGTTGTTATAGTAGTAGTTATTCTTGTAACAAGCTGCGTGGTGTTGTTTGGCGTTTGTGAGTGTCTGTGATGTCTCCAGCTAAAGTCAACCTAACCTTTCTTATTAATGTGCCATTCAGAATGTCTTAACCGGTGTTTCTGCCAGTGTATCAGCTTTTGACTGTGGATCAGTGAATTTGTTGGAGGTGTCGCACAGCGTCAGTGTGCTGGATGGATGTGACAGCTGAGTGTTGAGGCGGGTGGTGCGCCCCTGAGACCCGATGGCAGGTGTGATCAGGCCTGTTTGTCAGCTTCTCCTTTGGCTCCCATAGGTGTCACAATGCTCCACCTGGCGTGTGAAAGCTCCCGAGGGAGGGAGACATGGGGGTGACTCCTTTTTATGAGTGTGAGTCAAAGGTGGAGGTGACAAACTACATTTACCATTGTTCTCCAAGTTCAGAAACTGGCTGCATCAAGCATACATGATATTATAGAAAATGGTAGTAAAATAGCCAAAGCTTATCTTAAATTAGCCAATTAATTATTATTGTAGGTAAAAAAATGGAATTTTGGTATTAATCATTTAGCTATTAGGGTAGTTCACAAAGCTTTTCGCTAGCAAATGGGCTGAACAAGACTAGTTTGCTGTCGGTCTCATTTGCTATCTTTTTCCTCGTGAAGTCGCCCGATAGCTAAAAACAAAAGAACAAAAAGTGTGAGCATTTTTATTTGTCTGATGCTCCAGATGGTTTGTTACACAGCACCATCTGGAGAGGCTTCATGGGAAAGGACAGGTGCTTTCCAAAAATACTCAGTATTTGATTGGATGAAATATCTCTCTATCATTGTCCATCGCAGTTTTCAATTCAGCTAACCTCTTTAGGACAGTTGCTTCTGACTGTCATCATAACTACAGCAACTTTTCCACTGGTCAAAGAAGCCACTAACACCCACTAGTATTGACCTTTATCTTTATTCACTCCTGGGTAAAATAGCTCTGCAGTAGAATAAGGGTTTTATCTGATCTGGCACCCAAGGAAACAAGACACCCAGATGAACGTGCTCATTTGGCACAACAAGGTGGGCGAGTGCCTTGGTTTTTGGTTTGTGACTTCAAAAACATAATGCATTCGGGGAATAATAAGAGAAGCATACTTTCCTACTTGAAATGGAAAAGGAGTCAATTGCCTTTTTTCAACTGGTTAACCTGAATTAAAAACCTCTGTATACCCACTAATGTCGGTGTGACAGAAGTTTATTACAGGCCCGTTGCTGCCAGTGTTTCCTCCCTCATTTGGCGCTGATTGGTCAGAGCCACTGTGGTTTGGATACAAATAGCTGGAAGCTTAGAAAGATGGCCTCCTAATGTGTTAAATCTCGCTGCCTCGCAATGTTAAATGGAAAAAATAATCAGTAAAATCAGCACTGAAAGTGACCAACTAAGTAAAACTTCAGGTATATTGTTTAATTCTCCGGTTCAGTATTCAGCTTGCTTGTAGTTATTCACAAAGAAACAAGCAGAGATTCTTCAAACCAACAGAATTAAGCTGGGAAGGCATGAGGGAAAACATCTCTTATCTATTATTTTGCTATAAAACCAGTACAGTTATGATATCTGAGAATATTATTCAAATTAGTGAAAAGATCAAGACAGGTATCATTCTATTGAATTAAAAGTCCAAACTTTTAACCAGCAAATTGATGACTTAAGTGCTTCATTAAAATGTAAATAAAGTCCTCGAACAGGACATAGCGGTGTCCCCCCCCCCCCCCCCCCCCCCCCCCCGGTGATCGTGATGTAAGGAAAGGCAACAGAAAGGATGCACCAGTCCTGTCCACTCTGAGTCCATCAGTCTCCACAGAGATGACTGTGGCCTGAGGACCGGGCATCTCTGGCACGCAGGGAGGATTTTCCGATCCCCTGCCCTGCTTTCAGATGCTCGTTAATCTGCCGGCTCTATTTTTATCTGCCCTCTTCTCCCGCCTCCGGGCTCTCCGCCTTCACTCACTCCTTATGTCCATCCGCAGAGGGAGAGGCTGCCTCGGCAGCTCCAATTAGAGGCCCCTCCGCTGGGGACTTGGCTTGCTGTCCGCCCCTGGCCCCTCAGGCTCACTCCTCGTCTACCTTTCTCAGGTTAGCCCCAGACGACGCCTCGCTCCCTGCCTCTCCTCCACCTCCCTTCCTGTCTGCCTCGCTTCTCTGCCTTTTCCCCCTGAGCTTGGAGCTCCACGGGGAGTAAGGGGGGAGTGGAAGGCTCAAGTCCCTCAGCTGTACTTTGAGGAGAAGCTAACTAGTGCACCTTTTAGGAGGCGGCCTCAGTACAACTACTTGAGACACTAACTCTGATCAAGCTGTCACAGCTACTGCCAGTGTACACCTGAAACTGCTGCTGCTAGTAGTAGAAACACTATCATAGGTAGTTATAAAAAAGCATTCCTTAAAGATGTTTTGATGAGGTTTGTGGTTCTTTTAACACCATCATGATTTAAAGAACCACCAATTAAAACACTTTACAAATATATTTCCAGATTTGTTCCGACACAAAAGTTCTTTGTTGATTTTTAACATTCAGTCTTTAGTCAAACTGCAAAACACATCATCTTCTAATTTGGTATTTTCTGGTGCAGGTTATACAGCAACAAAACATCTCTAACAATCTAAGTAGTTGTATCACTTTCAACTTTCCACACTGTGTCTGTCATGGTTTTTAAAAAGCTGCAGCACAACCATGTATGTGAAAATGTGACTGCACATCTTTATTGCAAATGATTGGTCTGTGCCTTTGCTGGGCTTATTTCCAAACATGTTATTTTGTCTCGCAATTGTCCCTATAGCTACACTATTTGTCTGGATGCTGTGACCTATTATTGTCCTGCAGTCCACCAAAAGGAAAGCATTTTTCCCAGCTTAGCTCCCACCCAAACTCTGCATGCTCACACCTTCTCCAACCCCATTAATCCCTCAGCCTCCCACTTCTTTATTTCTCTTCAAAGAGACAAGCGCTGCCTGTGACATCAGTCACAGGAAGTGAATCTTTAGCGTTGACTAATTTCCATCGATTGCCTCCAGACAGGCTTAGCAGACGAGACCCATTCCCACACAGAGCCTGGCTGCTCTCATTTAAGTCTCCCCGCCTGCAGAAAACGCTCCACAATGAGCGCAGTCAGTGCTTTTATCTTCTCCCCCACTCCTGCTTATTATCAAATAAATGTGCAGCATAGAGAGATACCCATTGACAGGACCGTGCATAATGACTCCTGGCTGTGTGAAATGGATTAATAAATAATGGTTGAGCAAGGAGAGAAAACAGCTTTGCCTCGTCCCACTACTTCTCGACAAGGCGGCTGAG
This sequence comes from Limanda limanda, assembly GCF_963576545.1. Taxonomy (NCBI): domain Eukaryota; kingdom Metazoa; phylum Chordata; class Actinopteri; order Pleuronectiformes; family Pleuronectidae; genus Limanda; species Limanda limanda. The sequence continues at coordinate 3,003,436 of NC_083654.1, forward strand.
AACAAATCCCCACCACGCTCGGCGGAATTGTGCCGGACCACATCTAATGGAGTGCTGCGCGGGATTTAAAACGCGACCCTCCTCTTGAATGTGCCTCGGAATGCGTCATAGATTAGAGGTGGGCTCCTTAAAATGTGAAGCAGAAAGCACTTAAACATCCACTACATGATGTTCCACTGAAACCCCTAAAGACTCCCCTGTAAGGGACGTATCAACAGTTCGGGCCCATTTATCCTGCAGTTTGCATGTTCAAACTCAGTCAAACAGGCACACAGTTGGGCCTGCATATACCAGAGGCCTCCTTGTTTCTAACAAAGCCTCTCCATCCAACCCCTGTCACTGGCATATTGCTTCATTAACACTCTTGGCTTTGTGTATATTGACAGCTTTTTCAAAATGGCAAAGAGTAAGAGTGCTCCTGCCGCCTGCTCTGCACCAAAGGGGCTTAAACAGACTATAAAACCCAAAGTGAGGCTGTGCGTGTGCTCTGACTGTCACTGTATCCCTGTGCCAAAGTAATACGTCTGCGACAAGAGGTGAAAAGGTCTCAATCTCCTTAACGCTAGATTAAGGAGCAGCTTGATCAAGGCGTCTTAAGTGCTTCATTTTGGAATCAGGATCGATAGCCGCTAAGAAGAATTGAGCTAGGAGCTTCGATAGGTAGAGCTGATTGAATAGAGGCTAATGACTTCTCAGAAGCCCCTTAACAACGGAGAAATGTCTCATACTGTCTATATTGCTTGTGTTTTTATTTGAGCTATTTATTTTCCTTTAAATTAAAGAAAAAGGTTCAATCTGTTTCTCAGGCCAGGTTCTCATAGCAGTCAGACAAAGCTCCACGGCCTTGTAAGAGCGTGGACACGCAAACACACAGTACTCTGGTGAAAAACATGTTTTCTATCAGGAGCAGGGACAACAGTGAGGCTGGGATGTGACGTGGACGAGGTCAATCCAGATTTATTTTGAAGGCCTGTGAAAACCTGTGCTTGTTTTTCTTGGCTCCCAATAACTGCCCGACCAATTATGTCTACCAACACCGCGCCCACCCTCAGTCGCCATGATCCGACCAATCCCCACCCTGCCTCTGTGGTTTCAGGGTGAAACCCAGCTGAGGAGTGCCCAGAATTAACCAGGATTAGCCTTGGATTGTCGGGGATTACTCAGGCTGGAGAGGGATTAAGCATGATTGCCAGTTTGGGGTGGGTGGGGGGCGATGTGTGTGAGTCTGTGTGTGCGTGCACATCGAGGTGAACATGTGTCAAGTTGTGAAATACTGTATATATGGTTCCATTTGTTTGATTATAGTGTGTTGTGTGTGTGAGTGTGTGTGTGTGTGTGTGTGTGTGTGTGTGTGTTGGTTTGTCTGTGTGTGCAGTAGTGTCTGAACTAGAGGTGTGGCCATTTCTCGATGCTTAGATGCATCGCGATGAAGACGTGGACGGCTCAGCATTGATGCAGAAACTGAACTTGATCGATTCATGTTTTCCGCAACGTTAATCTTTTTAGAGATGTCCTGCCGCTGCATAATTATAACCACCGCTGCTTCAGGATCAGGACATCAGGGTTAAAGTGACCGGAATGATCTGGATTCATGATCCGACACCATCGATTAATAACTAAATACATGTGGTTATCAGTATTTGTTAGCTGCAGAGACGGGCAGATCAGAGTGATTAGAAAATAGCAGAGGAGCAGAGTCTCTTGTTGATCAGCGGGAATAATGCGCCTCAATGCTGCCAGGCAGGGCCACCGTGATAATGGATAAAGATGCAGCACACAAGTCTAAACTGAATGAATGTCTAATCAATGTGGAGAGGACTGACCACTGTTATAGATGGACTGTTTTAAGATTGTAGTCGGATTTTATAATTGAAAACCTTATTTTTGTTTTGACTCTGTCCAGAGATATGTTGATACAAGTTGTTCTGTATAATTAATATGGAGGCTTTTCTCTAATCTGTCACAAAGCTGTGTCTGGAGAGTCGCTACCAACAGAGAGACAGCAAGAGAGAAACGGGTGCAATGGGTTCAATCATTCTTGTTGCTATGCAACAAACTTGCTAATTTGCAAAAGATGTAATTAATATTAGCTAGCTAACTAGCTAAGAAAAGGGGTCAGTGGGGTTAAAATAATGATAATCAAGAAACTTTGACTTTGCTATTCTGAAAAGGAGGATGAGACACAATGTGTCCCACTAAGGGCAGAACATACAGTTAGTGATCATTTAAAAAAGAATTTTGTAGACAGGGTCTCAATACAAATGTAGGTACGGGGGTGCGGGTCCCAAATACTCATAGTGTAATATAATGTTCAGTCGTAGAGAGAAGTCAGCCTCTCACACTCTGACACAGATTCATCACATTCTGAAACAAAGAACGTGTGTCCCCACATGTTACTTTGTGCGTTCTCTGTACATGTTCAGGTCAAGAGGACACACACAACATGACATTTCTTTTAATCATCACAGTGAGTACAACAGTTGTGTGCTATTTTATGTGGCTCTGGAAGGATCAGAAAAAGTAATAAAGGAGCTGTATTGTTTTTGGATATTTTTTGGATAAAAGTCAGTATCTGCTGCTTAAATTTTGACAATATATGTACTACGACTTATGCTTTACAAAAAAATAAAATACATGATAACTGCTCATGTGCATTTAGTTAAGTCGTATGCTAATTGGTTGGTGAAGATGGAAAAGTCAATGATTGACAAAGAAATGTCAGCCTTGTGTGAAGGCCAGGGTCCAGTGGTTTGCTGAAAGAGTCTCCTACTAAAGGTCTGACTGACTCAGAGCAGCAGACACAACAACGACCCGGCGCAGCTGAGAAATCGGAGGTTTGTTGAGAGTGAAGCTGTGGCTGCAGGACCTCCATCAGTTCTCTCTGCCCGTCTAGAGTGGGCTGCACAAAACATGGATATGGATGAACAATGTGAAGGGTACATTAATGGTAGCCTAGCACATCATCCATATTTAATTAATGTCTGGCAATCCTAACCTATTTTCATATGACGGAGCTTATTTTGTGTTTGGGTAGAGTTAGTTTTAAAAGAAATGCTGCTTTATTTAAATCTATAAATAACTTTCAAAATAAACTGTTTTTTTTCTTTACCCTAGGATGGGCCCTTCACATTTAAATACTTTATATTAACATCATTTTTTACAGTAGCCCAGACTGGACAAACTAAACACCTTTTGAGTTTTTATGAAAACTGAAGGCTACCATAGTTTCTCTTTCATGTTTGAAAGGGGAGGGTGAGGTGAGGGGTATTCAGCTGCCACATGCAACTTCACCACTAGATATCACTAAATTCTACACACTGAACCTTTAACATCAGAATCGTTGACTGTGGCAAAAGTGTAATTTTATGCTTATACATTAATATATTTTTCATTTACTGATAATAAACTAGTGTTGTATGTGAAAACACAATGGGAATTGAAACAATGATCTGTAATGTTATTGCATTTTTTGGTTTGAAATTTGTCACAAAGGACCTCTTACATTACTTTCAAACACTAACTTGAACTTTTCATTGAGACATGAATCATAGGCTGCGACAGAAAATCCAATGCACAGATAACAAGCACTAAAAACTGATGAGTGCTGGTTACGGCTTTGAGTAGACGTCACAGCTCAGACACGATGGAAAAATGAGTGACAGGGAAAAGAGAAGAAACCCAACAGTTTTCAGACTTTTCTCCATCTCTAAGTGTCAGTTTCTTTTATTGGCTGACACATAATTGCAGTGAATCATAATAATAATAATTACATGGTGTGCACTGTAGAGAGTCCACGGTCAGAGCTGCTGGAGGCCTGCTTGTCCTCCGCTGGGCCTGTGGCTGGGCCAGGCTGGACTCTGAGGCTGCTGCTGCCGTCATAGCAACACAAACATCAGGGAAAGAAAAGAAAGGAAGCACTTTCGTCAAATCTGAAATGTGTCTGAATGTTTAAACTGGCAGCAAGTGTCTGGTTATTAATGTCACATCACAAACTGTTAAATGTCAAAAACAATCACAAGTTTTTAAATTGTAACTAAATTGAGAATCTGAACTTGCATTATGTTTATTTTCTTTTTAGGGACATTTATGAGTGTTTGGACTGATGACATTTTGTCTAATGTGTTCTTGAAGAAACAAACCACAAACATTTTACAGCAACCTTTACGTCTCTAAAGGGAGAATATTTTATCCTGGAAAAATTTTGGGTAGCTTACTGTTACTTTGTTCTGAATGCACAACTAAGGGATACATTTCAGAAAAGAATACTGTTCAGAGAGACCTGTTGTGTGAGGGATTTAGTGGCATAATTTATCATTATGCAGTTATAATTTAGTTATAATTTAATAATAATAACTATAATAATAACCTATGAGGACCTTCAGGTAAAAGTCCCTCTCCAGAGTTAGTGTTGGTCATTTCTGGGTTACCGCAGAAACATGATCCTACAACATGGTGTACTCTTTGCAAGAAGACCTGCTCCTCATGTAAATATTAAGGGGACATTCGAATAAAAACACATTGATTCTTAGTTGCAGCCTTTTATACACTAGTGAAAACGTAATTAGGAAAAATTCTGAATATTATATTCACTGCACACGCTGGACCTTTAACATGCATAAAGTTGGCCCATCAGACTTCCAGCTCTCCTCAGAAATAGTAACATTAGGTGGTGATGATGTCACTATCGATTCACTCTGCCCATGGTCCTGACCATGGTCCTGACCCCAAAGCTGTGATTTTTTTATTCAGTTGTGTATGGATCCTTTGATTTGTTGAAATTATACGTTCATACATTTTTCCTTGCCTTTTAAAAAATGTGCAAGAATATAGTGTGTCGACAGATCTGTTTGTCCTCGGGCCATTAGCCAACCAGTGGACTGATGATCCCCGGACTCTGTAAAAGCAGCACTGTGTCAAGATCATACTCAATCAGTTTTTATGTGTGAAATACAGGAGTGGAGACGGATACAGAGCAGCTGGTTCCCTGTAGAGGAGCCGGGTGGATGTGAGGCCAGGTCTAGTCACCGTTTGCACTGCAACAGTCCATCTCCTGCTGCATTAGCAGAAAGGCAAAGGCTGAGAGCAGTGGGAACAGGCTTCTCCACTTCAGAATCAGTCTTTCTGACAAGTTAATATGTACACTGAAGCCCAGACGGGCAGCCCTGTGCCATTGAGGGCTGAGACGACGCAGGTTTCATTCCAGCCAAAGAGTATACTGGAGGATTTCACTGAGCAGCTCCTCCACTGTGGCTGACACTGTGCTAATCTGTGACATCTCCTGCGACATGGCCTTTGATTGCTATAATAACCTGGAGTATCCACATCACATGTGATGTTCCAATCCTGCAAACAAGTCAAGCTGATATATGACCTTTCTTCAATTAGACTTACCATTATTTGTTGTCTGCCACAACTGTTGAAATAACAAAAAAGATATTACAAAAAAATAAAACACTAGCCCAGTTGGCAGATTATGACACTCTAATTACACCTTAAAACTACAATTTTCAAAGGAATCAATAACTTTACTCAGAAGCTCAGCTCAATGTACAATAAAAGCCAGCATTGTGTTTTTTGTTAATTTGCATAGTATGAAAATGGCATAGACATATTGAATCAACTCCAAATTTGGTATACAGTCTGGTTGGACTGAAATTGACAATTCAACCATAGAGCAGCAATATGTAAATAAACATGGCAATCAATCAAACCTAACAAATAAAGAGGCCTGACAAGAAATTGGCCATAACTCAAGTTGTCTTAGAGGAATTATGATTAAACTCAGTGAGGACATCCAGCACTTTTATTACTAACACGCCAAATGCTTAAATTATACTTCTCAATCAATCAATCAAACATACCGTTCGAAACTGGATCCATAGTGATTGATGCTGGATCAGCATCATAATAGAAACTTCCATTGCATTACCCATTTTCTCTTTTTATAAGTCATAAACTCCAGTCTAAGTTTTTTCTTTTGCTGATCCTTTTTTGGAGAAAAATATTCATAAACAGCACTGGAGTAGATGTTTTCATCAATGAGCTTCCCAATGGGTTTACTATATGCTAGACAAGATAAGATGTTGTTTACTACTACTTTGTTGAATTTAGAATTTGTTTTACAGATACACAGTGATGATGAAACCAGTGTGTGATTGGTCTCACTCCTCTAACCAGAATTAAAATAGTTGGTTTGACTTTGTCAATAACGAAATCCGCATCTTAATGTTTATTTTTGGCCAATTAAATTGATTCCTTCTGTTAGTTCAGAACTCGCAAATAGCCACATTTCTTTCTGTTACCTTGTTTTGTTTTCTTTATTGTTGCACTTAGCCACAAAACACTGTGTATGTTGTTTATAGTCAAACACTATAGAGAATAATAACATCCTTGTATATGTTTATTTGGTCTATTAGGTTCATTTATTTAACTTGCTGTTATTGGCTGTTCGCTAATGAGTACTTATAGTACATCTTTACCAGCTTATTGTGGCTAATTGTTTCCTCAGCTCTCGCCACAGATGCCACGGGCTCTTTTTACCAATAGGTGCTCTAGATTCCATCCCGCACAATGAGACATATATTTACATACATAATTTCTACTAATTTACATTAGTGCTGACAAGACAATATCTTGTGTCTGTGCCTTTGAACCATTGCAGAAATAGAAGCATTCGTGCCACATCGGGTTGGTTAGGTTTAGGGACAAAAAGGACATGGTTACGGTCGGGGACTGATTGTTGGTTTGGGTTAAAATGGCAGCTTAGTTTTGGAATGTTTGTTGTCATGGTTATAGGAACTTCTTTGTAGGTTAGGGAGAAATTGTGGTCCTGGTTAAAAGAGACCAGCATTGGCTGTCTGTAGAAAATGGGATAACAGTCATTTCTGGTGTCCTACGAATTGTAGACCCATCTAACCACCACATAGCTCCCACAGCTGCTCTTTGTCACGAATGCTTTTGTTTTTATTGGGAGGAATAGTCCATAGAGACAGTTGCGTTATAACTAACTTAATTGCTTATAAATCGTTGCTTGGAACTTATTTTTGGTGAGTGAGTTCATAGTGTCAACTTTATTAACAATATTCCGTTCAGCATACCACTGAAACTTGAGACATTCAAATGACTCATAATAGCCTAAATAAATCAAGAAAAGATACATGTAGTTTGGCCACAAAGTGCTTATGGTGAGTTACATTATTTTTGTCTGAACAACAGCTGGGCTAGTGAGTATAGAAAAGAGAACCGTTATCACTGACTGACTTGACTGAGTCAGAGACAGATCATTGGTCAACTCCATGTGATTGACTGAAGTTACACCACTGATTAGAGTGTAAGGCGTAGAAAACAATAGAAACATAAAGACTCATTGTACTTGACAACAGGTTCGTGAGCACAGACAGTATGAGAGACATGAATGACTAAAATCATCTGACACCAGCCAGAATTCTGATACAATGCAACGGTATCATCAATATGTTAATTGGCTTATTATGCAAACTAGCAGCATTTAGCAAGTTTACAAGCAAGATTTAGCTTTAATTGTTTCAGGTGGTTCCACATCAGTTTTCTTCTACAGCCCATCCATTGTACTGCACACTGACCATGCCTCATATTATTCTATTGACCCAGCCTTGTTCCTTAATCGGGTTTTCTTTGTTTAATTATAGTTAGAGCTGAATCACCTCATGCACAAACTTTAATTTGCCTGGCAGATGCCTGTAGTGGAGTGATGCGAGAGAGGGGTTTCAGTTATTTGGCCTGTCCTCAAGGATTTAAACTAGCTAGAAAATAATTAGTATAATGCCATACACTCCAACAGCAACACCAGCTACATCCTCCAAAACGATCATACATATTCATATGCATGATCGTATTCATATGCCTTTTGCTAATTAGTTAATGATTCATTGGAGCCTTATTGCACTCATGTGTTCAGATACGGGGGCGGACCATTGGAAATCATATTGAGGCATAGAAATTGTAAGATTAGGGGGTGAGTGTCAGCACCACATTCACACTAGGAACGGTTTCAGAAACAGAAATGTCCTTCGAAGCCCAAACACCTACATAAGTTTCATATTATTATATACTAATACAGAGATATGCCACATTATATTATCTACATTGTATCAGCAGGTGAAGGAACAGCAGTTGTGGTATAATTGTTGCTCTGGTAGTTATACAGAAGCTCTCTCTCTCACACTCACACACACAGACACACACACACGCACACACACACACACACTAACACACAAGCACACTGCTGCTAATCACAGCTTGGTACAGGTAGTGAGGCATTGGGACTACTGGTGATTGAGCCTCCCTGGTGGATTGGAAGCAGGAATCTGACAGATTCAGATAAAAGGCTGTTTGGAGTTGCCTGCAGCATCAAACAGCATCAACCCTCCCCTCCCACACTCCCATCTCTCCCCCCACAATCACCTCCACTCTCTTCATTTCTCCCTCTTTTGGTTTACTCAGTTGCCATGGCTACGCCCAGCCAGAGCCTTCACATTGAGGAGGAACCTGTCAGGGTGCCGCTCTCAGATCACCTGATGCAGGTCGCCTCCACTGGCGGCCTCTTTCACACAGCGTCATCGTTCAATTTGGCTTTGATTAAGTCTGTGCTCCGTGGCGTGGCGCAGCTGAGAAGTGAAGTCTGTGTATTTTGTCGGCAAACGTTGAGCATGTGCAATTTTGCCGACCTGGTTTTTTGGAGTGGACCCTTCTGAATGGTAGCAGCAAAAAAAAACCACCTCTCCTTCCTATCCAATTTCCAAGTCTGTGAAGAGCGATCTAGCCAAAGCAGTGTGATTTGAATAGAGGACGGGATGAAATTACCTGTTTGGAGTCATGCTGAGGGGATGGGTGCATGTGGAGGGGGCTTTTCTACACGAATGAGAGTAGTAGCGAGATACCAGACTGATCTGAAACCCACTTAAAGCTGAATTCCCCCTGTAAACATTTTGCCAGAAACCTATTACCTGATGTTGTGGATGCTGTGCTTTTCATAGTAAGCTGCAACAACAAAGAGCCGTCACCTCTTTCAGCTGGCTGTCCAGTTCACAGCCATGCGGCTCTGTACGCTGCCAAAGTAAGGAGTGGTGGAGGGGTACATATGCTAACTGTATAGATTGCGCTGTAGGGTGAAATATAAGCTGGCCCCCTACTGAACACAGATTTGCATCTCCTGCTGGGTTTTTTTTCCTGATATTTTCCCATCTTCCATTCAGAATGAATGACTGATTGAAAGAATGATGGGAGGGGGGAAGGATGGAAGTTGTGTAAGGGGATGAGAGGATGGATGTGGAGAGAGGTAGAGAATGAACAATGTCGTGATCAAGAGACGCTGGGACTCAGAGAGGGAGATGAATGGGGCCGAGAGCTGGAAAATTGGACAGGAGGCGGGGGGTGAATGAAGATAGAGAATGGCTCGAGATATCGGGAGACAGAGATTGTGAGCTATGTGCAGGTAATAAACAAGGCAGAAATAGATAGATATCTCGAGGGAGAAAAAGGAAAAGTGAGCGATTGTGTGCGTGGGGGAGAAGTTGTGGGCTGGGCTGGGGGGGGTGCTTGGTTTCTCCCAAAAGAGAAGCAAAAAAGAAGCAAAAAAAGGTAAAAGAGAGTGAAAGAAAGTGAGGGCGAGAAAGCAATGGGCGGAAGGCTGGCGAGTGTGTGAATAATGACACAAACAGGAACGATTTGGATGAACATGCTGTACTTAAACTAACTTGGCCAGCTGAGAGGATGTGGATCCCTGCTAAGCTCTCCTTTAGGCCGGCTCAGATCTCATCAGCTCACTCCAGGTTGGCACTAGCTTCAAATGCTGCTGCAGAGCCTTGGATTAACTATACAGCCGTCACTCAGACACTTAAACAGGGGTCTGGAGAGGCTTATCCCAGCCCCCCACCTCCCCCCCCCCCCTCACCGACACCCATTCTAGGTTCGCCCACAACTGCCACCCCCCCCCCTTCAAAGCACCTATAAGGAAGACTTCATCATAATGCCACCGTTGCCTCAAGTTATGTTGATTGTGCCATGATTTTTAAAAGAGGTTAAATGAGCATGTCCCTCCCCTCCTGCCTCCCCCTGTTTACTCTCCCTCTATTTTATTCCAGGCCTATGTGTGAGTGTTTCTTTTTTTCATTCTTGTGCTCTTCCAGAGCTTCTCCTGCCAAATCAACCCCCCCACCCTCACTCGAACCCTCCCTCCCTCCCTGTGTCTGGCGGGATCTCAGGCTCTCATATTTGGAGGCCCTGCAATCGATACAGGCTGTCTGTGATTGGGTTGCCTCGCGTGATTAATTTCTGTAACCTTGGTGATGGTTTGATGTGGAGGCTGCACCCATGTCCATATTATGACTCAGTGAGCGCGTGTGGAGAGGAGAGGTTGGTCAGGGGAGGTATCGATTGGATCCTTTACTCTCCCTGTCCTCTTTGCTCTCCCCTCCGTCTCCCTCTCTTTCTTTATCCATCTTTTTTCTCACTTGCCATGCAGCTCTGATAGTTTTGCCATAATTTGAAATGACTTTGTGTTCTCAAGAAATGATTATTTAACCCTAAATGTTCCCTTGGGTGTTAATGTTAATCTCTCTACTTCTCTCTCCCTTTTTCTCTCTTGTTACAGAACTCGATCAGACACAACCTGTCTTTACACAGTCGCTTCATACGGGTGCAAAATGAAGGGACAGGGAAGAGTTCTTGGTGGATGCTGAACCCAGAGGGTGGGAAGATGGGAAAGGGACCCAGACGACGTGCAGCCTCTGTAGACAATGGGACTCGCTACCTGAAGACTAAAGGTCGAATCAGCCGGAAGAGAGCAGGGGCTATAGGCCTTGGACGGGGACACGGTCAGGGCGGTGGACCAGCATTGCAAGGCTCCCCAGAGCATGGCAGTCCAGCAGGTAAAGGAGGTGTGGGCATGGGGGGTGAGGAGTATGACACCTGGACGGATCTCCATTCCCGCACCTCCTCCTCTGCCTCCACGCTGAGTGGCTGCCTGTCCCCGATCTTGGCTGAGGCGGAGGCAGATGAACCAGAGGAGGGTGGGTTGTCCTGTTCAGCCTCCCCGCGATTGTACCCCAGCCCCACCAGCACCCGTTCCCCGGCCCTGGGCACTGGGGGCCACTGCCCCACAGTGGAGCTGCCCCAGCTGACTGATCTGACTGGTGCTATCAGTCTCGATGAGAGTGGCTACCCCCAGCCACCACCAATCAAATGCAACGGTTATCCCTATGTGCCTGGACCCAAGGCGGAGGGTTCTTACTGCGGGCCCATGTATGGACAGCCTTCCCTGGGGATGCTCAGGCATCACACTCCAATGGAGACCATCCAGGAGAACAAGCCAGTCAGCTTCCAGCGCCCAATGAGAGGCTACTCAGAGAACAACGCCCTGCAGAGTCTACTCACCGGAGGTCCTGCGTACTGCAACAAAGACACACTACTAGGCCAGGGACGGGAAACACACACACTAATAACACAGGGAACCAATGGTGTTCACAACCAGCACAACCACAATCAGAATCGTAGCCACAATCAAAGCCAAGAGCATGCTCACAATCCCAGTCTACACAATGGCCATGGCTCCGTCCACGACCAGAACACAACCCACCATCAGAACCACAATCAGGGTCACAAACACCAAGCCAGCCTCGAATACAGCCACAGCCACAAGCCCCACCCTGCCCATGACTATGGTGCCAGTCATGAGCATGGTCACAGGAATAAAGTTAACCCCAGCCATGATCACAACCCTCGCTCCAGCCAGAGTCACATGCACACCCACAACCCCATGCCCGGTGGTCCTCCCCCACAGGCTCTCTCCCCACGGGTAAGCACTGACATCCTGCAGCCCTATAGCCTCAAAACCTCCAACCACTATGGGCCCCGACCCCACCTCCCAACATCGCCATCCCTGCCCCCCAACCCTGCTGGGCTTATGGACGTTCCCCAGGATCCCTGTCGCCTGGCATCTGCGCCTCACCCCCGTCATCAGCCGTACCCAGGAGCTCACCATCAGGGTATGACCAACTCCTGGCATGGCTACTACCACAATAACCACCAGCAGGGGAATGCTGGTTACCATGGACAACAGCACAACTCCCATAGTCGAATGGCTCCCAACCTGGAGATGGAGAACATACCTAATGGCCTGGACTGTGATGTAGACTCCATCCTGCTCAATGACTTTATGGAAAATGAGGGCATGGACTTCAACTTTGATGGCTCTCTGTCCCAAGGTGTGGGCATGGGGATGGGCATGAGCTTAGGGGCATTTGCTTGCCCTCCACAAGCTCACAGCAACCAGAGTTGGGTGCCAGGGTGAACCCTGGTCCAGGGATTTGGATAAACATATTAACTGGAAAGCTCACCCTCTGGGTCAGGCTGCTGGTGGGCTTTACCCTTGGACTGACTGACTGTGATTCTGTTTCTCTGAGACTGTAGAGCAAAATACTTGTTGTCATTTCGTTTCCTGGGGACTCCCTATAACCACACATCCTACTCTTCCTCTTTCTTCTCTGTTTATAAAGCTTTCTGTCTCAATATTGAACCTGCCCCCAATGAGCCTCGTGCTAAAGACCCCTTGTTTATGCCCTTCAGTTTTTTTCCTTCTGTTTCTTTAAGCTCTCCTCTCAGTCTCGTCCTGCTCGTCCTAAGCTCTCAAGCACTTTACATCCATCCTTTCATACAGATGCAGTAACACAAAGAACAGGCAAAGTCACGTTGAGTGTTGGCTTAAGTTTAATGTATGCAATCCACTTCACAGTATTATCTCCTCCTACAAAGGAGGTGTTGTTTTTGACTTGGGAACATGATCAAACAGCTGCATAAATATCTCTCATTGTAGAGGTGTTCTCAGATTGGGGTTAAAAGGCTTTGAGGTTTGAGGATGAAGAAAAAGGAGATATTTAGAGGAAGAAGAAACTAGAAGTAAAGCAAAGAAGCAAACTCCGGGGTTAGTGTGACTTCCCTCCCTGGGTTGGACAGTGGTGTTTCCTGTTTGTTCCCGGGCAGGAGGACAGTCATCCATCAGGCAACCATCAGCACCACTCCATTGAAATGCAACGTCCCTTCTTTAATCTCCAAAGTAATGCCAGAGTGATGCATCACTATTGCAAATCTAATGCGCCACTTTGTGTTTTTTCAACCCCCCCTCCCTCTCGTCAGCTCCGGACACACCAGCTTAATGTGTTTTGGCGAAAGTGATGATTAAAGTCACTCTGCACTAAATGGCGGAGGGATTGAAAGAGGTAGTTGGGTGGGGGGGGGGGGGGCATTGAGGGGAGACGATAGGAGAGGAGAAATGCAAATATTCCCTCAGTGCCTCTTCCTCTCCATTTTGTGGATTTATGTAGCTTTCCCCATAATGAAATAAGCAACGATCAGAGCCTGCTGTACATCCTGAGGAGCTTTCTGATTGGCCTGCACTGGGCTGCCTCAGCAAGACTCCTTCACCGGCTGACCCCAGAACAGCTTAGTGAGCAGCAGTGGTCAGGCCAGGATGTTGATGAAGCTGCCGTCCTCAGACCCCAGGCAACCCTGTCTAATTCACTAACACCCAGGTTCAAGCCCGCTATGTGCTTTTACTCCTGCAAATTGCACACTGATGAACACCGTCAGCAGATTACTATTTGGTGCTATCTCCTCTTCCCAGGCTCCCTCCTATCGCGCCGCCCAATCCCGAGGTTACTCGGAGGGTAAACAAGAGTAATTAACCGCCAAACAAGATGGATGATTTATGCAAGTGTGTGTATTCGCTCATTGGCACAAAGTCATAATTCTTCCCCCTACAAAGCTCAAGGAGGGCAGTTTGTGAGCGGTGGTGCCCAGTGACAAGGTAAAGCGGCTGGCGAGCGGTGTGCTTACAGTGTCCTTCAAGCAACCCCTTTAACAAGCATTACCCACCCTGTCCAGGTCGTAGTTTTTCTTTGCTGTTGGCTTTTCTGGTGCTTGTTCCGTGATTGTGCAATTGTCTGTCCTGTTCCAATACAGCGTGGATAAGAGATTTCCTGTGCATCTTTTTTTTCCTGATTCCCTGGGGGGGAAAACGGGCAAACTGGCCAATCGCCAAACCTTGTCCTGGCACCTGTCCCACTCAACATAGAGAGAATAGGAACAAGAGAGAGAAGAAAGGTAGACAGATACGGTGAGAGTGTGAATGGGAGGGAGGGAGCGAGATGAGTCGACAGGATCTATGAGACTGGGAGAGATTTTCCAGCTCGGTAGCTTTGTGTAGAATTGGCTGTTTGAATCGGGCCAAATGTCAAGTGCTACTCAGCCAGCTCCATCGAGCTTTGACAAGAAAGCCACTTCTCCCTCCTGATCAAGGACAATGAGGAGGATTTCCATACACAATTCTTTTGCTTTCTCTTTTTCTGTTTCATGAGTTAAGATGGCCCATTATTGTAACCCAACTGTAATTTGTTCTCTGGCCTGTGTGCATTTGTGTGTTAAGCTTCTCGTGGGTGTGCGAGTGTGTGTGCGTTTGTAGCACAGTGATGTACAAGAACTGATTAAGGGAATATTGTTGAGAACTAACTTGCCCTGGTATTGTCCATGCCTGGCTGAGTGCAGCATACATTAATATATACAGTTTATATTTATTGGTTAGGGAGATTGGTCTTGGAGGACCCTCACTGCTTTCTCTTCTCGCTGACAAAGAGGCAGAATGCTTTTTTCAGTCTGACTACATTTCATTCTGTACATATTCTATATTGAGAAAAATTGTATTATAATTTTTTTGCAAATATCAAGTTGTTTTTTAAAATGATGTATCTGCTCATCTGGTGACCGTAAAATAAAAAACAAATAAGAACATAAATGTTTTTTGTGGGTCTCTGTTATTTCATACCCTGATGTGCATTGCTGTGAGGTGAAAACCTTGTTTCTCCTGTAAATGAAGTCTTACCAAACTTGTTTTCCATCAGGCACACATAATGTCAAGTAAGATTTATTGATAATTATGCAGCCAAAATCATACATCACAAAGTTAGTAATGACGTAATTTCAAGTTGAATTTGAAGGTTGGGGCTTACGAACACTTGGATGACACCACAGGAGCAGTATGGAGGTATTTTATTGTTTTATATTTGTGATGTTTTATTACATAGAGAATCAACTCTTAGGTCAATTTTATTGGAATTGGCTGCAACCACTGAAACTCCAAAATGGTTTTGTGGACTCAAACTCTTCTCCCATCCTTCCATCGGCATAGTGATGAGTAGATAATGAGTAAATTTTCATTTCTCGGTGAACTTTACCTTTATCCACTTTGTCCCAACCACTTTATTTGGAGGTAACACTGAAACAGAATGAACCTAAACATTCTGGAATGATTTTTAATCACTCAGGACAACTTCATGTGTTAAAAATACAGTATTGTGGTCAGTTTGACAAAGACTCCAGGCTGTGATATGTGAATTTACAATGAGCAGTTTAAGTAGTAATTTCACAGTTTGCCGAAAGTGTAACCAATCCAGAGGTCTGTTTTCAACCTGTTCTGAACATTTTACATTTTTTACTGACAACCTTCTACTGCCGAGATCTTTGCAATTAACCTTGTGAATACAGTGGTATATTGCATTAAGAAATGATGGGAGAAACAACATTGTAGATCAAATGGGATTATATTAAAGAATGTGAATTCTGAGGTCCTGTTGTTTTCCCATTAACACTTTATGAGCTGATGTATTGACTTAACTGACTCAGTGGTTGTGATACGGCACAGGGTTCATCATCAGTTGTAGTGTGTATGCATGTGTGTGCACATAAAGTGTAGGTGAGTGTCTACATATGTGTAACTAAATCGATACTGTATATAGATTAATTACATGAGTGTGTATGTTCATGTAACCGGGTTTGAGTGTATGCATAGCTGCATGTAATTGGGTGTTTTTTGAGCGTGTGTATGTATGTTGATGAGACAATGTGCAAGTGTGTGTTAGTGTGTGTATGATGTGCAGTTTTTGGCATATATATATATGCATGTTTGTTTCTTTCCATGCATTTGTGTTATCAATGTGTATGTGATTAACACACCAGTGTACTATCACCCCATGCCTCAGTTTTGTGAGCATCTGAGTGTATATTAGTGTGTGTGCTTGTGTGTGTGTGTGTGTGTGTATCAGTGTGTGTATCCTGTGTGTGTGTGTGCGTCTAGTCTAGCGCCTGTGTGATAAGGCTCGTTAGCAACCCGATGCCGTGCCACAGCTGTGTCTGTCCCAGTGGAGGCTTCCTCACTGAGGGACTGACTGCATCTGCACTGCCATACTGTGCCACACACACACAGACACACACACACACACACACACACACAGACACACACACACACACACACACACACACACACACACACACACACACACACACACACACACACACACACACACACACACACACACATAAACACACACACACACACAAACACACACACACACACACACATGACTGTGTCCTCACCGCCCCCTCACCTTGGTTACTGTCAGCCTGCACAGAGAGAGCCACAGCTCCACATGGTTAGTTAGCAGCAGCTCACCTGACAAGATGGCTGATCATTGTACACCTGGGAAGATGGCGCCCTTCAGAGCTACACACAGACACACACACACTCACACGCTGTCAGACACCAAGAACAGCTCTCCATCATCCCCAGCTCATGCCATCCTATAAAATATGCCTCTCGGATGCTAGTTAGTTCATCTGGTAGAGAGAGGGAGGTTAGTGTGAGACAGAATGCATAATAAGGACAAGCTCCTGCTGCACTCCATGCAAATGTGAAGCTCGACGTGTCAGAGCCGTGATGGATCTGTTCTGACAGACATGGTGACAGCCCGGTGACAGCAACTTAAAAACCTACACTCCTTCTCCCTCTCACTCGCTCCCTCCTCGTATATATTTACAACCGGAGCATCTTAATGCACTTTTCCTCCCTAATCTCCCAAGTTCCTCAGCAGCTAGTTCAGAGACGTCCCCATATTTCACAGGATATGGCATTTTGTGATCTGACAAAGGTTGTAGGCTGATATGCGAGCTCTGTTCTGGTGTCTGCATCTGCATAGACTGTATGGTGCTGCATAATGTGGAGGGTCTGTCAGTAAATATTAGAGAGGAACACGAATAATTTTTCACTGAAACCTGAGACTGTGACTGCAAAATCAGTTTCTTTTGGAATTGAAATCCAGTGGTGTAGTTTAATAAATGAATGTAAAAAAATGAATTATGTTGAGATTGTTATAGTGCACGTTTGATGATTATAATCTTACAACAGAAAAAAACAAATACTGAAACACAAAGACCCAATTTGCTGTTTTACTGTCTTTTCTTTGACAGCTCTTCTGTCATCTTTTCAGAAAAAGATCATGAATATACATTACCAACATTAAATGAAAAAACTCAAACCTCTATTCTGTTCACGGTTTTTGTCCTGTAGGTTGGGAGGTTTCAGCTCTCAGGAGAAACCTATAGAGGGACAAAGCACTAATTTCTGCCTATAAACACGGCTGTACTGTGCTAATAATTCTCTCACATCGAATCACATCAATCTCCACACATTTAATACACTGTCATTATTCTGTCCACTTTAATGTCTGTAACTCGTTTTAGTTTCATTACTTCACAAAACAAACTGCTTCAAAAAAGAATCTAAAATTGTCAAAAACAGCCACCTGTCTTCAGTCTCAATAGTCAGTCATTTGTGCTTCATAATTAAAGCTACAGACATAAAAATGCATGCGTTTTGCACCTGGCATTTTGTGTTGATCACCAGGAAGCTCTGAGTTAATGACAGAGAAGAGTATACACCTGTTTATTTCCCTCCATAGCATGATAAAGTGTTGATGACGTGCTCAGGATGGTCTAGCCAGCAGCTAACCATCATTTAACTGCATTTGTCTCCACACATGAAGTCACTGAACGTTGTGTTGCTGCGTACAGTTCATGCGTTGTGACCAGTTGTGTGTGATGACAGGTAGATGTCATATGGTTAAGAGCGGGACTGGAGGTTCTTCAGTCCTGAATGACTGTAGACAGAGATTTTTTGCTGTGTGCGCTTGTTGTTTGTAACAGCAGGAAATCACACCTCTGCTGTAACTGCATGTATTAAATGCTAATTCAGCCAAAAAAATTTCACTGTTGAAATCAAAACATATTTTGAAGTAAATTGGTTCACATTCAAAATTAAGAGTTTTGACTTCAGAGCTAATTTGTTATACACAATATTTTACATTTATGATATAGAATAAAGACTCCTAAAGAAGTGCCTAAAGAACTCTCCTCATTTTTTTTTGTCGAAACATACATGTTAAATGATTCTAAAGCTATTGCATATCATCCCCATTAGAAAGAAGAACCCCATTGTCATTGCTTCAGCGTGGCTGTTTATGTAAAGTGGTTATTTTGCCCCTTTTTCAACAAGTCCAAATAGTGTCAGCAATTCAAAACATGGAGTAAGTATTTGAAATCACAGATGTGTATCATGTACTTCATAACAGATTAAATAAGTAAAAAGTAATGTTGAAGCAGGACGGTATTTTACTTTGATGGCACACAAACTTATAAATGGGAGAATGGCATTTCTCTCAATGCCACAGCGCCCCCTGTATTCCCGCACAGCACTATGTAATTCTGGTGTACCGTGTTGGAACATTACAGCATACGTCTCACACCAGCAACCAGAGCCGGTGCAAGCAGGTAAATATAAGAGACAACTAGCTTCAGGACATTATCGGAGCAATCAAAGAAAAGGAAAAGATAAGGTTGTTTAACTTTGGGCTGTGACGGTGAAATTGTCCAACTTGCTAGGTAATGGTCATAAGCCAGGTAAACCTATTTCAATAAAGGTTTAGATGGTTAGCATTTCATTGGGATCATTGGGATCTTTAGATCGCAACTTGTATGAATTATGTATCCCACCTGTAGGGGGAGCTCGAGTATAGGCGAGAATGAATCTTGCATGTCGTCACTTTATGAGCTTGTTAAACTGTTGAAATTCAAGTATAGAAACTACTTAAGCTCAGTGAGCGATATTTCACAGAATACTTTACAATAAGAATACTGTAACTAACTTCTGCTGAGTGTATTCCGTGGCTACTTAGAAAAAAAGAAAGAGAGTAAAAGAAAGAAGGATCGCCACTTTCACTTCAATTAGAAGCATTGTTGCTATGGTTACTTGCAGTATAATATACCTTAATAGTGGTCAAACTATGCTCTATGTCTTTGTTTTATGTCTTCTATTATGCAATCTTAATGGAAACCTTACAACCAATCAGAAATTAGTTTATTTCATGTCCATGGCATTACAGACTGAAAGTCTAAACATTTGGATCATTTGTCTCAGCCCATGAAGTAGCATGAAGACAGCACATTTTTACCATTCTCATCCTGAAAGGATATGATATGTAACGCTGATGGTCAGCGTGCATACTGTACAATAATGTGGTGTGATCCAGTCTCAGTGGCCTCCTGAACCAGTGGGACAGGCTGATGGGACTTCCTGCTGGCAAGAGTGTTACAATACGCTCACTGCTGTAGTTTATTACAGCAGAGTCTCCCCAGGGATTCAGCTGATGGCGAACATCAAAGCTGTGCCAGGCACATCAGAACAGCGAGGATGTGGGTGGAGGTCATCTCCGATGAATTCTGCCTCATATATGGGACAAACGCCTTCAGCACGTTGCATGAATGCTCATTATCAATTCATGGAGCTATTGAACCCTCTGTGTTTCTCTTCAAAAAAAAAAATCCCTTGTCTTTAAAGGCAGCAGAGTTTTTTTTTTTGCTTTTTTAAACATGAATTTTGACAATTCAAACTTCCACTCAGTGACAAGCTATGAGTCCCATGCTAGAAAAAGGTCCCATGTGTTTGAAGCATCTAGGCCGCTCCATCTTTTTGATCAGCAGCTCGGCTGTGAATTCAGCAGATCAGAAAGTGGATCAGAGGCTCCCTGGGGACTGCCATTTATGCCTGCCACCAGCAGAGGATAGAGAACGTAATTAAGAGTTTGTTAAGATGCCCAAATTCCTTCTCATTTCCACCCGCCTCCCTCCGTCCGCCTCCCATCCCTCCTCCCCCTGCTCCCAGTAGCTCTGATCTTGCCACAGATTAAACCTCTCATTCCCTGGGAAGACGGAGCCACAGAGGGGAGCTGCATCTCCAGCCACACAGGCTGATTATCTTAAAGCGTAATTAAAGTGAGAGAGTGTGACAATCTCAGAGACAGAGCGCTGTGTCGACACGATGGAGATGGATTATTCTGAGTGGGGTGTACACAGGACCCTCTGAAAGGCACAACAAAGGGGAGAGCATGTGTTGCATGTGTGTTAATTATCAGTGTCACTCATTCTTTATGTGTCTTCATGTGCTTGTTAGTAATTACTTTTCATGTATGTGTATGTATCAGTGTCAGTCAGTCAGTCAGCAAGCAACTTCAAACCACCGCAAGGCAACAATTATCCCCTCAATAATACGCAGCACAGGCTTAGAACATACTGTGTGAGATTTGATACTGACTGCTAATTGATCTGGAAGTTTATTCTTACCACTCTGGGGGAGGGTGAAGACTTGAAAACAGATTTTTTTCTTGCACCGAAGTGTGTCTTAGTCAGTCAGTATGAAAATACACTGTATTTCATATTTTATTAACATTACTGGTCTTATCTGGGAGAAACAAAGACAAAGGAAGTTACAATGACATAAAGTGGGCTTAGAATGCCTTTTATCAGTGTTGCAATATGACAGTCATCTTGCTATCAGGATGTGAGGAAAGATATTGTTTAATACAATCATTTTAATCAGAAGCAATTATTCCAACAGCTGTCAAAAATGAATTTGGTTTCACCAGTAAAAGGATAGAGATGTTTGTTTATGGGGTAGTCCCACCATGAACCATTTATTAATAACCCCCCTAGTTTATGCTAGTTATGGTTAGCTTGAGATCTGAAACGCTACGAATGAATCATACAAAGCTGTTCTTAGTATAAGTCATAAAATATTGAAACCCAGAAACAAATGTAATTTTAGGGGAACTTGCTAAAAAATACAATGCTAATGTATAACCTGCTGAGACCAAAGAAGATTCTGAAAGGGCCACTCTGACAGAGGTTATATGGTTTACATGAGTATTTGAAAAACACACACACACACACACATATTGTTATAGAATATAGAATCTAGAATCTAAAAAAATATTTACATTTTTTATGATTATTGAAAACAGCTTGGATAATAGCCTATATTTTCCAAGGAAGGTAGCTTGCTATGAAAAATATCATTCTGTTCAGATCACAAGCAGTCAAAACTAAATTGCCTTGAAATAATTAAGAAAATGTGGCAGAGTGCACCATTACTAACTTTTTATCATAAATACACAAAGTTATGTTATCTGCTTCTTGATGGTGACTTTCAGTTGGTCATCATTTTGCAGGTCACGATGGTCCTTTTAATCACCTGGCGGGCGAGGAGGATAGGACACAACAATTATCTTAAATAATGATGTGAACTGGGAAGATGTCAGGTTCCATTTTATAAACCATTACGCCAGTGACTTTATACTGAATGGTCTGATAACAGCTAAGTTTGCCTGATTGGATATTTGATGCTCCTTTTAAATTGCAGGATCACTGTCAAAACTTAAACTCACACATTACTCCATTTATAACGATATAATGCCTAAATTTAACACACCAAAGCCACATCTATATGCTCATACAAATTGTTGACGCTCTACAACATGCACTGGATGCAACTTGGTCTTGAAGTGGAATTCCAGATGAGCATGCACATCGACTGCAGAGCTGGTTCTGATGGAGGTGGGTGCATTGATGGTGAGTTGGTTTTGTGTTAATCAAATGCTGGCATTAGTAGACTTTGACAATAACAAAAACACTTCAGAAATTAAAATCTTCAGCAAGAAAAAGTGTGAAAAGTTGTCTTATTTCACTACCTTTGGCTAAAAAAGAAAAACAGCTTATTTATTGCATTCATATTTATTTAACAGTACGTAATATCACTGTCAAAGATGCACACTGTGATTCTATTATGTCTCCAGATCTTCAGAATTCCTCCCAGCTCATTGTGTGTTTCCGAAAAACATACAGTGTGTCTTGCAGACAAGTGTTCATTATGCATCATACTGTGGAGACAAAGCAAAGGGTGTGATAATCAACCACTGTCCCAGTTTTTGTCTAATGAAATGTATTAGGCTTCTCTTTGGTAAATTAATTACTATTGACAGTAGTCTGCTGGAAGATAAAATGTCCAGCGAGTACCTTCTGGCCCGCCTGCTGTCTGCAGCTGCTCAATGGTTTCCAGTCTTTAATTTCTCTCACATGTGATAATTGTCAAAATCCTTGCATAACCCTAACTTGACTTTAGTTTTCTGTGTTCTGGTAGAAGAGTTTGTGGATTTTGGTGGATGCCTGGCCAAAATGGAGGAATTGAGAATATGACATGGGAACATGAGCTGGAGAGTAGCTGTTAACCTGAATTACTTTTAGCGAGGTGTACCTAATAAATTGCCAACTAAGTGTAGTGCACATTTATATTACACACAGAAAGAATCTCCCTGAGTTTCCTCTAGTACATAAAGGTTCTTGGAAGTTATCTGGAGGCATAAACACCAGCATGTTAACATTTTCTTTGTGAGCATATTCATGACAATTTTTCAGTGACAGTAAATGCAAGCAGGCATCAATAACTTGCAATTTAAGTTCATTTTAAATGCACAAAAGGAAACTTAACATATTCGTGGTACTCCATGAGGACCTTGAGGACCAGTTATGCCATGTGGACCCTTGGAGAAACACATCAGCCGTTAAAGTGTAAGTAAATCTTCCCCTCCTGATGTGGAATGGTGAATCACATTAAAACGGACAACTCACTGGGTCTCCAACACGTCCCGTCTCTCCTGTAAGTCTAGTGTCACCTTTTGGATCTTGGACAAAAACAGCAATTCAGAAGGTTATGAATTTATAATCTTTCATGCGTCCTTGGGCAAGATGCTGAACCCAGAATTGCCCCTCAAAGAAAAAATACTGCCCGTAGAAGCACTGCATGAATGTGTGTGTGAATTGTTGAAGGGCATTACTGTACTGTAAAGCACTTTGAGTGGTCATCAAGACTAGTAAAGTGCTTTATAAATACAAACCATTTACCATCACAATTCATGACCATTTCAGTCCTGTGGTTTTAAATGACACTTAAATAAATGGAATTAGGCTGTTGTGCTCAACAATTCCTCCACATTTAGATCACAACTATACTGGAGGGTCAACCTATCCAGAGAAACACTTTTACTGTTAGCGGAATCTGTGTCATCAATAATCTATACACTTACATGATAATGATAATAATAATAATGACGGTAATAATAATGTTGTCTTTATAACATTAAAACATCATGACTGAGAATTATTTCCAGGGTAAATTAAAATAAAAACAAGATAAATAAATAATACAATAAATACAATGAACACATACTGACTGGTTGTCAAACTTCTCTAACTCATGATAACTATGAGAAGGTGCTTCTGTCTCCTTCTGACACATTCGAGCAGGAGGAAGAAAATAGGAGACCTTCATCAAGGAGGGATCCAGATCTTTCTCAACCAGCTCTCTAAGGACTAAAAACTGGACACTGTTGCGTATATCTTATTTCTTGACCTGTAATACGGCTGAACTGAGTGATTCCACTTCTACCCGTTGCCTGTTGCCCGTGGGACTCGTCTCTGTTGGGTCCATGTTGAGATGCCAAAACAAGCCGGAGAGAAAACAGATCAATGAACCACCATATCAGATGATGGACACGCTGTGAGAAAGGAGTGTTATTAGAGAGGAGCAAAGATCAAGCCAGGCAAAAAAGAGTGACATCATCACCTCGCGCTTAGTACCATCACAGCACTGACTCTGATGGTGGTTCGCTCATGATTCCACTTTAAAGTTGCTAGAAAGCTCAGATGTCTGTGTTTGATGATATAAATATACCCTGAATCCCCAAATCTAACTCAATCGCTGACAGTTTGGTCAAAGATGTGGGTGTTCTGTGCTGCTGGTGGCCAATGTCACAGGAGCCTCCAGCCTCAAGCAGAGAGGAGGAAGGAATTACAGACATCTTGTAAATTGACTTCTGGGTAGCTCCACCAGGGAGACACAATCCCCATGGTCTGCCACCCCAGACACCACTGACTCAAGAGACATCTTTTATTAGACTTTGCTGCTTCCTTTGGAGTCATGAGAGCCTTTACCGAGCGTTCTTCACAGAAGTAGTAGCACTTCCCAAAACAGATGTGTAAAGTCATTCTTCCCCTGGAATATTTGAGTTATGACTGAATGTTGCCTTCTCAATAGCATGTGATTTTTTTATAAAAGAGAAGGGAATAGCTTCACATGTTGAGAAATGTTGGTGATCTGCCAAGACCAAAAAAAAGACCAGGAGCCTCACACAATTTGATTAACACATCTCTGAGAAATCAATTGGAGAAACACACCCACAAACCACTTAGCACCAAGGATGCATTTAAGTAAATAGTCTTTATAATAGGCTACAATTCACAGTGTGTGGAACACCACGTGTGTTAGGTAAACTGAGGTTTGCATAAGAGATAGGATGAACCTGCCAAGGTGAGGAATGTTGATTCTTCTCCATCCTGCCACGATCAAAGCTCCATTTGAGAGTATGTGTGAGGAAACCTGCAGCATGAGACTGAGAGAGATGAGCCGAGAGCAGCAGTGTTAGATTGGATGGCAGGTAGATTGCATCTATCACAGAGGGATCATCTCCCTCAAAACACTGTCCGCCTCCAGACTCTGCTCGCTTATTTTTTTAAAGGGGGGTGCAATTCTCTGCAATTCCCAAGGTGTCACAGGTACTATAATATCACAGTGTTGCAATCCAGCTGTGGGTAGTTTGAAACAGAGGGGGTGACGTTGAGCGGGGCGATGGACATCTCATTACACTTTCATATTCTGCTAACTCCCGCAGGTTGGCCGAATGGTCAAAGAGAGCTGAATAAAGCCTCATTGATTCAGAAGCCTGCTCTGCTCTGGACGCCCAGAGGCAGGTGCTCCACTCCTCTCCGCACCTTAATTAATTTCCCAATGCGTCACTCTTCATCTTTCCCCCCAGTCCCGTCTTCTGTGCTATGTCCTGTGGCTCCAGTTTTATCAAACGGCGGGATGTTCGACAATAAAATTGTCTGGCGCAATGCTGAAGGGGTAAACCTGAACCCCTCGTCCTCCGTGGCCGAGGTTTGACCCGGCCTGGCGTCAGCAGAGCTATCAACCAGAGTGCAGCCTGAACTGACACTGTTTCTCTGTCTCAAGCCCAACACTGGAGTCATTCTTTCCCTGTCGCACTGGTCCCTACAGCAGGCCGTGCATATGGCTGACATGCACTGCCTGGGGTTATGCCTGGGGGCTGGCATCCCTTCTCTGTAGGCCTCGGCTCCCTGGAGAAACAGGTGCTGCCAGATAACAGCTGCTGGATGCAGCTGAAAAGGCTGCTCCTCACATGTACCTCTGATTCCCCTCTTCTCCAGTCCAACTCTACACTGCAAAGATTTTGAACAGGGTTTTATGGAGACCCAACAGTACTCTTACTACACATTCTTATAATATTATAAGTCTTCAGTCACATGTTTGCTATTTGTGGTTGTGTCATCAAATAAGATCATGGTCTCAGTGTCGTATAGATCTTCTAGTGTTTTCTTTTGTGATGCGTCCTTAGCTGTGACACACATATGCTCTTAAAGGTGACAGAACCCACAAGAATCTTTATCATCTCCTCTTATTATTAATGTGGCAATAAAATGCTGATATTACAGTTTTAAATCTTCTCTCTTGGCACTCTAAGCCAAGCCAGCATGGTTATAAGGCCAAATCACTTTAGTCTCAACTTAAAGATCTATTAGGGGGATTACCATGGTCTGTCATAGGCTTTCGTGAATAAAACGCTGACTTTGATGATCACCACCTGCATGTTGACATTTGTGGTTCAGAGTGATATGTCTCTACAAGTGTTCTATGGATTTACGTGCAATTTCGTTAAGACAGTAACAGCCTTTGCGTACATGCACGACACATTCTTGTGGCACATTCTTGTAGTACTTGCAGATGTGTGTGCTAATTTTGGATGTTTTCTACAGGAGTGTACCACATTTTCTGTGGTACTGCTGTTTAAAAGCTGTCCAGCTGCTTTAGAGTTTTAGTTTAAACATAATGATTTAACTATTTAACTGAGACATGTCCGTCAATACCATAATGATAAAGTCAGACATTATGTTAACATACTGTAAAAGATGGAGAAACAACCACAGTTAAGGTAATGTGAATTTGACTTTTACCGCATAGCTAATGGTAGCTAATGTTAAGTTGCCACATTGGGTATCGCATTTATCACTCAATAAAAGTTCTAAGGATAGATTCTCTTTTTTTCTCTCTGTCTCTTTCTGTTACCTTTGGCTGTTTTGTGACAATCGATGGGTTTGCAGATTTTATTTTGAAAAGTAAAAATTGAAATGAGGTCCTAATATAACTCAAACCGAGGATGGATGTTGGATGAAACAGTTCTTGCAGGAGATGAAGTGAAGAGGCTTTGGTGTACAAACACACATCGACCGGGCTAAGATTCATTGAAACAGTACCGCCTTTCATGCACACGGCTCAAAAGAAAAAATACTTTCTTATCTCGTAATTGATTGCACAATATTCAGCATGCAGGCCATCTCAAACTTCAAAGATGTTTTTCGGGTGCTGTTTTGTTTTCTCCATGGGAACATCTCCGCAGGAGTAAATGTTTCAACTTGACGTTGCTAGCTTTGAGGCCACCTCAGAGTTGTACAAAAAACAACATGAGTTTATTTTAGTGATGACTGTCCCCTCTGTGGCTGACTGTGGATTGTGTGAATGTAGTGAGTGGTTACAGTCAAACCCTGCTGACCCCTGCATCCCAGTGGTACTGATAGTGGTACCCAGATGAGAACTCAGACTCAATAGCAGTCACCTCAGACAGGTCAGAGAAGGTAGCATCAGCACTGCCTTACTACTGTCATGGTTTTGTATTTTTCAGTATTTTTCCGCCTCTTTATTAAGAGTGTTTTCTGTTAATTATTACCTTGTGTTTATGATTTGTATGTGTTGCTCTGTGTCTCTGGTTTTCCCGCTCCCTGTGTTCTATTGTTTTATTTTGTAGGCCTTGCTCCTAGTGTGTTTTCTCTCTTCACTTCCTGTCTTTGTCATTCTCTGCACCAGTCCTCATGTGTTCCACCTGTGTTCAATTACCCCTGCTTTCCCTGTGTGTGCATAGAAGCCTCTGTGCTTCCCCTTTGTCCTTGTCGGTTCGTCGTCATAATATTTGTCGTCATCCCCTGTGCTTGTCTTAATGTCTGTCGTACTGCCTGCTGTAATCTCCTGTCGTTACACTTCATCTCCTGTGCGCGTGTCCCCTGCTTCTTCTGGTCTCTGTAAACTTCTGGTGTTTTTCCCTGTGTGCTCTGTGTATTTGTTCCTGCGTTTGTTGGTATTTTTCACCTTTTGTTTAAACTCTGCAGCATCCTGGGTCCATCTGCCTAACCCAACCTGACAACTACATCTGATCTGCTCTGACAAAAAGCCAGTTATTTGACTGACAGGTTCTGCTGTGTAGTTGGGAGAGACCACTTGCTTTTGACTTTGGAGAGGTTCAACTGGCCATGTGCACACTGTACTTCGTGAGGTGGAGGTTAGGCGTCAAGGGAGCAGGGATGATAATCATGATATTAAGAAGTTTTGGAAGAATCAATTCCATCAGGTTTAGGGGTGAGCAACCTCCTCAAAATGCAATTTAAGATGAATCATTGGGCTACTGAACACAATGGCGCACAGTTTTGAGAATAGAGCTGATTGCTCTATTGAAGGTCCAAACTTTATTCTTTGCTTTGGCAAGATTACATTTTTTTAAGATTTCTTTAGAATACATTTGGTTTCCTTGGTTTACAAAGTCATAATCAAAGTTAGTTTTTCAGTTATTTTGTGCTCAGTAAAACATATTTCTCTTTTATAAAGTTCTTTGTAGGGAAAGGCTTTTTGGTCCACAGAGGAGTTTGCAATACCACAAATTTGCACCATATTCAGGTCTCTTGATACATCTAGGATTAACACTCCTTATGTTAAACTAAGCTAATTGACAAACATCTGATCTAAAAACTTGTTATTACTCAATAAATCAACAATTAACATATACTTTAGCAACTAAATGAAATTCTATGTCCAAAGTCATCAAGAACTTCAAGAACTGTCTGCACCTGGTGAACACGATGGTCACAGAGGTTTGAGTTTGTTCGTACTGTTGGGACTTGACCTCCTTTTGCACCGTGTTGGAGGAAAAAGTTTTAAATTGATCGCCTCCCAGGAGCAAACAAAAAGACATGTGGCTTCCCTTGATAAATTCTAGCGTGATGGAAGATTTGCAGCATTAAAAATAACCTGAGCAATATGTAGATGTAACAAACCAGGAGCTGGTGCCCTGCTCCAGGGCAAAGCAAACAGACTTTATGTTTGCAAACACCTTTAAAGAGAGATAGATGCCAGTAGCAGGCCACAGTGACCTGGAGCAAAGCTTGCTCTCTCCGCCTCTCTCGCTCTCTATCTCTCTCAGCCGCTCTGCAGCCACACTGGTACTAATTGAAAGTGCTGTGAAATATGGATGAACACAGGAAGCAAACAGGCTGTTCCTTCCCTTTCCTGTCTTGCATCCTCCATCTCTCATCCCTCTTTATCCTTTTATCTCTTTATCTGCCGCTCCTCTTCAGGTCAGATTGCTCTCTCTCTCTCTTTTTCTCAGTCTCTCTCCTTGTTTCTAACTCGCTCCCCAACTCTCTCCATTGTGAGTTCAGGTAGGTAAGGTATCAAACGTGAATGGACACAATAAACTAAAAGTTCAACTAATACAATAAAAGACTTTTGTAATTCTGCACTATATATACTTGTGAGCATTATTATTATTGGTCATAACTATTTGAAAACCTAAATTTTAATACCTTTATGATTTAGATATTTGCATATTAGAACTTGTCTACTGGCATTTCCTCCCATTCAGCTACAGGAGCTTGTGGGCCTGATGCTAGGTGATGAAGTTTGGTTTAAAGTTGCTGTTGCACTTTATCCCCAAAGGTGTTGTGTGTTGAGGTCAGGGCTGAGTGCAGGCCAGTCAAATATCTCCACACCTTTTCTTCATGTCATTGTGAGTGAAGTAATGGTGTAACAGCAAAGTGTCAAAAGAAAACTTTGGCTGTGAGAATTGCTTTATTTATTGAACTTTAGGATCTAAGGGGCCTACGGTGGGGAAATATTTATTCAAATAAGAAATGGGATTCTTTTTCTCCCACAATCTGGAACTTTTTTAATACGGATTCCAAAAATCGTTTTTTGACCAAAGAGGAAACGTGGAACTGTTTGCTTACTTTATATATACTGACTTTACTATTTCATAGAAAACATCATACAACATCACACGGAGACTTAAGTGTGTCACCAAAGAGCCAAAGACCCAACAAGCACTTCACCACTTTACCGAACTTCCAGCCAGTTCTGATCACAAGGAGAAACACACTGCATTGAGGATAATGATGGCTTTCCCTGTGACTGGAGTTGCAGTGTGTCATCAGATGCTGGGGACACAGTAAACATAATGAAAGGCAGAAGACTGTTACTTTTTCCAAATGACTAAATAAACTTATGCTGCGTGCTCCCACACACTTTTCTGTTTCATTTGTCTCATTGTAAGGCCTTTGTTAGCCAGTCATGTTTCCTAGCAAGTCACAGGACCAAAGAAGGACTGGAGTAAGAGCCTGGGAACAGTGTCCCCTTTTCTAGTTATTGAAGCAGTTTTGAAGAGAGATTC
The DNA here is from genome assembly GCF_963576545.1 of Limanda limanda. Lineage (NCBI taxonomy): Eukaryota > Metazoa > Chordata > Actinopteri > Pleuronectiformes > Pleuronectidae > Limanda > Limanda limanda. Next base: position 3,033,309 of record NC_083654.1, read on the forward strand.
AATTCTAAATTATCCTTTAAGACTAAGACCCTGACTAAAACTATATATGTCATGTGGCATATCATAGGAGATTGTTTTCTGTATTTATCCATTTACTTTATCTAAACCTTGCAATTATACTAATTGTGGTAATGCACTAATTCTGCTTTCAGGTTTAGTCCTCTTTTTAAATGATTCTTGTATTATCTATATTATCTGTTTGCAATTTCTCTAAAACAGCCCTTTCCTGTTCTACAGCACTTTGTCTGATGTTTAAATTTAATGTTTTTTAAGACAGTGGAAGTGAAACTATTCAGTATTTAAAATAATAAAGAACAAATGTGGAGGGATGATGTAAAAATAACCTAATTTCCTCCCTGAGTAACCACTTGTGGGGTCTTGACCATAGACTGTATATAAAGATGGGCAAAGCATCTTGATTTTCTCCCACTATCAAGAAATGATGCAAAAATATTCATAATACGAACGCCATCATCCTGTGCATTTGGAGCCGGAGTCTGTGCAGAAGCAATGAGGGATGGAGCCACAGTGTCAAGGTACCTTTGATACACATTTTCAACAATCATGAGTCAGTCTCAGCTGTCAATCATAACAATTCACCCCATTTTTATAACTTTAAATAACTGAAACCAAAATTACTGGCAAAATTTGCACATTTTAGCAATTTCTCAACATAGCAGAAACCAACTTTAAGAAACATCAATGTCTTTTTAGTTTGGTCCATGTCACATCCATTATAATGGAAGAGGTAGGGTCTATGAACTATAATGCAGCCAGCCACAGTGCTGTCAATATTTAGATACAATGGTCATGATTCTGCCCTGACCCTGCCAGCTTCAAGTTCCTTATCCTGCCTTGTTTCTTCCTGAACAGTTAGAGTTTGCCTTTTTGTTTCCTGCTGCGCCTGAGCCATATTTTATGTTTTCATATAATTCACAATTCCTGCCTCGCTCCTGGGTCCATGTTCTCTCTGTGACCATTCTACGGTCTTGACCCTAAGGGTGCAAAGTGCTGAGTTTGGAGAATTTACTTTTGTAGTAACTATTGAAATTAAACACTGTCAGCTGTAAACCAAAAGAATATTTATTTTTTCTTCCCATGGAATATATGCAGATGGGGTGGCGGTCATTTTTCCAGGCTGGAGTAGCATATGCATTTCCTCCCATCAAGCTCCATAGAACCCAACAAGCAAACAAGTCTGAGGTTTATGGCAAACTGTTGCAGCTGCAGGGCTGAAAGCACTTTACTTCTGCTCTCTCTGGATTTTGGTGGTTGGACAGTTTGAGAAGATACAGTTAAGTCAGTAAATTTAGCCGATGTGAGGTGGAAATTCTTAGTTTGGTGCAACCCCCACAGATTCACACTCCAACGTGTGGATCACCAAGCCGGTAGTAAAGGGATACATGCTAGAGAGTAAGGTGAGCTGTGATTGGCTGTAATATATGTACACACACACACAAACATGCGTAATTAGGCTTGTTCATACACGGCATGGAACTCAAGGTTACCAGGCCTGCAGGGGTTCACTCAGCTCCAAGTTAATGTCTCTGAGCGTCAGCACTTTCACTTTATGACTGCCTCATGCAGAAACACACACATACATACATACACGGACCTACACCCACAGAGCTGCACAATCATTCGAAATAGTTATCTGTGTAAGCTAATGCTCTGTGACTCTGCGAGGAAAGGAAAAAAATAAAAGCGCTTGTTTGTGTGTTTGTGTGCGAGTGTTTTGAGTTGATCCCACTGAAAGTCACCTCTGATAGCCATTATACACCCACACGCTGAAATATCCCTCAGTTTCTCTTACCCCCTACCAGCTCACTCCCCCACAATGCACACTAAACAGACACGGTTTGTTGCTACATTTCTCTGATTTGCAGGGGATTTACAACAGTGCCACGGCCATATTAATAGGGTGGTGTATGCTTCAAGGACTAGCTGGTGGATCTTAAGCACAGCAGTAGATCTGTGACACGCCACAGTCAGGGATGAGTTTAGATTCTGAGGTTTGGGATACAAAAGTGATTGTAGCCATCAATCAGTTCCCTGCCAACAAATATTGTAATATCTCTGGGGGATGAAGTGAAGGTGTGGCTCTTTGTGCGGCGGTAAATTTATGTATGCGCATGTTTCCTCGCTTTTGAGCATTACGTGTGTGTAACTGTGATTAGAGCGAGTGTATCGGCGCACAATTACGCAGGGAGTCTGCGTCCATCTTTATTTGTGTGTGTGTGAGTTGTACGAGGCTGTAAATCACCTCTGTGCCTTTGTCGTGCCGCTGCCTGCCTCTCAGTCTGTGTTCTGTGATAGATCCTGACAAGCTGCTGTCTGAATTATTGATTCTCTGATCTGAAAGTTTGATGCTTAGCCTGAGGGCTGGATTAACCTGCCGACAGAGCCGCTGCCTCACCCTCAGAGGTAGCCGTAGCACAGACACACAAAGCACACATGCATATTCATGTACACGAACGTGCACGTACACACAGCAGACACTAGTTGACGTGGTGGACGCTGCTCCTGGCTAGTTAGACAAAGCTAAAGATGAAATGCAGTACACGCCTATAAGCAGAGTGATTTTCTCTCTGCCTCCCTATTTTCAGTGCCGTTAATGGCTCCAGGTGGAGTCTCATGGGTGGTGATGTAGAAAAGCATCACGGGAGACAAAACTCAGCAGACTACAGACATGGCAGACATTTCCTCCAGTGATTGCAACTCCCTAAGGCAGTGTGGGCCAACTCCCCTTCACAACTCACTTCAGTGTTATTTTATTTATAATTATTAGTCTTAAGGAAGAATAAAATAGGAAGGGATTTGGTAAATCAAATTTCTTTACAGGCTTCCAGACTTTTTTAATTAAGACTTGGCCATGGAAGTACATCCAACAACCTTGAAAAAGAAAATTAAATTAATTTTATTTCATTTATTATTAATCATCATTTAATTTATTTATATAACTATAAAACACTCAAATCAGTATGTGCAATAAGTCCTAAGAACCCAATTTGCTGTTACCTGGGTCTAATGGATCTTTTTAGATTCATCAAGCTTACTGAAGAAGAGTAGCTTACTGAGGTTGCAGCTTCACTGTTTGGATTCATTCTCTCATAAATCTGCTTTCAGATGCCGCACAATACTGTTTTCCAATAAACAGTCAAAAAGAACGACAAAGTTAGCAAGCAGTTTTTGTAGTTATCTTAGAAGACCAAACCGAGGTCATCGGAGCCAGTCAGAAGAAAAGCCTTCAGTGTCAGAATGTTTCTATTGAAAAAATACTCACCAAATCTGCAAGAGTTCCCTTAAATTTCAACCAAATTGCACACTCATAGATATCAGTCTCTGAAATATGCCTGTTTTTCATCAAGATCCGTCCTTTCTTTCTGGAAAATGATGAAAATGTTTCCCGCAATGAATCTATTCTTACTTTAAAAAACGTATTTATCTCCTAGAAACTTAACTGGAAAGATTGATATAAATCCGTGTGCTAAGCATCAGGATTCACTCAGGATGGGTTTGACCCAGCTTAACATAAAGACTGGCTCAACATTTTGAGTTAGCTCTTTCCCACAGCTTCTAGTCTTTATGCTAAGTCAGGCTAATTGCCTTCCAGCTCCATACGTGATCCACAGACTGTGGAAACAAGCTTCTCATCAAAGTCTTCTGAGAATGTTCCTTTAACAAATGTTGACACCCTCTGCTGTAGAAAATTCTGATAATAAGTTAGATATTCTGGAAAGTTTTAATTGTGCCCACAAAAGATAAACTATATATAAAAAAAGAGAATATGAATTTGTAGTTTTAAATGTTTTTAAATGTAAAGCAACTCAGGAACTCACTGAGATCAACCGCTCAAGGCCTGTTTATATGATAACCTGATACTAATTGTTATTTTACTTGAAATTGTTTTAATCATGCAATAATGCTTCAGTGAGGAAAGAGACAAATTTCTGCACCTCCATCTGGCAATGCCTTTTCTTACCTCCTGGTCCCTCCTTAACATCAGGATAGTTTCCTTCAAGGACTTAATGATACAGTACCACAGTTGGCTTTCTGCTCAGTTAAACTAGATTGGATTGGCAGAGGTGGGAAAATATTGACTTAAAGAAATGTGTTCTTAGGCAGACACAGTACAGTACATTTCATTGGGCTGCTTTTGAGTTATTTGAGCAGGCAGTTATTTTTATATAATTTTTTTTAAATTTGAATTAATACAGCATTTGAACAAATGACCAATGGTGTTGCTTTTTCTGGAAGGAACAGACTCAAATTGTTGTGTATTTACAGAAGCGGGATTATCCCCCTGATAATCAATAAATTAAGCTTTGCAAGCACTGTTCCCTCTTACATACGTTGGATTTCAGCCGATGTTCATTGGACTCTCTTATATTTCAGTATATTTTTCCACCTTGTTAAAGTGACTCATCCTGTCCTTGTGCTGCAGATGTCCTCTAACAACAGCAAAGAAACCTTTGTGTCTTTATATACAGTATAGAGATGACATACTGATGTATGTTCAGAGCAATAACAGCTTATTGATTGTGGACATACAGGATAACGAAGGCCAACTTCATAATTCAGATCCAAGGTTCAGTTTCCATTTTACCACACTATAATGCTATGTACTGCATTGTAAAAAAATGTGTCAATTCCCCTATATGGATTCATTACGATGGACATAAACCCGCTTGAATTTCCAACACACACAGATTGAAACCAATTGACAAACAACAACTTCAAGGAAAACCTTTGTGTTAAATAAATAAAACTGCAAGAAATCTTTTTTGACATGTTACCTCCAACCAGTTAGTCAGAACTGATTAAGCCTTTTGGATGATATTTAAAAAATCTTCAAGAAATTCAAGTCCAATTGGATATATGTACAGCTATATATAACTCCTAGAAAATAGTGCATGGTTTTTCATGGCAGGCTGCTACAACAAGAACTAAAATGTTGTGACAACTTCTCCTTTGCTGTTCACCTTTTTGTTTTCATTGCAAAATAAATATGCATCGTTTGTACATTATATCTGATCTCATAAAAGTCCTTCACATATCTGACATTGTGTGTTCTTGTGTTGGGAACATCAAGAAAAGATGTGAGGTGTATTCAGACAAAAATGATGACCAGATCAATATCTGACAATCCAATCTGGATGTTGAGGAGAAACTTACATCCTCTAGTTATCTTACCTTGGCTGAACTCCGGTGGTCTAACTTACCCTGCTCCAAGTGACGTAGGTAGACTCACGACTGTTGGTTGTTACTGGGGTTACAGGTAACAAAGCACGTCGCAACAGGCTTGATATTTTGAAGCAGAAAGGACGGAAAACACTGGTTTTCAGTCTGCTGTTGAATTCAGTTGAGTTTGTTTTCAGAAAAGTATGGTTTGAGTTGTGGATGTAAAGTAAACTCTGAAGTGTACAGGCTAGAATGGTCCAATATGGATGTGGAAAGTGGCCTTGATCATCCAAGTGAAGGAAATTTTGGATACATTTCAGTTTAGGTTGTGTAAATGCATAAAAGTGAAAGCAAAGACATACATGCTGCCTCACAACCTTAAATGTTGAACTTGAAACTGTCACTCTATGTTTTCCTTGATGTGACAGATAGAATATATAAAGGAGAGGAGTCTGGTGGAAAACAAAAGAAAAGTACAACAGAACGTACAAATACAACTAATGTAGCTAATGTTAATCCAGTCATTAAAGTGGATGATTGTGGTGAGTAATCCCTGACTGTATGAACAGTCAAGAGATCGAATTTGTATATATAATAATGTTCCTTCGCTACAGATATTAAGACATTGGAGAGGACTGTCAAATCCTTTAAGTATAACCAGAGGTTTAGTATTACCAGCCACTGATTTGATTGAAAAATCAAATACATTTCTGGTTTGGAAGTTATATTCTTTAAGGGTGAAAAGGGATATTTCTTTATGCCGCAAACATTTAAGCAAGCGCAGTTCATCCAGTGCAATCATAGCATAAGTTTGTAGAGGAAGCTAAATGGAACAAATGTTTACATTTTATTTTATAACTTGTGATGCTTAAGAGTAGGATGGTATGAGCTGTTAAGAGTTACAGGCCACTCTCCTGCTGTGGTACTGTCTCGTTCGGTAAATACATGACAAATTGACAAATTGTCCATTCCGACTGGCTGAGCGATCTGTGACAAATGAAGCGTTTCATTAAGAACATGTTCCTTGTTTGGAAATAGTCATTAAAAAGCATTCGTGAGGGATCAGATGACAGATGAAGGTATGTCGTGGATTTAGCAGTAAAGTCATTACAACCTTATTAAGAAGTGCCATCAATTAATGGCCTACATCGCACACTGCCGCTGTCTTTATTGTTCAAAAGCAAGAGGCTTTATTTATTGGCCTTTCCCCCTTCAGACTCGAGCCTCTTCTACGCCCTCACTCTGTCTCCTCCTGTGTGCTGTTTCTCTTTGCTTATCTGTCACATTGCTGAGGTGAATCCTCTGTCTCCTGATTTATTCATGATACGACTTTTAATATCATTCACTATGACACTGGAGTATGCATCTCAAATTAAAATCCTTCAGGCAAAGTGTGTGCTGTGTGCAGTGTGTGCTTATATGTGTTTGTTTGAGAGCAGGAAAAGAAAGAGACTAAATCTACTGTATCTCCACCGGGTTATATAGCATGGAGAGATGCACAGCAGCTGCTTAAATAATCCATTATCCGAGTACATGAGGCCATTGCAGGCTTATGCAAAAGTGCAATACTTTACATTTTCTCACAAATACCACAGCATTGTATAAGTTAATGTAAAAATAGACTAAGAATGAAAGTGTGTGACTTGTCTTTGTGAGTTTCTCTGTGGTTATGTGGCATCTCAACAATTAGCCAGGTGTAATTGAGTGGGGTACATGATTGTCACTGGCAATTGCAGTGATGGAAAGGCACGGCACTCAAGAGTGTGTGGGTGTTAACGACGAGCATGGCTCCATGTGTGTCTCGGCGTTTTAATGGGCGCCATAAGCTTTGATGGAACATTACCAGTTTGTTCATGAGCGTATGTCAACATATGTGGGCGGAAAGGTGCGTTTCTGAAGAGCTTTCTCTCTTTAAACGTGTGGGCGGGATTTTGTATGTGTTTATCAGCGTAGCGTCGAATTTGTCAGGTTCATTTGAAAGTGACAAAGAAGGTTTAAAGCCAAGTGAAGACATAAAGACACCACCAACACCAGTGTATATTTACACCTCGGCTGTGTGTTCTATCCCACGGATAGATGTGTTCTATCCTATACATTTGTCATTTTGTCAATTACACGATCACACTTTGTAACTGCTGATTGCAATCTACTTGTTGTCACCTCACACCTGATCCTATAGCTCTCCCCCGCTGGAAACGGCAGCTTCCTTTCCCCTGTTCAAAGTTTTACGAACAAATCTGTGGCACAAAGATGCCGCTTTGAGCTCAGGTCTGTTATGTGACATGGTGGACTGTTTACGCCTCCTGTGGTTATTCTGCTGCTGCCTGTAGCACCTCAACGCTACGGCAAACTCTACCGGAAACCTAATCAACAAGTGAGCAGAGAAGGTGTTAGTTGAAAGTAAGTGTATTAGATAGAACTTGTGAGTTTACAGTTCACATTTAGGTTAATATGATATATGATTGGTTCAAAAATGTATCTGGAAGTAACGGCTGTACAGTTGAGGAAGCCAAAAGTACCGGATCAAAAACTTATGTCATTATTAGCTTGAATTAAGTGCTAATAGCTCAAATATTATAATTTGTCATTGAAAAGCCAGTATTCTAATCTTGCCTCAAACAGATAAAGTCCAGATGAAAGCACAGGCTGGCGGGTGGTGGAACTACCTCTAGCCTACAAAAACTAGAGGTAGTAAATAATTTACTCCTGTTTGTCACTGACTGTAACTAGTCTGGCAACTATGTGAGAATTTATTTTAGAGTGATTTAAAAGTACTGGATAAATGTTGAAAATAAGTCGAACAGTAGTATTAGATGGCTGAAACAAGACTATAAAATATACATTGAAACTAAAAAATAAATAATCTTAATCTCAGTAATTTATGGTAAATTAATGTTAGCTAAAACTGCATTATATAGATGAAAGATAGATAGAATCTGAGATATCTTATGATCTCTATTTCAGCAATTTGAGTGTATTGAGTGATAACAGGACATGTCCAAACCATTAGTATTTTGGGTGTAACATGCAAGAAGCTATCTCCACTTCACTTTCAAAAACAGGTGAGCCTGCATTTCCATAATCATTATGTGGATTTCTGTACCTCAGAAAAAGGACAGCTGTGTCCCTGTGTGGAACGAACACAGTGTGGTGTGCCACCTTCTATGTAGCTGTGTATGGTTTTCTTGAGGATGCACCTGACCACACTTTAAGACCAACACACACATGGGCACTCTTTACCATTGAAACAACATCGGTGCTGACCAGAAAAATAAAACTATATTGCTCTAAAACCAGCAAAGACACTTTGTGCCAATTTGTGCTGCTCTTCACTGATTTGCTTCCCTGTATCGTACGGCCCTGTGGCTCTTTTGCATTCTATTGTTCCAGTAGGTTTTAGCATGTACTGTTGTTTTGTAATTTTCCCACGAGGCATCATTGGCTGCTGTTCACTGAAAGAAATACAGACTTAGTAATGAACACATGGTGGAAACATTCAGCTTCTGCCCCTTAGTACAAACCAAACCAACCTCATTGTGAAAAACAATAATGATCAATAATCAATATTGTTAAATCACACAGAGATTAAAATCAATTCAAAATCCAAATGAGCAGATAAAGGGGGAAGGTGAAAGGCTACATGAGTTTTAGGCTGTGGGAGTATTTCAAACAGAAAATGTGGCTTTATAGCCTCCATTGTAGTCACAGGCTTTCATACACAAACAGAAACATGTATGCATGTGAAATAAAAGAGAGGAGTGGAGATAATTCAGAGGATTCCTGTGTTCTGTCTGTGTTGCTCTTGGGGTGGGAAGTCAGCGTGCGTGTCGCCACCTGGCCTTTCTCTTACTCACAATGCTGTATTGCTCTGTGGTAACAAATACCCCAAGGATGATAGCAAGGGACGACAAAGGCTGGAGATGAAGAGGAGGGTGGGTGCATGTTGTGCCTCAGAGTGAGGGCATGGCTCAGCAGGCTCGGCAGTGTCCCCTCGATGCTGCCTGGGTTTTGATGTTGAGAAACCCGGAGTGGGCTTGGTTTTTAATGTTATGCAACTTTGAAGATAGCGTGTTTGAAGTTATGCATGAGTTGGACTCATTTCCAGCTTCTTCCTGATTTGTTTTTGTTTGTTTTTTTTTCTTCAGCCATCTCTTTCTTCTCTTAGAGATTTTTTTTTTTCTATGAGGCGCACAAGTTATGTGTTTGAAGTGAAGGAATGTTTCAAGGGTATCTAGTGAAGCGCCCATTGTGGTAGTGGTCTTTACATTTCTCATGCCTAAATGGGGTCTCTTAAGTAATTGTTGCTGCTATGTATCCTCATTTGGTCTCGCCTACAGAATCTATACTTTCCTCGTCTTTCATTGGACTAAAGCCTTAACTTTGTCGGCTATAATCTCCAGAAATTATCCGGAAGGCCTTTGAATGAGAACGCAAATGTCCGAGTCACATGCTCTGGACTTCTTTCTCCTGCTAGGCCTCTGAGAGAATAAGTAGGGTGTTTGGGAGGATTCACTGCGTGGGAGTGAGTGAGTTGATGACAGAGAAAAATATCATATGATTGAGGAAAAAGAGGTGTCATACATGTGGAAGATACAAACTCAGCTGAAGGCTCTGTGTTTGACGATTTCTGTCTTTGACGTGTCTGAACGGAGAATCTCTTCCTGCGCTGTTTAAATATGAAAGGCAACTCCGGAGAAGGTCCGGACCCAACTGTGTCTGGAAACAGCTCGACTGTAGCCAACTGTTTTATAGTCTTTGTTGATTTGCTAGCTGGGACCCAATGTGTTACTAAAAGCAAAGTAAGATGGGAGAGGTTAGGTGGCTACTCCGGATCGCAATTGATACATTTGATGCATATTTTCTCTTCTGACTGCAGGATGAGTCATCAAAAGTATTAATGTGTTTTAGAAGAGGAGAAAAAAGAGGGATGTTGATAAGAAATACAAAAATCCAAGACACTACAGAACAATTAACTTTAGGACATATGTAGTTTTTATTCTGCACGCGTGTTAAGGTATTACAATGGATAGATGCAACATCTAATCACATCTCAGCCTTGCCAGACTCCTAATAAACATGCCAACATGCAGTGAATTTCTTCCTATTCACAGAAGCTTATTTAAAATCTAAGGAGTGCAATAAAAATAGTATCTCATCTTGATACGGGATCTTTTTTCTTTCAGCTCCCTATTTCTCTATTTACCTCTCCCAATAAACAACACTCAGTGCCATCTATGCCTTTGGTTGCTCCTCTCTGCCCCTTGTCAAAAAAGACAAATGATGTTAATCCTTCCTTTTAAGAACGCTGCAGCCCATTTTGGTTTGTTCTGCGGGAGCAATAGCACTGTCCAATATTTAGGATTAGGCTCTGACAGCATGGAGGAGGAACCATTATCCCATTGTCGTGTGAAGCTGGAGAGAGTGGTTTGGATCTCTGTGATGTGCACTTTTAATGAGGCCCATTAAATCAAGTGGCAGTTCCTCACAAGGAAAAGTTGGTTGGTGTTTAATAGTTTCACCGCAAGCTTACATAAGCCCCTTTAATTCAGCGCTTGGGCGCTCTTTCCGGGCAGCGCCGGGAGAAGGCTCCCTTGCTCCGCCGAGAGGCATGCAACAGCAATTAGCTGTCCTCTGGAGTCTTAATTAGGGAGCCACGTCGACCTGAAGACGAGTGCGTGAGAGGACCACACGTCGGTCAGCAGCCAAACAAAAATAGATGAAAAAACAGAGGCTCCAATTAATTACAGACTCCAAATGAGCATCCAAGTAGTAACGGGCCTTGAGAGGCGAGAGGAATAAGGTCAGACATGGCTGGTTTCACTCTGCCGGTGTGATGGAGGGGTGCCACCAGTTTATAGCCCTGCTTTTTACACCAGTCTTTAAAAGCACGGCTCACTTTAGAGATGTGGAAGGAGGCTTATCAAGCAGCTCGCAGCGCCCAAGGGCAAAATGATCTGAGTGATCTCAGATTGTATGCTATATGTTCCTTAATTAGTTTGTAACTGACTTTGAGGCGCTATTGTCTCCGCTAGCTTATCCTTCATTTGTTTAATTGGCAATCTGTGCATGCCCCCCTTGTGTGTGTCTGTGTGTGTGTATGCCTGTGTGTGCATGTTTGTGTGTGTGCACTACCTGCTTTTGTTCCGCCTCTTTTCCTCTGCGTGAAGCAGGTACTGCTGCCGTGGCCATGGTGATGAGAAACGGCATGGATGAGGGTGACAAAAGACAATTGCCATGGAGATGGTGTACAGTGGTTGGCGTTAATGCGTCAACAGTGAAGATGATATGGTGATGTAGTGATGGTGAGGATTTCTGTAACGACCGTCACGGCGGCGATGACTATCATCGTTATGACGACAATGAGCGCTACGGAGCCTGCAGCGGCGGCAGAGACGTGTTCGGTGAGGAGCGTTCTGACATGGGATGAGCTGCACAGCGCTGGCAGTGACGGCGCTGAGGCCTGATGTCCGCAGCGCAGCCTGTGTATCAGATTACCGCTGGTCGGCAGGCAGAAGACAGCAGCCCCTCGTTAACTTTAATGAGATAAAGACATGCTCTGCTCTTTGTCTGGGGAGTTCTCTTTTTATATTCAAGTGGTGTGTGTGTGTGTGTGTGTGTGTGTGTGTGTGTGTGTGTGTGTGTGTGTGTGTGTGTGTGTGTGTGTGTGTGTGTGTGTCGGATGGAGGAATGTTGTTCTGCCACAACCACAGTAACCTCACAAACATAACACAAACAGAATAATGTCATGTATAAGAGGAGAATGTCAAATCTGATCACCAGTCATTTGTATTCTCTTTGATTTCTGCGTGTAGAGTTCTGCATTAACCATGTTTGTGATATACTGTTGATGTTTGGCCTATTTGCAAATGAGCAAAGCTCTTGCTTCAGCAGACCTTGACAGCTGACATTACAGTGATGCTACTTTGCATCTGTGTGAAAAAACGAATGCGCAATGCGTGTGTGTGCGACTCTAAAATGAGTATATCTTTGCATGTATCTATTTGTGTGCCGAGTGTGTGTGGCTGGGCGCCATGCCAGCATCTAAGTGACAGCACCCCCTCTCGTTGGCGCATCTTTGTCTCAGAGACTAATGGCACAGAGAGAATCAATTACCGCCATAACGCTGGTGATATGCCAGATCTGCTGGGCGGTGGAGGAGAGAATAAGCCATTCCCATGCACCCTCCGCTTTCACCCACCTCCCATCCTCCTCCTCCTCCTTGTCCTCCCATGTCGGCCAATAAACGCGTTGAAAACGGTGAAATGTCCCCTCACTTCCCGTCATCAGGCCTCAGTGGAGCACCGCAGGGAGATGGCACCCATTCCAGACACTCCCCAGAAGCCACAGTCGCACCCCGTCATCAGAGAAGCCCAGGATCCCACCGGCGAGGCAGAGAAGGACACCCTGCAGGCCGGATGCATAGCTCTACTTCACCATTCAGTGTGGCAGGTCGGCAGGATTTGAAATGTAGCCTTCAAGCCTTCAACCTCTCTTCTAACCTCATGGTGAGTGAGCATGTGGTCCTCTAACCATCCATTCAGACACTGCTTTGTTTTTACCGGGATGTTGGAGCTTCTCTGTGCAGAATGATGCGTGTGCAAAGTTTTGTGTTGATCTCCTGGAGGAGGAGAGTTTCTCTGTGCTCATCCTAAATATCTGTTTAAAACATGCATTTGTTTTACCCCAGCCGGTTAAGAGGCCTGCAGTGGGCAGCTGACACCAGTCAAAAAACACAAACAGTACAGGTTTTTTTTAAAGTTTCAGTGTTACGGTCTAGATGATATTTTGTCTACTCTATGCTGAAGCATTTCAGTCAAAGTCTTCCCGCCTCTTTCCTGTGGGGAGCCAAAGCCTGCTCAAACATGATTGGTCAAACTAGAAATATAAACCAAAATTCTTCCAGCCCCAAAACCTGATTCTACATATTAAAATTCAGAAGCTGTTGATATAGATTTCGTCTTCTGAGTATTTTGTTTAAAATAAAATAATCCTGTCATAATGACGACATCAGCTTAACATTATAGACTGAACATAGACACTGCTCAATAAGAATTAAGGGAAGACTTAATCGTCAGAGTATAACGCCAAGTCAGTTAAACTTCAGGGATATCAATCTGTCCCTATAGGTATTACAGGTGATTGTCAATCAATTTCACTGCTTTGGTGCAAATGAAAGTCACAACAGGTGTAATGGAGGCAAAAGCAACAATACCCCCAAAAGGGAATGGTTTTACACATGCTGGACAAAACAGTTCCTCTCGCTTTATCCTTCCTGACTAATTCTTCTTTAGTTTTCCTGTTCTGCTGTCCTTGTCACTACTTGTACCAGCAGACCGATCAGGTTGCACAGGTAGTCAAGCTCCTCCAGGAGGGCATATCCAAATGTGAGGTCGCGAGAAGGTTTGCTGTGTCTCCCAGCACAGTCTCAAGAGCATGGAGGAGATACCAGGAGACCGGCCGTTACACGAGAAGAGCTGGATAGGATCTGTATCTGCTCCAGGAACAGGAGGAGCACAGCCAGAGTCCAACAAAATGACCTCCAGCAGGCAACTGGCATGCATGTTTCTGACAACCATGATGGCCCAACGTCCTCCAGAGGGACCTGTGCCCACAGCCCAGCACCATGCAGCTCGATTGGCATTCACCAGAAACACCAGAATTGGCAGATGTTCTCCGGAGTGCACACAGGCACGTGGAGTCCATACACAGTACTGAGTCCCATTAAGAGTTTCCATGTGGAAATTCACTTAAGTTAGATAAGCCTGTGATTTTAATGTTTGACTTCGAGTGTGATGTTGAATCCAGCCCTCAATGGGTTGATGATCTCTGTTTCCGTCAACTGTTGTCACGAAATTTGTTCTCAACAAATTATACAATGTACATCAGTTAAGATATTCAGCTTGAATAATTCCTTCATTAAGATCTGATGTTTGATTTAAGTGTTCCCTTAATTATATTGAGCAGTGTAGGAGACCCACATTATCACCTGAGTCTGAAAAGGCACCTGAAAGTTCTGAATTCTGATTGGTGGATGGTGTGGAATAATGTGTAGTAGCTTGATAGTTGAATCCAGTTACTGTTAACTAAACCTGTTTATTTTCATAAAAGTATATTCACTGCACCTCCCTGCCTTTTTTTCTATAATTAAATTTATGAAATGCGTTTTTGAACTATGCAAGATGTATTTTCTGACTTTTCTGACTTCTTCATGATGTGATGTGGAATAATTATCTGATCAATATAGGCTTTAAATTGTCTCTCTATTATTTATGAAGATGAAAAATAGAGAGACAACCATAATCAGCCTTAAAAAGCAGCTATGCCAGGGAAATATATTATAGCCTGTGTGAATTAATAACTGATATTATTTGCTTGATTTGTTGGGTTAGTGCCCATGTTAAGGTAAAAGTGGAATAATACCCTTGAAGTTTGCTCTGTGTGGTTGATTGCCCCTGCATCATCCATTACAGTTATGGAACAAACAAGTTTTCTTCCGAATATGTATAATATATAGAGTACATACCTGTTTATCTCAGGATAACTCATTACTTCAGTAAGTCTGGCACAGTGGGATTATATTTGCATAAATATTGCACAACACAGGTTTATATATACTCTATGGGTTTTTAAAAAATGTATTTAAATCAATTTTCTTTCCATATTCAAACTCTTTTAATTTGATACTAAAACCTATCAAGAAGGTTTATTCCAGAATATATTTGATAACACAACCTGCTGTACGACATTGACACCATTATCAGGCAATAAATCTCAAAGAACCATAAAATGAATAAAATATCTGGATGCACACATTAGTTGAATTTGATCAAATGCCTCAGTGGAATAGTGGAATCAGCTCTGTGTAAATTATTAGTGAATAATTCCACATTTAGACCGTCTATAAAACTCCATCATATCAGAGACAAATAATGACACGCTGTCATTAATTATTCAGACATTTGTCTAAGTTGTATTTGAAGAAGGCAGGAACACAGAGGGACGCTGGGATCGACCCTGCGTCCGTTTCAGCACACCTGATACAAAACCACAACTGTTTGAAGTAGAAAGTCTCCTCTGCACCACACGTCTTTTACTATGAGGTTTCTCAACAGCGAAGCAGCATGAAGAGCCACATGAAAAACTGGCGGTTGTAGTTAGGAGTACATAAGCGGTCTCAACACGCTTACTGTCGGATTTAAAGGGACGCAGAAGAAGCAGAACGATTCCCTTTGTGCGACCTGTCTTCTGAAGTCCAGACATCAGAAAGCGAACATCGCCTCAGCCCTGATCTCGCACACGGAGTTTTTCAAATTATCCATCAAACGCGATCAGATTGTCTCACTTCTCTCTCAGCTTCAAACAGACTGCTAGAGGAGAGAGGAGGAGGGTTAGGCTGAGAGAAAGAGAGGTGGATGGAGGCATCTGACAAACTCATCTGCAACGGAGAGGAGAAGCAGAGTGTCTGTGGTAGGAAAACTAAAAGAGATGTCTGTCTTCTGCTGTTACAGTAAATAGCTTTTATATACTTGGGTTAAAAAAAAGAAACAGAGTCCTACACTGGCTTTGAAAGCTGTCTCGTCTAGACGTGGTAAACGGGCTACATTTGAAGTGTTGCCAAATAAAAGATGAGCTGTTACTCAAAGGCCTCTTCATCTCCCCTCAGCCTCTCCTCCCTCTGAAGTTTCTATCATTTGTAGCTGATGGCACCTGTTTTCAGGAGGACAAGCAAAAAAGTTAGTATCACAGTGGTAGAAACACTCCTCCATATAGGGGTGTTCATCCATAAACTTTAGCTTGGAGTCAGCAAAATCATCATGAGCAGGGTGGGGTCAGAAGACCTGTGCCATCCATTGATGAATATGAACCTTCACCAAATTCACGCAAAATCTCCCTGAAAGTCAAATTACACCCATAGAATTAGAAAATGTTATAACAGATGTAACAGATGATGTTCCTTATATAAGCCCAGCTGCCCTGTAAAGAGGTGGGGGGACAGAATTCATAATATTTACACATAACCAATAGATTATTATATATGTATAGAATAATTAGTTGATTATGTATACGTCCCTCTGGGTTGAGGTGAGTTTAAAGTAGAGTGATTTCTCACTCTCTTGCAAATGAAAGATAATGTAACTGCGGAAGGTGTAAAATAAGCAACTGGTTTTTACCATATCAACCCAAAACCTAAATGAGTACTGTGTTCACAACATCAACAAAAAAAGACTCTTATTGCAGATTTAAACGTTTATTTTTAAATCAGCACTTGAGTTAGAAATAACTGTAAACCAACAACCAAACTACACATCATTTCATTTAGAAATTAGACATATTTAGAAATGCCATAAAAGGCTAAAAATGTGAGGATAAACAAGAAAATTAAGTTACATTGTGCAGTTAGGAAACAAATGTGACTATTTTGTGGCAGCCCAACTCAAGTGTATATCCTCACTGTTTAAATGTGCTTGGCTCAGTGCATCAGGGTACTTTTCATGTTATCTTGTCAAAATGTTGCACCTTAAACTCTTCAGCACATGCACAGTGAGCTACCACAAGTCCTGAGCACAGGAATGGGCTTCAGGCCTCCAGCCCACAGGGTGGAGAGTCTAGTGGCCGGGCAGGAATGTGTCTCGCAGATTCCAGACTCGTCGCCCAGCTTCTCAGGTCAGCTCGTCAGCGGCCACGTGGGAAGGAAGGCTGCGTTGTCGAGAGCCTTGGTGTGGGTCAGGGTTTGATGAGGTGGGTGACCGGCGTCTGAATCATTTGAAATCGCCGGTCTCTGTGGCCAACAACTTCCTTTCCTCCCGCGGCGGTCACTGTCAGGACAGTATTTTAAGGCTGTGGTTAAAGATTCCGATAGTGTGAGAAGTCTCAGTGTTCATCACATGTTCGGCAGCTTTGTCTCTCTCCCTCTCTCTGACACACACACACACACACACACTATAAACACATCTTACCAACATTCCAACCCACATGCGTGTTTTCATGCAGCAGGTTCACATGCAACACTCACCCTTCCAGCTGTAGCGATAGAGCGTTCCCGCCCTTCTGTGCCTCTGCAGGGGACGTCAGTGGGACGGCTCACTGCAGAGGACCTTAGTATCACCCAGCTGAATCTGTGGACAATCTATAGAGCAATATAACATGATGGACTACACTTTCTGGCTACTCAGCAAGAACTGGAGAAGTAACGTTGTTATAGACCAACTCAACGTGTCAATGTTGATGCATGTGGAGAGCAACAGTTGTGTTTGGCAGAAAAGGCTCTGCTTTGGAAGATGCTGCACAAAATAAATAAAAACAATGTGTTCACTACACACATGTTACAGATGTTTCTATATATGTAGCAGTCCAGCTATACACTATATATAATCATAGAAGGAATCAATTCATTCCTATACTTTTTGGAGTATAGGAATGAATTGAATTATACTCAGGAGATTTTGAGTATAACCCTAACCCTTTAATTTTTTTTCTTGAACCTCCCTCTAATGCTACCTGCTAAATCATTATATTTAATAGAAAACAACACACGTCTCCGCTTTGTCATTTTTTCATTCTGCTCTGTTTTATCCTGCTTGTATTGTTATGCCAATGTTTTGTCTATTGTCTTGTTGTTAAAGTTAAATAAATCAAAAATATAATAGTAATGTGTTCAAGCTCTACCTGATTTGTATATGTAATCTGATCACCGACAACACATATTAAATCAGGCGTAAATGGTGTAACTTCAATGAAGTTGTGTGACTAGCTTCATTCACCTGAGTAATCTATTTACAATAAATTATTAATCCAAACTTTAACTCAAACGATACGTATAATCAAATCTATAAAAATATTATATTTACAAACTTTATATTTCCATTGCAAGCTTTTTCACACATCTTTGCTTCTTATAGTTCACATACTCCATGACTCTCGGTTGTCCTCACTTGAATACATCTGTTTATTACAACACGGATAATGGTGGTATTTGGTCTATTGTGCATGAGGACAGTCAAACCAAAAAACTTGAAGTACAATAGAAGCATTTCAGTATTATAAATGGGAACAGATCACAGTCAAGCTCACTATAAGTCATGTTATGATGCCCAGATTGCCCACTATCCTCATGGAAGTGGGCATCTCTCTTAAGGATCACCTTATCACAACACCAGAGACAGGATGGCAACTTCCAAAATAAAACATCTAATCTATTGCATTCCTGCAGAGGCCCTCAGACGTCTCAGTGCAACCGTCTGTAAAACACGGTTAGGGTCAGGTATAATACACAATATGATTTGTATTAAATAGCATCTTCCCTGATAATAATCATAAAAACTGCATCTGGATGACTTGACTCTGACTGCAGCTCCGGAGAGATGTTGAGGCAGCTTTATCACTGAACTACACTGTAACTCACAAGGCAAGATGCCAGTGGAAATAGGATAATAAGAGCAGCAACAGTAGCATGGAGCAGGTGGGAATCAGCCGCGTGATTGACAAGAGAGAGTGTGACATCGTCAACATCGCCTGAATTACTTGTTTAAACATAGACGCTGATTACAAGAGTTGGCTGATAATCACCTGAGAGCAGGCGTAGACTGAGAGCTCTTAACTACACTGATGCTTCATCTATGGAATCAAAGACGTTCCATAAAGATGAGAATTGCATAAGCAATTGAATACACAGTATTACAATTTTATTAATTTATTAAAAGTAATAATATGTATATGTAAATATATGTATATATCTTACACAACATTACATTTATTTACTTTGAAAATAGTGTAACTAATTTCAAATAGTTTGAATTTCCCTATATCTAAAAGCTTTTTAGACAATTATTTTGAAGGTTCAGATATTTAGATAGATTTGAATTGCTTAAATCCAGTATGATATTTTCTTATTTGAAATTGAAGTCCAGTCAAACAGGCTTTTCAGATTTAAGACACAAAATTCAGGACTTCCTGTTTTAGCATCTGTGTTACTAAGATAAAGCTATCAAGAGCTTTTGCCAAACCCCAAAACAGCCAGTCATTTTTTTTTAAGAATAAGTAATTGAAACCTTCTGATGATCCAGAAATAGGCATCCAATTCCTAAATAAAAAAATGTAAAATAATTTCTATGAATTTAACCACACAGATTAAAATAAAAGTTTTTGATGGTTATAAACTAAGTAACATTTCACAAATGATTTTCGGTTTTGAATTATGGACGTCCTTATCATTCAAATTCAGTATAGTGTTTTAGAGAGATCATCAGAGTTGCTCCTAAACTTCATATGATACACAATTAGGAATATATCATTAGATATAGAATATTTCTAGTATATTTGATTTTGTCAAATATAGTTTCTTTGACTTTCCCTCGGCTGTCTCCTTATGTGATGCCAGAGCGGTTCCTTGGAGATCCATGATTTAGCTGTGCAGCTGTTACTGACAAAGTGGGCAAAAAAATACACACACGACATGACCTCATGATCAATTAGTTTGGCCAATGAAAGGCTGTAAACCAACACCATCACAGGCGTTGGATGAGTTTACAGTGTGTGATTCTGTCTGTACATCCTGCCCTCATTAACATTCATGAGCAGAGCACAGGGAAGTTTGAGATATTGTGCTGCATGAATATACACACAGTTTTCTTTCCTCCACAACTTTGTGTCTGTATGTGTGTGTGTGTGTGTGTGTGTGTGTGTGTGTGTGTGTGTGTGTGTGTGTGTGTGTGTGTGTGTGTGTGTGTGTGTGTGTGTTCCCTCTTACCCGAGGGACATCACAGCCGAAACTCATTTCACATGAAAAGACCCGGGCGCGAAGGAAACTGTTTGTGTGGGAGAGGACAGCCAACACCATGCCCCCCCCCCCCCTAACACCCCATTACGAAATAAATAATTAAATATATAAATAAATAAGAATTTTTGATTACAGTAACAAGCCCATAAATTATGCAGGGAGAGTTGAGGATGATGAGCTGATGAAAGACAGCCCCTTTTAACCTTTTTCCCAGCAGAGGAAGAATCCCCCTCCCTCTCTGTTTGGCCCCATGCAGCGAGTCGGAGACGGGGGTCTTTAGATGATAGGGTGATGTGTTGGCGCTGGTTGGGTGGGTGGGGGTCTCTATTTTCAGACTGCAAGAGGGAATACGAAGCGAAACATGACGGCGATGATGGCACTGCATCTGTTTCAGTAACTTCTGCCTGGCTCCGTTTCTCTGGTGTCGCTGGAGACAGAAGATTCCAATTGATTCTGCTGCTGTCGCCATTTTTGTGATGGAAAATGATTTGCTGGTGGTATGTGTGTGTGTTTGTGTGTTTGCATGTGTGTGTGTGTGTGTTGTGGGAGGGAATCTGAGGGAAAGTCGTTGATGTCGGGTTCGATCAGAGCGGCTGCTGGGAGCTCTGATAGGAAACGAGCGCGCCACTTTCAGAGTGGCTGGCTGCTAATGTGTTCCTGTGCAACACAATACACACTCCTCAAAGTCTGCCATCACCAGCTCTACTACAACACACACTCGTGCAGTCATACATACCTACCACACTGCATGTGCAATTACACCAGGGCTGCAAACAGACAGCGCTAACTATTTTGCAAACAACAAAGATCTGTATGGGTTCTATTGAAGGGTTAGGCTGTAAAGACTAAAAAAAAAAACATCAAAGAAGCCTCCTAACAATTATAGTGTGTGCACCCAAATCCTGATATACATAATTATTAGGTATTATTATACCTCAAACTATAAAAAAATAAATAATGAAAGACACATCACAGCTGGTCATGCAACACGTTGTTTTGACACATCTGGACTATTAGCCTGTGATTTTAGTTAGATCTGCAGCTGGTCTGTTCCAACACGCTGGACGCTTCAGACAAGATGATGGGGGAACGCATCTCGGTACGTCCTGCCAAAGGGGGAGGAGGTGGGTGTGTTGTCGCTTAACCTCCCTCAGGGGAATTATTTCTTCTGGGACAGCCACACTGTTGTTTTCTAAATAATAACCCTTTCTAGGAGGAAGCACTAAAATGAAACCTGAAATGCGTGAACATCTTGGTTATTCCACAACTCAGAATTAATACTGGAAAAGAAAACTGGTCTATTCAGGGTGGATGTTCAATGGAATAATTGACCAATTTACCACCTGATATTTCCTGATTAAGATTTTTCAAAGTCTTGGTTTGCATCCCTCTGTCTAGACTCATACATTATAATTTAGAGAAATTTAATTAAATGTATGAAGTATTTTGTTACAATAATTGTGCATTCTTGAGTTATGGCCATAAGTGCGTGCTGTGGGGTCACCTTTGACCTTTGATGATCAAAATTGAATCAGCTCATATTTGAGTCTAAGTAAATATTTGTGTCAGATGTAATAAAATTCCCTCTCGCCGTTACTTACGAATCATGTTCAAATATGTGTTTTATGAAGTCACAGTGACCTTGACCTTGATCCCATAAAAGAGGCCAAAATGTGAAACCATAGCAACCTTTTAACTTTTGAGCACCAAGATCTGATGAGTTCCACCTCAAGTCTGAGCAAACACTCCCTCAAGGTGTTCCTGAGATACTGCACTAAAGATGCCAAAAACGTTTTGTGAGAACATAGTGACCTTGACCTTTGACACATCACCATTCAAATCGAATCAGTTCATCCTTTAGTCCAGGTGAACCTTTGTACCGGGTTTAAAGAAATTCCCTCCAAACATTCCTGAGCTATCCTGTTGCAGAGAGAGGGACAGACGTACGAACAGATGCACGGATAACCTGAAAACATAATGGCTCTGAATATGGCTGCTGCCGGCTCAGAGGCATAAAAACAGTTGGAGAGATTTTTAATGAGTCGTGGAAACAGTTAAAGCTCATTTCAAAAGGCTTTTCTGACAAAATTATAATGAGCACATTTATTGTGCTGTTATCACTGTAGCTGTGGACATTTGATTGCAGTGGGAGTATTCCTGGTTTTATTACAAACTACTGGTGTACCTTGTTTTGTTTTATTCCTTCTTGTTTATTACCTGTTTTACATGCAAGTACGTGTACATTGTTGTACATGTATTATTGTATTGTATATATGCACAATACTTGTTTTTATTTACATGATTACATGAAACAGTTGTAGCTGGTTTAAAAACAATGAGCCTGAAAATCCTCTCTGAGTAAGTTCCCTCTGAATTGGCTCGTACCTTGTAGATAAAAAAAAAAATGTCCCCATCAATCGAGCTTCAATATCACCATTCACCATGGCAACAAGTAAATAAGGAGCCATTTTAATCCAGTGGGGATGGAAACATTTATGTGTCTCAGAAGAAAGAAAAAAGACTCCATTGGTGAACAATATTTTATCCAGTGTGGTCCAAGTCCTGAGTTCAACTCAGAGCTAAACTCAGAATAAACTCGCTCTCTGAAACAGGGTCATTATGGGACAGTCATGTTTGAGCAAGTCACATCAAATAGGGAGCCAAAGAAATGAATAAACAACAATAAGTCCCATTGTTCCAATATATGTTGTTGGTTCATTACCATTGAGTTTGTTTTAACTCAATTCCACACACACTGTCCTGCTCCCTGAGGTATTTGCTACATCACCAAATCTGGATAAATCCTCTGTTGAAAATAGTCCCCAACAACTTAAGTATTTCTTCCTGTTTGAGCAACATCTTCTAAAAGGTTTCTTGAAAAAAATCCACAGCTGTTTTAAATGTTATTATAAAAGTCAAAAATACGACCTTGTCAGTGGAGACCATGTGAGCTTAGGGCGGAGTTACAGACAGGGAAGGGAAATGATGGTTTGTTGGTGATGAAAGGCCATTGGATGAAAGGATCTGATGATCAATTATTATACCCGTATTAATGTCAATAAATAATTTGGTAAAACAGCACTAATATCCAAACTTAGAATGAATACTGGTTGTTGCACTTTCTGCTCCTGTCACTTCTGGCTGTGGAGAGAAACCGAAGCAAATTTGCTTGGTGAATGGTGAATGGTAAAAATACTTCAGTCTTGTTTCTGAACTTTTCAAATTTAAATAAACTCATTGGTCAGATGCTTTTTTTCAAACCGACTTAAAGCTGAGGGACAACACTAAAATATTAGTACAGTAGAAGACCTTGGAATAAGTGTGCAGTGACAAATCTGTTTAAACTTGAGTAGATAAGGTAAATAAGTGTGTTGAAGTAAGTGCTTGTTAATGCATCAGTGTACTATACATATTAAATTAGACCTTGGAAATAATAATACTAAGTAATTTGATAACCTTGTCTACTAAATTCTTTTTATATGCATCACATAGAATGTAGTGTTTCTGGTAAGAAGAACAGAACTGAGCTTTGAAATTGGGTTATTGTACTGGATAATTCAAATTAGGCATTTCTAAATTTATCTGTTACATTTCAGAGCATACACCGAAATGTGACAAGAGATTCACACATGTGCATCTACACATGCACCCAAGGATATCTGGCACATTACCAAATCCCTTATCCCACACAAAGAGCCATTCTAGTTATAATGAGCTCAATATGCCCTCCTCAGGAATGTGTGAAAACGGGGCTGTTTCAGTGCAGTAATGCCCCCTTTCCCACAGTCTTTAAGAGCCAGCAGCCCCTTCGAAACATGACTGGCATACAAATGCCTTTATGCCTCAGTACTGCGCCAACGTATGGTGGGGGAGGGGCCGGCGAGAGGGGGCACTCTGGCTGCCACCCAAGATCTACAATGGCCATATGCAGAGGAGGTGGAGGAGCATCTCCCAAGTGCCTAGAGGTCAACTGTGGACCAGCAGGGGCATGAGCTCTGATTAGTGATTAGTGAATGAGGGAGCGGGCTCGGAAAAGCACAAAAGATACGAGCCAAGATCGTTATGGAAGAGAAGCTGCCAAGATGAAAACGCTACAGGTGGGAGGGCGAGCAGTCTGTGGACAATTATCACATATATACAGTATGTATGAAGGTGTGAAACTCCTCAGAACACAGAGCCAGTCTGGAGAACAAAGGCCATAAAAATAATAAGAGTACATTTGGAAGCCATATTAGAACAAAGGCAGCATTCCTGACCAAAACTCTGTCCTATTATCTGAAAAGAAATCTTTTCACTTATTATTACATAAAAAGCTGTGTGTAAGAGGTTTTGGAATAACCATCAAGGGACGACAGTCAAACCAAAATAAGTTAGAATAGAAGAGTCCTCCAACCCAAATAAAAATAAACTATACTGTATCCTCGCCATCTAAAGGTAAAAACTAAATTATATCAGCACTGGTTTAAATTTGCTTTCAGACATGCACTGAACTCTGGATAATCTCCTGACATTCTGCAGATCGGCTAAATGTGAGAACACACATGTCCTAGTGAGCAACATGTCGGAATTAGCCGATGTGAGAATACAGAAAGATATTCTCCCCGGAGGTTTCACTGCGAGCGAGTGGGTGTGTTGATGGTACTTCTAACACGTGACAGATTTAGAAAAGAAAGAATACAAACAGGATAAAACAGCAGTGCCATCAAGAGAGTTTTTGGTGATAAGGTATGATACTGGAATTGATGTGCTGTAAATAAAAACAGGTGATCTCTGGAGCAATCTTTATACGTTACATATCTGCATGCTATACCATTCTTAACCCAAAATGTATGTGTTGTTGTGAATGCGTCTGAGTGGAGACAGTGAAAGGTAAGAGTAACCATTTCTTTTCTCGGACAAACACCAATTTCTGGCATACAATACAACCACAGATTTTTCAAACTAAAAAACAGGAGCAGCAGCGTTTCCATACATCTACATTTTAGGGGTTTGAACACTCCAGCAAGTGAGGCATTATTGAGCAACAGTGAAGAATTAAAAACTAAAAGGAAATGTGGATGGACCCTGAGGGATCCCCTAACTAAATCAAAGTTTGTCAAATCTGTCTCCTTTGGAAAAATGGGGGTTCTTAGTCTCTGGCACCATTATATTGGGGGCCATAGGCTGTAAGGTTTGGCAAACCCTGCCCAACCTATACAATACAAGTCCTCCAACAAGTGACGTCACATTAAAATTAAATGTAACCAATCAACAACTAACCTTGCCCAGACTATTGGCTCATGTAGTGGTTGACAGAGTGTTGCAAGAGTTTTGTGGATGCTGGATGTCAAGTTTGTTAAAAATGTGAACATTTTTAAAGAATGTGAATCTATTTTATTAGTTTCTTCCTCATCTAATAACAAGCTAGCTATCACTCTAACGCTTCACTGCAAAATGAACTTCGCTTAAGAAATAATATATGTATACGTATAAATATGTAATTACTTAAAAACGCCAGATGTAAATATGCTTTACAAGAAGATTTTTTGCTGTTTTATTAACTTAGCAGGCATGTTCAAGACGAACAAAGTTAATAGAAAATAGATGAACGACTCAACAGATATGGAAGCTTCGGTGGCAAATTATTTTCGATCCAGAACTTGAGGTTTGATGAAGCTGACACATTAGCTTGCTGATGACAAGCCCTGAAGTTGTGTGTTAGCCTATTCCCTTTTTTCCTTAGCTCTTTTTAATCAAGGAGACTTTTCAATTATACAAAAAAACATTAATTATACAATTAGGCTCCCAGCAGTTCAGAATGATTTTTGTCTTTCCACACTCGTAAAACTGATTTGGTGCTGAAGGGTGCAGCGCTCAGCTCAGTGCAGGGTCTGGTTTTGATTCTTTCCTCTGCCGTCTGAGTTGTTAGCCCCTGACTGGTGGTCCCTGACCCAGTAGGCCAAAACTTGGGAGGTCCCAATAGCTAGGTTCAGTCTCAACCTGGGTATCAGGACTTATAACAGCTCGAGGAGGGGGAAGGGAAACGGTGGAGGGTGGCAGATGAAGGGAACTGGCTGAAAGCCTGAAGTTAAACAGCAAACAGTACTGACACACATCCTGTGCAACTCCAGGGGGTTTGCACCAAATGTAGCACCTAACAAAATACACAGGGCTGGAATAATACTTTAGTCAAAATATTACATTGTGTAATAATTGTTTACAGAGAAACTACAAAAGCTCATAATCATTACCTGATAATATGGCATGGTCTATGACTAGGAAATAGAACTTTCTGATTTTACGTGCATCTTCTGGTGAAACAAACATCCTAAATCATATGAAGGAATGTTGAACAAAAGTTTTTTGGTTCTGATCATTACATGCTTTCATCACTGATTTTCCTTGCGATGTAATATCAGTCATTATGAGTGTAGCTGCCAGACGAAAAGAAGAGATTCTTTGCGTGTGAGAGTGATGTACTGCAGATGAATAAAAGGAGTAATTTTCATTGCAACTGTAATGACAAGCGAAGGATAACCGAGGTCAGATCACAGCTGTTAAAACGAGAAGAGGACCAGAGATGGCTGGCCCAAGCACATGGCGAGTGAACGTCGCTGCAGGGGATGAGAGGAGCGACCGCAGGAAGTAGGCCAAACCCACAGGGGTTGAGGTAAGGTCCTCATCCTTTTCTTGTTATTGGCAACCAACTAATTCATTTCGTGATGTTGCCTGAAAGTGAATGGAACAGCTTTTGTTGAAACATGACTACTTTAAACTGTGGCATTGACAAAATATTTACATAAGTACTTAGCCTTGCAGGAAGAACTGCCAACATTTATGAACATTTTGTGAACAGAACTTCATCATGCAAAATGTATGTAAATAGCAGTAGATATCAATTTAGTGTAAACCAAGGAAATATACATATATGAAAAAAACTGTTGACATGAAATCAAGCAGTCTAGTCGAGTGTTTACCCTGAAGACTTCTTTTAAGTACAAATACAGATTTCTTTGTCAAACCCACACAGATTTAGTAGTACCTTTACATGAGGGCCTGGTCCCATCAGGAAGGGGTATAGTGAAGTAATCTGCTCATTTTTGCAGAATATTTAGTTCTGGTGAAACATCTGCCTTCAAGTGAAACTCAAGAGCTTATTGTGATAACAATATGGGAAGTCACATACACAAAATGCTTGGTAGTGAAGTGATGTACTGAGAAAACAGCTGCTTGACAACATGAATTCTGCAAAGGCTCACACTTAAACAAGCTAGCAGTATTGTAGAAAACACAAAGGACAGAGAAAAAAGGCCACTGGGGATTTCAACACTTGATACGTGGTGAAATTACAAGAAAAGCTCTTTACAACTGAAATGAAAATGTAACAATTTATCATCCAACAGAAAATTTACTTCAGTGACCATGACTGAAACATCAGCAACACCTTGCTACTTGTGAACTCAGTGCTTCAAGAAATCTTTGAGCTCTAAAGTTGGACATTTAAATTGTCTCTTCTTGTGAACACATAAACACGACCCCATATGAAGGCAGCAATAGTGTTTAATCTTACTGGGCTAGCTGGTGAACTGCTGCTGGCAAATTAACCAGTGGAGGCTGGTTAATACTCCAACATCCTTAAAAAAGTCTGTATAAAAATGTTAAACATAATTTGATTATATACAAATATTTTACTCGTACAATGTGCTGGTTGACCGTGAGCACCTGTAAGCATTCAATACAAGGTGTTCTCAAATTCTATGCGGTTAATTTCGGTCTAAACACATATACTTCCTGGTGCAGGGCGCCGGCCAAATGACAGTGAATATAAGGTATTAAACTTTTGGCAACCAAGGAACCTGAGGTTGTTCTTTAATTGGTTGTTGCAGACTTTCCAAGGGACGCAGCTCTGCGCCCTGTACACTCCCACTTTTATTTACAGCCAATAGGTATTGATTTACGTTTTTTAATCTAATGTGATTGGTCGCCCCTCGATGCTGTTTCAGGTACGTCCGAAGTCACTGAGTTACGTCCACTGAGTTACGTGGTGTCAGTAATGTATTTTACTGCTTCACTTGTTTGCTGTTTTGCTTGACCTAAAACATCCCTCTGCAGAAAGCAAATGCCATGAAAGTTGCCACAGTCACAATGAGGCTAGAACTGGCTTCTTTTTTTTCTGGTTCAGTCTTGCTGTGTGTTTTCTGCTTTACACCATATTACCAGAAAATGTGGCTAAACTCATCACTGTTCAAATAATATAATAATAATTATTATTATTATAACTTTATTTGTGTAGCACTTATCTAAACAAGGTTACAAGGTGCTTCACACAAAAGTCCATGGCAAAAATGAAGAATCGATTGTAGTAAAAGATATTCTGTTCACTCCATTTTAATAGCCAGACCATAACATAATAAGGTTGAGACCTTAAGTTTGTAGAGAAAACATTTCCCACATCAAAACTCTAAAACTTGCCCTCAAGAATTCTCTCCCACTCTTCTTAAGTTTTTATTCAATCCCAAGAACATGTACACACATTTGAAATGTACACAAACATCCACCTCTGACACACTCAGTAGATCACAGCATTCAGGGAAACACTGACACATTTGAAAGCATTAATCCATGCCCCTAATTTAAATCCTTTTGTGCCCATCCGTATGATGAAAAGCCAGCGTGTGTGTGTCTGTGTGTTTGTAGTAGTTGTTAGTAGTGTGTGGTTCTGAGCCATCGCTCTGGGATGCCAGTGGGCCCCTGAGCGGTCAGGGCGTCTTTGCAGAAGTCCAATCAGTGTGGTGAGAAACAGCAGGGCTCACAGCAGAGCATCTATCTTCGAGGCCATCAGATGGAGCAAAATGATGAAAAACTCCACCTTTGAACAAAGTGATCCGCCCAATATAAGAATCGGATCATTATCAGCTCGCCTGTATGTCAGAGGTAACTTAACCAAACATCATACAACCACTGAACGTTTAGCAATATAGCAACGGCACTTCCATCTTCTTTTTATTTCCCTTACAGAGGGTTTGGTTCTTAACATGTTCAGGTAAATCTGTCTCTTGAATGCCTGTTGTATATTTAGCTATTATATGAGTGCAGTCAATTCTCCAAAAGGCTCTCCATGATGGCAGCAACTGTGGTTGCCAGGAGAACTGTGACAAAGCTGTCAAAGCCTTTATTGTGAAGAATAAATGAACGCAATCAATGGACTCTGTGGGGAAAGAAAAACAACAGAAAGAATACAAGTGAGGATCAAACTGAGAAATGGAGGGTCACTTCTGCTGTTGATGACAGATGATGAATGCTCTATTACACTTAGTAGTTGGCTATTTGTATCCAAAATATGTGGATGTGCTCTGATTTCATCTAATTCACTACGCAGAAAATGCATATATCCTACAGACAAAGTAATGTTGTCTCACTATAAAGACAAAAGTAGCTGCTCTGCATGGCTGCACTTTAAGAGAAGGATGAGTTGCAATGGATCATGCAGATTGGAGTGTGGTACAACCAAAATTGTGTGAGATTATTTAAATCTAATGATAATAAATACCTTTTAGAGATATTCATGGCATAGTGATTAGGGTGAAGAAAACACACTCTTACGTGTGGCAGATGATCATCAGGGTGACTTACAAGGAACATGCAGTAGATGCAGATTGTCTAAACAAAATTTAATCTTTTTGTAGAAGTTGAAAACAAGCCAGTGTTTATTCTTAATAGAGATGAACTTACAGTGATGAAAATCTCCAGTCCGGAGCATCGTTACAGCTGGAAACATGGAGCACATCTGGATGAGTTGCAAAGACAAATGCACTTGTATAAAGTCAACACTCTTCAATGGAGATTGGTTGCCCGACAAGCAGCTTTACCAAGACCACAGTTAAACAAGAATCTGGCAGTGAGCGAGGTTATCGCTAAAGTTTCAAAGGTTTGGAGAGATTTATTGTCGCTAGATTTCCAGCTTATTGCAGATATACACTTTCTCCCTGAACTGGCACTTCAGTTTTCTTTCTCTTGGCTACTGTTGAGAAATTAGATTTTTTTTTACCTTTTATCCCATTTACAACAGACTGTCCGTTACAACAAAGTCTGACAATTAGACAATTAGAAGCCGACCTGCACTGATGTATTTGGGGATGTATTGTCAGGCTCTGTACCTTTTGTTTATTGGGTTTTGCTGATAATCTTCAGAGAACTACATTTTCATCTGTCATTCTTTAGCAGTGAAGATCACAACCCTTTCATTGTTTCCTGATACATCTTGCTTTGATATTCCTAGAGCACGCATGTCGCCTGACTGCACAAGTATGACTTTATTAATCTTACTTGAGAAATAACACTTCACTCGAGTGAAACTGATATAATCACTAGTATGAGGTCATGTTTATATGTATGAGGGAGAGTTTCATTTTTATCCCTCTTTGCGGATTACAACTGTAAGGGCTTGGTTGACCTCCATGTCAGACCTTCCCACTGCTCCATCCCTCCCTCCCTCCTTCGTCAGGCAGACAGCCGAGCAGATGGGTGTCTATTCAGGCAGACTCCAGCGTGTGTTTGACACTCAGCTGGGAACTCAGTGCGGGCCCTGAGGGAGCCTGCAGCACTCAGGTTCAAAAGCAATGAGGGAAGCTCATTAGATGATATTTCTAATTTTAATTTGAATAATCGAGTAACCCAGTAAACATAATCAGCAATTTGGTCAGCAGGATGAATCAATGAAACCTATTAGATGCACATAACTGTCCATAAGTTCTCATTTGTTCTGCTTCATTGTATTTAAGATCCAGACGTTGATTCAATAAAGGGTGGGAGGAACACTAGAAGTCGTCTTTTTCATATGTACACTTGGAGGTACAATCCACAGGGTTGTATGTTCATGTAATGGGCCCTATTGGTTTTTCTGTGTGCGATACATAAACTCATAATCATGCAATTTATTAAAAAGAAAGAATTCAAGAATTTTCACCAATTCACCCACATTTTAATTGGTGATGGGTCAAATTAATATTCATGTTCAGGGCTTCAGATATCTCTACAAGGACTCAGTTTCCCACTATACCCTATCTACTTCCTTACTTATCTCGCTCACCATTGGGCGACTGTGGCTGAGGGAGTAGAGCTGTCCTCCTCTAACCAGAAGGGTTCTGGGACAATAAACAACAAGGTTTTAGTTCCACTTGGGAACAGCTATCAAACTCATATCAGAGGAACTAAGGAGCCATACAGGTTCATAAACTGTAAGCAGATGAGACTTGTATCTTAGGACTTGGTAATGTGGACTATTTTTCTGGTCCTGGTCAGCAAAAGTGCTGCAGAGTTCTGAATCAGCTGTAGCTGATTTATGACATTTTTGGTTAGACCAGGCTTGTCAAGCTTGTTCGAAATAAAAGCATGAATTGTTTTTTCTCTTTCCTCACAGATTGAGGAGTAAGGACATGCCTCTTTTCCACAGAACAAAGGACAAAAACACAGAGGACCATAATATCTTACACTAACTGACTCAGTTCACTAGAGATTAAACTGTTGCAACCCCAACAGTAAGGACGCAGTTTGAAATATAAACCATCGGTGACTCTCTTTCAATTCTGAACTCTGTCGACTCTCTCAAACCCTGGATTGGACAGAGATGCAAGGCTGACAGGTTCCTGTACACCAGCAGCTGCTGAATCTACACGACATTGAGCGGTGGGAAAGACAGTCAAACACATGTGGTAGCTTGCAAATGCAACCACCAAGTAAGGCTGACATCTGGGCAAAGTAAGGTACAGGAGTGTGTGCTAATAGATGCTAAGTTATTGCATATTAAGCATGTGTGCTTAAAATCTGTTCTAAAGCTGTGACAGACAAAGCCACAGATTATAATACACCCTGTTACCCCGTAGTGCAGGTGTAACCAGCTTTGTTGCATCTAGTACAATATAACTAACTTTGACTTTTTGCCATTTTGAAATATAATAATGGTTCTGGTTTTTTACCAAGGCTGCAAAAATTTGCATTATTGTAGTCATTCTGTGCTCTCAGACAAATCTGACTTCTGTTTGCTGACCTCACCTGAGCATGTACACTTTTTCAGGGCACACACACACACACACACACACACACACACACACACACACACACACACACACACACACACACATTGCCCTTCATTATGATCAGTTTTGTCTGATCACGGCCGAGGCTTCTCCAATCCACCTGGGTAATACATATAAGATTATAAGAAGGAGGGATGTGGCTCAGGATGTAGAGCAGGTTTCCATTGACCAGTGGTAAATGGTTTGGTAAATGGATTTGTATTTATATAGCGCTTCTCTAGTCTTGATGACCACTCAAAGCTCTTTACAGTACAGTTTTATATTCACCCATTGACACACACATTCATACAGTGCATCTATTAGCAGCACTTTGTTGTACTATGAGGGGCAATTCGGTGTTTAGCATCTTGCCCAAGGACACTTCGGCATGCAGATGGGGAAGAATGGGGATCGAACTGCCGACCTTGAGGTTGGAGGACGACCGCTCTACCCCTCAGCCAATACACTGAACCTAGATTTCCCCTGATGTCTGTGTGTGAATGATGTTTGATAGAAAGGTACGTAAAAGATGGACTGTATAAATGTGTGTGAATGGATCAATGGCACAACTGTACTGTAAAACATCATCAAAACGAGAAAAGAGCCAGATACTATATACAGACCATTTACCGGTAAACCAACAAAATAACAGAACCCGTTCATAGAAAACAGATCTGAGTTCAGTTTTAACGTTTCATAAATATTATTTAATTCGAATTTATCAAAGTGGGGAAACTTATATATTGGCATTACTTATGTAGCTTCTAGCAAGAGTTGATGTTTGAGAGTTAACAGGATAAATGCTGATTTCCCTTTTTGTCTCATTCACATTCATCTTTATCTTAAACTGCCGAATAGGACGCTGAAGCTAACCCCTGAGAAAATATGCTAAACACATTAAGCTGGTATTTAATACTTAGTGGTAGGATGATAGTAGGACACAATGATACACACTATATTTTCATCATCTGAACATAACATTGAATATTAGCCAACTAGCCAACTTAACTTTATCAATATATTATTGATTAGACAGTAATCCTGCAAGTGGACAGAATCAACTCATTTGGTTTTGTTGATTTTGTTGTTGTTTTCAGTTTGTTCAGCGATATTAAGTTACTCCGGTGTTGTGTTCATTGACTCATATACCTGACCCCAGGTTGGAGAAACAAACCAATAAAAATAATTAGGATTATGATTTGTAGTCCGGCCTGTACCATTGATTACAATCCCAACATACTTGATGGCGCTGAGGTGCACACTTATGTCCCTAATCTGCTACTGGCCACTAACACCTGCTAACGTCTACTGGTAGTTGGAAACCTAAATTTTTCTGAAGACCTTCAAAAGTACAAGGGATAATTAACATCTCGTCCAAGCTACATTAATGAAATGTAATGACAGAATAATGTACCCACAAAATTATGAAATGGAAATGACACAGTTGAATAGGTTGTTGTAAACTGAATAGTAGATAGAAGTTTACTTACTGCATATTTCTTAGCTGTTGGATGAGAAGGATGTTGGACATAGACATTACACATACATGATGTCAGCCTGAAGGACAAAATGCTTATTCAATCTGATTATCTGGCTACAGTGGAGGAATGGAAAGACACCACCTGAGGTGAGTAAGAATGAACAGTACAACCAAGCCAAAAATATTTACAAATAGGAAAGAGTAAGATGCATTTGCCTTCCTTGCATTACAGATTTATGCACTAAATGTTTAGTTATTATATCGTATTGTTTTCTTTAGCTCTGCCTATAGATATTTTTGTCCCTTTATAATGACTTCTAGGAGTGCTTTTTTGAATAGGTAGCATTTCAGTTTTTTAAGCCAAGGTTCTATAGAAAGCTTGTCTATGGTAGAGTATCCAAACAAAAGGTATTTTTATCTGATACTAGAGATTTAATAAGCCTAATTCTGGCTCTATTTTTTCATTAACTGTTATGTCCACATTTGAAGGAGTTTTCTATTCTCCTTTTGTTATTTTCATTTTTCCGTAATTTTTGTCTCATCCCCTCATTGTCTGCCGGGGTTTAATCTCATTTATTCCAGTCCTTTTTTTTCAAAGGGGAGGTTTTTTTCACAGGGTCTAGGACTGTGGCAGTGTATAAGCATTAACGTCTCCTCCGACCGTTCCCCCGAGCCACTCCAAAGAGCAGGGATTAATATCAATTATGGACGGGTGGGAAAGTTCCCCGCCATGTGCCAGATCCTTAATAGGGACATGTGTAAGTCATTACCTCAACACTTTGGGCTCTCAACACGGTATGTGTTTGTGTGTGTGTGTATGTGTGTGTGTCAGAAAGAGCGAGATGATTGATGATAAAGAGGGAAAGAGTAAAGGGGGTAGCTGAAGGTTTCTTTTCGAGTGTGATAAAACCCCAAAAATGCAGAGAAAGTGGGTTTATATCTCAGAGAAGCGTCTGTTCTCTTTTGAAAAGTGATGAGAGGCTCTATGGTGACAAACCTTCTATCAAAACGTAAAAAATATATATATATTTCTTTGGCTCCCTTCAGTTTCTTTCTTACACACGTGCACCTACGACTGTGCGCACACACACGTACACACACAACTCCAGCAGCAGTGATAGTCGGCCTGCTTCCATCAGAGCTCTGTGTTGTTGACGGTGTTGAAGGTCTCAGCGCAGACAACTCTCGCACAGCCTCCTCAGTACTCACCTCTTCTTCCCCTTCCTGTTCATGTGCCGCACGTTTTCATGTGTGGCAGATCACAGTCGTGTCGGCCTCTTTGGCTGCTTCACAGGCTCAGCTGGAGAAAACACAGGCTGTCTGACGAATAGATAGCCATAACAGGGGTCAGAGCGATACATGGGTGAGCCAGCACTGGCCCTGATCTCATTAAAGAATGGAAGAGCCAGTCACTGTTGACAAGTGCTGAATGTAAAACGCAGACTGATGTGTCATGTCATGGGTATTGGCATTTTAAAGCTTTTATATTTATATTTTCACTCATGTCCTCCTTGATGAGGTGTATTTACAGCCCTGCCTGAAGCTAATACACCTGTAATATTTTTGTTTGGTGTAAATGGGTCTTGTCAGAGAGACAAGCTATATTTACACCATCAATATCTGTCCTGAAAATCATTTTATAATGGATGCATTACTCCATCATAAAACTGGGATTACTTGTGTTTGTGCAGTAAGGCTGTCATTCTTTGATTTAAATCCAAACTTGATAAATATTAAATATTTTGAATGTTTGAAACTGTTGTAAATAAAGATGGATGACTCTACTTCCTGTGACTGTAAAACTGTATCCAAAATATGACACAAGCGCAAGCATCTTGTGCTAGTGATGTATTTTACAAATCCACCGGTAGCTTGACCGATTGCATGTCCTGTTAGGGTTAACATATCAATAAATAAGCTATAAATAATGAATGGACACTGAAGAATAAGAGAGATAGCACATAGGACTTTGGGTTCTGAACTGTTTGGCTTAATTCTACTAAGACAATATTATGAGATACATTTATTATTGAGATTAAAATGTGCTGATGGGTGTTTCTTTTTTTTTACTTTGAAAGCTTCAGGCTAACCAATAATGTTCCCCAGTGCTGACTTTATTTTAAGCTAAGCTAAATACCTCATGCCTGCTGCATCATAATAGAGTGGTACTATTTATGATATAGGACGTTGAATTCGCCTTTGTACATTTGAAAGTCTTCTGGACACTTTAGGTTACCAACCACCAGTAGATGTTAGCAGGTGTTAGTGGCCACCAGTGGATGTTGGGGACATAACCTCAGTTGTGCACCTCAGCATCATCAAGTCTTTTGGCCTTGTAATCAATGATACAGGCCAAAATCTGTCAGAATCTATGGCAGGACTATGAAAGCCATATGGCCCACTCAGCAGATCAGACAACAATACCTCTATGCCTTTTAAAATTAGAAAATTAGACACTTTCCCATTTTAGAGCTAAGGACAAGATGGAGAATATCCCTTGTATATTCTGCAGGACTGAATAATGCCTACCTCTAGTCGATGTTAGCGGATGATACTGACCACCAGCAGATGCTAGGGAGTCGGGACATATCTTCAGCTGTGTATATCATCAGGTCATCAGGGGTTTTGGCCTTTTAAACACAAGGAACCCTCTTCTAAGGCCGGCCCACGACAGCTTCATCAGACCTAGGTGCATGAACCTAGCATTTCAGGGCCAAGTTGAGATATTTGCTCCTGATCCAGAGCTTCTATAGTGCGTCACTATTGTCCCTGCTCTCTCACAGTAGCGGGTGTGTTTTGTGAGTGTAATACTTTCAACCTCACTATTCAGACATAGAGTAGGAGAGGACAATGGCACAGAGTAAGTAACTGTATCTATCATTGGTTTTCATGTAATTCATATTTACAAATTTCAATTTGATGGTGCATTTGAAATGAAAGGTTTTAATAATCATCAGCTTATCGAGATGAATTTGATCACTACAGAAGGTTTCCTCTGTCATCCTTTTAAAAAAAAGTCAGAAAGTCAAAACACTGGCCAATAAATGAACTAACTGTCTGAATCCACAGAACAGTGAGGAACTTATGTGCCCTCTTGTAAGTAATGCACGTCATGTAATCTTAGCGTGGTCAAACAACATTATCCTGAAAGGTATTCCAAGGATGGCCAATAAAAGATCTAAAAAGAAAATGAATTGAGTTTCTCAGGAAAACCTTGACCAGTATGACTTAGGACAGGGTTCTCCTTGTTCTCCTCCATTGCTCCTCAAATAGCCCCGTGCATCCCGCTCCCTCTCCCTCCCTGGAGACTCGCTCTGGACAGATGACCTCGCTCCCAGCCAGCACTCTGGAGCGAGCCGAGCCAGCCAGCCAGACTCCAAGTTGCTCCCCAGCGCTCGCCGCTGATTATAGTGGGCGGGTAGGAAAGCAGTGGAGGTGTTAGGCTCAGATATGGAGAGCCAGCGCACTGGAGCTGCTGCTCAGAGGAGCCCAGACAATGCGCTGTTACAGGAGGGATGGATGTGCACGCCACAGAGCAGCCAATAAATCCACACCACAGTGGAAGGAGAGACAACACAGCGCCATTATGTTGGTGTTGCTCTTTGTTTTATGTATTGCATGCATATCTGTGTCTGTGTGTACATGTGTGCCTCCTGAGTGCGTGCATCTTTTGTGTGTGTGTCTGCGTGTGCATCTGTCTCTTCACCTCAAAGGAGTGGCCCTCATAACATAGCTACTATTGTTGCGAGCCTCTTGACCTTCCCTCCCTCTGTCTTCCAAAGAAGAGGGGAGGCAAGAGGGAGTGAGTCGTTGAGTTAGGCCTGCAGAGGAGGGGAGGGGGTGAGGAGGAGTGAGAGGAGGGGAGGAGGTGATGTGAGCCTGGGCAGACTCCTCGGAGCCGGACGAGGAGCTCCGATTATAGTGGCGGGGGACCGCAGCGAGACGTCGCCCAGCAACCCCAGCAGCTCTTCCCGTAAATCATGTCATCAGGGCTCCTCGGCGGCGCCCAGAGCCTCCGATCCAGTCTGTCAGCATCCCTGTCAGAGGACGGAGATCCGGGGTGGCCATCCGGGCCAAAGGGCCTGCAGGACCAGAGCTGGTGGGGAGGACATTCGGGTCACAGTTGTCTAAAGAAACACTTCACCTGCCTTCAAAAATAGAATCAATCACTCATAACTCATAACTGTCACAGTTTAATGTAATGTTTACTTAAAGTCAAAGCCTTTTCCTGCCCCTTGGCCCTATTCCAAACATGAAAAATGGATAATGTAGAATTTTGTGCTACTCCCATAATGTGACAACAGAAATCCTAGATCAGAACAACATTATCTGTGTTAGTTGACTCAGCTTGGGGACAGATTAGGGTCAAATGAGGTAAAATCCCAATGAAAGTGGAAAAAAACTCCTGTGATCGGCCTTTTCTCCTCTTTATAAAAATGATAAATAACCACATTTGCTCAAATTCAATCCTTCATTTCATCAGGCAGAGTAAATGGTGTCATAGCCCACAAATAGCAGTGAAAATGACAGATTACTAACACTGCAGAGGGTTCACTGAAGGGGACACGACTGTCACAAAGGGTCAGCAACATTTCACTTGCTCTGATGAGGGCTTACTGGCCCAGACACGTTAAAGCTTTGTAACGCTTGCTTACCCTCCAGTAATCCGACACTCTTAACAAAAAGGGTTTGTCAAAAAGAAAAAAAAAGGTCCTTTAGGCATCCTCTGGTGCATAACTGTGCTCAGTTAGCTTTGAGAAATGTTCCCTATAGAAACGTGATGAAATGTTTGTTCATATCACTGCGGTTCTGTAAAGAATCATTTAGTTTGAAATAAGCAGTCACTACGGTTAACGACTCCAATTATGATTAACAACCCTGTTTCTCAGTATAACTCAGGTTATGGTATTGGCGTTCTAATAGTGGCACTGTCCTGGTGATAAATAAACCTCAGCTCTGAAGATCGGTTGAGCGGTTGGGAGAAAGATAGAAATACGACCTGCTCTCTGTTCTTATTCTCATTCGAGGTGTTAGCTGAGATCCTTTTCACGAACCACAGTGATCTTATATTTTTCATTTGCCGCGAGTCATTCACCAGCAAGCATTCGATGGAGTTGGCCAAGTTCAACATTAACCTTAGAGAGTCATTGATATTTACCTTTGGAAAGTTTTCTGGGCTGATGATGGAAAGACAAGTGGGAGGACTTGATTTAATCAGGTTTTCAGTGCTGGTATGTTGGGAATCTAATATCTAAACCAGAGACAATAAACCAGACATGTCTTTTCTATATGTGGTTGAATAAAATACAATAACTGGTATTACATTTTTTTATATTTATTTCCATTTTTTATTTTTCTACTCATTACTAAGTCTTGGGAAGACAGTGACGTTGCCCAACAGTGCAATATCCCACATAGATTTCAATGTGAGTCCAGCATTTCTATCAGTGTATGAATGTTGTGGGGGATTGAAGCTGGTATGTGATCAGGCCACAAAGCAAGCTCGCTGTATACAGACGTATTGACTTTTGTAAGTTTCATAGAGAATTCAGGTTGGATCTGTAGACAGACACGGATGTAACCAAATCTTTGTCTCTTGTATTGTTGATTTTCAGATGAATATCAGCTCATCTTCACAAATCTATTATGACTGATAGGAATGATGGGTGAACTGGACATTTGAACCAGTCACTCCATGAGTTCTGTGTGCCTTTGTAAGTTGTTTTCAAGTCCAACGCTCCTCATTAACAGCCTTCTTCTTGAAGTGAAATCTCTTTCTCTTTCTGATAGGATCTGCTAGACCTTGTGCCCGGATGAGTGGCACCCTGCCCGTCTCCGTCCAGGCCCCGGCCATGCTAACATGTCATTCCGATGGCCCCTGCTTGGCCTTTTAGCGCCCTGCTGCGTCTGGCAACCCTGCACACCCGGAGCCAGCATCTCGTTAGCATGCGGGTGGCCGCTCGATCCCGCCGTCGAGCAAGGTCACCAGAGACGGAAGGTGGTCGGAGTTGGTGAGTTGGTGCGGGTAAAGGGAGGCGGTTTGGGGGGGGTGTCAGTCTGCACTATTAGCATTCACTGGCTCCCTGCACATTGCTAAATTTTTCAGTAACCTCCAGCTGCTTGATGTTGGAGCAAATCACCAGAGAGGCTCACCGCGCGCCTATCCGCCTTACCACCCCTCTCTCCCCCTCTCCGCCGCCCATCAACCCCCCCCTCTCCCAGTACCAACCCACACCCCACTCCCATCTTCTCCCCCTCTGGAGTGCCGTCTCATCCAGGCCTTTTCACTTATTCATGTGTTTATTTATTATTTCATCGGCTGTGTCTGAGCTGGAGAGAGGAGGCATCTAGTTGTGAGAACAGTCATTAATTCATTACAGCCTCTCCCTCTTTCCTCTCCTCTCCTATCCATCTCTATCTTTATCTCCCCCATCTCCATCAGTAAAGACCCTCTCCTCCTGCACAAACACACAGAGTTATTTTCCCATTGCATCTCCTTTTCCCTTTTGCATTTTCCATCAACCAATCCCCTCCAGTGCTTCTATTCACCCCACTCCCCTGCGTATTGAGATGTTGAAGGACAGGTGCTCCACTATGTTCAAAGGCAGAGAAGGTAAAAGAGAAGCTACCCAGTGATCGAAGCTGAAATCTGGCAGAAATAAGAATATCTGTGTAGATTTACTGATCAATAAGAGCTGTGGAACCTTGAAGAACGCTCGGTCTTCATCCCGTCCTGTGGATGTGCTTTTTATTCTGGGCCATATCTTTGCCTCCCTCACAAACAAAGGGGTTTTACAGCTCCAAATGCTCTGTCGTTAGTGATCAAAAAGACCTGAATCGTGTAAAAACTATCCGACACTAAGACTAGATGCACAAAGTAAGATTTAACAGTCAAGGGACTGACTGACAAAAGCCAAAATGACACAGGACATTGTGCACAATGATTTAATAGATTTACTCTCGCTGGTAAAGAAAGTTGCTTTGTGACAAAGACAAGTGCAGAGCCACTTCTGCCCGGCTCCATCAGATATTGCATTGTTTTGTTTGTCTCGGGTGAGTGGACCCGGTGAAGGGAAGGAAAATATGCAGGAACGTCACAGATGAGACCATAAGCTTGGATATTTCTGCTGAGACACTTTTTCACCTCAGGTGCAACACTATTCCTCACACCACACATGACTCCTCTCTATCATGTTAACATCAGGAGTCCGACTGGTTTGCTGATATGTGTGTGTGTGTCTCCTCGGGGGCCCGTGCAGGGGCCCTGGCGGCTGCTCGGAGGTTTATGTATAGGAGCAGGGCTCCAAGGCGCTGGCAGACCTGTCTGGGTTATTAATGACAGCGATAGACCGGACCTCACACACTCCATCACCTTGTGCCTTACACACCACCAGCTCGTCTACCACAGTGGCACCAGGCAGCCTCACCCCCGCCTCGCCCTGCCTCACCTCACCATCAACCCTGGACAGGAGCGATGCTTTCAGGGGACCCCAGACAACATTTTGGCTCGGCTGTCCGCCACGTCTCAGCCAGGAGTTTCTCCTCTGTCTGTTTTTATGAATCCGAGGTCGACGCAGTAAAAAGATATGATCTATTAGAAGTGATAACCAGTCACCTCGGATTAAATCTGTCAGTGGCTAATCTTTTTTATTCCTACATTCAATCATATCACAATCAACCCTATAAGGTATTGAGATTTAACCCTAAAATTCAGCTGAAGTGTTCAATAATCAATAATCATCACAATGATGGATCAAATCACGAGGTGTTAAGTGACTAAAACCCACAGAGAACGATCACTAACCTCTGCAGTTCCCCTCAGCTCCACCAAGCCTTTTAGCCTCTTTTAGCTCTTTGTTTTGGATTTCCTCTCTCTACACTCTGCTGTTATTAACCTCATTTCATTGGACAAGCTGTGATACACCCACTGTGCACTACCTGCACAACAACAGACAAAGTTGGCAGTACTGGACACCACTATTCAATAAATGCTAAATAAATGCTAATGTTGTTCAGACTCAGCTGGATGTGTATTAAGTGTTTGCTAACATGTCAGCCACAACAACTTAATAATTTAGTACGTTAATGTTGTGTTTACAGCTTATTTCACTGGCTGTGAAATTACTTTATACAGCTTTAAATCTAATAAACCTGGTGATTAGTTATTCATGCTTTCTTCTGTGGAGTATCATTGAACACATTCATCAGTATAAGGTCAGGTTATGGGTTTTCCAACAGGCAACTTAGTATTGACTCATTCTACAGTAATTTTAACTTTAGTTTTATGTATCAATTATTTTTTCACATAATAATTTAATGTGACGTTCTAGCATCTGAAAATTGGGAAAAATGCCCATCAAACTTTTGTAAATTCAGCCTTCAAAATGCTCGTTCACCAAAACAACAACAGATTTCAAAGGTAATGATAAAAAGTCCTCACATTATGAAGCTTCCTGAAAGTGAGTATTAGGCTTTATTGCATGATAAATGAATAAAATGATTGATCTATTGTCACAATTCATCTAGATTAATTAATTTCAAGCACACCCTGAACTATAGCAAATCTCCTGAAAGTCTCAGGGGAACAAAAATGTCTTGGTGAGAGGCCCCAGAATTTCTCTGGAGTTTCATCTGCCAGCCCCTTAGTAAAAACACGACCTATTGACCTCATGTGAGAAAACAGCATGAGATCCTCTGCAGGATTCATTGCAAGCGAGTGAGCCTTGTTGATGACATTTCAAAAATTTGAGAAATGTAAAAATTATAAGAATTAAAAAAAAAAGAGGACACAGACGAGGATGTTACTCTCTGCCTGCTGCACCACCCCTCACCTGAACGCTCCATAGATTACTGTGGTGTTCATGTTCATGCATGAAAGACGTCCAGAGAAAGTCCGGACCCAATTCTGCGGACATCCTCCGGAGTTTATGTTTGAAACCGGCATAAGCAACGAATTGCTTGATCAGCAGAGTATAGTGATCAATAGGGCTGCTTCACCTCCATCACATCAGACATATAAACATTTATATCCTTGGTTGTGGTCTTCCCCAGGGTGAGAGGTTAGGTTAACCTAATTAGTATGCAAATGATTGTAAGGATGTACAAAAGGTAGACTCATTAGTCATCTTTTCCCTGGAATGTAGCAACACAAAAACACATATTTTTCCATGACGCCTTGTTAATCACGACATCTTGTATCCCCTTCAAAAATTAGTTATGAGCCTGTTGTCTTTCCTGTGATTGATCACTCCCCTCGGCAGTTCTTCGCTCAGTAAAGCCGAGGCACATCCTCCCACCGTGAGTCACATCTCATCGGATTCGACTCAATACGAGAGGACGACCTGATAACGGGCAGAGGGATCAGGTTGGGATTTAGTTTGGGGATAATTCAAATGATATTTAGAGGAAATAAAAAAAGCTATCAATTTGTCACACTACTCGCAACTGAGGAAAAATAACATTACCATAAGGCATGACTGATTTCCTGGGGCATTATAATGATCGTGGGGCTGTAATTATCAGTTGCAAGGTCATAGTGAAGTGAAAGACAGAGTGCCTTATCAACAGAAATAAGCTTAATGGGGGCAGTGGCTTTAGAGAAGACACCTTTTAAACAACTCTATTGACCACTGTAATAAATGGTACATGGAAAACAGTGATTAGTGAGGCTTTGGATTACAGTCGCAAATGACTTTGTAATTATTTACTGTACACAGGTTATCAATACATTACTTGAATATATGCAAGTACAAGGGAAGAAGGCAAGAGGTTTGGTAATGAGGGGGTAATCACTACCTGTTTATTAATCACCGGATACACCCAGTGGCAGATCTAGGTTTTTTGTGAAACAGGGGCCATGAAGGGGCCACAATTTACACAGAGGGGCCAATTATATGTTCAACACCCGTGCAAGATAACTGATTCAGGCTAAATCCACATTATT
Organism: Limanda limanda; assembly: GCF_963576545.1. Lineage (NCBI taxonomy): Eukaryota > Metazoa > Chordata > Actinopteri > Pleuronectiformes > Pleuronectidae > Limanda > Limanda limanda. The sequence continues at coordinate 3,076,742 of NC_083654.1, forward strand.
AGATTTTTGTTTGAAAATGCATCAACTATGATATGTGTACACCTGACATGCAATCTACTGTGAATTTTTATAGTTTTGAATATGCAGGGGTGGAGACATTTGGAAACGATGACGTACACAGTCACAACCTCTCGCAGATCCTGACTTTTTGGTCTTGATATAATCTTCACTGATTCACCAGGCTCCTATCACATGACCCTCCTCTTGAAGAAAACAACCGTCATTAGCCTCGGCCACCAGAATATGGATAATCATTTACAAGCGTTGTTACAACTGAAAACATTGTGGGATGGATGAAGCCTCAGTAATGTGCTCATGTTAGTCTTTTTTTTTTATTGTTCCTTGTTCAATCAAATTGGGTACTTCAAAAAGCTTAGAAGATAAAAATTGTTATTGTTCTAATATAGTATTATTAGTATTATTTGTAGTATTGTTGATAAGTTACTGATTTATTAAAAAAAATGGGCCAATCAGATTTCAGCTGGAGCCATTGCCCCATGGGCCTGCCCTGGATCCAGGGGGTAACAATGCAGATTGAAAATACTCAATTAGTTTTCCAGTCATCATTAACTTTAAATGTAAGATGTACTCTTGTCCATCCTGATTTTTTTTTTTTTCTTTGCTCTTGCTGAGGGGAAAGGATGTCGCATCTCAAGCCAAATTTTGATTTGTGAATATGGCCTATATAATCAGATTTGATTGATGGATTTTTTCACTGTAGTTACAGTGTAGTCACAGAAAATATGGGCTTTAAAATAAAATGTTTTATTGATCATCTTTTTTTTATTTGTAATTACACCACATCTACAGAGTATGTGAAATTTAAACGAGTGTTTTATGGTCCACTCACATTTTGCTGTAATTAAACTGTAGTCGCAGAACACACAGGCAGTGAAATAAACTGTTTCATTGTTCATCTTTGTTGTAATTAAAGTGTTCCCTCTTTTACGGCTTTCTGTCACTTATTTCCTTTGTTTGTCAGATGAACAAAATATTTACACTGTGATTTGCAGGCTGTAATCCAAAGTGTTAAACAGTGATTTCAGCTGCCATCACATATTCCCGTGTCAGAGCCTTCACCAGTTAACCCAGCGGAGGACAGAGGACAGAGATGCACAGAAACAAGGGGAGGGGTGGGTGGAGATTGGCAGGCTCGCGGAGGGCCACAAAGGTGAAGAAACATGAGTGAACGAGCCAGCAGTGAGGTGCGTCTATCTGTGTGTGTGTGTGTGTGTGTGTGTGTGTGTGTGTGTGTGTGTGTGTGTTAAAAGCAAAAAGGTGCAGACCGAGGAGAGAAGAATGAAAAAGAGAATGAAAACAGAATAAAAATAGAGGCTATGAGGAATCCTCATTTTTCATTTCAGCCGGCGGACTCGATGCTTCGAGATCAGACAATCAGACCTGATAGCTTTGGGAGGCTCAGTCAGCTTAGGGCTCGGAAAATGATGGGAGGATGATGAGGAGGGTTAGAGAATCTCAGCGAGGAATGGGAGGAGAAGGAAAGAAAAATGGCATTGGAGTAAATAACACAACACAAAAGGACAAAGGATTCAGGGCTGGAGATTGCAGAACCACTGGCAGGGGAAGTGGGGCGATTTCCCTGCTGTTGGCCAGTGTGGGTTTGGAGTGGATCGGGTGTTGTTTAATGTCACCAAACAGACCCCGAGCTCCAACGCCTCCCTGGGTGAGAACAGCTGAGTCGAAGGTGAAGGGCGGCGGGGACGGATGGACAGATGGCCGCATGGAAAGATGGAATTTCTTCTTTTAGGAAAGCCGTCAGCGCTGGGTTTATGTGTCCTTCACCCTCATCCCGTAGGAATAGCATTAAAACCCCACCTCCCCTAGCTCCCTCCTTCTCCCCCTTTTCTCTCCCCCTCTGTCTCTCCTTCTTCTCCACCCCCTCTCTCATTAAAACTGTGTGCCTCGGCTTCTAATTAAATCCCACTTGAAAGTCTTAAAAGTCAGACTCAGATTGATTCAATTTGCATTTCTGAACAGGGAACATTGCCTAAAAGGATTAATAAATTGGTTGAAAATGCCTCTTTCTGCAATGTGCTGTTGTTGCTTGTAAGACAACACCCATCTAATACCTATTTTTCTCACATTCTTTCACTCTTTTCAACATATCGTCTCTTACTCATGCGCTCACATACACACACACACGCACACACAAACAAAGCCCTAAAAACCACAAAACCAGCTATCCATTCATCCATTTGTCCACATACACACACACACACACACACACACACACACACACACACACACACACACACGCACACACACACACACACAGACACACACACACTTCATCGTGATTACTCCCTTCATTCGTCAATTGAATTCACATGTTTGCAAGAAGACATTGTGTCCTTAAAACTGGTGAACACACACAAACACACACAATGTGCATCTGCACATACACACTTTGTTGTGCGCTCTCATGGAGGCACAGGCCCACAAAAACACACGCACACACACATAAATACACACACCTACACACTCGCCACTTTCATGCACGGCAGCAGCGATGTAACAATGTTGGCAGACCTCCAAATTTTGCAGCAGAATGTGATGGAAGCATGCAGGGGTGGATAACGTGTGTGTGTGTGTGTGTATGTGTGTGTGTGTGTGTGTGTCTGTGTGTGAGGGGGGGGGCTGTTTAAAGGAAATAAAGCACAAGTGAGGGAGAAAGAAAGAGAGGGAGCAATCACTCAAACAAAGCACGCTTGGGGCATTAAAAAAAAGCAATAGGAAGATTGGCTGGAAGAACCTCAGTGATGTTGACGTGCCACTGATGACTCACTCGGGTGATAATATGTAAGGTGTGCTGCTGCTGGACGAAGACTGCCCACGGGTCAGTGATTCTCCTGCCCCCGGGGCGCAGCGAGTCCAGCTCACTCACCAACCGAGTCCCAAGTCCTCACGCTTGCTCCTCCCTCCTGAGTTCAGCCTCATTGTTGGGAATAGGTGCAGTGCTGAGGCGATTAATCGATTAGTTGATCGACAGAAAATTACACTTATTTGGGAAACTTGCCAAACTTGTTCACTGTTTCCAGGCATTTTGAAATCATGATTAAAGAACCATTACGGACCCTGACACCCAATCGAGTATCATTTCCCAGGCAATGAGCACATGATCAGCTATGTTAACAAACTTGACTCTTTGTCTGGCACCTGTTTGCTTTAGCCTCATGTTTTTAGAACAATATAATGTATATAAACATCAAGCACATATTTAGGGCCAGTTTTACGAGATTGTTGTTGTGTCGAGGTGTAACTACACCAACCTATCTGATTCAATTAAGGAGAAAAGAACGCAGCAGGATGGCAACTACGTTTGAGGACACAGAGGTCACGTCCTAACTCTTTGTCTTGAACCCTGAGTTACACTGACACAAATATCACTCACTGGTCACAGATCAGATTAAGATCTTCTAATTTGATTTAAACTTAGAAAATGATACCGACCGCATTTAAGGAGAAAACATTTGGATAAATTACACAATAAATTGAATTAATACAGTGCTGTGTGTTAAATAGAACAAGCACGTACTTTCACAGACCACAGGCTATTTTCCTAAAGAGGTTCCATAGAATAACAGATCAACTTATTTCTTATTTTATTCACTAGACATAATTCCAGCTATAGAATTAAACATATTGTAATCACAACTGTTTGTCTCACCTTGTTCACAGACACACACATACACACACACACACACACACCCACACACACACACACACACACACACACACACACACACACAAACATACACTGTAGAAGGTTATACAAGCGAAACCAATCTTCACAACGCTTGGCTTGAAATCCTATTTACATTAATAGAAAAAAAATGACATAAAACCTTTTGTGTAATCCCCTTCTACTGGTTTACTGTAAGCTATTTTCTTCTCTCTGCATTTCCTTTGCATAAAAATTATTGCCTCAGCATCGCTCCACGCTTCAGTGAGCCTTTGTTTCAGGCATTATCAGTTTGTCACCGCTCACACTGAGATGATCACATTATCATCTTGGCTGTGGCTCCTCTGAGGCTGAAGCAGCACATGGCCTCTCCTCTCAGGTCACGGGATGGACTCACACACGTTGACCTCAGATTCAGGACATCGGCCCAACCGGGATGGAGAAAAGGCTCTTAGCTTAGAACAACACTGACCTCAAGTGGTGGTTCCAGAACATCTCATTAAACAAACTGGGGCCCTGCTTCAACACTCCTTCATATTGTTGTCATGATTAGGATTGAAAAATTCCGGGAATATTCAAACTTGGAAACTTTCCATGGGAATTAACGGGAATATACGGGGATATACGGGATTATACGGGAATTAACAGGAATAAACTGGAAATGTTGTAGGCAATTTATACTAACTGTATTTACCTTGTCATATACAGACATAAATATGAACATTTTGTTTTGTCATAGGCTGATTTTAGCCCTGAGGAAACTTTGGGCACTTGACTATATGCTCCTGCATCGTTGTGTCATTCTTAACATAGGTCTTTACACAGTATTTGCAAATGTACACAGCCTTTCCTTCTACATTGGATGGGGTGAAATGCCTCCACACATGAGATATTGCACGTGGCATTGTTCTGTAGAATAAGATGAGTAAAAAGTTTGTAAAAAAACACTAATGCAATGCAAGAGATATAAATAGTTAGCCAAACAATTGGAATCGTCTGTAAAAATGATTCACATGATGGATAAATGAATGGAAATAGGCAAGATGAACAGATGAACAATCCTCAATCAGCATGCTAATATATTTTCCCCAGTAATATTATCGAAACGTACCTGACTAGTCCTGCACACTACAGCAGGCCTCAATAGCCCTGCTGTAGTGTGCAGGATGCTGGGAATTATCTGTGCATGATGGAAGAATGCAAAGTGGAGGGTTGAAATTCAACGTGCAGCGTGTGCTGCATTCCATACATCTTTAAAATAGAGTTTTGAATGATGTTTTTATTGCTCAGCGTTTAATTTGCTTTTTTTTTTTTTTTTTTTTCAAAATTCCCAAAATACCCGAGCTTAACTTCCCATGGAAAGTTTCCAGAAAGTTTCCTGAAATTTACCGGAAAGTTTCTGCCCCTTTGCAACCCTAGTCATGATACGATGTAATTATGACCTTACTTACTAATAACTAATTACATTAACACTTAAAACATGCTTGTACTGCTCGTGTGATGCCTTTCGATGTTGAAGAGAGTGTTACTGTCTCACATTAAGTAAATGTAAATGGCAGTATCAGTAAATGGCATGGAAAAAGAAAGGAACTTAAATAAATGAGGCTAAAGTAAATGTCTCTGTAAATAATACTTTGGATGTAGGGCTGGATTAACCGAGCAGGAGGCCCAGGGGCAAACATGAGACGAGGGCCCCTGTTGACTCCCTCTCCTTCAATTAGATGTGCTTTGTGTTTACAGGGCTCCATCATGTTGTGTGTGCACACCATACTGTATACTGGGTAATCATGTTGGGCCTTGAGCCCAAACAAACTAACCAGTACTCCCATCCTGTAAACCACACATCATATCCAAACACCAAACTTTTACATAACTTTTTCATTAAACATGACAGCAACTGAAATATTAAAGTACCTTTAAAAATTGTCTTTTGAGTTTAACGTTTTTTCGGACAGTTTACAACAAAGAACACAGAGACAAGGAAAGAACCACTTTAACATTGTTGTTTTGGGCTTTATTTCCTCCCGCAGCCACAACCCTAATCTCATTCGGTTTGCCAGTTGCATTTCTAGGGGAATTCCTGAGCACATGCAGTTATATATAGAGAGACAGTGTCTTTGTTTTTGTGAAGGAAGTGAAACATTTTTGTGGCTGGTTTTTGTGGCTAGATTACATTTCATAGTACGCACAAGAACAGGATCTCCCAATCAACATGCGCACATACGTACAACTATTAAGCGAGCAAGTGCACGAGGAAGAGAGACTGATTCTGTCAATGGGTTTCTTTTTCCATATTTTCAATTCAACTGGTTGTAATGCATACTAAAATAATTCAGGAAACGGAACCATTGACAACGCCAAAAAAAAACAGAAGGGGAAAGGGTAAACGTGTGCAAGTCTTTAAATGATTTGTTTACCACACAAATCACAATTACGTCTTTATTATTTTATACTTTGTCAAATGAAGCGCAGACAGACATGCAGTAAAAGATGGAAAAGCTATAAATTGACTCATATTGCATCATCATCATCGTGTACACTAACAATATACAAAACCAAACCGAGGTCCTACAATGAACAGTAAAACAAGCTATCAATCAATCAATCAATCAAGTTTTATTTGTATAGCCCACATTCACAAATAACAATTCGTCTCATGGGGCTTTAACATTGTGTGACATCCTCTGTCCTTAACCCTCAACAAGAGTAAGGAAAAACTACTAAAAACCCTTTTCACAGGTAAAAATATGTAGAAACCTCAGAGAGAGCCACATGTGAGGGATCCCTCTCTCAGGACGGACAGAAGTGCAATAGATGTCAGGTGTAAGAAAACATCAGGATTTTTAGCAGCATCCATTAGGCTAAACATTTTTCAATACTATGTGTCAGGCAGTCCCGCTGCAATCACAGTCTCTGGCCAGCAGCAAGACCACGATCCAGCATCAGGATGGGATCCACTATAATCCACAGTCATTGTCCACCGCCGCCAGTTAGAATCCATTATCAGCTGCCGCCTCGGTCGTGGTCCCTCATCATCCGATGCCAACGCGACAAAGGATCCTCCATTACAACGACGATCAGCTGGCACGATACAGAATCCACCGAACTGGATCCACCATTGCGACCTCCGACACGCGATCCACAATCATAATCCATGGTGCGGCCGAAGCTACATGCTTCATGATACAAAAGAAGCTTTGGGACACACTGCATCTCATTCTCAAGCACGTTGTCTAATAAAACGTCCAAAGACATCACATGTGATTTAATTTTCAGGGTAGAATGTTAAAATCAAACATGAATCTGTACATGAAATGTACAAATTGTGGATACAGGAGTCTGGGAATGAGCTTAGGCAACAAAAGCACTTTGATTAAGACCAGGCAAAGGTCATGGTTTTGCCTTTTATTGTTTTGTATTCTAAATAATTTAATAATTAGACCCAGTGGCCTATTTACTGGGAACACCTGTACAGATTAAATGCAAGTGACACAAAGTCTATCTATATGATGCCCATATTTTAGCTAAGGTTGTATTATACAGGCCTCCTAAGTTTTTGTTGTGTGCATTTACATACATGATGGAATGGACACTTCTCAATACCAGCAGGTTATCGAGGAACTGTCATGAATAGCACAAAAAACTAACAAAACATAAGACGACAACACAACAAATTTTGTGTTGTCTCTCTGGCGTGTGATGAAACAACAAATATAACAAATACGACTCAACCCACTTGTTTTATTGCTGAGTTTGATACAAGAAAGGAATTACTGTCTACTACATGCAGGGCTCTGAAAGGAGGATGGGTCTGAATAAGTTATTTGTGTTAAAACTGTTGCGAGTAGAATCATCATTATCCTCCTCATCATCCTCATCATCATCATTATCTCTGCCATCTGACATGACCTGTTGAAGTGGTCAGTGAGTGTATGTCTTGTGTCGTGTTTCCAGGGGGACTAACCATCATCATAGCAACAGTGTTATGAATGCTATGATGTAACTTGAGTTTGGGGTCAGCTGGGGAGCTATACACCTACAATCCCAGAGATCCAAAGAAACCCCATTCTATATCTAAAAGCTGGAAGTCCTACAATGTTGTGTTTTGTTGGCTTGTGTAGATAGATATATTATCCAAAGTATATTATTTCAAGTATTCAAAACCAGAGAAAATCTCTATTTTATTCAGGGTATCGTGTGTGTAGCGTGTTACATGTTGGCTGCCATTTTTAATGTTATTTCTGCTTTACCGATGGCTTTGCCAATCTATGGTTGAACTTCTGGGGCAAACACTGTATGACACTGCTAGCCAGTTGGCCAGTCAGCTGTTTTTTCTTCCCAATTTTTCTATTGTTTACTCGTAATGGATCACAATTATTCGTTGCCGTTTTCTGAGTCACGTAAATACAACTTAAATTCACATCATCAAACTAGGTCATTAGTTATTGTTTTGAATCAGAGAATCGTTGCAGCCAAATTATATATTGTGCATTCAAATATTATATTATAAACAGAACTTTAAAATTGTATTCGTCATCACTCAAATCAAGAATCTATGTGAAGGGCTTTTGGGTCCCTTATGGTTATGAGCCATTAAGCCAGTTGTTAGGCCTTGTCTGGGACTGTTATAGAGTCAGAGTGTGTATCGAATTCATACATCAAGATTGTGGTCAGGTAACTGTATCTGATCTTGTTCTCCGAAAGCTCAAAACTTTCCTCAGTGAAATCCACGCATTGGAGAGAGACAGGAGGTCCAGTTTGGTCATTATAATGGTAACAAAGCAGAATTCTAGTCCCTCATGTGTCATTGTAACGATGTCATGATGGGGTTTGTTGAAGTGTTGAGGTTCATCCACAGTCTACAGAGACAGAGCCTCAGCAGGTCGACTTTCCCCAGCACAACGCAGCAGAAAATGTACGATGCTTTGTTCACTGTTTTACATTTGCACATACTCATAGGCTTTGTCATCATCAGCGCAGTGGCAGCACTGCTCCCTCGCAATGCCTCATGGCTTTGATTGATCATTGTTTTGATCAGCCTTGACTCTGTGATTTATCATTCCTCCTCATGTTCATTCATCTACTTAGTGCACTGACGCCCCCTTATTATCATCTCACATTGTGTATCTTGCTGCTGAATCATCCACGATAAGAGTCCGTGCAACTTCTGTACGTGCACAAACCCCTGTGTTGACTTGTACAATTCATTACTTCCTATGTTATTGTTTGCTTCCTCATGAAGAAGCTAATACAGCTAAATGCATCATCGAGCTAGAATTCCAAAAGTTCCAAAAAGGAGGGGGAAGGCTCCAGGGAATGAGGTTTGACATATCAGGCGTCACCCAATCCGTCTTGTTTCACTCAGTCAGTGTTGATGCAAAGTCTTGCTCTCAGCAGTAGGTTGTCCCAAACAGAGATGCAAACTTCAGTGCACATCTCTTCACAATGAGATAATCCTCAGTGCCCTAAACAGATATTTCTAGTTCCTTCTGTTTACTTTTAATGTCCTGAAACCTCTTGACAAATGCCTGAAGAAGTTTAACAAACTCATTAGCATATTCAGGTGTCATAGCAGTTGTTCTTTGTCTCTTTTAGAGTCGAAAATGTTTTGTTTCCTGTTACAGCTGCCAAGGCATGACCGGCAAAGACAACAATTCCTTCCTCCAACTTAGCACTCATTCCACACATTGCACTGCTCCCCCACTTACATCTGTGACCTGCATCCATTGGCCAGTAGTAGCTTAAAGAAGAATTGAAACTAGCAATTGAGACATAAGATGATTATTGACATTATTAATCAAGTGAGAAGTAGAGTCATTTTCTCCTAGACTTCTATAGAACAGACTTCTTTTTGCATCCACTGGAGCCGCCCTCTGCTGGTCATTCACTTTTCAGGAAATTCTACATTGGCTTTACTCTCCTGACCCAGAATCTACATAAATCTTTATATACTGTCTGTGCTTGGAACAGAGACTGGCCGGCATCATAACATGTGACCAAACATTGGACTTAGTGACTAGTAGGTCTCAGCAGCTACCTACATTTTAGTTTTAAATGCAGAAGGCAGGAATAAACTGAGCTACATTGGGGTTATTACCAGGTTTGATGTGGACAAATTCCTCACCCGGTCTTTTTGTCCTTTAGCTTTAGAAGGTAAAAGCAACATCCATATTTCGTGGAGAAAAATATCTGACTCTTGGCCATTGTGTGGAATCATGCAGATGGCAGCATTTATCTGCTCCAGTCTAATAGAAGAAAGGTAACTATAAGCCTGTTTAAATGTCAGAATGGTAATTACGTTAATTTAAAAACGGTTAATCGGTTACTCTACTAGTCACCGTGGTGTGTGTGTGTGTAGTGAACAGGGCATATTACACCCAGCACTGCTCATGAGCCAAGTGGTGTCTTTTGCCATGAATGTTTTCTGTTATACATTTGTCTCACTGACAGAGGCACTGCTATGGCTTCGTCGGGGTCTCACACCCCCCAGAGCCACAGGACACATTATCAAAGTGACTTTGACATGTAAAACTGGTGGAGTGCCCCTGTGAGGCGCCTCGATGCAAACAGGTCGCTCCTCACAGCTCCTTTGTTCCCATGAAAGCCAAACACAAAATCTCTCCACCATGCGGGATGTGCTTCAGTGCAACCCAACACCCAGCAGGGGGCAACAGAGCACCGGCACATCCCCCCCCTTCCCCCCCTCCTCTCCCCTCCAGCTCTGCTGTCTGGTGGATGGGGGAGGCAGTGCCCACTCATTGGTGATTAAGGTTCTGGTGATGAGTCACGAGGAGGGGGTGGGAGAGGGAAGAGACGGAGAGATAAAGAGAAAGAAGCAACAGAGAGAGTGAGAGAAGGGGAGAGGGGGGGGGGGGGAGGTGGAGGGCTCTACTTACATTACCTCCAGGTGTCCTCTCACGTTGCCAGGAGGCTGACAGATTTCTACTGTCTGGCCATGAATCTGCCTGTTCAGAGCCGTGCTGCCAGGGCCCCCCCGCCCCGCCTGTCCATTTATCTACAGCACACATCCATTCAGAACATGCACCAGTGCCCTCCACTCAAGGCGGGGGTCAGCGCAACTGAAGTCCTTGGTATTTAAATGGTATTTGCCACTAAGTTCTTCCAAATTCTCTCAAGTAAATGGAATTAGGATGAAAACAGTTAAAGTGATCATGAGAGAAAAAAACTGTCCAGCAGTCCAAGACACAATGTTTTTAGGCTTTAATATAGTTTATTTAGGATTAAGTGACTTGACGTTCGCATATTGACACCGGCTGGGATTTGATTTTAGTTCTAACAAAAAAAAAAAAAACTCTAAATCACATTATTAAACAATATTTGTTTTTGCTAACTTTGGAGCCCTGGTTTCACTGTGTCAGTCGACCTAACACACTTCATCAGCTGCTTCCCCTTTCTGATTCGGGTTTCATGTCACATATCCGTTTCTGTTCTTCTTTCAGCCCTGCAACAAACATCTGTGGGCGGGGTTGGTTCTTTCTTCTACTTATCTCACATGTTTTTTTTCTGTGTGGTTGACTAAGCACAAGCAGAACTACGTGCGCAGCAGCAGCAGCAGCAGCGGCGGCGGCAGCAGCTGTTAGTTAACTGCCGATCAGCCAGCTAAGCTTCAACGGGGGCGGCTGACTAAGTCTTCTTACCATGCAGAAACTCTGGCTCCCTCCTCCCAGCCTGCCCACACATCGAGCGTCACGTCGTGTTTTGTTTTCCTTGTGGCCGGGTGTCGTCATAAGAGTGTAAATCATAAATGCACAGTGTACAGTACAGTCTGAATGGAGCTTTTACAAGGACTGATACAACAAACAGGAAAATAAGGTGCTTTATTTCTTCTTTTTCTCACAGTAGCATTAGCAATTTTAAAACACTTTCCAGACCTTCATCTCAGGGTTTCTGCACATGGGATATTGCTCAAGGGCACTTTGGACATAAAGATTAACCAAACAGTCTTCCTCATACTTTACCATCACTTCACCTCATAAAGTATAAATGCAGGCTTTGTTTCCATCAGCCTTGATGAGACAGCCCATTAACAACAACAGCAGGGCCAGTGTTTGTGTGCGTTGTTGTGCACGTGTCAGGATCATGCCACATGTGCATGTAGTATTATTTATATTATGGTCACTTACTTTTTAATTATTTTTCTGTATCATGGTCACTACTGTTGCAATATTACTTATAATATTTTTGTTTTCATTACAATAACACTTAATGGATTTGGTAAATGGATTTGTATTTATATAGCGCTTTTCTAGTCTGATGAAGACCACTCAAAGCGCTTTACAGTACAGTTTCACATTCACCCATTCACACACACATTCATACAGTGCATCTACTTGCAGCACTTTGTTATTCTATGGGGGGCTATTGAGGGTTCAGCATCTTGCCCAAGGACACTTCGGCATGCAGATGGTTCAGACTGGGGATCGAACCGCCGACCTTCAGGTTGGAGGACGACCACTCTACCCCTCAGCCACAGCCGCCCTTACATCACTCTACTTTCTCCCTAGTACCTGCTTTTGCACAGTGTCTGTTTTGCAGGTTGTTTTTGTTTTTGTTTCTGTACTCTCATTATGTGTAGTTTAGTAAGTGTATATATTTTGATCTTTTTTATTGTGCTTCGGCACTGTTATTTAAATTCTGTTTTTCTCTTATTTTGCTGTAACAAGTGAATTTCCCCGTTGTGTGGATAAATAAAGAAATCTAATCTAATCTAATCTAAAGGGATAGTTCACCCCAAAATGAAAATTCACTCATTATCTACTCACCACTATGCCGATGGAGGAGTGGGTGAAGTGTTTGAGTCCACAAAACACCTTTGGAGTTTCAGGGGTATAAAGCATTGAAGCCAAATCAAAGTCACTGGTGACCACTTTTTCAAACTTAAAAAAAAAACAAAAACCATAACATGCCTCCATACTGTTCGTGTGGTTAAAGTTGTTAGCCTTAATGTCGTCTGACATCCTCCTCTTGAGCCGCGTTCACATTAGCACGCACACACAAGCTCTCGCCAAAGGGCACATGCGCTGGGTGCGCGGTAGCATTGCTAGTTCCGGTAGCATCACTTCTGGTAGAGAACATTTGGACTAAATATATGTTGTAAATGACGTTGTTTCAAGAAAAATTTGAATGTCGTTGCTTCCGGACAGTTGGATGACACCACAGGAGCAGTATGGAGGCATTTGTTTTCTGTTGTCTTTTAAAGTTTAAGAATTTGTCACCAGTTACTTCAATTGTATTGGATTTGACTTTTTACCGCCGAAACCCCAAAAGTGTTTTGTGGACATTTCACCCACTCCTCCATAGGCACAGTGCTGAGTAGATAATGAGTGAATTATAATTTTTTTTCGACTGAACTATTCCTTTAACTGCGTGCACTCCCAAATGTTATCATGTGTGGATAACCTGATTTGTCTTTGAGTAAATTTGTTTCAACCGCCGCTTTTATTCTTCCCGATCTCTTGAAACCTGCAGGGTTGTTAACTCGCAGCAGCAGTGTAAATTTACATGCCTGAGTCAACATGTGTATCACGCCTCTGAGAAACATATCTGAGAAATCCCCATCTTCAATAAGCCAGCTCTTCTGACTCACGGTGCAACACATGCCACCCACTGCTGCCTTATGATCGTATGGATACAGCAGAAAGTCTGCTGAACTAATCGACTTAGATGGAAGAGCTGTTTCTGAAGCCTTCTCCCATTTCTACTTTTTCTTTAGTTTGTTCTGTCTTTTCCTTTACTAATATTTACCCAGATGTGTCATAGCTTTTAAACATAAGAGACACCCTCCTGTGACTCAACCAAAGCAAACCAGTCATGAATTTAAATGGAGATGCGTTCAATGAAACTCTAGGTAAACTATGACCTCAAGCTAATGTTCATCAAAAAACAGACAGCCACCGGTGTAAACAAACATCAAGGTCATTTAGAGAAAAGCATTTGATAATTCCCTTGAAATTCTGTCCTGATAAATCACTTTGGGAAACATTCAAATGTACGGTACATGGGAGTGAAAAGGGAACAAAGTCGTCAGAGCTCTGCAAATGATTCACCACGTCAGTTCTCCTTGAATGAGAATACAGTTTGTTCCTAACAGTAGAAACAGAAGTACAGTTCATGAGATTGAAATAGGTATCAGGTCTGCCGTACCTGGTTAACAGACGACATGCACTACGGCTCAGGCAAGGACGCAAAATCAATCTAAGAGGCTAATATGTGCTTCAGATGTGGAAGATGTTTGAGCAGTCGCTGGCCGAGTAATTCTATGCTTGTTAGTGAGGCTCAGGAGGAAGATGGCTGTGACTGCTGTGTTCCAATCAAATCAAAATGACAGAGTGACCTTGGGGAGGCACAGAGAGGATATATTTTTAGCCAGCCGTTCTCACAGGGATGCTCTTTTCTTGCCTTGTCTTCGGCTTTTTTTTTCATTATCTTGTTTTAATTTTGCTCCGACGCTGGTCGTCTGGCTGCCTGGTCCTATAGGGACGCCTGTTTACTGAGCACAGCTCTCGAGACAATCAGGCCTCAGCTAAGGGAGGGAGGATCGACTACCTCACATCAATTGCTTTTTTGACAAGTGTGGTTTTTTTCTTCAAGCTGTGTCAATAAAAGGCCTGTCTTTGCACACTGGGTGCAAGGGAGAGTGCCTGACTGAAATCAGGTTTCCAATGTGTTTGGGGAGCTGTTGCTCACTAAACTGTGGCAGAGTTAAACAACAACTTTTATTGGTTTGATTTTCGCTCTGTGTTATAGTATAAAAGACTATCTGCCCTGGGACTGACAATATATTGCCATGTGGGGTCATGGAGATTGAAACCTGGTTTTCCTCAAGCCAGTTGTATTAAGAGTTTACCCAGAGCAGCAGAGAGAGGCAGGAAATAATGTTTGAACTTTAGTGCGGAGATCACGTGAACATGTTTACAGCACAAAGACACCTCCATCAGCTCTTATCACCAAAAACTCTCTCAACATCTTCATCTGTATTTTCTAAGTGTGTTACCGCATTTAAGCCGGGAGATATTTTTTTTCTTTTTTATAATTTTTGCATCTGATGCTGCTGTGTTTTCACATCAAACTCTCCTGATTTTCTACGGACTTCACACTAGGAGGTCAGGCAGATAAAATCCACAGAAACAGCAGAGCGTCTCACGCGGACATTAGCATTCACACATGCTCTCTCACTCTCTTGAGAAAATACGGATATAGTCTGCAGCTTTCAGTGCATGTCTGAAAGCAGCTTTAGTGACTAACATGGCAGCAAGACGCCAAAGCTTTGTCGTTGACAGTGCTGAAAGGTAAAAAGGTAAAAGAGTGGTCCCACATAGCATTTCAAATGAAGACCTACACTTAATTTATGCTTTTTATGTATTTCTGAGTTGTCTTCAAATTAGAGTGCTTCTCTGTTGTATTAAACAGTCACCTCTAGATATTTTTGATCACAAGCACCACTTTGGTACCTATGGCGGTAGCAAAGGGGCACAACTGTCGCTCTCACACACAACATATTCTGGGTACACAGACTAAAGCTTTCACATGCGCACACAGGAGAACTGCATTACATGCCACTCGCAGGTATGTGCACAACAGCAGCTGAAACTATGAGGTATGACTGCATGGACGGTAACAACGTTATGGACGATAGCGCAAGCAAGTACACGGCAAATACAGTAGATCTGCAAATTGCACTGCACACAAAACAAAAAGCAAGTGATGTCTAATGTTATTACGAGAAAAATAAATTAGAACATGGCAGGGCCATGACCGTGTTGATAATTGATAGGAAACACTGCTTTGACATGATAAGATAGGGCAGCAGCCTTGGCAGAGGTATGCACTCTCAGAGCGCCCTTCTAGTTTTATCTGCATTTTTTTTCTAGCTGGATTATGCAAAAACTACTTCACTGATTCCCATGACATATTGTCGAAGGGTGAAGCAGAGAAGAACCCATCAACATATTGTGCAGATTTAGAAACAATTTTTCATTTTCTGGACATTTGCTATATTCAGCATTTTTGTTGATTAATCACAAAGTAATTTGTGGATCTGCTGACAAAAACCAGGCATGTTTTGGGGAGATATGTATTCAACTGAGTTCTAATTTTAAGAAATGGCTTTGCATTTGAGCAAGGAAATGCACTTTATACAATTTTCAGACTTCAAGGATATACACAAATAGTTTTGGTGGAAGTAACTTTGTTTCTGTGTGCCGATGATGGCTACTGGAGTCATCAGCAGCTCTGGTTATGAACTAGCTCAGAGATGAATGTGTCAGTTAAGTTATATCAGGAACAGAATCTGCACAGTGGAAAGATTTGAATACAAACTGGTTGCCCACGTCCACAATTACCTGCATTGCCAGTTTAGAGAAAGTCACTAATTAATGTTGACATTGTACAAACCCAGACGTTCCTGAGATATTTCAGGAATTTCTGGCAGCGACAGCAAAATGGCTGCAAAATGTAGATAGCGGAATTAATTTTTATTTAATTTCACTTGTCGCCATTTTTTGTTTCATTGCTACCAAGTTGGAATAAAAGGTTTTCCAGATCATGAATGCAGTGTTAATGTCTAATCATGAATTTGAGCTGTTGCTCTTGATATCTGTACTGTTATGACATGTTAACATAATAGTAACATTTTACTCACAGGTTTTACTGCTGTGATCTGTGGTTAATTCAACAGTACTCATCCTGAATAGTCAGCACTGATTTAATTAACAATATATTCAATGGCTGCATTCCATTTAGGTGAGCCCCCTTCAGGGCCCTGGTAGTGTACATGCTGATGTAGACACCTGCTACATATCATTGATTTAAGTCGTAACGTGTTTTTCCTCCTATGAGCAATTCAAAAGGTTCATATGCAGGAAGGGACATGGTTTCACTAAAAACCGCCTCACGGCAAACATTTGACTTGTCATCAAAGGACATGTGTTACAAATAACACTGATGATGTCTCCGTTCATTTGAGGTGTTACCATTAGTAAGACAGAATCCATCATAGCCCCTGGAACCAAAACACCCAATTGGATACAGCCATTATTAGTGTTATCAATGGCATCTGTTGAACATGCAAGAAGTGAACCTGGGAATATATAGTACTTCTGGTACACTTCTAATCAAATACAACAACATTAAATGTGGAAAATGTGAAACAAAGATGTAAATTATATTGTGCAATTAAAACAGACAGATTGAGTGAGGATTTTCTTAAAAAAAATGTACCCATATTTTACTTAAATACAGAGTAAAATAAGACTTAATTTACAATATAGCTATGCATCAGTAATTATAATCAAGTACTATTTTATCTTATTTGATATTTTACAAACTTTTGTACTTTTACCAAAGTACTGAGTATTTCTATACTATGACACTGACACAAGTGCTTGTAAAAGTCACTAAAGCTTCGGCATCAACCAATGAAAAATAAAGACATTAGTAACTGAAACTAATTACCAGATTAAAGTTAATAGAATAACCTGAACTTCTCTGCCAGTCAATGTGTTTTTGTGGTTTTCCAGCAAAATCAGTGGGCTATTTCTTCAAGAAGATCAGGCTGGATCCCAAACAGCTGAAGAAGGCCACTGGGTAGATAGCCAAGGCACCAGAGGCTAGTTGATTGTGAATGTGGTTGACAAGAGACTTCAGTTAGAACCCGTCTGCTGATGAATCCTAACTTAAGGCTCCATTATGCTTCTACGTATCCGTTTCTCGGAGAGGGACGCACAAAGACCAGAGAGTCTTTTTGATTTATGCCTTTCCGACGACTATCCGTCTAAAAACAATTCCCCGCCAAACCCATGGGTTGTGCAAAGGAAGACGAGCTCAGAGAAGCCTACCCAATTTCAGGGAAGAAGAAGTCCACGTGTGTTTGTTTACCTCTGTCGGCTTGTCTCCCACACACTGGACCATGGCAACTAACAGAACTAAATAAAGTGACACCCAGAAAGGTCAAAATGCTCTTGTTATCGTTTCTTAGCAGAGCGGTTCTCCGGTCTTGTTTCCCAACTGTGTTTCTGATTCCACAGCTTGAATCTGCTTGAGGCTTCATGTAGCTTGAAGCTACACGGAGCTAGCTAGCTTCCCCCCCAGCTTTCACACCCAGTCAGCAGGGACTCCCGACACTAACTGCTACCCAGTCACTACGTTTACATGATGGCATAAACCCGATTTCGGCTGAAGCCCGGTTTCTCTATCCATGGGGGGTTAACTGGTCTATCTCAGGGTACATGGCACTGAGAAATCCGACTCTTGTCCGAAAGCATTTCATACCCCGCTACGATAGGTGGCGCTGTTTTCATTACAGCTAGTGGTGATACAGCGCGGGAGGGAGGGGGGAGGCAGGATCTCAACCATGCGCAAAGACGTCATCTCCAGTTGTTGTCTAGCTTCCAGAGTTACATGCACGCGTTGTCCGATATACAGCCAAATCCGATCGCTTATCTGGGGGTGGTTATCCGACTTCAGTCGGACATAAGAAATCTAGATTTGTGGAGTTACATGAAATGGATCTTCGATTGAAACCCGACAACGCCAGAAATCGAGTTTCAATCGGACACATGTAACCGCAGTGATTGTATGCTTCTAACCTGACGGTATTGTAGAAACAGTGTCATGATAGAAGTGGAATTAAAGTCGTGACAGCGGGTTTTTGCACTGTTACCACCGCAGTTAGCATGGTTGCTAGCCCGCTAGCCTAGCCCGCTAGCCTAGCACGCTAGCGCCGTATTGAAAGCTTGTTATTACTGTATGTGACCGTGCACACATGCCGTCAGTGCTCTAAAGAGCCACGGTCAGCCAGACAACTCCGCTGGCTTAACACACACGTCACATTAATCGTAGAATCGTAGTTGTGTTTGTGTTTATTGCGAAGCAGGAAGTTTGAGGTCCGGAAATGTGAAATCTGGAAATGACGTCGTAGGGAAATGATGTTGTTCAAGGACCAATCACAGCCAAGGGCTGTCCGTGGGGTCTCCGAAATAAACATGGATAGTTAGAAAAATCAGTGGTGCACGAAAAGCTGTCCGAGGCGCTCGGATAGGGCGGTCCTATCTGTCCGTTTTAAAAAAAGACGGAGAAGCATAAAGGAGCCTTAAGTCTTTACTGCCCCACTCAGGTGAAGCGTACATGCTTAGGGGCAAAATGCTAGTGACCCTGATATACCTGCTGTCAAAGCAGAAGAGTTCTCAGTGAAACAACTGCTCAAACTATCCGGCCATAATGGAGGAAAAACTTGCAACATCTCATCTCAAGGAACCCCTATTCAGACATGACCTCATGGTAAAATCCGGACAATTGGCTACACAGTTTACATAGTGTTTGCCTTTCACACATGCAAAACGTAGTGGAAGGATCTCTGCAAAGACACGTTTACAACACCATCATTCCTCTGTGTTATTCAGGCGACAGGTGCAGCAGCCAGGTGCAGTTTGCAGAGACAGGAAATTATCATGTATACAGCTCCTCGACACTGTCTGCTGATCTTATACCTCAAACTCTTTTGGCGTCTTAGTCTGTGTCACCGCTTTGTCACTGGCATATCTGTTTTCTTTTTGTTTCTTTAACTCCTACTCGCTCGTGCTGAATCCAGCAGTGAATCCCCCTTTGTGTTCACATATCGACTTCTCCTGGATTTCTACGAACTTTATACTAGGAGGTCAGGCGGATAAAGTCCATAGAAACAGCCGAGTGTCACTTGGACATTTGAGTTCACGGTTACTCTAAAAGAACTGAATATCCAAGGATGCCTCAATGAGACAATAAGAAACAACAAACACATTCATGTACTTATGAGTATGTCACATAGCTGTTCAGGTTAAATGCATTAGTGCACGTAGACACCAGACACATCCTGTGTTAACAGTTGACCTATTATATTCAATCAGAGTACGGAAACATGTGCATGGATCCATGGCGGACCATTCTGCTGTCTGGGTAAAGAATCAAAAATCTGATGTGACATGAACAGAGCGGAGAAATTGACATGAAGTCCTTATCTGTTAATCTGCTCATTTGTTCTGGTCTCAATCCTATTTGAACACAGATAACCTGGGATCAAGGAGGTTAGTGGCAATAATCAGAGTATTTGTACTCGTATCAATCTGGTTACAGCTGAATTAATGGTGCAGATTTAGACACACGAATAGCAATGAAAGAGAGTGCATAAGTGGGGGAAGGGGTGCCTGTAGTTAGTGAGTCCTCAAGGACACAATGTGCTGTGGGAGCCTGGGTGAGGTGTTGCAGGGAGGCAGCGTGGATAAGAGGAGGAGAGGGGGATGGGAGGAGGGACTGCTGACGCATTTAGGAGCTGGTGGAGGGGTGGGCTGCTGACGTCTGGACAGCCATGCAAATCTAAAAAACCAAGGAGATGGCTCTGGTCCAAAGTCTGCCAGGTGAACCATGGTGATCCCTGGCAAAAGATGAAATGAAGCACTAAGGCGGCTCGGATGACAAGTTTGCATTTCTTTCCTTTGCTACTTGGCAGTGTTCCTCTCTGTTTCACAGAGTGGTGCACTTAAGTGCAGAGCCGCATCTCCACTAGTGAGTCCTGGACAGAGATAACAGTGGACCGTGTTCTGGCTTTTTTCAAAGCGCAAAAATACAAAGTAGAGAGAAAAAGTGGGTCGTACTTTGTACGTTTTGTTTCCTAAACACTGTGAGACAGAAGCAGAAAGAACGGAGCCAAATGTACCTGAGGCAGAACTGTGCGCTCAAACTTCACAGTCACAGAGCCACTTACATTTCATTTTGGAAGAGACTGTGTTAAGAGTGTGGATGATAAAGTGTAAAATCAGCTGTGTGAAAATAAAGACACTGCTTGTCTACACAGAACATGTTTCCCCAGTGTTTTGTTGTTACTGGACAGAACAGATAAGTCTCTGTTTCATTTAACACAGCTGTCCACACATGTGGTTCTCACAGTGGGTGTCCTGGCTCCCAGGGGTGCCTTGAGGATGTGCAGGGCTGCCACAAGATTTCTTTATTTTACTGTTCATTTGCATTCCCCATTTCTGACTTTATTCGTCTTCATCTTTAATCGTGTGCTATTGGAGGACTAGCAATATATGCATTTCACTGTATGTGTAACACCTGTTTTGTCTTGTCTATGATAATAAAGAACTGTGTACCTTGAAATGCTGTAAAAAAAAGCTTCCTAAATGTGCTGTTACGTCAGAAATAGGACATCACACGTCAGCTGGTTGTAATAAGATGTTTTCAGACCGCGAAGGAACTCCTGAGAATTGGGTTTGGACTTTCTCCAGAGCTTAACTTTCACACATGAACAACGCAGCAGGAGATTCTCTGCTCCGTGTATGGCACCGCTTCTTCATCCGGAGATGTTTTTTGTTGTTGTTGTTTTAATTTTTTGCATCTGTTGCGTAATGGAAACGTCATCAATCCCCCTTTTTTCACTTGCAGGGGGTCTCCTGCTGTGTTCTCACATCGTCTACTTCTGACTTTCTGCAGACTTTCTACTAGGGGGTCATGTGGAGAAAGTCTGCAGAAACTGATCTCTGAAGTTCAGTGCATGTCTGAAAGCAGTTATAGTAATGTAAGAATCTTTGTTGCCAGCTGAAACTTTCAGATAAGTGATGGATTTGTCACTATTAAATACTTATTTGACACATTTGGTCCTGAACCAACCAAGATAACTGAAATCAGGCTGTTCAGTTGAAGCCTTTTGTTGGAGTCCTGCCCAGGGCTCAGACAGTCACATGTCCAAGTAAATGCCTCTGATTGAATTTAAAGCCAACAGTGCTGCTGCAGCTCCAACCACTACTCCAACCTCCTCCTCTTCATATTTTTACAGATTGAATTCCTTGTCATGTTCATGGATGAACAATTAGCTGTCTTGGCTGAATCTACATCACTGAATTGTACCTTTGAGGACATTTTGGAGATGACACAAAAAAAATCCTCTGGACAGGTTTCATTTTTGAAGAACATTAGAAAACCACTGGTCTACACATCTGTAAAATAGCTCTTCACACTCTCTCGCTCACACTAACAGCCTTGTGTGCTATTCCTTGTATAGCAGTGTGTGACTCAATACCTCCAGTGTATACACAGATGGAAGGGTGTAATCCTGACGTGAAATAAAACTATAAAGCATAGAAATTCATTGGGAAAACAGACTACCGCTGACCTTTCCCTGTCAGCATTTATCTATAGTTAAATTCCTACTCCTTTCTCTTCAGAGCTAAAATTACCTAAATTGTACCTTTAACTTCATCCTTTCCACAAGATGTGCGAGAGAACCAAAGTCATGACATCATGCTCGGGCAGGCCTCTGTTCCAACAACTTTCGTAACTCCAGAAAATCTCTAAATCAATAATTATTTCATGTGTCTCTTAGAATATGGAAACCTGCACAAACATGTTCTTTTTTCCAAACACCTATTGGCAACAGTTGCTAATAGACATTCAAAGCTTTGTAGTTGTAACACAAACAAGTGTTTAGTGAGCACAGAAAAGGGAAAGCTCCCATAGAAATTCATGTTGAGCCACAATGTTTTACCACGATGAATTAATTCCTCTAAATGTACACTGTCATCAGCTTTATTCTATTTGTCCTCATCCTCACTGCGGAGGATTGGGATTTACATACTGTTTATACGGCAGAGTGTATCCAGGGATGGAACGGTGAACATGTGCACCTCAATTGACAGGCACACAGAGAGGGTCTAGATCGGCATTAGGGACAATAAAAACATCACCTAATCAATGTGGTGTCCCACTGGGATTTGTCCAGGTCTGCCTGATGATCAGTCGGACACTGCTGACAAAACTAAACAAAACCCTTTGGTTTAAATCCACTTCATTTGTGTATGAACTAAATTATGCTGATGCACTGTGAGCTGTTACTGATGAAAGTACATATACATATGTATTAGCTTACATTTCAGTAGTGTGGTTTTACTCAGCAAATGCTAAACACCCTTTAGTCCAGTTATTTTGAGGCTATAAAATCAAGGTGAACGTCATTGGTCAACCGTGTGTATTGGCGGGACCTTGATACGGCTGCTCCATCACCCGATTGCTTCTGATAAGACCATGGCCATGACGGCAGCGGCGTAAGATTGCAGCGTTCATATCCAGGATATTTTGGCCCCAGTATTTGTGTAGTGGGAGGAAGTGGAGCTATTTTGTCCACAGTCTATGTTTGCACCCTACGTAGTTTTTACATTTCCAATGCATTTTAAGGTCCGTGTTATACTGTTGTGTATATATACCACTGATTATCCAACCGAATGTGTAGGCAACTGGCTGAGTCATGAACCTTAATGGGTACGTTCTTACATTCCAGTAGAAGCCACACCACAAAACTCAGATTAAAGTTAGTAGATTCAATCTTGACTCCAATCTGTCTGCCACTGCCTGATTTGTGTGCAGTAAACATAAACAAAGACGGCGATCAACATATTTGGCTAATGTTAAGAGAGACAGGTAAGGCAATGCCACATCCTACAAATTGGGGTAATTCTGGACCTGATCACACAGCTTGTCTTGAAAGTCTTTCGCTAATGATGTGCCCACTGAACCTGTCAACATGTCAGTTGCGTTTATTATGAGGACATGCACATACACACCAAATGAGCACTGGATACAAAAAGCAACCAGCCCGACGGCTTAAGCGGCCACCACCTTTGTAAACAGTTACCATGTTTACAAGTGTGGCTCTGCGGTGCGGTTTTAACAACTGACTCACCTCAGTAAATCTAGTTAGCATATCTAAACTAACATCTCTAATCTAATGAAGTACACATGTTCCGTCCAAATTTGCATCACTGCTGCTTACTGCTGTTCAATGCAGAGTAGTGAGTCATCCAGAAGCTGGATTCACTCACTTGTTCACTAAAATACTGTTCACAGTGCAACACCTGCCCCCCCTCTCCTATTAAGATCTCAGTCATGCCCTTTTTACACTGACTCACACAGAGCATGTCTGATGATTTCTTGAAGTTGTGATACTTGATCATCATTAAGAAACTTCCATCAGACATAATACAGATCGACGATTATGTGTTAGAGCTGTGGCTTCAGATAACGCAGACCTTAAAGCCCAGGCTGCAGGAGCCGCACCAAGGCAAATATTGACTCGTTTTACTATGCATGGGAAAAAGTAGAACCAGGCAGCTTCACTGCTATTGACTGCACACTGTTGAAAAGAAAATAACACATAAGCTATCACAATACATTAGCAGTTAGCCCTGTTCATGGTAATACACTCCTGTGTACTCGACTTTTTAAATTTCCTCTTTGCCACACACACTATCAATCAATCAATCAAGTTTTATTTGTATAGCCCGTATTCACAAATAACAATTCGTCTCATAGGGCTTTAACATGGTGTGACATCCTCTGTCCTTAACCCTCAACAAGAGTAAGGAAAAACTACTAAAAACCTTTTTAACAGGTAAAAATATGTAGAAACCTCAGAGAGAGCCACATGTGAGGGATCCCTCTCCCAGGACGGACAGAAGTGCAATAGATGTCAAGTGTTAAGAAAACATCATCAGGATTAAAGTTTTTAGCAGCATCGATGAGGGTAAACATTTTTTCAAGACTATATGTGAAGCAGTCCTGCTGCAATCACAGTCTACACTACACAATGTTAATATCAGTGGCATACTAGTTCTAGAATTTATAATCCATCACATCTTATAGATCATAAAACTGTGAAATTGTATTAAGTATTCTGGTGTGTCTATGGACAGAATGTAAAAATGAAGTCAGAGTGAAAATGATAAGGAAGATTTCTCCAACTGCTCAATTTCTCCTTCATAATACAGTACTGCATGGCTGCAACCTCAACAGCTGACAATGTGTTGATTCTTTGACAATATCTCAAGCATGAAATGTTTTATCCATTGAGGTCAGTCGTTATGAAATCATGTTGCGAAACCACGTTGTGACCTCAGTGTTGTATGGTAGGAAATTGATCCATCAAGATACCATGATCTTGCTCTTTCTTTCTCCTGGTTCCATCAGCACAAACCACAGGACAGTGCCACAGTGTGAATGGGCCACAAATCTTGCGATTACTCAACCTTTAGGAGTTTACACAATCCTGTCAAAACTGTTACGTTGTGTCTTTTGTGGCATGGGGAGGAAGCGTTATAAAATCTGAATAGAAAAATGCAACCCAGATGTTGTCGTAGTGATGTCTCTGAGGTTATATCCCAGCTAGGGCAATACTAAGCATGAAGGTAAAACATGAATCATAAAAAAGAATGGTAATGACTGATGATTGAAATGAAGTAGCCAGTGTTTTGGAGCTTAACTCATGTAGGGGCTAAAGGTCAAGAAAAATTAGTTTGCTTCTTTGTATTAACGGTGATGGGCTTCAGTCTGTGTTGATGCTAACTTATTGCTCTGATCCAAAACATTTACTAAAACATGTTGCATGGATTGGCATGACATTTCAAACAGAAGAACTTATTGTCCAGACAATTTCCTTCCAGCACCATTATCAGGTCAAAATAGTATTTTGTCCAATATTTAAAATGCATCACCAAGTGGCTCAGTACTAATAATAGTACTATATATAAGTGATTCAAGTTTCTTTTGAAAAAAAAGAAACCATACAGTGCTAAAGTCTCTGCTGTCTTAGATGGACATTTATCGTAGTAACACTGACACGAACACTCTATCTGTGTTGGTATGCAATCACATCAACCAGCACAATCACATTTCTTCAAGCCGTGGGGCATCATATTGCACTCAGACATGATCTTGTTTCCACCAGATTAGCCCTGTCTACATTTGATGATCTGTTATTGAAGACAATTGCAGCTTGTTGCTGCAGTCATTGTACAAATGATACCGTTGTGCATTTTTTCAAGCAACTGGAGGATTAAAGTCAAGGCCAGCCAAGTTTATTTGTGAAGCCCCATCCAGACACAAAGCGAGTCTAAAGGCCAATTTATGCCTCTCCGTTTTTTCTATTACGGACAGATAAGACCGCCCTATCCGTTGTGAAACGTCCTCTCCGAGGGCTTCGGACAGCTTTTCGTACACGTCTGATTTTTCTAACTATCCGTCTTCATGTTGGAGACCCGACGGACCGCTCTTGGCTGTGATTGGTCCGCGAACGACATCATTTCCGTATGACGTCATTTCCGTATTTCCGGACCTCAAACTTCCTGTTTACATGTAGCAACAAACACGAACACAACTATGATTCTACAATTAATGTGACGTGTGTGTTAAGCCAGCGGAGTTGTCCGGCTGACGGTGGCTCGTTAGAGCACTGAGGGCATGTGTGCACGGTCACATACGGTTATAACGAGCTTTCAAAACGGTGCTAGCAGGCTAGGCTAGCGGGCTAGGCTAGCCACCATGCTAACTGCGGTGGTAACAGTGCAAGAACCCGCCGTCACGACTTTAATTCCACTTCTATCATGACACTGTTTCTATAATACCGTCAGGTTAGACGCAAACACTGGATAGTAGTAGTTAGTGTCGGGAGTCCCTGCTGACTGTGTGTGGAAGCTGGGGGGAGCTAGGTCCGTGTAGCTTCTAGCTACATGTAGCCTCAAGCAGATTCAAGCTGTGGAATCAGCAACACAGTTCGGAAACAAGACCGGGGAACCGCTGCGCTAAGAAACGATTACATCAGCATTTTGACCCGCTGGGTATCACTTTATTTAGTTCTGTTAGTTGCCATGGTTCAGTGTGTGGGACGCAAGCTAACATGTAAACAGAGACACGTGGACTTCTTCTTCCCAAATGGGGTAGGCTACTCTGAGCTTGTCTTCCGTTGCGCCACCTATGGGTTTGGTGGTGAAATTTTTCCGGACGTAGACTGACGGAGAAGTAAAAATCAAAAAGACTCTTTGTCTCCCGCTGAGACCTCTCCGAGAAACAGACACGTAGTAGTATATAAGAGCCTTAAGTGCTCTGAGAAGGCATCTATATAAATCAAATGTAAGACATTGAGAAGGGATTAAAATGACATTACAAGAGAATCAAGGTACAAATCACAATGTATATCTGACAAAAATATTGATCTTGTTCAGGGATTCATCATAATGTTCATATATACATTTTAAATGTCAATCTGTAATTTGATGTGATTTGTCAATTCCTTAAAGAGTTTGACATTATTTTACAGGTGTATCTAAGAATCGTATAGAACATTGGTCACCAATCTTTTCAAGCCGTGGACCGAGATCTACCACCCTGATATCTTCCAAAAAATTCACATAGGCGGGTCATATTTATTATTTTTGCAATTTCTGTTAAAGACTCAATGTATGAGCATAGATATACAAAAATAAATGCAGTTGTGCTACTTTATTTATGCACAATATTCACATAAATATCAAATATTTAGCTTCAGTTTAACAATATGTTTTTTTTTGTAGTCCTGTTTACTCAAATAAATACCAATACTGAATACCAATAACCGTACAGTGTGAAGCTGTGGATCTTCGCTCCTGCAAATATTTCACA
The DNA here is from genome assembly GCF_963576545.1 of Limanda limanda. NCBI lineage: Eukaryota > Metazoa > Chordata > Actinopteri > Pleuronectiformes > Pleuronectidae > Limanda > Limanda limanda. The sequence continues at coordinate 3,103,920 of NC_083654.1, forward strand.
ATAATCCCCCTTTTTTAAACAAAAGAATGGATTCGGTTAACAGAAACGCTGGAGTGCTCTTATTTTGAAATGCATACAGAAAGTGTTGCAACCATTTGTTTAATCAGATAAATATCAAAACTCAGGTAAAAGATCAGCCAAGAACCACAATGTATATCTGACACAAACGTATTTCCAACACTTCCCAAACCCGTTAAAGTAAAAGCACTTAAGCGTTTCACTGTCTGAATCCGACTTGTATAGAAGGAAATAGATAAACCAGCAGCTCTGCTGACAGTAGCGGACACACTGCCGATTGAACAACAGACAACGGACACATAGCTGATCTGTGGAGCAACCGCAGCCTGTGAGTCCTGAGAGCTATGGAGATCGACAGTACAGACTATCAAGATGACCAGTCGTACGACGGGTTGGCGACCACTGGTATAGAACAAAGAGTCTTTCAGAATGCTGACGATCTCCTCCTTTATATTATTATCTTCTCAGTCTCTCTTCCTGCAGCCCCCTGTTTTAGAGTCATTTGGCACCAAATTCTGATGCAAACTGAACTTGACTAAAAGTGAGTTGTTTGTAAATAAAGCAGCCGGTGAGTTCCCATTACATAGCTTGCCATGAGATTGCAAAGCATAAGTTCACCTACTTGGGGGTTTTGGTAAAAGAGAGATTTAAAGATCTTTATACCACCAATTTTGCAAATATTGTATATTTATTTCAATGTGTTCATATTTACTTTACGGTACCAACTAGGCATACAATTATTCAAAGACCTGTATATTGACTAAAGTTAACTGACAAATTTGCTCTTCCCCAACACCATTCTTTACATTTACATTCACATTTACAGATCAGCAGCGTTGTTAGTAAAAGATTTCCTCAATTTCCTGTCTTACCTGCAGACACATTTCTTAAGCCATCGTCTGCTTTGAAGGAAGAAATGTCGCGTTTCTTTTCTCAGATTCACTCCCTAAGAGTATCCGAGATCCCTATTAAAGAACCTTGCTGGGGATGGAGATCCCGCAGGATCTGTGGGAAGATGCCCTTAATCAAGTACATAAATCTTCTATCCCCGCAAAGCACAGGCTAATTCAATGTCAAATTCTGCACTGCACCCATCTTATTAAGGTTAGGCTCTCGACAATGGATAAAGGTACTGAAGCAACTTGGGACAGATGCCACCAAATGCCAGCGAGCCATGCACATATGTTCTAGTATTGTCTAACCATGCAGTCCTACTGGGAAGCTCATTATCAAAGGTTACAGGGGAAATTATTGACCACAATGCCATGAATGCAATATTCGGTGTATGTCCACCTGTTGTACCGCTATCCTCCTGAGAAGCAGCCTTTACAGCCTTTAACCCCCTATTGGAACGATGCCTGGTATTGCTCAAGTGGAAATCCCCAGCTCCTACTTCATATACACTGAATGATTTGATCTTTCAGTTATTTTAGTATTAATACAGTTCATTTAATATTTTTTTGTTTTGATTTAGTTATTTGTTTTAATTCATAATAATTTATCTATTTTGTTAAAATTTTTGTAATTGTTACTCTTTTAGTTCTATGTTGGGTGTTCGTTCGTTAGTAGCATTAATCCTGTCTTTGGTGTTCTCCTTGTCCCGCTGTTACAATGAAATTGTTGATATATTTTGTATTCAAAATGTTCTATTAAAAGCGACGGGGCAATAGAGTTTGACATTTAGATTCCCTTTACTTTATTTTGGAATGGACCACTTGTTGCATCACATATACCCTTTACAAAATATCTAGTTTCCATCTCCCCACGGTCCTCTTAAAAAGTTGTTTTGATTAACATTCATTTTCAGTAGCAGGGAATTAAACATGTTTGCCTTCCAGATAAACTGTTTTTAAAGATTATAACTTGAATCTATAAATATAAAGTAGCTTTAGGTCAAGATTGAAAAGACTTATAAAGCCTACAAAAAATGCTTTGAGATAATGTATGCTGTGATTTGGCACGATGCAAATTTAATTTAATTGAATAGAATCCTCTGATAACACCACAGGGTGATGCTAGAAAAAAAGTTATGTTGGTCAATTATTACAGAGGCGTTTGTAAAATTAAAACGTAAATTAAACAATTATTTCTGACAAATAAGTCATCACTGGCATCACTGGCTAGGAATTGCATATCATTTTTTATATTTAGATTGCTTGGATCTGGAAATGAGGGTGATTACAAAGTCTTAACAGGAAAGAAACATTAGCAGTTATCGATTAAACAGGTCAGCCAAACGTTAATGGGAGAAAATATCCCTTTGCAATTATGGATGCACTCACTTAACCTCCAAACACTTTAGATAGTCTGGCTACAACTGTGTACAATGGTATCATTATAAGTACAGATACTAGACACAGTTGTTTAAATAAGAACTAAATTGAATTACATATTAGAAGCTTCTTAATTAACTTTACTGAGAAATCCGTTTGCACAAAGCCAAAATTGTACTTTGTCATCAAGGGCAGACTTGCCTCACAGACTTCTTAAAGCGACTCATCACATTAAGTAGTCTTATGTGAGCTGTTTCCCGATTGCATAATAGACCTTTCACAGCCTTGTTCAGGAATCTGGGTGGCATATTCTGAGAAAAAGAGCTTTGCCCATGGTGAATAAGTTACTTGGAAATTACTTGGAAATCCATGAATCAAGTCTGTCCTCGTGCAAGGCTCAAAATATTAAATAAACCAGAACTTTTGAGCATATCCTGATTATTCCTATCTTTGTATCTGTCTTTGACAAAAGCAGTATTGATGTGATTCATTGAGATACACAATGTAGAAACACTCATTTATAAATAACAGAGCTGTGGTTATGTACGTAACGTTATGTTCCAACCATGGCCTACTAAGCATTTTCTGTACACTGAAACTGTTGAAGTTTTTACAAGACTAAAGTTTAAAGGCACCATATTCTTATTTCATCACTCTAAACTTTTACAGTCTGTGTTGAGCTCATATTCAGTATCATCAGCCCATTGCAAACACAGATTCTCTGAGCAGATGTTGATCTACATATAAAAGTGAAATTCTCTCTCAGGCAGTTCGTGGAGTTTCCCTCCAGAAAAAGTCTTTCTGGATTCCAACTGTCAACACGCTACCACATACATTTGGTTCCCAACATCATGTGATTAACATAATTCAGTTTTGTATGCACATTTCAAGATCACCTATTGTTTATTTATATTACCCGTAGATAATATGTTCATTGGCCCCGTTCAGACCTGGTATTAACATTGACCCTGAGAGAAGTTAGTCTTTTCAGAACTGGCATGAAAATGTGTTATGAATCTAAATCCTTTGGCCACTTGTGATCGGATCTCACCTCCCTGTTTATATGCAAATAATCATGTATGATATTTGTGTTCGTGAAGACCAAATTATGTTGTTTTAACCCAGTCCAATGTCATTGAGAGAACAGTACAAGTCAATTTTAGGAACCTCTGAAAAAGCTTTAGTTTAATTTACACAATCCCAAATACATACTTTACTAACTCAAAGAACCCCATTGAGGGGATTTCTTTTTTTTTTTTTTTTTTACATATGAATGCCCTTTTCAAGTGAATGGGTAATGAAGATTGGTATCATTGTGCTGATTTATTATTGTTTAACTTGTATTCACTGAGGCGTTAAATAAAAGTATGTACATATCTGGAGAGAGGTGCTCCTACAGGTGCACTGAAACCTGCAGTTCTGTTTGTGTGTGAGTCATGGCCGCACCCGAACAAGCACTGAGTTATTAAAAAAATAATTGTGTTGTTATGTAAAGCAGACAAAACACAAGCTTCCGTCGTCTTCTCTGCTGACTCACACCACTTCTTGCATAGACAGACGATCTGTCTATCAGTCACAATGAGGATTCTGTCATTGTCACCTTCAGAGATCACCCCCACCCATACACACACAAGCACACAGACACAAACACACACACACACACACACACACACACACACACACACACACACACACACACAGTCTTCAACCCACTTTTTTCACATTTCTCTCGTCTTACCCCAACCAGTCCAGACACATGGCCACCCACGCTAAACTTGGGTTACTGTTTAGTTCTCCATAATATTGTACGGTCTCGAATTGAATGATATCCTCTGAAAACACGCCAGGGTGATGCTGGAAATTTATGGAATTATTAAAAAATTATGGGCTCAAAGGTTTTAATGTTTGGGAGTAAAGGTGCATTGGAAAAGTTCATAGTAGTCTCCTCTGTTAAACTTCTAGCAACTAGCTATTATATTGTTTACAAAGTTTACATATTAGCCTGTAAACTTTTTATATTTGTCTGTGTCTCTCTGCTTGTCTCTTTCGCTCTTCTCACAAACAAAAATGATCAAATTTATTAAGTTATTAATCTATGGTGTCCAATCATGAGTCCGGATCGTTCCATTCACTTTAACCCTGATGTCATGGCTGTGCGGGACACGTCTCGTGTGGTGTGTGGCAGGTGCTTAAATACATTAATGTTCAGATCCTATAACTTCTGATCAGTGATGGTGTTTATTGATAACGTGTAAGGGGAGCCGCAGGTCAGCTGGGGAGTGAGGAGGGAGGAAATGTGGCCGAGAAATACAGCATGCTACAACGATACCGGATTCATAAAGCATGTCTTCCCTGATCCTAAATCAGCAAAGGCAATCATTTTGCAGTAAGGTAAACCCAGAAAAAGTCAGGCTTGCTAGTCTCAAACTGAAATAAGACGTATGACATCAAAAGTCTAAAACTTTCTCAAGTGATCTGACACTACACCTTGTTGCAAATACGTGGGATATCTGGGCCTCATCTTTCTTTTGTCTTCAACGCTGATTCACCTGTGTGACTGGAGCATTGACGTGAGTCATCTCGTAAGTAAGAGTTCATGGGAATGTGGATGAGGCGGACTTTCTCAGACGGTGACACTCAAGTATAAGACTGGAGAGAAAAAACAAACGGAAAATCCTGAAATGGACTCACAGTTGCTTCAGGGCGATTAGAGTAAATGACATCTAGCTACCCAGAGCTGTTTATCGGGAAACATGCAGATACTTACATCAAAGCTTGGGAAAGGGTGCGGTTCAAGCTCTGGCCGTCATGAATCAGTGTCCTTTACAAATGTTGAATTCTTGGATATGACTTTCAGCTGTCAGTCTGTAGGCATTGGGGAGCAGAACAGGTTTCAGTGAACTATCATTAATGGGAAGAAGGTTGTGTCCTTCCACTAAACGGGTGATTATGAAATAGGCAATTTTGTTATATTTCTTTTACCTATTACATTGTTGGTGTTTTATTTAGACTCTGGTTTTAAGGTTTTAATGCCAGCTTGCAATATTGAACTCACTTTTATTCTGCATTATTATTCTGGTCTTACACGATATGTCCTTGTGTTCTAGTTTTAGTTGTTTGTTGCAAAATATTCTGTTCTGCAGCTGCTGTAGCACTTTGGCCCAAGAAAGATTTCCCTGTAGGGACAATATAATAAGTATATTTGATTTGATTTGAGAAAGGATGTTCTAATGTAAACTATTGCTTTCATTTTAACTGGATAATGTTATATAAATCAGGTTTATCATTATTAATATTATCAGTATTGTAATCAAGGCATTGTTTTATCTGTGGCCCAACTAACATAAAAAATATTAACAATGGAAAAAATCTGTACATGTATGGTAAATGAGTCACTCATTGGGATGAGACTCTGGAAAAAGATCACTCATCTCTGTAGCCAGCTCTACAGACCTTATTAACATCAAAAGCTTGTTTTCCATCCTCAACTTTACTGCTTTTGTTCAGTATGCAGACTGTATATTTAAAAAAAATGACATGACAGCTCCTCAAAGTGAAGCCAAAACATCGTGGTAGCTGCAGTATAGGTAATAAACCCTGTCTTCTCCATGTTAGCTGATGGGACATGAGCCTAACTTAAAAAACAGAGTACGTGTTAAATAAAAGGTTTCTGTCACAAAGGCATTAATCAGACCCAGGTAATGCTGGGCCTGCCTGGGCTTGTAACTGTGAGCTTGTCCTTCCTGAAAAGGCCGAGCTGATTTATGTGACGTTTTCTCTTATTTTAGATCAGTCTGACTTCTATCTGTTCATGTGAATCATCAATCCTACTCTCACGTAATGAACTGCTGTTTTCAGATTTGAACTCGCTGAGAATAATCTGATCTATTCACAAATCGGCCAAATCACACAGTTTGCTAACTTTGAACTGGCAGCTGACAGGGTAAAGTCAGTTTATTGTCCGGCACAAGTGATTCGGACATTTGCTTTCACACATACAGTTCCTCAGGGTAATTTCTACAGAAGTTCATGGTTGCAGTGCATGTGTGAAAGCAGGGATAAAATAGACTCTGCTATACCTGTGATTACTGCAGCCTCATGTGTTGGGGATCTGAAAGCCCTGGTGTCAGCAGTGCTTTAAAGTATTACCATGTCAGAACACACGTGGCACACAGAGCCTCCCTGCTGTCCCACCAGGTGGACCTGGCAGTGCCAGCCCTGCTCTGTGTCCTGGATTAGACTTGGCTGGCAGACAGAACAACGAGACTGGGGATAAGAGCTGGTTGCCTGTGCAAAACAGTCGAGGCTGACACTTGTTTGAAGTGAACCAGTTTGGTGAGTAGATGAAGGGACAGAATATTCCGATAACATGCATATGCCTTATTAATGTGTATACTATACACAGTGCGATATGACTCTTGGAATAGTGAGTTTCTGTTTCACTTTGCGGTTTATAAGTGAATCTCTTCCTACTGTTTTACTCATTGGAAACTACCAGCTGGATGAGACAGCTCTTTTGAAATGTAAGGGCTTGTTCACACCTGGTATCAACATCTGTCTCCAGTGATTTGATCACAAGTGGACAGTTGGTCAGTTCACACCTGGCATTGGGATGCATCAACACGTGTGTCCCCAGGGTTTAAGGGCTCTACAGCTCTACAATGAAATAAGATTTAACCAATCTAAAATAAGAGGAAAATTGGTATGTGGTGGTTTATCTTAATATCGTGCGGATGGTCACACACAGTGAATGTGAAACACAGAGAAGGGAAAAGGTACTTTCAGTTCATTTTGAAACACCACAGCTGAAAGAATGTGGCCACATGCGGCACAGACCTCCTCCAGAACTGGTCTGAGTAGTAGGATCTTAAATGTGCCCTAAAGCCATATCCATACTGCTAAGTTTTCATTTGAAAACAGGAGTTTCTAATGAAAACGACACAGGTCATTTGGTTGTGAAATGCAAAATTGGCTCAGATTGTATGATTCTTATTCAGTCTCCTGCACAACAGTTCTAATGTGGTAAAATAGAGAATTTAACTGTAAAATAGCTGTTAACATGTAACTCATGCCAAGTGCCGATCAGAGAGGTGCAGGAGCTGACCTGCACAGCAACAGTCTCCTGCTGCTGGCTAGATGCCTGCAAATACAAAGCATTTAGAAAGGAAGAGTGAAAGGGGCTCAGATACAGTACAACATATCGTGTCCAATTATTCAAACTGCTTTCAATATTCATGCATTGCCACTATTAAACTTTGAAGATTTAATCATCGATTTTTCAAATGCATCCCTTGCATTTTGAATACATCTATAGGAGGTCTTGTTTATATAAGTACACATGTTTTCGTCAAAACACAAGGTAGGGCTTCAACCAAGAATAATTTATTCTCACCAGTCCCTTTATACAGCCTGTTGAAGATAGGAATGTTGTGCTGTAATTCTTCTGCTGTTTTTTTTCATAAAATATTTGTATTTCTGACATGCATGTTAGACATGAAACTAGAAACAGACTGTGGTGTGTTGCAGGTCATGCCTGTGATTCTGAAAAAAACAACATAAGGGGGCGGGGGGGATCTACATAATTATTCTAGGTTATTGTTACAGCATATTGCAGGTACATTCATCCTATTCATTCATATGCAATTATTTTGTTAGTACAGAAACAGTATGACAGAAAACCTGAAGATAACCTATTATCATTTATTTTTTCCTATTGTTATTAATGGGGTGGCTGCAATAACTGCATTGTTATGAGTTTGTTGAATAGCTTTCACAATAACGTTGGTGTCCTGTTTTTATGTCACACCAGAGAAAATATGTTTGTCATAATCAACGAACATGCTACATGAAAAGCATGCAAGTGTATAATTATGCGCATGACCAGAATTAAAAACCCTAGAAAATCTCCCCTTTAACAGGAATAATTCTCTGGGCTTAGAGTCAAGAAATGGGGAAGATAGGAGAAAGGAAGGAAGAGTGGAGTCACTGGAGTCAGTTTTGGACCACAGAAGTGTAGCAGAGGAAATAAGTTATATAATTTCTAAAATTGATTGTTAATTGTCCTAAGAATCACACTGCACTAAATAAGGATGAGGCTGTACAGTGGAAGTGTGTTGCTACAGGTACTGGTAAAACAATGAAATCCAATGCCCAGCTGGATTACTGAGGGAATGTCAGCTACCCGAAACACTGCTAAAATACTCAGACAGGATTTGATAACTCTGAAAAGTTATTAGAGTTCATCCTCAGTTTAAAAGTTATAGCGTAGTTTACAAGGCACGTGGAGCTGCTGATGCTTGAGTTGCCAATGGGATGTGTCGTCGCATGACTTCGTATTTCATTGTGGCAAATGTTGAGCCAAGTTTAACTTTTTTTTCTTGACAACCCAGGAAACTGGTGAGACAGTAGTATCACTGAAATAAATAAGAATACTATCTTTTCCCTGCACTGCTCATGGAGGTCTGAACAAAGTTCTGCACACGTATCAAGCATGTAACACTATAGCGTCTGAAAACAATAAATTGTCGGCCAGCCAGGGAATTTGCGATTTCCCAATATCAACCAGATGAACTCCAAATGTCTTTCCCAACTGTAATACTTCAGAGCTTCATACAGGCAAAATCACCATGTGCCTTAAAAAGTAGGATTGGGGAGGAAGGTTGTAGGTTTCACTGTTGTAACCAACAATCAAAACAACTTCTTTTGAACTACTTGGGGACATTTGCACCACTGACTAATAGTAAGTTGTCTTGACAGTGATGACTCATGAAGGGACGTGGAGCTGGAAACTTAACACTGACTAAGCTATATCTTATTGATAGTGTTGCACCATTCACTCATTTTAATGTCTTGTGTAAGACTATCATCGGTTCCAAAAAAAGCGATGACCTATGAATATTGAGACAGGAGTCAAAGACTCATTTTCCCTCTTCCCTAGTTTTACTGAACTGAATCGAGCACAAAGGTGAAGAATAAGCCAGAGGAGAGTGAGAATCTCTGGGAGCTAGTATAGCACTATAGCCTATAACCTTCTAATGAGTTAGTGGTTGTCTCCTCTGCTACAGGCTTCATATAACCAAAGCTGTTTTCAAACATGAGCTCCAGAAAATGTCCGTACAATTAGGCCCGCCTTTCTCCGGAGTTTGGCTTTCACATAGAAGGAGATTCTGCAGCTAGATGCGTTCACAACAACCGGTCATGTCTTTAACAGACATCACCTCCTTTGGACGGTTTCAGTCTCAGCACTTCTTTTGCATTCTTTGAATCAATTTGACTCACAGTACATATTTGAAGACCACCACTGAACAGCCATATATTTAGGGTCTTGGTTCACTGATCTTTCCACATGGACCACTTTCTCAACTCGTGTACAGGAGGAATGGAGAAGGGGAAATGGCAGTGAGATATCAGAGAGCTTTAGAGAGAAGAATAGGATGGGATTAAGTGCTGTATCATCAGTGCTCCAAATTAAAGAAGTTCCGGGAGGAAATATTTCACTTGCTCATCTTAATAGCTGGAGAAAGACGTCACCCTTGACTGTGCTGTTGCTGTAATGGGTTGCTGTGAGGGGGCCTTTGAGCAACCGAATAAGACCCTGCAGGCTCTCATGATTGGTATGCTTGCAGTTAATAGGGTTATTTAGAGAGAGGATATCATCCTCCACGCCTTGCTTGAGGAAGGGGCAGAATGATACAGTTTTCTGTTTATACTTTGAAGAGAGAAACTTCTCTTCAGCTATTAAACTATCTCTGCAGGAAGATATGTGTGTGCACTTTATTAGAAGTCCATAGCCGAGCCATAATAATAAATAAGAGGTGGAGAAATGAACAACCCATCATTGTACAAGTGAAAAGTTGAATTAATTAGAAATACAGTGAATCAAGATTTTGTAGCTACAGCCTTACTTTAGTCTGGTAGTAATGTCGACCCAGTCGGACATTGATGTACAAAAGTGGGGATTACGCCACAAATAGTTGTGTAACAGAAGAGAGAGCCAGAGAGAAGTTCAACGCCCGACTTCTCTCTCACGTCCGCACAGCTGGCCACTCACAGTGTGAGTGAGTGAGAGTGTCGGATCGTCACTTTTGGAGAGTTACAGAAATGGTCGGTCACAGTCTCCTTTACTTGAGGTCAGAGTGGCAGAAGGGATCCAAAGCTATCCAACCAGCCGATGAAACAGTACAAAGAGAAGCTTAAATGTTCAATGATGTTCACAGTCTACTTTCCTGCCTGCTCTATTTGGGCTGGACAGGTAGTCTTCAGTGGGTTTATCAGGGTTTCACTGTCTGCCTGCTGCTGCTGGTGGAAATATGGCCGATGACAGCAGAGAGTGAACTGAAACTATAAAGTCGGAGACAATAAAAACCAAAAGCAATCATCTGAAAGATGTTAAAATACTCAATAAATCTGAGCAGAAGTGTTCAACACACACGTCACAACACATTTGACTCAGTGTTGATGAAAGAAATATAAGTGGAGCTTTAAATTATAGTTTCATATGATTCTGTTACATCAATGGGATCTCCAGCAACTGGATACACCCAGGTGGCCATAACAGTGGATATACCTCAACATGCTATCAGTCATTGTCATCTGCCACAACTTGCACAACAACCAGGTTGTTTCCAGTGAGGTCCGATGTGCCAGCTGCTTTAATAATAGGATTACTTTTCTCTCTTGCTGTAGATTTATTCCATTCTGAGTATTTTATAACCATCCTTAACTGCTCCCAGTACATATTTTCCCCCTAGAAAAGATAAGTGGTTTAATGCAAGACATTTAATGATATCTCCGACAGCACAGACATAATTATATTTTCTTCATTGTTCTTTACGACTGTCAAACCCCTGCACCCGTTTTCACTCATTTTGTTATATTCTCAACCCATTTCTTGGATCTCAATCATGTCTGTCTTTCCCGAATGCATGTTTTCACAGTGAGGTGAAGATGGAGTATGTCCTGTACATACATGTCCCAGATGGAGGCATCACAATGGAGGGAAGCTGTTTTATGATGAATGGCCGTAACATCCCTGACTCACTCTTGGCTGTTGTGTTCCCTCGCCTTCATCTTCGTGGAAGGTTTTCTTGTGCCTTTGTCTGCTTAAACAACACATTGTGTCTGCTGGATTACTGCAAGATGCACTCAATTTGCAAATGGAGTTTCAGAAATTGGGGCATTTCACTCACAGCAGGAAACAGGTGACAACCACAGTGCAAGAGCAGAAACCATTGGAGATATCGCAACTTTAATTCCAGCTGGTGTATGAATAAGATTTAAATATGGAGCACAACATGAAATTTAAAAGGTATGTTCTTTTTAGTGAAATCCAACAAAAATAAGCTTTTCATACCTTCTTCAACTTTTTACCTGATTGGATTGTTTGAAGTGTTTCTTTTTTTGTATTATTTTCTGTTTTCTTTTTTCCTTTTTACTCACCTTCTTTATTATTGATCTTTATTTGATTTCCATGTTCGTCGCATTGGTGGCCTGTTCACATGTTACTTAGTTATCCTATAGTGCTAAAGTACTCCTATATGTTTTATAGCGATACTGGATTTTTAGAGTTGATACTGATATTGATATGTCAGCCAAGAATAATGTTTTTACTTAAACATAAGATTGCTGTTGGGGGATTATTTGTTCTCCTAACAATCCTTTGAAAGCTGTGACTGATCGCACAAACATTGGTCACAGTTGGATCCTGTCGCTGGTTTGCCCTGCTGCATGTTTTAGTTTTCAAAGATCCATTAAGGCCGGCTCAAGGACAAAATGTTGCCTTGATGAGTAACATCATGTGAAGCAGCACTTGTATTCCAGTTCTCCGGATATGTCTTTACAGCACAGCTCATAACAATTTTAGAATTAATGAATTGAAATAGAATTCATGTTACACAAGTCTCCCCCGAGTTTTTTGTTACAGAACAGCACAGCGTTTTCATTACGCTCTTGTTCCCATGGTTTTCCACAGTTAATGTTCACATTTTCCAGGTAAACTGTATAACACACAGTGAACTAAAAAGAAAGTTGGTTCACCATCCTGTTGACAGTGTGCTGACTCACCACTATTTAGGATTTGTTGTTTGTACTTTGCTCTTGTGTTTGCTGATGGCTTTTCAAAAGAAGAAAACAGAAAACAGAATAAACCTGAGACAAGGAGGACAAATCAACCTGATCTCAAAGCCCTTGGGCTTCAAATGACTGACACAATGAGTTTATCACAACATGACAATATTATCTATGAATCGAGCCCATGTGTCATAATGTGCTGTTCTGTGACGGTGGATGGGAGTCACTGACATACGAAGAGTTGCTTCTTTAAATAAATATTTTATTTGAAAATAAATACATTTTCTTAAAATAGAATCAATAACATTACAAAAGCTTTGGGGGAATGGGAAAAGGGAGAGGAGGGGTTACCCAAATAAATGATGTGTAATTTTGGAACAAGGAGTACAATCTCACACGTTTATCTACCATCTTAAGACAAGTTCCCACAAAGTGTTGTACTGTACATTCTCAGCTGCTTTGTGGGAAAGTGGTGGCATCCCTCACGCTTGCTTTAACATGCAGTCTACTTGGTCTTAAAGCTTCACGCCCCTGCACCCAGAAACATTGGTTTACTGTATCTACACACTTGTTTGTAAATTGTTTAGGATATAATCTCTTGTCAACACATCAAAACCAGCCACTGATTAACATTTACAACTGACAGTGTTTTTTTTTAAAGTACCTTAAATGCATCTAGATCAACTTCACCTCTAGTCTACAGTACAAAGATACAATACACAAGAAGGCTGCGCTTATGGATATAGCAGGATTCAGAGGCCACCGTCTCGCTAAGGCCAAAAGGGTTTCCATTTTAACTGCGAGGCTGCGAGCTCTGTTGGGCTGCAGTTTGCCAGGCAGAAAGTAACAGAGCGGGAACTCGCTGGCACTTGTCTGCCTCTATAGCAGCGTTTCAATGCCCATTGTTTGACTGGAGAGCGAGGGAGATGGCAGATCTCCAGAGAGACAGGGACAGCAGCACAGTTGTATTGGAACAGATTAACACAGTGCACCAGCGCAGCCCTGACCCCTCCGACAGCGCCACAAATAGCATTAGGAGTGCGGGAAGTTCTCCCTCAGCTGGCCTGCAGTGGCAAAGGCAGCAGCCTTGACAAAAAAACTAATTACCAATTGCGCTAAAAAAAAAATTGAGAGAAAAGCGCCACGGAACACGTTCGTTTTATAATTATTGAGTCGCTGGAGAATGTGCAATTCGACCTCAATTAAGACAAGCGTGTGAGAACATGTAATTGAAATCTAATCAGTAGAAAAGCAGCAGAGTAAGCTAATCTATGGCAAAAACAACAACTTTGCACACTTTGTGCTCCTCGCTCTTCCTGCCTAATGAAATCAATGCCACAGGTAGCGTCAGCTTTAAATAATGATTACACTAAGTGCTGCCGGGGAGCGCAGCGTTCACATGTTGTGTCCACACACCGAAACCTCTCTCCCCTCTTCACCGAGCAGCCTCAAATCAGCTTCAGCGTACCGGCCGATGGTTTAGGGAGGACAAAGCCATTTGGTGGGTTTTAAATGCCTCACTGCACGGACCCAACACAGGCCCGCGCACAAATAACACACAAATGCATATCCTGCAATCACACACCTTTTTTTGCCCTTCCTGTTTGAGAAAAAAAAAAAAACTTCTCAGACCTGTGACCAACAGCTTCTGATAGTGTTTTTTTTGTGTTTGGCTTTTCTTGAATCTTGCACCAGGCCACAGGAATGTTGTATAAATATCTTTCTCCATTCCCAACTCTACTTGCAGTTCTACTAATTAGTAACCCAAGGTTTGCTTGCAGTGAGGAGCTAAATGTCAGAGCCATTTTCTACAAACAAAAAATATGCTGAGTTTAAACCAACACTCTAAGCAACACCCTACTTTGCCAATGATTCAATCACAGTTAAATAGCATGGAACAGATGTGATACATTTGATGATAGCAGTTTTTTTTGTTTTTTTTTATCTGAGTCAGGTGGATGAAACTGAAAGCTGAAATAATGTATTTAGCAAGTTTCACCCATCCGTTCTGAGAAAAACCTTGTCACGTCTCTCTGCAATGCTTCACAACACAACTCACTCTCCTGCTCTTTAAGGAAATGTATAGGGTTTTGTTTTTTTGTAGGAACTCTGTTTTGAAGAGCCAGCCTTCAATATACACACAAACTAAAAATCATTCTTGACTCCAAATCCCTTCATCCTTGTATGAACAAATTAGAGGTCAATCTTTTATAAATTTGTAAAACGTCTGCTACTTGTAGAAGGTGTAATGAGATTTAAAATACATTTGGAGATGTCACAGAATCTTGCAGACCCAGATGGACAGTCTTCCTAGGTTTTCTTCCCCACTTGTGTAAGTTAAGCTTACAATTATCCCAAAGCCTTGGCACTGCAGGCACAAGTGCTGAGGGGCAGATGGGTGCAGACAGAGCCCGCTGCATCCGGATGCATCTTTAGGGCTAAATACAGCAGATCTTACTGGCACCAGCTCAAAGAAGTGAAACCTGGTGCGTTTGCTGCGTTTTCTCTCATCCCATGTCTTCATCAACTCGCAGGCAAAGTCAGTGTGAAGGCGTGCTCGACACCGTCATTTACACAGACACAGATACACCCGAACAGAACAGAGAGATTGTCTCCTCTCGCTGTGCTACTGTGGCCACTCAGTCATTCTTTGGGGTGTCCAGTCCAAATAAATCAAACCGGCTTCAGGCCGCTTGGCTCAACAGCTCACCGTGCTCGGCTGCTGTTTGCACACAAAGTCCGAAATGAAGTCAAACTCGTTCTGTCCAAGGAAGAGCTCGGGCAGCTCCTGAACGCGATCCAGCCCAAACTCCAGCACCAGTGAAGTCAGAACCTCCTCGTCAATCAGATCCATGTCCATGCTATTCTGACCCAAAGGGCCGCCAATGTGCTGCATGCCCGATAGCTGGGCCTGACCCATCCGGTACTGTGCACCATTGGGCATGTGGTGTCCGTTGACCGAGCTGAGAGGGTGTCCATGATATTGAGTGTTGAGTTTCTGCAGGTGCATGCTCGCCATGAGCTGCTGGGAGGTGAGGTTACCAGGGATGTACTGCTGAGCGTGGCCACCCTGCTGATGCTGCTGCTGCGGCTGCTGCTGCTGCTGCTGTTGCTGCTGTTGCTGCTGCTGCTGCTGCTGCTGCTGCTGCTGGGGGTGCATGTGGTGGTGGTGGTGCTGCTGCTGTTGCTGTGGCCCCTGCCCATTGTACATCATGTTTCCAGACATCATCTGGTGGTGGTGGTTGGCCATTGGAGCGCCGTTCACAGGCCCGCCCATACCTCCAGGTCCCACCATGCCCGACCTCTGTCTCATGGCAGCCTCCATGTTGTTCTGAGGGTTCCTGCTGTAGTGCATCACTTGGCCGTTGGGCAGACTGCGCAGGCCAGACTGACCATTGTGCTGTGGAGGTCCGTTCATGCCCATCCTGAAGCTGTGGCTCATGGGCATCATCATGTGTTCGGCCATGGTCGCTCTGTCACTATAGAAATTTATGAAAATAGAAGACATTAAATTAGATTTTAAATGCTGCCACTAGTCATTACAACCTCAATAAGATTAAAATATCTGCAATTTACAGGGCTATTAAGAAGTAGGCCTACTACTGCTGCAGTGTGAGTGTGAGCCTTCTGCATTGTGTGGCTTCGGAGGGAACTTTCAAAAGTGATGGATTCTATATTTTAAGATGAAGTCACAATTTCTATTTATTTTTTCCTCAAGATATGCAGGAATACAACATGGTCAAAATGTATTTTCACATCAAGACAGTTATCCATATTCAAAATGTCCAGTTTGTCCCACGCAGCTATAGACTACTGCAACAGGACACTTCAACTAAGTAGAGCAGGGACATCCACTCAAATAAGACTGACTCATCTGCAACTGGTGTTGTGTTTCATGTCAGAGCATAAGCCTGATATTTGCAGATTGCTGGGTAGTTAGCAGTGGAACAACTACAAGAGTTTATTTTCTCAAAATAATAAAGTGTCGTCGACAAACATACAACATGAGTGCAAATCAGTGTGTCAGCAATACACGGACGGCTGTCGTTACAAAAGACAACAAAGGACCCATTTATTGTGCAACACCGATAGCTGATTACAAAACAGACGTTGTTCTGATTGTTCTTTCTAGATCAGTCGGAGGAGCACGCGCACAGTCGGTGCTCTTGAAGCGTCGGTGCCGCACGAACAAGTGTGACACAACCGATTGGAAGGGACAGGACGTCCACACAGGGCCTCATGCACCCCTGATGACGAAAGCACCATCACGCTGAACCTCACGTCAGCACAACACAACTCAACACTGTCTAATCAGAGCAAACAATGCTCTGATGATTCAATTCTTTACACTTTCCACACTTATCTCTAAACCACACCTACCAAAACATATTCCATAACATGTAATTATCCTGATGACGTCCTCTCAACCAAGATGATGTCATCAGCATTATCTCAGACTGGGCTTGAGACTTGGTGTGTGTCTGTGCGTGTGTGAGTGTAAAGTAATTAGACAACGTCTGCCTTACAAACAGCAGGACCGAGGTTAACAGATACAAGAGTCCAGGAACACAAAATAATATTATCCAGCTGCATTATGGGAGATGTAGGATCCAGTGTTTCTAGGTTTGAGCCACTCAAGGAACAAAAAGTCGGTATATCTCAGTCTCAGCTGCTCCCATCAAAACTGTTGTTTCTTTAATATGTTTCTGCTGAGTCTCACAATTTTATAGCAGCGTTTTACTAAATCTCTTAGAAAACTACTCTTTCTATCAGAGCTTCTCTTTCGGGAAGCTTCTCCGTCAATAAAAAAGACTCATGTCAAACCTCCAAAATTACACCATCAGTGAATTACCACTGAATAACACAGGACAAGGGAGGGCAGCAATACCCTTGCAGCCAAAAGGACGCAGAGGAATGCTCCTCCAGACCACACACACACCTCCCCCCTCTCTCTCTCTCTCTCTCTCTCTCTCTCCTTCAACACTCATCCACCTAACTCTGTCTTCACACAGTCATTACAAAAGATCTTCAATTAAGATTGCCCACAGATGACCAGCAGAACGAGCCCATGCTGACGCTGTAAACTGCTGACAAGGTTATTGGCCTGTTAAAAATGGTTAACATTATTTTTTATAAGCTGCCCCTGGATGGGGGTGATCATAAAAAAACGCATCCACAGTGAGGCACCCAATGAATGTGTCTCTGAAAAGCAAAGAGACGTCGGGTTATTAAAAATAAAAGCCTTTACCCTAAATAACTGCTGATGCCCCTGGCTGCTTGTAGACACACAGCCCTGGTAGTGCTGATAAAACAAGACACTTTCCTCAATGGCCTCAATCCTCCTTAGAATATTCCGCTTCTCTGCTACTCACTACAGGCGATCGCAGAGCTGGGTTATCATTCAGACAAATGTCACTTTGTGAATACACAGTCTGAAAGGGGGGGGGGGGTGCACTAACTGCTGGCATTATTACACAAGCATGTTTCACCATTTGACTTAATCTTAAGAGAATTTCGCGTTATTCGAAGCCATGGAACCCATGCAAAACCCCATTCTGAGACGAAGCAAGTCCACGCACTGTGTCAAGGTGAAACGAGATGGATAGATCTCCTTTCCAATCGCGTTGCCGTGTTCGTGTTTTTTATTCATTCGGTCTGCAAAGGGGTTGGGGGGGGGGGGGGGGTAAAGTACCTGTCTCAGAAGAGAACAGAAGAGGACACCTACCCGATGCGTGGAGGCAGAATCCGAGCGGAGAAGTTGGATCGGTGCCGGCGGGGTTTGTTGCTCCAGCTGATGCTCCGGCTACATGCAGCCCTGCGGTGGATTCAAACTCTGCGGGGTCTCGACCAGTGAGAGGAGTTTGTTTTCTGGTTCAACTGAGGGATTATATACATGTATAAAGCACACACAGCGAGAGAGAGAGAGAGGAGGAGGGATAGAGAGAGAGAGAGAGAGATAGGGAGAGAGAGAGGGAGAGGAGGAGCTACCGGCCTCTTCGTCTCCTTTGTTGCCATTGGTCCTTCCCCCTTAATCACTGAGCAAAGAAACGCTCACGAACTACCTCCACTGATCCAGCGGAGCAGCACAGTGTGTGCGTGTGTGTGTGCGCGTTTGTGTGTGTGTGTGTGCGCGTGTGTGTGTGTGTGCGTGTGCGTGTGCATGCTGGAGAGATTTCACCGCCGCCTGCCTTCATTACCCTTCCACTATTATCCCTAATGATCCCTACTCTCTTAACTGAAAGCTTTCTGTTTAAACAGCAGCAGGGAGGGATCCTTCAGTCCTGCAGCATGAGCCACTTCTGCTGCAGAGAACCAACCATTGTGACAAGGCATTTGACTGCACACAGCCACACACTGCATGTGGAGCTGTTTGGAATACATGCTGCTGGATGGATCTGTGTAATTATATATGTAGGAAGACATGCAGCTGTAGGCTATTAGACATATCCCTAAAAAAATAAGAAGTCTCCCACATAGCAGAATTGTGTTGGTCCAGATTTGCCCTCACATTGCCACACGGCCCTCATGCCGCATGGAATTATGGCGCTTGGGCGCTCCACTCCTATCTGCCGGATCTGGGCCACAAGAAGGCCATAGCAATACCGCATGTCAACCAAAGGTGGCTGGAATTTGTTTTGTGCTATTTGGGCCATTATTACCATTTACCACATGGACCACTTTAAGTTCACATCTAGATTTTTCCTAGAGCACCGCATGTTCACCAAAAAAAGGCCCACAATTTGTTTTGTGATATTTTTACCCCATTTGCTATTTTATAAGTCTATAACTTTAGGTTCACATAAATTTTGTCTGGACTACAAGAAGGCCAGAGGAGCTGCATCATTACCTGAAGGGGCCCACGTCCGTATGCTATCCGGGCATCATTCTCTCATTTATGCAACAGCAGATGTTTTAGAAAATATGAGTCATATATCAACCCTTTCTCCAAAAGTATGTATAATTTGCAACAATATACATTTTATTTGTAACATACTCTAAAATGGTTGGAACAACAGAGAATAGAGTTACGAGCGCAGCTAAAACATAATTATAGTTATAAAATGTGCAATATGTTCATACTGTATATGTGGAAACAATTACAAAAAAGTATTGAGCTATATTTCCCCCAACAAAATATCCACTAGTGGCAAGTGAAGCAAGATAACATATGTTAATGTTAATGTTTGGCATCTTAAAGCACTCATTTAAGTTCCATAGACTGTATATAAAGATGGATGACATTTATTCGCTCCCTCCTACCATCCAGAAATGAATGTCCCACCGATTTATTATTATTATTGTTATTATTATTATATTTTTGTGGGCAGCTAACAACATCTGACATGTCATTTAATTGTTATGGTCAAAATGATCAGACTGGCTTTCTAAAGCTGCTGCTGTAAATGGAATAGAGGGCGAAAACATTGAGCATGTAGAATGAAGATACTCATAAATGTATGCAGGTCAGGAACGGTGTATGGGAAACCTTATGTAACAAAGACTGGCTGAACAGCTAACACACAGACTGTATCTCACAGCAGATTAGAGTGCATGCCCTTAAATATCATGTTTAAGGTCCTCCATGAGATAACTTAAAATGTTGAATTTATGTTAAAAATTTGGATCACTTGAACAATGTCTTATATTATTATTGCATGTAACACTGCGAATAAATGTGTTTTTCAACCTGGCTAAAGGATGAAGACCCAGTGGGTCCTTGACCCTTAATGTTCCAAAGCATGATTTTAGTAAGTGAAACAAACAAGATGAAAATACAACTTAATGGCAATTTACATTTTTCTCACTCACTGGAGCCTTGCAAAAATGAAAATAGAATCGAAAAGGGACGTTTTTACCATCACTGTTTTCCCACAGCATCTGTCGTGGTTTTCTGTTTTCAGTTAAGGCTGCTGCACACTACAGGATAATCAGGCCGATTTCAGACCCCATTTTCCCCTTCGTGGGGGTGTTTCCAACTGGAGGTCACTCTGTGTTGATTATCTTCCCAAATAATCCTGAAGTGTGGGAGTTTGTAAAATAATCGCAATGCTAACGTTTGAGTTTAAGCCTCCACGATCTCGAGTTTGTAAATTTTAAACATGTAAATATCAAACATGTTTGATATTTAGAATAATCGGCTGCGACAGAAACTCGCAAAAGCGGGAGAGGGAGAGAGCGAGCTAACTGGATGTTGCGTACTTGTACATGAAGCCATGACAAAAAAATACAATCAATTTCCAACCACTGTTTTATTTTGTAGTTCGGATCTTCCTTGTGTGTCAGTTCAGTAACTTCCTGTATTTCTCCTCCAGTTTTAATTGTTTGCCCCACCCTGATAGGTTTCCCCTGCTTGTCCTGTGTCACCTGTTTCTAGTTTGATGTTCATTAAATTTGTATCTAAAGTCGACTCCTCAGCTCAGTCTTTGTCGAGTCGTCTGCTTTATCGAGTCGTCTGCTTTATCGAGTCGTCTGCTTTGTCTCTGCCTACTTTGTTGCTGCATGCTTGGTTTTTCCGCTTGTTTATTTAGTTCTGTGCCTGCTCCTCATTTGTTTTATTTATTTTCAAAAAAATTCTTCTTTGTTGGCAGAATCGGCCTGCTCCTGCCCCCCCCATACCCCTTGATGGCATAAAACGGTTCAAAGATAAAAGGAACAAATACATGAATACGCAATGCATAATACATACTAACCGTGTGTTGTAAATTGGCTGGCCTTGTTTGTTAGGTAGACACACTTAGCAAGCTAGCTATTATGCTGACAGTGCTAATAGGCTGATCTGCAGTTGGTAAGCGATTTGGTTAAGCAGGTAGATCAGTGGGTCAGGTTTTGAACTAAAGTGAGCAACGAAACTACAATATAGACACCAGGTTTTGAAAAGTTTTTTAAACTGTGACAATGTTGTGTAAAAAGTACTAAACACTTAATGTATGCCTACATGTCTTAAATCTATCTAAAACTGTCTTTAAAGAGAATATTGGAAAATGAAATGTGACATTTATTGTCAATTTATCCGGTGAAATCCCAATTTGCCTACAGCAATTTAGCTGCCGATCCCCATGGACATCGGGGGTGCCAAGTCAATGTTTGCATGTAATTTACAAATTATTAATTTGATGCAACTTGCATTGGTTAAAACTATGGGGGAGGGAAATGTTGTCTTATCTCTTATAAACATGATCGCATGTTAAAGACATGATTCCTTGTTCCTTGCAGCATGATTGCAATCTAACCATCTTCATGGAGCTGCAGAGCGAGCACAAGCCAGCCAGTCCTTTTGTCTTGCCCTCCCTCCCTGTGTGGACAGAGTCAGGCCCCACAGCAGGAGCTTGGTATGTATTCGTGTTGACATACACACACCCTCCACTGCAGAGGAATGTGTCCTATTTTCGGGCCCCTAAAGTCAGCCAGACTTCCAGCCTCCCTCTTGTGCTTGATCCACTTGACCATTGTTTTGTTTTTTCTCCTCATGTGTGTTTTGAGCCACAGCCACAATCTCCTCCATTTATTTAAACGGAGCTGTTGTTCTCAGCTGTTGTTTTGATGAGTAAATTGCTTGAGTCAGGCTTTGGTTGTTTACTCTGCCAAAGACAGTTGAACTTGATGATTTCACAAGGCTCAGGCTTTCAGTGGTGAAATTTAACTTTACTCCACTAACGTATTTAACATTGTGGAATGTTCCAGTTAAGATTAGCAGTTGACAATATGATCAGATCAGATTATACAATAACATCCATTTTTTTATAGACTAATTAGAAATGCATTGTTTTCTTGCATTTTAGGGCCATACACATTCCTTACTGGGGAAGGGTTTGGATTTAATTTGTTATCCAACATATATTATCAACTGTAAATAAGATGACGATGACTGATTTCCAGCCTTTTAAAACAAGATTATCTGGTTAAGTTAACTACTTCACACTGTGTTTTCTTGGCTCAGCATGAGATGATGTGTGTGCTTCAGCCTCAACCCCTACTTTTATTTATTTCTCTATTTGACAGGGACAGTGGATTTTATTAACGTTTCTGAAAATATGCCAGCGTTAATCACAGAGGCAAATTTTTATCAGCAGTACCTGGGCACTCAACAAAAGCACAGACGTTAAGAATAAAAGCATTGGAAATACAAACAACTATAAAAGCAGTGAAAAATATAAAGACATTAACAGGGCCTGCATTACATGAGAGCAAAAGCAACAGCTGTTAAAACAACCAGAAGGAACAGTGGTTACTGGTTGACTGAAGGTTATTAACATTTATAGCATTGCTATCTTGATCACCGGACTGATGTTTGAGTACTTATTGTCAAACCCCTTAAATTGGAGAACTATTCTTAGTTCAGAAAATACCTGTATTTTCTTGGTTTAATTTCATAAAGATAAATGGGTAGCCTGTTGCCACTCTCATTGCGTTGCGGTGATTACAAAGCCAGTAGTGGTTTAACCCCCCTGAAAACCTCACATTGTGTTTAACCATTTTGTCTACTAATGTTGCTGAAATGCTTTTTACTATGCTTTTTGCTTTTTACTCAGGCTTACACCACTGAAGAAGAGGCCATAGTGAGAAGTTAGTGACTGAGTCACAGAAAAATTTGGCTCCTAGTAGTTGTCGGCCGTAGCTTTCAAAGTTTAGCCATCTCCTGCGCTTATCCAGGATTACCTACCCTATCTTTAAACTAACACTGTCTTTGAACGATCTTAGTGAGATGTGTATACTTGTGATCATTACAGATGATAAAAAAATGGACTAACTCATAATCCCATGTGAAACCATGACTTGACATTTTTTCACTAGATATCATAGCAAAGCAGATTTTTCACCTGTGCACCACTTTGTTGAACGCTGCCAAGTGCTGTTGGACACGGCTGCTTTACAAAGTGATGACCCATCAGGCTGCAATGCTTGTTTGACCTCATGTGCTCGTCTCAGAGTTACGTGCTGGTCTGAGTGAGACAGGAAACGTCTTCTGACATTTACCCAATGAAAGTGCTACTCGTGGTTATCGATCATATGCTCCATCTAGACTATATCATGACTCAGTGGTACAACTTATTAATCCCCCTCAGCCTTTAGCCAACAAGTGCTATTGAGTGCATATTATTTTACCTTAGACTGTGTAATGACCACAGCTTGTATGCAAAGGCAGGAGGACAGATTGGATGTAATTTGTTTATGTGCAGCAGCTTGAACAAAGGCACCAACAGCACTCTTTCTCTGTCTCTATGCATGTTTGTTTCTGTTCATCAAGCCTGCTCTTTTTCTTGTCTACCGCCCGCCCCCACCCCCTCGAACCGTACACATCCAGGTTTCATATTACTCACTGCTTCTTGTTTCCTGTTGTTCCCACCCGCGCTGCACCCCCACTTACCCATCCCCCCACCCCTGCCCATTCACGCCGACTGTCTCTTATGTCCACGGTTATTCCAATAAGGGAATGTATTGTCACAACGTGATTAATGCAGGTTTTTCACAAAAGGTAATTATTGCCAGGAGAAGGGCAGAAGCGCACATGAGGTAATCACAACAGACGACTGCTCGAGGTGCAGCTCCCGCTCTGCCACTTGCCCTCATCCAGAGACAGAATACTGCGAAATAGATTTGTAAAATGGTCATTGCAATAAATTGTCTCTTAGGTACAGTAAAGTGTGTCGGATTTATGACATTTGTTATAATTAAGAAGATTTCCATTTTTATATGAATGAAATGCATCTGTAAGGAAATATTGGATTTGCTCTTTTGACAACCCAGCAGCGTAAAATGAAATTGAAGGGCAAAAATGTTACTAACTGCTCAGCACTAATTGGTGTGTTGACTTGGTGTGACGATGTTGCAAAGCAGCACAATGTAAACACACAACCTACACACCTGATTAAGAAGTAAATCATGTAACAAAAAAATTATCTATTAACATAACAATATGAATATGTTGATATGACTGCATTGCTCAGATGCTTTTTCAGTCTCACTTCTGCTCCATTTCGTGTTGTTGTCATATCATATCACAAAATGTGATGCAACAGCACAATCATTGTGAGGCAAGAGTGAAACACGGACTGTTGAAAAACTGAAAAGTTTGAAAGAGGTTTCATGACGCACAAGATTTGGGAGCAGGGGTTATTCTCCTGAAAAATCCTCAAACTCTTTTTAACACTCAGTCATGATACACAATCTGAATTTTCATCCTCCCTGCCCATTTTATATATTTTATATATTTACAGTTGAGAATATCCACATTCCAAACCAGCCTTTTGAAGTTTTCTATTATCTTCATATCTATCTCTACCATTCAAATCACAACATCACATTAACTACAATACACACTTTTTCAATATAGTCACAACGACAAATAAAAACAGCAGGCAACAAGAAGGACAAAGGGCTCAACAAGGAGAGCTAGACAATAGAAGAGCATCAACCAAACACAAGATTTTCAACTTGAATA
Organism: Limanda limanda; assembly: GCF_963576545.1. Lineage (NCBI taxonomy): Eukaryota > Metazoa > Chordata > Actinopteri > Pleuronectiformes > Pleuronectidae > Limanda > Limanda limanda. Next base: position 3,128,718 of record NC_083654.1, read on the forward strand.
ATTTTTTAATCAAGACCTGAAGTGTGTTCCCTGAATTGGGAGATGTGTAGTTGTGGTGGCTTTTATCATATTTAAGGTTTTTGGACCTTCTGAGATACAGATGAGTGCAGTAGTGCCGATGTGAAGAAAACACTGCTTCCTTTGGATGCTTCCCTTTTAAGGGTGGTTGAATAGATTTGTCATATTAGGTCGCATTATTATTCTGATGACGACTAAGGCATTTAGGAATATATGACTGTGCAGAGCTGAATAAGTGCCACACTAACGGAGTTGAGTCCTGTTTTGTCCCCTGCTTCTCATCTGCCATGCTTACAGCTCATGTTGATCTTTTTTCACGTTTGTCTCACATGAAAGAAACGCTACAAAAGACACATGACATAATTTGGCCAATCAGTAGAGCCCTCTAGAAGACATTCTGTTGGTTTGAGAACGTAGGTAGAGCGAAAATCAAATGACCTCTATGATGCGCTTAGAAATCATTGATGTCTTTGAAACTGATCATTGCATAAAATCATCAGGGTGCCCATAGCTATGCCTCTGTGATGGCTCCACCAGTATCCATGCACTGAACCTCAGGACACATGGTAACCTCTTTTCATCTGTCTAATTTATGTACTCAAGGTTTCTTTCAGCACATACACACGTGATAGATAAACAACTAGACACAGATTTTAGTTTCATATAATATACTCTTTATCTGCAGATTTTGACAGTAGATTAGTTATTTGGAGTGCACACATTTAGTAAGCTTTTTTTCAATTTTGTTGTATTTGTTACATTAATTGACAACATTTTGTGGGATTAGGTTTCTTTGATTTAGCATTTCCTGGGGGTGGCTGCTGGAGTTATCTGCCTGTCCGACAGCCTTTCCGACTTCACCGCAACACGTCACCAGGTCGCGTGACTTTAAAACATCGTGGTAGTGAGCCGGCTGCTGTCAGATCGCACAGTTGCTCTCCTCCAGCTGCAGCACCTTGGGGCAACGCAACTCCGCTCTGATTGGCCGAAGGCTTCAGTGACATATGTCTTGTGTTTTTAATCTAAGAATTCACATGCCTTTTCTGCTAAGTATATCCATAAATGTAAGGTGTTGCAAGCAAACCCCTCTTTTGTATCTAAAAATAAGGTAATATGTATGTATGTGTATATATATATATATATATATATATATATATATATATATCATATCAGTATATGATTGTATCAAGCTATATAACAACTGGCAGTGTATCTGTTTGTTATCATTTTTTTTAATACAGAGGAAACTTCATAGTTTGTTGTGTAGCGATTTCCTAAACATCCATTTAATCTGCAATGGAAAAAGCAAACGCTGCAGGATCGATCATTGTTCTCGTCTCACTGATGCTGAGAGAAGGAGAAAGGGTCCAATTTGATGTCTGTATTTTTTACTCCTACCCTTCAGCTGATCACGTCGGCGGATCCAGACAGCTGCAGTCAGACCAGGTAACCTGTTGTTTCCCTCGTGTGTCTCAGTTTATACTGCTCTGTTTTTTCCAATAGATGCTTTAGTTCTGTAAGGCTGACCTTTTTTATGAGCTCCAAATGATTGTCAAAATTACTTAAATTCATTTTTCAAAACCACCTTTGTGGTAATATGAAAACAAAGAAAAAGACAACCACACAATTGCTACGTGCTCGGTCCCTGACAGGCTCTATTACAACAATCTGAGAGCATGGTTCTAAGACCATATTTAGAGCATGTGCAAATCCACTTCTGATTGTTTAACAGTGAAAAACAAGGTTGCAGCACAAGGTGCATAGTTCAAAATGGCTATACTTAGTTTCGTTATTAATCACGAGTGTATTTTGGTGGTAACATGCAACAAATCCATTTGCCTGATATCAACAGAGAACATTTGTCTGCAGAGGAAATGGTTTCACTTTGCAACCGAGCAGAAAATCTAAAAGGAAGTGCATGTGTTGTGCACCCACCTTGTTATATTACTATCTGCTGCCTCAAGATAACAATGTGCCTGACCACACATCATTTTAAGACCAACATGCTGGTGGGGGCTCAGATGGGCACAAGTTAATTTGCTTTCTAAACAATGTTGGAGCTTAATGAAAAAATGACAACTGTATGAGTCCAGCCTTGTAAAATAGGGCATTTAGTTTCCTAAATAACAGGTAGAATATTGTTCTGACAGACCAAACTGAAATGTTTAGGCTGCAGATTCATTCCAGTGTCTTCATGAGGCTGCAGGGGTCAATGATCAGAATAATTTTTTTTACATACAGTACAAAGCAGCTGAGGACAACAGACAGTGTGAAAGTCAATACAATTTTTTTTTTTTTAATTGATGCAGATTACAACTTTAACCACATTTAAGGGATAGTTCGTCAAGAAATAAAAATTTACTTATTATCCACTCACCACTATATTGCGATGGAGGGGTGAATGTGTGTTTGAGTTCACAAAACACTTCTGGAGTCTCAAGGGTAAACAATGTTGCAGCCGTTTGGAGTCGAATATGAATGTCGGGCTTGACGGCACTTGGATGACACCACACAAGCACAAAGGAGGCATGTCATGTTTTTTTTCTGTTGCTTTATTAAGTCTGAATAAGGGGTCACTTGTTTACCCATGATACACCAAAAGTGTTTTGTGGACTCAAACACCTCACCTACCTCTCCATTATCATAGTGGTGAGTAGATAATGGGTGAATTTAAATTTTTTTCACATTATCCCTTAATATTGACTTAATATTGGTGTTATGAACTAATTTATAATTTCTGAAAGAATTTAATTTGCTGATGTTGATGAAATCACTCACATGCCAGCAGAATGACTTTAACTCATTGACCCCCACCCCTCCCTCACCTGTTTGTTCTTCTCCTCACACCTGTGCACCGTACGTGCTGCGCTCGGCACTGGCCGCCTGCCGCAAACAGGCTAAACTAATTCAGGGAACAGGCCGGTGCTCTTACTTGCGTTGGTCCTTATAATCAGTAACTAGAGGCCTCTGTCTCTCCCACTTGGTCTCTCAGTTGTCTCTGTTACTTGCTCACTTGGTCTCTCTCTCTCACCAAAATAATAGCTGTTGCAACCACATAACAGTCAGCGAGCCAAGTAACTCCCAAAAAGCCTCAGCATAGTTATGTGATCATTTGGTAGAGGCTTCGCTTCTCTTGGCCTCTTATCAGCACGTCTTATAGTGGTGTGCTACTACCATGGCTGAAAATTATACCCAACAAAGATTTAATGAAGCTAAGGATTTTTAAATGTGCATTTTTTTAGCAATCATTTATAATCCTGTTTAACTACCATTGAATACAACATGATAAAACTAACAATACATGCAACTAACTAAATAACTATATAAATATTGCCAGATTTTAATTGCATTGAAACCATTCAGGTCTGCAGCTTATAAACTGTATAAAGGATTAAGCTCCATTATACCCATCATATAAGCAGTGGACAAACTACACAGTGTGATCCGGTCTAATGACCGTTCAGTTCACTCCCGTTTTTTGTTCGATAATAGCAGGGGCCTCCTTTCCTCTTTCCTTTCCCTCCTCCTATACAACCAAGGAGGGAGGGGCGTCCCACCTGCTGCTCCAGGTTGTAGAAACAGGAGCATATGTTGTTTTATTAGTCGGTGTTTATGTGTGTGCACGTCCGCTCATGCATGTGAGCTCGAGGTGCTGTTTCTGCACTAATGTCGGTGTTTGCGTGGGAGGGGGAGGAGGGGGAGAAAGGGGGGGGGGGGGGGGGCAGCTCTCAAATTCCTGGGTCTCTTGGTGTGAGCTGTGCTGTACTCCAGCGGTTCCATTTGGCCAACAACACCCCTCCCCACTCCCCAACCCCTCTAACCCCCATTAGGCAACATTAACAATTCCTGCCTGCTAAGATCAGGTCTGATCCAGTTAAAGGCTCTTATATACTACTACGTGTCCGTTTCTCGGAGAGGTCTCAGCGGGGGGCAAAGAGTCTTTTTGATTTTTACTTCTCCGACACTCTACGTCGGAAAAAATTCATCGCCAAACCCATAGGTGGCGCAACGGAAGACGAGCTCAGAGAAGCCTATCCCATTTGGGAAGAAGAAGTCCACGTGTCTCTGTTTACATGTTAGCTTGCGTCCCACACACTGAACCATGGCATCTAACAGAACTAAATAAAGTGACACCCAGCGGGTCAAGATGCTGATGTTATCGTTTGTTAGCGCAGCGGTTCCCCGGTCTTGTTTCCGAACTGTGTTGCTGATTCCACAGCTTGAATCTGCTTGAGGCTACATGTAGCTAGCTAGCTCCCCTCCCAGCTAGCTTCAAGCCCAGCTTCCACACACAGTCAGCAGGGACTCCCGACACTAACTACTACCCAGTGTTTGCTTCTAACCTGGCGGTATTATAGAAACAGTGTCATGATAGAAGTGGAATTAAAGTCGTGATGGCGGGGTTATGCACTGTTACCACCGCAGTTAGCATGGTGGCTAGCCTAGCCCGCTAGCCTAGCCTGCTAGCGCCGTTTTGAAAGCTCGTTCTAACCGTCTGTGACCGTGCACACATGTCGTCAGTGCTCGAACGAGCCACCATCAGCCGGACAACTCCCCTGGCTTAACACACACGTCACATTAATCGTAGAATCGTAGTTGTGTATGTATTTATTGTGAATCAGGAAGTTACAGGTCCGGAAATGACGTCGAACAGAAATGACGTCGTACGGAAATGATGTCGTTCGCGGACCAATCAAAGCCAAGAGATGTCCGCGGGCTCTCCGACACAACACGGAGAAGTTAGAAAAATCAGACCTGTACGAAAAGCTGTCCGAAGCACTCGGAGAGGGCGTTTCACGACGGATAGGGCGGTCTTATCTATCCGTTTTACAAAATACGCTCAAGCATAAATTGGCCTTAACTCTTTGCTCATTATCCTCTACACACTGAAGCTACACTTAAACACAGAGAGTGTGCAGCTAATATAAACGACACAATACAACTGTTCAAAAAGCTGTAACAGGAAACTGGTGCAATAGTGGTTTCTCTTCCAGATGACTTCCCGTTTCAGAGTTAGACACTGAGAAATCTTGATTTTCAGTTATTTCATCAGACACTGAGGATACAAATGTTACAAAACTCTCATCTCGAATTTCTTAAAAACTTTTAAGCTTATATTTGTTTTGCCATATTCTGCCATTCAAAGGTGAAAAAAAAACTTTTCTCCCCCACATGCCTTCAGAGATGCCCACCCATGCAGGAAATTCTGGTTACATTTGTCCTTATTTAGAGATAGTTCCTTTGAAAGAGAGAAAGAGGAGTTTCCTTTGTGGAACACAGCTCTGTTGGAGACGATCCAGAGCAAGCTGGATTATCAAGATAAAACTGACACTTTGTATATTTACTTGCATTTAAGTAAACCTGTTAGCTTTCTTTTCAGCCTCGGGGCAGATTAACAGATGTGAGTATCACCCTTACATGCACCACTGTTGACTTGTGATGGTGCCAATTGGAGAAACATTTGCAAGAGCTAAAGGGCTCACACACAAATATGTCAAACGTATGTGTCTGTTTGAGAAAGGTGTCAAAGTTAACAATAGGAAATTATCTAAAGTAGCAAAACACACCTTGTATGTTGTAAATATGATAGTTAGTGCAAAACAGAAACGTCATTCATAATCGGAATAGAAATATAATTTCTCCTTTCAGATTCGTCAGGCTCTTTCATAGTCATGTGTATATGCAGCTTGATTTGTCACTGGCTTTCGACATGTAACAATGTGTGAGACGTGAGACAGGGCAGGTTTTGCTGCGACTGCCAAGAAGTGGGATGAAAGGAAAGGCCAGTCACTAGGGAGGCCCCGTCTACCTCCAAGAGTAAATCTTTCAGTTAAATGAAAGAAATTAGACTGATTAACATTCAGTGTGTCCACTGCAATGTGTGTTACGAGGTGTGAAAAATCTTTGTGAGTACCAAGGAAAGTTTTCACCAGTCACTGCTGATTGATGCATATAAGGCTCTGGTCTTGAGAGATTCCACACCAAGACGTCGCTCTGAGCCAGAGCCGTGGATCAGAGTTTCTGAGGGTGCCACAGCAACCCCCACCCTCGGGCAGCTAGGGTTTACTGTCATTATTAGTACTGTTGTATTTCACCCAACTCCACAGGTCCCTGTCACCCACAATATCCTTTTTTTTTAACTCATGGGCAGGTGCAAGCTTTTCAAATGGTTGAATCATCCAAATGTTTTGGACATTATGCTATTAGTTTGAAGTTGTGGGAATATTTAAAAACAAATTCTATAACCAATTGAATTACCTGTGAAAAAGAATACAAATCTAAATCTTTCTGATATTTTTTATAGATCATATATTTAGCTAGCTAGCTGTTAAAAATATGCTAATATAGAAAAAAATCTCCAGTTCAGAGAACATTGGAGAGCATTCAAGTATCGCTCTCTGTTGTGGGTTGATATTTACAGCTGTCTGAAGGCCACAGGTATCTCATATCATTTATCAGCTTTCACTTCCGTGCCTAGCAGGAGTGGTGTTGTCCCTGTCAAGCCACAACAATGATCGTCAGAGCCTCTGCTTAAATTCCTGCAAACAGCACCAGCCTGTTGAAATCAGCAACCTTAGTGTTTATGTGTTGGTAAACTTGTCATGAATAACAATTCCAAAGAGTGTTTAATGACATTGATGTGGCTCAGTGGCTATACCTCAAATGCCAGCTTATTGCCAGAACAACAATGTCCCAAAATCCATGTTTGTACATTTTATACAGAACAGGAAGACTGAATAATGGCAATCTCTCTGTAAAGAGTCTGACCAAAGAAACACCTTGAGCACATGGAGGTATAAGAATAACACATATTATATTAGCTTTTTGTCACATTTGCCCGTGTTAATCTCCTGTTAAAAACAGAATGTATGAAGAAAATGTTTGTTAAATGTAGCTACAGGTTTTGACTGATTTGAGGCAACATCAACCCACATACCAACTAATTGTATCTTTCCATTATTAGATTCTGACACTGGCATAGTGAAATTAATGGTAAGGGGCCATGTCATACTGTCCATATTACATTTTCTACTATGGATTAGATTTTACACACATCATTTGTGGATCAAATATCAGATCTGTAAAGTCACACCAGAAAGTAATAAATAAAATAATCTGTGACAAATTTGTCTCCTTGTGATGTTATAACTACACTCGCAACCAAATGGTGCTTGTCAGTCAACATTGTTCCTGGAGCTTCGCTCTATTTTATCTCAGCCATTCTCTGGCATTTTTAGTAACAGTGTGCAGCATTCCTTAAATAAATAATTCACTGAAGAGTTTTTTTTTCAAATTAAAAAAAACAATACTAACATTTTTTGAAACTAACAATTTAGTAGCACTTAAATGGCACTTACTTTTAGCACTTTGTAGTTTTGCTTTATTTTTGAAGAAATTGTATTTTCTTGATTCTTCTTGTTACCTAAATGAAATGTAATGTAATGTGCTTAACTGCTGCTAGCTTGTTCGCTTAGCAAATGTCAATGAGTTCACACATTCAAAAGCTGATTTAGGATTGATTTCTTCGCAGTGTCCTGTGTCTGCAAAACAAGGCTCTTTTGACGAACAACTAACGCCATGCTAGAGGTTGAGCTAAAGTGCATGGGGCTAATATGCTACAGTATCGTCCTCCATGTAGGACAATTCAAGCTTTCTGTCAGCACTGCCAAGGAACAAGCACACACCTACTTCCACCACAGCTTTTTTCAATAAAGTTGTATACGTGTGACACTATTGCACCTTGCTCATCTTAATAGTAATCACACCCCTTCTGTCTTTGCACTTGTTTTGTGTCTTTGTACAGCTTGTGTTTGGTCAGCTGCAAACATTTTCAGGTCAAAGTTGCCATCAAATCCAGCAAATGTAGCAAGTCCATTGGAAAGACTTGACTCAACTAAAGCCTTAAGATTAAAAGTTACGAGTAAATAAAGCATGAATGACTCGCTCAACTGGATCTGTTTTTACAGTGTAGTGAGTAACAGCAGCTGATGTGCCTGTTTGTACACAGCCACAGACTGTCTGTTCATACTGACTAGTGTTAATGTGCCATGAGTCATTGCTGCATGTTCCCCTCGGCAGAAAAACTTGTGTTCAACAGACTTAGAAAATGTGAAATGAACACACACTTACAGACAGGGAGATGATGTATTTGTCATGGGAGACGCACACAATGTATGACACATGTCTCCCAAACGTTGGTTAAGCCCGTGTCTGACCCCTTCATGACTGCTGCTGTCACAGGTTAACCTCCTGTTGTCAGTGTTCAGACAACTGTGGTGTCTTAATGTTCCTGCAAGACCATAGAATTACACAGGATTACATTACAAACACAGTTTCAGCAGTTTTAGTCCCCTCCAAACAAATGCATTCTTAAGGAGCCTGCTGTTTTTTTTTTCTGGTTTATTTTAAGATGAACAGTAGGTTTGGTTACCTTAGTAAAATGGTTCAGATATTAATGTGAAGTTATTGTTCTTTCACTACAAGATTGGAGGCTGTACAATTGTGTGAATAGATATTTTGAAAGGCTTAGAAAAACATACATACATATTCCTTGTAGGGATAAACAAATCATTTCATGTAATCTTATTTTAGCCAAAATAATGAAAACCTCAGATACAGGAGAAATGAGCACTGATCATATAATTTGTCTAATGCAGAACATGTACAAATGGACTATAGACGGCTTTGCGAATAGTTCCCACACAGTGGCTTGATTTATTTGTGGTTTTGGCTTTTAAATTAAAGCTTAAACCACTTAGATGCATTGAATGAACAATATGTGTTTAGACCACAGATTAACCACATTGCAGTCTGCTTGGATGGGTACATTTCTGTTTGACATGAACACACATGTAGTTAGATTCTGTTAATTTTGTTGCTATGTTTCAGTTCTGGCCCAGTTCCTGCTCACAATGATCAGACTTGAGGTCATTCAGAGACTGAGACCCTCCATTTGAAGAGGTAGTCTGGTTGTTCGATCAACTCATAGGCCAAAATGAACCAAACTGTATGAGCTGACTCTGAACGAGCTGCCCAAGACAAGAGTCTAAGTCTGACATTTTCAAATTTGAACGATCTGATCTTAATTGCTTAGTTATAATGGCAATGCCTAAAGACTCTAAGGGTATGTTAAGGCCCATCTCTAGCACCTGTCCATGGTTTAAAAATGGCCATGTGATAACTGCTAGAAAAACCTTGTTAATTGTAGATTGTCACATGTCCGTCAATAACATTATCTAAATGGCTATAAACAATTATTGATATTTAATGAGCCATAACTGTGACCATATCATTCAGACCTGCCTCTAAATGTTGTATGTATCTTTAAATGAACTCTCATATCGACCTGGCAAGGTTTTGGCAGCGTGCTCAGCCTCGCGCTGCTTGTTGCCTAAGACTAGTTGTGAACTTAGCGCAGGGAGCACAGGGTCCAGTTTGCTATTCTTAGCACTCTTGGAATGCTGTTTCTCCGCCCTGTTATTTTGTTTGTGCTCTCTTCACTTTCGGTCATGTTAGGAAACTTGTGTTTGGCCTGGCTGCTCGTAGTCAGGATAACAACCGGCCCCCGAGGCCCGTGACGTGCTATTGAGCTGCTGTGGAGAGGAAGAGTCATGATAAGGTGAATAACAAGCAGCCGGTTGCTTAGATTTAAAGGAAAATCCCTGGACATGGCGAAAACTTCATGCATTGCATTTTGTCGTCTTTCAGCTTCCACTCACAAATAAGTCCTGCTTTTGAGGGGAGGACTGATCTAATCTTTCTCTGCTTCACTTACTGAGTAAAGCAGTAAGTGTGAGAGCAGGTTATTACGTGTTCAACTACACATTATGGGAAGAGGTTTGTCAGAAACAGAGTGAGTAACACATGGCCTCCAGCAAGACACTTTTAGCCCCTCAGTGCCTCAATAGAAGGCTGTTTTCATGTAGGACAGCTGTTAGGTGTGAATATACCCAGCTGAATCAACCTTAACTTCACCTGGTTAGTTTCATTTTTAAAGAGAAAAAAAAATGGCGTTCTGTATGAACCAAGGTATTTTTTACATTTATGGATAAGTAGTTGTGTTGTTTCTCACATTTAAATATATTTATGGGGGTTATTCACAACAATGCAAAATGTAGACATTCTTTGCTCTTTGTGCAAACATCTTTATCTGAACAACACTTGAAGTTAAGTTATTTAAGACACAGTTTGGATAAACAGTTTTATCTTTGCATTTTAAGCTTGCACCTTGGGAGTGATAGTTGATGTCTCACCTTATGTTTTAACTTCAGTCTATATCCAAATACCAGATATTTCTGTGTTTTATATTTTCATCTTTTGAACATCCATTAGCTCCTTGCACTCTGCTGATGATGTTGAGATATTTCCTTGGATAATTTTTATTTTTGATATTGTGCTGCTAGAGTCAATCGAGGGGTCCCCAAACTCATTGGTACTCATCCTCATGAAAGTCCAAAGCACATGTTATAGCAACATATCCAATAGCTATTAAGATATTTCTGTTTGGACCAAAGTGCTGGAGCAACAAAGCTGTGCCATCGTGACTTAAACCCCTATAAATGCATTAAACCAGGGCCAAACTATGCACATGTTGCTTGATAATACCATTACTGTATATGTTTCTTGTGTGCATCTATATGGATGTATCTTTTATCATATAATAACCTAATGATTTGAATACAAACTAAACTGTGAGCTGTTAAAGTCCAGGAAGTCACATACTGTACTTGCATATTTGTGAGACTCATTCCTGTTCAGCGTAATCACTGTGTTGTGGCAGAAAGTTCTCAGATCGTACAGAATGTCCTGATAGGCGGCTGGTCATGTCAGATTGTTTTCCTTGTTCCTTCTCTTCCTCCTCCTCCACAAACATTGGCTGCCTGGAGTTCTTGGTATCCAGCAGAGTGATCACATGTCTCCAAGGCTTGACTAAATCACACAGCACAGAGCAAGATGGGCAGGACAAAGGAAACAGGCTGATGGCGAGAGGGAAGAGAGGTGGTGTTGAGAGGGGGCAGGGTGGCACTGAGCACGTGTTTGAAATAGCCCGGCTCATACCCTTCCAGATGAGCGAGAGCACGTGGACAGGGGAGGAGGGAGAGGACCGACGGCTGAAGAGAGGGAGGGAGGGAGGGAGGGAGAGAAGCTGTCTAAGGGGAAAACAGGCAACTGTGTATCAGGCGGCAACAGCAGCACTGGATCCAAGGGGTCAGTCAAGAAAACAGGTAGTAAACTAACCTAAAGGTCAGTCAAATTTATTCCGGAGATAAAAAATGAAGGTAAACAGTAAAACATATTATCCAAACACTCCACTGTATGCATCCATCAGAGCTTATAAACTGACTGCTTGGTTGGTTCAACTTTGACCTGCTGCAGGGCCGTAGCCAGGATTTGAGAAATACTAGGTTAGAGAGTCCAAGTCCTCGTAAGTCATCCCCCTGAACATAAAAAAAGAAAGTTGATGTTGTTTCAAAGACCTCTCCACCCTGCCAGGAGTAAAACACTGTTTGTTGTTGTAAAAGTAGTCCAATTTAAAAATAGCTGGTATAAAAACTCTGGAATCTGCCTAAAACGCTTTGGCTTCCATCCACATGGCTACAACATTTTCACCTTTTCCTGACTATTTTGTATCAGTTTGTAAGTTTAATAAAATTCAGGAAAAAAACTATATAGAAAAAAAACCCTCACAAATGGCATTTTAACTTTTTTTAATAATTAGATGCAGGGTGATGTATTTATTACGGCCTTTTCACAGTGTCCTATCCACCTGTGTACCGGGATCAGAATGTAGTGTAGAAACATTTTACACCTTATCACTTCCTCATAGATTTTTATCTAGGTTTGCCACATGTTCTTTGTTTCATTTGTTTTACTGAAACGAGTTACACAGCGAGAATTCAAACAGAATAGCAGAGGCATGTTACAGTTAGCTAATGGGAGGGTTTATATTATATAGTGGTTTAATCTTTGCAACTTTGAATGAGATATCCCATTGTTTGCCTGTGTCGAAACTATCTCAAACGATCAGCAACAACATTCATATAAATTACATATTTGTGAATTTCGCTTTCAACCTTTTCTTGTTCAAACTTAATAAGTTTTGTTTTTTTTATTGTTCGCTAGGGTCGATGTCTCATTCAAGCAATGTTGGCTAAATGGAAGGAACAGGAAACACACTTGTTAGGTCCAAGGCAGTTGGACGTAAAACCATCCTTGTAGTCACAGCAGGTAAATGATTTGAATTAGCTTTTCTTCGGTTACTTATTCGTAGCAGTTGGTTAAAAAATTCAACCAGATACAAACAAGCACGGTATAGCTCGTATAACATTAGGATTAACAGATTATACTTGTGATTTATTCTTATATGACAACGAGTGGTTGATTACAATTTGGAAGGTGATATTCCCACTTGGCCATTTATTGTTTAAACTCAGAGATAGTGAAAGGTTTAACATGCTTCCAGGGATGAAAAAGGCCACATTGAATTGATGCAAATCAACAAAGAGTAACAGGTCGAGCCATCACATTAGAGAGGTTAGTGTTATTCATGTTCTATAATTTTGTATGACCCTGAATGTATGTTATATAAATTAAGATGGTTTAAATGATGTAACGCAAGCTATAATGCATATATGTTTAGGAAAGCTAAGCCTGTCCAGCTTTTTGTTGTCAAGGGTTTAGTTGAGTCAATTAATGTAAAACAGGTGGTTTTATTATCTGATAAACAACAGGAGTGGTTTGTTATCTCAAGATTAAATTCGACAACTGTTTGGTTAACCCGCCGTCGTCAAACACACTCAGTCCTCTGGCTAGAACTGACAACTTGTTAACATGAAGTGAGACTTGAAGTGAGACTTGAATTGAAAATCATATCAGAGGAGCAGTCTGGACCAATTTCCCATCTGAGCTGATAGTTGTGTGACCTCTGTTAAATAGTTTGTCACGCTGACAAATTTAGATAATTTATATGAGTGGGTGTTTTGGACTGGAGTGAATGATATGAGATGCAGGGACTCTGCCAAAGCTTAGGGTTGAGTGAATTAACATCCCTGCTCAGCAAGGTGAGAGATAAATAAACATCTGTGTAACTTTGTTGAAAATTCTGTCTTTGCGCTGCAGAGGCCCCGGGGGTGTTCGGCACTGAGCCATGCTGACACACTACATGCTGGAGGAGCACACCTGCTGGGTTGTGGTCTCTTTCTCCCTGTACTCCCCCACCCTCCTCAAATCTATACCCAACTCGGTTTCCTGGCGGTGTGGTGACAGAGCCGTTGGGCCGCGTCTTTTGTTTGCGTTCCCTCTCGCCTTCCTCTTTTCACCGAGTGCTCCGGCAGAGCAAAGATAGTTGTGGCAGAGCTCCCCTCCCCCCACCCCCAGAATCCACGCCTCGGCATTGCGCTACATGCCAAGCGACCTGAGACGCTCCCTGACTTGCAGTTCAATCCACTGACTTTTATTGGCGCGACAGTTTATCACTAACACCGCAGCCAAAGCACGTACCACGGCAGTTTATTCATTCAAACCATAATGAGGTGTTAAGTTGTTTTGGTCGGATGGACGAATCAATCATTATCCTCACAGATTCCAAACACATGAGCATTTATATTATAACTAACAATGACAGCTCTAAGAGCATGGATTATACAGTAGTACGCAATAATCAATGTTTATGATAATAATGAGAGCTCTCAGTTTGAGATCACGTAGTGTGTGCATGTTTGCCAAAGATTATCACAGCAACTGCCAACACTGACAGTGTGTAAATGGTTTGTCTTTTCTGGCTTCTAACTTCTTGTTGTTGGATCAGATGTTGCCGTGCTTGATCATTTTTGCTTTATTTTTTTGTGCACAATGTGCATGCGTATAAATAAATAAAATTACAAAAAGTTTTTCTCTTCTCTTTCTTTAACTAATGGACATGGGTTGTATTTCAAAGAGCCCAACCCAGCATGCATTGGGTGACGGGCAGGGAAATACCTTGTCTGTTCCCACCGGTGGGAAATTTACAGCCTTCACTTGACTTTGCCTGTGCAGCATGTGTTTGGATTGTGAGGGGAAATCGGAGCAGCCAGAGGAGACACAAACACACACAGACATGCAAACTACAGTAGAGAGCCACCTGCACAGCTGACACCATATAAAAACAAGTGAGCACGTTATATAACCCGCTGCTTCCTGACATCTTACACTATAAGGTGAGAGTTGTAACTGTGGTTCCATGACCATGGCAGCATTCCTCCAGTTGTGGATGTTCAAATATATTTATTCTAATATTTTTTAGAGCATTTATCTTCGTGGCCAAAGTAACCACTTAAGGTCAAATAAAATGCATTTACTGTGAACTATCAAACATAGACTTGGGTTACAATTGAATTAACGGTGGGATATAGTTGAGAATCAGCTCCCGCTTCTACCTGGATTTATAGTTATATATAACTGATTCATTGTATAGATATCAGAGTTGTAATCAATTTCTCATAAATGTTTGTGATGACACTGTCGGAGCAGGCCTCTCCTTGCAGGAAACTGATGGGAGGAGTCGGGGAGATTCACCTCACCTGTGTCTGGCTCCAGTATATAAGCTGGTGACATTCAGCCAGTCTCCCTCTCCCCCATGGCTTCCACAGCATTTGGTCTCTGTTGTTAATTGATTTCTACATTTCAATTTCCTTTGATGTCTTTAAATAATCTATTTTTGAGTTTAAACTCATGTGTGGCCTTCCCTACTTTGTCCAGCTTTGATCAGGGTTGTGACATTTGTCTTCCTTTTGGCAAGCTGAATGAGGTTTCAGCTTCTTAGCCTTTATGTCACTCACCAAAAACTTGCCTGCATACAATTGTCCATTTCATTGTCTCTTGTCTCCCTAAGCCCCTTTTACAGCCATGTCTGAAAATGGCTTACCTCAATGCATGTTTAGAACAATTGAGTTGAGACTTTCTTAAGAGTTTTCCTTTCGTACGTGAACAACACAGCGGGAGATTCTCCAGCCAAACTCGTTCACAGCGGTAACAAATCCTCAGGAGCATTCAGGCGAGGAGTGGTGCAGCCGGCAGAAACAGGAAGTAACGTATTAATAATGCCCTGCGCAGATCACATGATTTTCCTCTACATGTATGACACCACATTGTCATCCTGAGATATGTCTTTTCTTTTTGTATTTTTCATTTTTACATCACATACTGCCCCTGCTGAGAAAGTAGGAGGATCTCCAGAGTGCAGTGCATGTCTGAAAGCAGCTTTAGTGTCCTACTGTCACAACTAGGGATGAGTATTGATAAGATTTTAACGATTCCGATTCCTTATCAATTCCTGCTTATCGATTCGATTCCTTATCGATTCTCTTATCGATTCTTTTTGGGAAAGGGGGGGAAAAAAGAAGAGCACAAACGGGTTTATTTACATTAATTTTCTTTTATATAATTTTCTATAATGATGCACACCATATACAGTATGTATACATAAACATTTACATTTTTTAAATAACCAAAAACATTCACGTATTCCTCTTGAACTAAAGATAAACCTGACATTCTTCTGTAGAAATTACGATAAAATAAAACTTATATAACTTAAATAAAACTTACTCTGTTTAATTTAAACATGTTACTAGAAACTACAATGCTCCTTCCTTTTTTAAAAAGGGTATATGAAAACTGAGCTGCCAAAAATTAAACTAGCAGTGGCAAATACCATCAAGTCTGCACCAGCAATTGTGATCAACAAAATCAACAATTCTTGTGCAGAAAAATAAGCATGTCTGCTTTCTCCAGAAGGATACGGGATCTCTCAGGACTAATTGTGTCTCCAGCCGTGGAGAACACTCTCTCAGATGGGGTGGAGGATGCCTGAACACACAGATAGGACTCAGCTAGACCTGTCAGCAGGGGTAAAGTGTGTCTCTGGTCCCACCACCAAAGGGTGGTGTATTCGTAGAGGGGATGGAGGGCAGACTTCTGGACAGCTGGACCTCTTGATGCACTCTCTGGGCCATGGACTCAGGGAGCTGTTGTTGTTGCAGGGACTGCGACGTTACCGCCGAGCGAAGCCGCAGTAGCCGGCGAGCTACTGCGGGTTGCCGCCGAGCGACGCCGCAGTAGCCGGCGACCTACTGCGACGTTACTGCCGAGCGAAGCCGCAGTAGCCGCCGAGCTACTGCGGCTTCGCTCGGCAGTAGCTCGCCGGCCACTGCCGAGCGAAGCCGCAGTAGCCGCCGAGCTACTCCGGGTTGCCGCCATGACATGTTTGCTGCCGTCTGAATGAAAAAGTTCGCGCATGCGCAACGGCACAGGGAACCGTTAGCAGAATCGTTAAAGAATTTCGCTAACGATTCCAAGGAATTGGTTCACTGGGAACCGGTTCTAAACAAGAACCGGTTCTCGATTCCCATCCCTAGTCACAACACTAAAATTCACAGGAAACATTATATTGGTGTCTTATCAGTCAACACATATCGTACTGGCCAATCACAAGCATTAGCAATTATAAAGCCATAAAATAAATATAGAGTGATGGTTGTCTCAGGCTGTGTAGAAAAACAGCCATAGATTTGAATAGTAATTAGCCAATGTAATTCATATTTTATAGGCGGACAATCAACCCCCGGGGGTAAGGGGACAAAAGGGAGGAGATATATAATGAGCTCTAGAATAAACATTCTTTAGAGATGGCCTAAAGAAATAAACCATCACAGTTCGCATTTGTGGTTCAGAGTGAATATCTAGAAATTACATGGATTGCCATGAAAGCTGCGGATAGTTAAGTTCACAGGGGGATCAATTCTAACAGGTCGATATTTTTGGTTAAAAGTGATGGATAACTTTGGATTGGATGGCCATTTTATATAGTACACAATTCATGGTGTCCGAAATAATGTGTTGGAGGAACTTAATCCCTCTATCTTTCACCTGGAGCAATTAGTAAAGATATCTGTTTGTGTAACACTAAACAAAGCCTCGCTCAACTTTATTCTGTGTTTGGTGCTAATTTGCTAATCTTACTATACTTAACTAACAACATTATATCAGCTAATTGTCAACCTACTGGTACTATCATTGAGTGCATGCTAACATGTTGATGTTAGCATTTAGCTCAAAGCCCAGCTATGCCTCAGTGTGACCATACAGACATGCTAGCATCACTGTAGACCTGGATCATGCTAGAGCACTTCGCATACATAAATAAATGAATCAATTTCTTTGTCATGTTGTCTAATGCAGCGTTCACACTGAACGTGATGCAAATGGTTAGCACGTCCAGATTACATACAAAGTCAATGCAAAGACACGATTGGATGCATCATTCCCGAATTGAGGGAGGAATTCAAACCCGATCAGCTACCCAAGCTTTGCCTCAGCTGACCAATCACAATGATGGAAGCAGGGTGGTGTGAGTGAACGTAGCGGCCCTCAAACGACAAGAATGGGCTAAAAGAGACTAAACTAAATAAAATAGTGTTATCATTAGTAACCTATGTAACATTACACACTTAACCCTTAATAATGTCAGTTTTGATTAGTGTAGCTTTTAATAATATTGGCTGTGTGTGTTTAACTAGAAAATTTAGCGCTTCTTAAAAGAACGCACAGTCGTCTTGGACATTCGTGTTTTCACACCTTTCCTCAAACGCGACAGCGGCACTTTGTTTGCAGGCTTTGTTCCCCAATTAGTGTGAGAATGAATCATCCTGAAGGGCTTATTTCTATGATGCCGTTGCTGCTCTTGTTTTCACCACGGTGATAATCATGAGGAACAGGAGTTATTAATACCCACATTTCCTTTGGGGGGTCGGTCTCGCACAGTTAAAAGGGAACCTGACAGTGCTCAGAGGTTTTCACAAGCTGCCCACGATTACTTTAGTTGCTTCGCCCTTGCTCAGTCACGGCTCAGGATAAATGGTTGTAACGTTTCCGATCATTAGGTATTTAAGGGGAGTTGAAATTAATTTAAACTCAATTTAAACCAAGAATGTCAGCTGAATATATATTGTAGTTGAGTCCATGCGAAATCTTGAAGATTTAATGATTTTTAAATAGACGGTAAAATCTTGTCAGCTAAAGGCCAATTTATGCTTTAGCGTATTTTGTAAAACGGATAGATAAGACCGCCCTATCCGTCGTGAAACGCCCTCTCCGAGCGCTTCGGACAGCTTTTCGTACACCTCTGATTTTTCTAACTTCTCCGTGTTGTGTCGGAGAGCCCGCGGACAGCTCTTGGCTGTGATTGGTCCGCGAACGACATCATTTCTGTATGTCGTCATTTCTTTACGAAGTCATTTCTGTTCGACGTCATTTCCGGACCTGTAACTTCCTGATTCACAATAAACACATAAACAACTACGATTCTACGATCAATGTGACGTGTGTGTTAAGCCAGGGGAGTTGTCCGGCTGACGGTGGCTCGTTCGAGCACTGACGACATGTGTGCACGGTCACAGACGGTTAGAACGAGCTTTCAAAACGGCGCTAGCAGGTTAGGCTAGCGGGCTAGCAACCATGCTAACTGCGGTGGTAACAGTGCATAACCCCGCCGTCACGACTTTAATTCCACTTCTATCATGACACTGTTTCTATAATACCGCCAGGTTAGAAGCAAACACTGGGTAGTAGTTAGTGCCGGGAGTCCCTGCTGACTGTGTGTGGAAGCTGGGAGGGGAGCTAGCTTCAAGCTACACGGAGCTTCAAGCTGTGGAATCAGGAGCACAGTTCGGAAACAAGACCGGGGAACCGCTGCGCTAAGAAACGATTACATCAGCATTTTGACCCGCTGGCTGTCACTTTATTTAGTTCTGTTAGTTGCCATGGTTCAGTGTGTGGGAGGCAGGCTGACAGAGAAATATAAACACAAGTGGACTTCTTCTTCCGATAATTGGGGTAGGCTTCTCTGAGCTCGTCTTCCGTTGCGCCACCTATGGGTTTGGCGGTGAATTTTATTCGACGTACAGTGGTCGGAGAGGTAAAAATCAAAAAGACTCTTCGTCTCCCGCTGAGCCCTCTCCGAGAAACGGATACGTAGAAGTATATAAGAGCCTTAACATCTACCACCCAGACATTAAGAGAAAAGAAACAATTGTTAAATGAAGTAGCTGCATTTAATTGCTTGCTATATACATGCCCCTGAAGAAAGCTATCTGTTTTATTATGTTGTTCACAGTGACTGATGAAAGAATAATCCACAGGTTAACCCTTGTCCATTTGGCTGAAGGATCCCTGCTGTTGTTCTTCTAAACAACTCCAGCCCCCTCCTCCCCTTTTCTATCTCCCGGTGCATTGTGGGATGACGAATAAACAACCCCAGGTGGAGGAGGAGTCCACTATTCAGCCTCCACACCAAGGATCTGTGGTAATGTTTCTGAAAGGCGGCTGACGCTCCACAGCTGAGTCACTCATATTGAGAAAACAGCCTACACACTCAAAAACACTTCATGTCATTCTGAGCACATCTGTGCTTCCAGGCATTGTACGTCAAACCTATAAACCCTTAAAGACAATATGACACTGTGTGATCTCCAGTGCTTAATTTGTAAATCACAAGGTGCCGGAACGCAAAGTACATATGACACCGCAGGGATGACCAGACGGGCACAGGTCCCGGAACGCATACAGAAAACGGTGCTGAAAAAAACATGCAAATGCCCACTGACAATGCTGTGGGACTTACAAGCCTTAATTTCAAATAATATCGATGGTATAAATGTTATGACAATAATTTACAATTATTTTAGGCTATACTGCACAGCACAGGCAAATGCCCACATCAACACAGGTGGGACTTACAGTCAGCAATTAATTTCTCAACATAGATCTAACTTGTAAAACATAAAAAATAAAAGTTCAAAGCTTACAATAAATCACATAAATCTTCCATTATTATTATTTAAAGATTGGCACGGCGGCCTATTAAAAGACAGTATGCTCACCATATTTAGTTGTCCAAAACACCCCACATCACGACCATGTCCGAATTCTCCTCCTCCTCCCTGTTTCGGGTTTTACTCCGTGTGTCTGTGGCAGTTCTGTGTCCTTTGGCCACCCACGACCTCACGTACGGGACTGGATTGAATTTAGCCAGGGGGGGTCCAACAAGATTTAAGAAGAGTAACGATGATATGGTGGATGTGAGCAGAGAGGAACGGTTGGGAGTGCAAATCAAGTTCATTTGCGAAAATCCGCGCTCACATTCAGCACTCGTAATAGGAATGCTGTTGACAGCAACAAGTAGCTCCATCAGTTCATCGGGGATATCTTTTCCATCCGAGTCTCTGTGTTTCCTGTAGGCCCGATGACTGCGCGCGGGTTAGCAATGTTAAAGCGCTGGCACAGCGACTCCACCTCAGTCTCTCCATACAGCGCACCTGCGTCCTCGGGCCAGTACTGTGCATAAAGCACCTTCAGCTCCTCAATGAACTTGTTGTATCCAGTTTTATCAGGCAGCCGGCCTCCTTGAGACAACATACGTTCCTCCAAGTTCTTAGCCACAGTTAGGAAAAACTGCTTCGGGTCGAGTTTTTTGTCGCTTGATTTTCCTCCATTCAATGTGACACCATGGAGAGAGTTTTCCTCAATTCCCCTCTGGCTCAGTTCAGTGTAGCGCCCTGGCCGATCCGACATGGCCTCAAGTACCCTGATTTCCCGACAAATTGTCTTGTGTGCCGAAATAATGGTAATGTCTCGTTTTTGAAGCTCGACTGAGAGCTCTGATAATTCTTGCAATGCATCGCACATGATGCCTAAGTTGTTCACAAACGCATGCGAAGATATGCGCATAGCAAGTCCACTGTATGTTTGCTTCGTGACGCTATCACGGGAGGGATCTTCTGATGCAGTTTTGAAATGCTTGTAAAGTGCTGGATAGTTCTTCCACACTGCTTCAACGGTTCTAAAACTTGATGCCACCCATCTAGTGTCTAAAATCCGACCTATTTTGCAAAGCTGGACATCTAGGCTCTCTGCAGACTCCCTCAGCTGCATTCGGTTTTTGTTAGATGTGCTATACAGTGAATATAACTTGTCCAACAATATTTTAAAGTGATTTATAGCTCCCATCTCTTTCACTACATCCGCGACTGCGAGCTCAAGCCTGTGGGCTGAGCAGTGCCACACTGTAATGTATGGGAAAATGGCCTGGAGCCTACTCGCTACTCCGTTTTTGCGTCCTAACATGACAGAAGCGCCATCACAAGTTAAGGCCGGCGCATGCTTCTGCATCGTCAGGGGCCCGCAGGCACGCAGCTGTAACGCAGGACTCGTTCTCATTCATGGTTCTCCAACCGTTGCCCGTGTTGCCGTGCAATTCCCCGCCAGAACACTAGGCGCAGTAATGTTTTTTGTCGAAGTCGGCTCTTCTTCGTGTGTTGCACGAAGAAGAGCGATTTATTTACATCGCCACGGCGGCTCCTCAGAGCCTTTTTCTGGCGGAAAAATCCGCCGGTTAGTGACGGGTTATACTAGTGGACATAGTGTCGGATCTCTTCTGCCAAGTGCTCTTCTATCTGGTCCATATTCGTTCTTCTAAATCCTCCGTGGTTTCCGGGCATGAACCGGAAATGCGACTCCGGAAATGATGTAGTCAGCAGACCAATCACAGCCCTCGCGGCCGGGTGACGCTTGCGGGGCTTTGCCGTCTAGTTAGAAAAATTGGCCGACGCACGTAAGGACGTAGGAAGGGCCGTGAGGGGCCCGGAAGGGCTCCTGCGTCTCCGTTCCCGTGAAAACGCAGAAGCATGCGCCGGCCTTTACTCCAATAAGGGTTTTAGAGAGAAAATCCTGAGTCAAATGCAGGCGCTCTAGAGCAGATAAGAGTTGGTGGACAATGCCTTGAGCAGTTAGATCATCTAGCTCTACCAGTTCAGTAAAAATGTTTGTAGGCTGTCCAAATCTGGTAGCTGAACCCTAATATATATTATCAAGCAACTCTTTTTGCTTAAACTGGTTGACTCATCCAGCATTATACTGAGTTTGGGTGCGCACTGTACTATTTTTTCAAACAGTTTTCTTTTCATTTCTTCCGAAATATGTTTCTGTATGTTTGCACACGCAACATTGGAATGCAAAATCCTCCCCATATCAAGACCATTTAACTCTTGGCAATCAATCTCATGTTCAAAGCCATAAGCGGGACGGTGGCGTTTAGCCTCCCTATACGCGGTCCGAAATACGCGAGCTGTGGTGGCAATCTTTTCAGACTGACTATTAATTATACACTGTCCTAAAGTGTCTTTTTTAGCATTCTCAAGAATGCTTGCTGCTGCCATGTGAGCCTTGGTACGGGCATGTTCAAATACTTTTTTTCTGAGTGCGCGTTGCTGTTTTTTAATATCTGGAGCAGATGAGGTTACTGTGCATGAGACCCACTCTTTTGCGAGTTTCATCCCCCCCGTCTTCTCTGGCCCCAAAGTCCCGACCGCCTTACACGTTGTACAGCCCAAACCTGAATTTTCCATAAGAAGCCAGGGGTAGCAAGTCTGTTTCACCTTGAACTGAGCTGCTGTCAGTGTGCATCCCATCCCTGACCTGTCGCTGGACGTGCCACTCTCTTCTCCACTCAAAGCGTTCTCCTCTCCTTCTGAATCCTGCTGTGAGGTTCCCGCCTGTTGCTCCGGCTGTTGGTGGACCACCTGGCTGACTGCTGGCGCTGTAGCTAGCTCCCGCTCCGGCTGACGGGCATCCTGACCTGCTGCTGCCGTGGTACCGGCCTCCTGCCCTGGCTTGGTTAGCTGTCGGTGAAGCTGGCCAGCGGTCGCGGCGCTGGTCTCCTGCTGCAGCCGGTTTTGCTCGTCAACATGACCGCTGCAACTGCCCTTGTCGCCGCTTGTCGAGGCTTTTCTTACTCGTTTCGAAGCGTCATGCAACTCTTCCTTCTTTTTGAAAAAGGACAGTAAATTCAACTGTCTTTTTGACATGTTTGTATTGAACAGGTAACTCTTTGTTCCTCTCTGCTGCTTGCTCCCCAGATGCGGCAAGTTTCAAAAGGTTTGGCTGCGAAGCGGGGTGCATCAACAACAGATCTCCGAGTCTTTCAAATGACGTCGTTTTATCTTAATAAACAACATGAAATACATGGGATTTGTTCTGTAAATTATTATATATTTATATGAATATTATTGTTTTATTTTATACATTTTTTTAACATTTTTTTAATATTAACAGAGCTGCCAACTTTTCAAAAAACCTTGGAGTGAGATTTTTTTCGGGGGTGACCGAAATATAGCCGCGCAAGCAGAAACACAAGTTGCAAACCCAAAAATGAAATGAGAGATTTATTACAAAACGTCACATCAGCGGTGGTGTGTCTTTAGCCGCCGCCGCCCCGCGGACCTCCTGTCAGGGGGGGTGGGCGTGGCGGTGCCGGCCCACACTGACTTCGCGATCGCGACGTATTGGCCACTTGTAAGAAATCACGATTTTTTTTGGCGTGAGAAATTGGATGTGTGTCTCACACCGAAAGCGCGAGAGTTGGCAGCTCTGTATTAATATTTTTTTCTATGCGAGAGGTACCGGATCAGCCCAAATAAGTCCCGGAACACGGGCAGGCCAAAACAAAGTGGTGCCGGATCCTGTTCCGGCCGGATCCGGCACAAATTAACCCCTGGTGATCTCTTTGAGGAACACATGGTAACAAAATACAGCACAGCTTGTCCTACTACAATGTGACACACATAGCTCAAAGGTGTGTTGCTGGGGGGCCAAATTAAGTGTTGAAATGTCTAATAAAGACATGTAACCTTCTTTTAAAACCAGTTGAATAGTGCTGTGTACCTACAGTGGATGGGACTCATCAATATAAAGCTGTTTTGAGACATGAAATTGTACAAACAATGGGGCCCAGACTTTGACCAGAGTTTTTCTTTCACATGCAGTATGAAGAACGCAGCAGGAGATTCTCAGCTCAGACACGTGCACAGCAGGAACATCTCTGCAGCGTTCAGGGGAGGGATGGCGCAGCTACAGAGGCAGGACATGAAATTTTGATTCTGCTGCACATCAACTGCAGTGTTGGCCCTCATCACCTAAAGCTCTCGAATCGAGTTGTCTTTCCAAGTTGACATCTTCGTTGGGGTCGTCTACGTATAAAGCTGCTTTTTTTTAACCTTGTTTTTCTCAGTTTTGCGTCCGTCTCGAGTTGGAAACGACATTGACTTGCCCACTTGATCACGTCTGATCCTCCAGACCCAGATAGGCCACTTCAGATTTTTACCTGGGGGGTTGCAGGAAAAACTCTGGAGAGTATCCAGAGCCTCCAACTCGGACAATTGAGGCATGTCTCTGTATTTTCTTCGGGAGGAGGTGCATGTGTGATGTCACAGGAGTTTGTGGTGATAAGAGCTGACAACGGTGTCTTTGTGTGTTGTAAAGACAGTCACGTGATCTCTGCAGCTGAGTTTATACGTCCCTTCCTGCATCTGCCTGCTGCACCCGGCTGCTCCACCTCTCGCCTGAATAATACAGAGGATTTGTTGCTGTTGTAAACACATCTGTGCAGAGAAGCTCCCGCCACGTTGTGCATGTGTGAAAGGCAAACTCTGGGTAAACTCCAGAATTCTCAGGACTTTACCCGCAGGAAAATGTCTATACAGTCCCTGTGAAAAGTTTCAGAAGATTATGAGGAGTTCAGTGCATGTTTGAAAGAGACCTTATTGATTACGTCACAAATATGGCGCCTAAACTGTGGGAGTGTTTTAGAAAGACACCCAACAAACCACCTCTGCAAATTGGAAATGCCTTATCAGAGCCGAACAACTGCTCTGCACAGGCACTTGAAGTGAAAGCAGTGGAGCACTTTGTCGAGGCGGCAGAAAGACAGCACAGCACAGCACTTTTTTAACATGCAGAAAGTGTTTCTGTTGGTAGTAGTCACTTGGGAATATACATTTTCTGAGTGTTTGACAATCATCAGTAATTTTTGAACGGCTGCTGTTATCTCAGAAAACTTCGCCCATGATCAGTTAAAGTAAGGGAGTATTTTAGACGCAGATCAAATGCTGTGGTTCTGTGTAATCTTTGCTATTGTCTTCTCACTTCATCATATATTAGGATAATCAACACAGGGACAAGCTTCTGTTAGTTATAACTGATTTTTCTAAATGTGTCCTCATCAGCCTCTCAAGTATGTTGGCACTGCTGCTGCTGTGGGAACATAATGTTGCACCTCAGCCGTTTAGTATTTTTTTCTGTTTTCTGTTTAGTTAAACCAACAAGAAAATGTCTTAAACTGTTGTAATAGTTTGTATATTTTTTTCTTTTCCCCACACTGATACAAAAATAAAAATTTTTATTTTAACAGAATAATCCCCACAGGATAATCCGCACAGGACCTAAATATAGTTTCAATATAGTTTTGAGTTTTGAGTCAAGTAATTAGGTAAAAATAGTGGTTTTCCACTTCAGGATTTAGTGGACTTGGTTTAGTTTATATTCCAGACACTGGACTAGCACATTAACAATTTTGAAATGATTAAATTACAACTAGGAAAAAAAACTGTGCATATGTACAACTATATTAGTATCAGTGTGGATGCCCAAATACCTGAATGTCAGATATTTCTTTCTTGTTATGGAAAACAAATCAACAAACAACATATGATGTTACTAGGTTTTTTCGACTCTCAATGGAGACTCCAGAAGTGTTTTGTGGACTCAAACACTTCACCCATCCCTCCATCGTCATAGGGATGAGTAGATAATTAAGTGAATTTTCATTTTTTGATGAACTGTCCCTTTAAGTGTTATTCTGAACAATCAACACTACCAGGAGTTAAAAATTTAGCAAACATGAACATATTGAGGTTGTATGAGATCTGATGTAGAACACACTGTAAATATGCAAAAATTAAGAGTTCATATGAGAAGAAGAATATATACTTTATACTGTATACTAACTATACATATACAAGGAAATTAATTTACAGTATATGGAACACAACAGATTACTGTCAGACTTGATTCACACAAACAGTTGCATTTGTCCTTACTATCGTGATATTAACACAAACTTTGTATTCCCAGTGCAGTGGACGTCTGTCGTGCTGCTTCAGCACACTGTCACCATGGCGATCCCTGGGGAAAGGTCATGAGCCGCCCGGCTGGGATGGTTGAAGGTCCTCAGATTGGCTACTGATGCTGATGACACAGACTGGCTGGCACACACTAGTCATCCTTCAGCTGGCTCGTTGTCAAACTTTGTTGTTTCAGTGGATCAGTTTTCCCCAAAGCTGTAGCTTCCTGGTCGATGCTGTACACAATACACAAGTGTCCCTGAGGGCGGTTAGCAATGTTTTTAGAAGAAAGATGACAGGGTAATGTCAAAAATGATCAACAGTGAAACTCACCACTGATAACTAACACTCGTAAAATTCTATTAGGGGAGTTAACAGCACCTCGTGTGCAATTTCAGTTTTAATCCAGCAAGTGAAGAGCACTCCTTGTCTATTTAAAAACAGTAAAAGGCATTGCCCAGCTTTTACAAGTGTTCAGTTAATGAGACAAATCTATCCACTTCGCACCTGCTCATTTATTTCTGTAGAGTGCACATTTTATTTCCACCTATTAAGCTGCTCTGTGAAAAACGATAATAGATTTGCTTACATTTACATATGAAACCTCTCCACTTACAAATGTCTATATCTGTCCGAAGTATTTTTAACAGTTCTCTTACAGTACATTTTTCAGCACATTCACTTGTTCACACAGCGCTCCCATATGAAGTGCTTTGTTTGTCATGAATCTCCTTCACATGCTGCCAGCACAGCAGAAGCAAGTTGTGGGTTCAGTGTCTTGCCCTGTGAGACTTGAGCATGTGGACTGGACAAGCTGGGAATCTAACCACCAACCCAGCCCTGCTGCCCAGTATCAGCACATGTTTAAAGTGAAGCGATACACTCAGTTGAAATAATAGCATAAGGCTATTCAGCATCAGATCATCCAGAGAAAGACGTGTTCAATCCCTCTCTTCTCACTGATGTGTGAGTATGCAGCAAGATGCCAGTGCTGGACATGAACACACACTTATATAGTTCATGCTCACAAGACAGTGAGCCACTCACACCAGCATTTAGAGGAATCCATTTCAACTTTGATATCTGAAATTGACCCATAGCAGACCATTTTCTAAGTGTGGACCTATGAGTATTCCGGCTCAGCTCCCATGAACAGCAACGCACTGTGAGGTGATTTTTAGCAGAGTGGCCACAATTGGAATTTCAGGTTTCATGAGGCTGTCCAGACATTTCCCATATAAAATCATTTAAAAAGAATTGGCTGAGCAATATACTGCCTTCAGCTGATAAAAAGTCATATAAGAATCAATTATAGGCCATTAGGACAATATTTTCTAAACCAGATTAGTGAATTATGATTTTTCAAGATGAGGTCAACTGGTAGTCAGACAGATTCGATGTTTGATGTGGACTTTGACTTTTGTTTGGTCCATCCCCTAACATGGAGGAGACAGAGTTTATGATGAATACTGCAGCCAGCCACAAGAAGGTGATCAAGATTATTTGGCCTCACTTTTGGGCAGCTGTCATGTCGTCCTTCTTTATATACAATCTCTGCTTTACAATTAAATGTCACTTAAATGCCAGTATTAAAATAACGATTGTGTCTTAAAAAACAGCCAGGACCATGGTGAATAAATAAAGGCCAGTCGCAACTTATTCCAGAGTAAAATTTAAAAATAAAGTTTGGAGTATAAGATCCTGTAGCCAACTACAGTGGCTCACGGGATACATTTTGTGTCCAATGCCCATTTCTACAGCACCATTTCCATCAGTAAAACTGTAAACTGATCATAATGTCCCACATTTTTCACATTAAAATCCTTCTTGTTAATGTCTTGGCTGCACATGTTTTAATGTGAAAGCTCAGGAGGAGGTGTGCTTTCATGCATGGCAGCTTTGCCTCATTCGTAGGGAAACAGACATGTTGGAATATCTGATGTGACACATGCTGTGCTGATGGAAATTTTACAGTAGAAATTCACCCAATACTGAATCTATGAGACACACGGAGGAGACTTTGGTTTAAATTATGTAGGGGACAAATTTGGATTAAATGAGAATTATCTTGCCTGTCCCACATAAAAACCTGCATATCCCTGTATGTGAGAAAGCACGTATTTCACAAGGGCGCTTAGCTGAACTTCACGATCCCACTCTGTGACAAGGCACTTAACCTAAATTCATACAGCACAGCCCATTCAACAGACATTTCAAAGATCCACTTCCACAGACACCGCCGTGTCCCGTGTACCATGGCAACAGAACATGAAATCGTTAGATTCACATACAGTAAGTGATGCTGACAGTCGCTCTGGTTGGGCTTAATCAAAACCGAGAAAATCAACTTGACTTCTAAATACACGCTGCTCGCTGCTGTCATCCAACAGAGGCAGAGCAGTCACCTCTCATTAGACATGCGGCTGTCACACACAGCCAAAATGCATACATCACAGTCATCACAGTGGGGAGGTTAATACGCAGGGTTTCCTACTGATTGCAGGGAGGAAGGTAAGTTCGGATGTTTATATTTCTAAATCCCACAGTACAAGCTGAAGCTGTACCTCTGACTGGGTTGCATTGGCAGGGTGAAAACTGCAGGAAGCGTTAATTTATTGCCAAGTGAAATGTAAGACTACTGCTTTGTTTTAGTTTGAAAACCGCATTTTCAAACTAAATAGATGTGTCCATACGGGTGTTTGACTCTGTATCCGTTTTAATCCTCATCCATACTAACACGCTTAAAAATGCTTATATGTAATTTGGCAGATGCTTTTAACCAAAGTGACTTACAATTTTTAGCATTCAACATCTATGAGGGGCCTTTTTAGGGGTTTAGTATCTTGCCCAAGGACACTTCGGCATGCATATGGTGAAAACTGAGGATTGAACCACCGGCTTTGTGGTTGGAGTGCGACACCGCTACCGCTCAGCCACAGTCGCCACTTATATAAACTGGGAATGCACGTGGTGGTGTACACAGGAAGCATTTGGTTGTTAGTTGCAGAAAGAGCAAGGCTGCAAACAAGATATTTTCAAATGATAACTTGTCTCCAAACAGCTATTTGCAGAAACAACAGGGTCAGCAAGGATTGTAATTGATCCATGATGCATTCTGTTCTCATAGTCGAGACCAAAACGCTTCCAGCAGCTGTAAAACTCCAGTGTAGTGTGGACACCAGGTATATTCGTAACAGACTTTATGCATTATCAAATGAAAACCTGCTCATCTGTTGTTTGGTTCCTGCCATGCCCTGTCCACCAGCCATCCACATCTTACATCAGCCTGCCCCCTGCTCCACCAGTGATTGCCCAGTGATCAAGAACCCTACACCTTTTACTAGAAATTCAACACCGGACTCTTTACCAATGTGTCAATGTCCGCTTCTGGGTCAGCCGTACACAAAAAATGTAACTGATACCTATGTTTCAAATGATCGGGATCATGGAACATGGTGGCAGCTGATCATGGATTATGAATAAAACTAGATAGTTGCCTTCATCTCTGTCAGACATTTTCTTCTGTACAATTACTTAACACATCTGCATTTATGTTAGACGCTGTCTTTTCTCATTAATGTTGTAAATAGTGTTATTTTATTGATGTGCTCAGCTATTTGCAGCATCTATTGCACTTCTGTCTAGTTTGGGAGAGGGATCCCTCACATGTAGCTCCCTCTAAGGTTTCTCTTTTTTCCCTGTTAATAGGTTGTTGTTTTTTTGTATTTTTTCATTACTCTTGAGGGTTGAGGGCAGGGGATGTCACACATAATTAAGCCCTATGAGACAAACTGTGATTTGTGCATATAGGCTATAATATAAATTGATTGTTGGATTTATTGATACTTGCCGATGATGTATCTGCATCTTCACTGCCAAGTCCACTTTTCAGGTCTGGTGTCTTTTTTAGAATATAAGTAGCTGTAAATAATCATATTGCATTGCAATGTGTCCGATTTTTTCATCAAGAACCATGAATAATTCTCTTAGGAAAATGTTGAAAAGCGCCCTACCTTGCAGTTTCAAGAGTGAAAAATATTCCTGGATCAGCTCCCTGATCCAGATCTGCACCACCTTAATGGGTTCTTCCCTGACACATACCACATTTTCCCATTACGTTTTCATGGAAATCCATTCTGTTGTTTTTGTATAAGCTACATACAGCACCAGTAACCTTCGCCATTGTCATAGGGAAGTCTCGCTTGGAAAGATTTAGGCAAATATGTCTCCCGGCAATTCCCAGTGGAAGACTTTGCTTGCAAAACATCCGCATGTTGACATCATTGTCATTGTGAGTATGTTAGCATGTCTTTAGTAGAGCACATCAATATGCTCTATCAAAAGTGGATGATGGATAATGCAACAGCAGCTGGAACAAGTGTGGCCAGTCTGAACAGTTGTAAACACTTCAGAACAGCTGGTCAGAATATTCTGAACAGCTGTTAGTCTTGTATATGAGAGTTCACGTGAGTTTACCTATACAAAAAGCAGAATGTAACAATACAAAATAAATTCTGGATTCATGTTGAATGGATGGTGGGTGTGTTCCCAGTGAAAATTCAGAAACCCATTCAGTATGTATGCAAGTATGGAAAGTGGTCTCTGATTTCTGGACACCACACAATGGGAGTGATTTATAGCATTTTACCTGCGCGTACCATATGTTTAGTGTTTTTTTTTTTTCCTTTTCAAATATAAGCAAAGTGAAGTGGGGACATTTTTACAATAGATTGCTTTTTACACATGGTTTTAAGAAGGAATAAAGGTTTTATGTATTGCCATTGTATGCACTGACATTGCTAATTCACATGTGCTACTGTGAGGTTTTCAGACACATATTCATGCACAAGGGGAGTTGTCTTGAATCAAAGCTGCAAAATATTACAAAACAAGAGGGAACCTTTTCAAAGAAATGTTCATTACCACAATAAAAATTGGCTGTTTGCCAGGTGTAAAGCACATGCATACTGCAGGTTAAAAAACGAACTAATTTAATCATGCACTAGTTAAGTAGAACAAGCCTTTGCACGGGCTAAACAGCGAATTATTAAGAAGGATATTCACACTGTTTTAATTGATTTCCACAGCAACGAAGTGTTTTGATTATCCACAGGCAATGTCCCTGCTCGCCGTTTGTGTTATGACCTACTTCTACCTCCAATTTCAAAACACTTAGGGAATGTAGGGCAGCAGATATTACTGCTCTAAACCACTCTGCCAGCCAAACAATGACACACACGGTAACTCTGTGTTGTCGGGCACTTCTTTATCAAAGAGGGCTGATTTGTTCCAGCAGGTACTGAGCCTGCAGGGACTAGAACAGATGGAGATCTAGCGAGAGGTGGCAGTTGCTGTGGAGGTAGCGGAACCCTGTTTGGCAAATTGAAGGTGAGACCAGAAGTCAGAATTTAAAAATTGAAAGCATCAATCAATCAATCAAGTTTTATTTGTATAGCCCACATTCACAAATCACAATTCGTCTCATAGGGCTTTAACATTGTGTGACATCCTCTGTCCTTAACCCTCAACAAGAGTAAGGAAAAACTACTAAAAACCTTTTTAACAGTTAAAAATATGTAGAAACCTCAGAGAGAGCCACATGTGAGGGATCCCTCTCCCAGGACGGACAGAAGTGCAATAGATGTCAAGTGTTAAGGAAACATCATTAGGATTAAAGTTTTTAACAGCATCGATGAGGGTAAACATTTTTTCAATACTATATGTGAAGCAGTCCTGCTGCAATCACAGTCTGTGGGTTATATTGAACAAGATTTAAGTTTTATATTTAGTCCAAACAAAATTACAGGTCAATTCCCCTCTTCTGTCAATAAGAGCTTTTTTCTAGATGTAATTTTTGTAATAACTAAATTTAAACTTACTAGTGCAATGCCAGCTCTAAACCCGCCTGCTTGGAATGAGCAGTTTTCTTGGTATGTGGTGATGCTGGTTGCACTGTTGGTCTTCCTGAAATTGTAAAAGTGACCTGCAGTGATTGAACCACACCAAGTTGGGACCTTCTGCTGTACAATGAGACACTGGAGAATCTGTTGTCGTGAACATGCGTCATTTAAGTTGATGAGTCCTGCCTGCATGTTGAAATCACTTACTTGCAAGTCAAATGCAGACAGACGCATTTTGGAAATTCTTAGATTGATGTAATTTATATTTTTGGTTTCATGACGGGGCCAATGTTTGTACATTAACAAATTAGGAAATTGTTCACCAACTATTTAGCCATATCATTCACAATAGAAGCACTTCATTATTCCAAAGT
Organism: Limanda limanda; assembly: GCF_963576545.1. Classification (NCBI taxonomy): domain Eukaryota; kingdom Metazoa; phylum Chordata; class Actinopteri; order Pleuronectiformes; family Pleuronectidae; genus Limanda; species Limanda limanda. Next base: position 3,161,001 of record NC_083654.1, read on the forward strand.
TAAACACCTTTTTTTATAGTTATAATGAGCCTTTTGACTACTAAAAGTGGAAGACTAATTGAGCTTTCTCTAGGTGTAGAAATTCAGCAGACAGCTTTTCATAGTCCACATTCTTCAGTTTGCACTTCATGGTTAAAACAAAATGTTGCAAAATGTTTCCAAAGGCTTCCTCTTGTGTCAGTTTGTCATGATAACAGAGGAAGAAATACCGTGACATAGAAATGAAGTTACAGCCTTCAAAGCTAAAGTTTGACCTTTAAGTCTCATCATTGAATTTTGTATATGTCTTCACAGTGAGAGCATTTATGCCACATGCTTTTTTTCTTTTCTTTTCTTTCTTTTTCTTTTGGAGTACACAACATCATATTTTTTCAAATGTAGGGGAGATGCAAATTGAAAGCCATAAAGTTACACTAAAGTTCAAAAAGTGTGCTTATTAGTCCGTGTGACGGATATTTTAGAGTATGAATACTCCTGATGTTACACACTAAGGCAGCTGTGTGAGTTCATGTAGTATATCATCAGTGTAATGCTTGGCGTGTAATACATTTCACAGGCCAGGCTAATAGATTACAACTAATCTAATGAATTGGGCAGGCAGAAGCAATATGCTTAATGGAGCACTGAGGGCAATATGAGCACTAAGGTCATCAGACACACAGATGTATGCAGTTAACATGTTTGGATAACACATGAATAGTTTACACATACACACACAACGTTCAACTTATTTAAAGCTGTATTGATTGATTTCTTATTTTGTAATTTGGAGACACAAAGATAACAATGGACATACAGTGTAACTTTTAGTCTCCATAGATTTTCAGAGAACCTGATTCACCAACATGGAAACCAATGAACTTGTACATACAGTACCTCTGCAAAAGTAGTCCTTGGAACACTGGGTATTTTGAGTGTTCTTGGGTGAGCTCAAGAACAGTTGGCCGACAAAGATAGAGAGGGTTATCATGACTGACAGGTCCTGGATGGAAAATAAGTACAAGATGTCCACAAGGGGGGCTTGAGAGAATGCCAAACAAAGATACACCCAAGAACCAGAAGCCAAAAGAGAATATAACCCTGTTTGTCAAACACCCACCGAGGGTCTTCTCTAGGCTGAAAGGTAATATCAGCACAAAGACAGACCCAAACAGAGCTGAGACTGACCAATACTGGGGGGAAATATTGGAGAAAGAGCCTTATACAACCGGAAGTAATCAAACTCATAAAGGCAAAAATCCAACATCGTGTCTCAGGCATGTGTAGCAGTTCCACACCAAGCAAGTCCACTGTGCAAGTCACCATCAATTGCCCCTGGGGTGAACTGCTACAAGTTTGCCTTTGGAAATAAGCATTAGATCAGTAGAAGCTGGGGTCTAGCCCTGCAGAAAGGACCCAAGATGCTGGCTGTGCAAAGAGGCCCCTGCGCCAGTCCAGCACATATTAGCAGGGAGTACCATGCAAGTTGGGGCAGCGTATACTGAAAGGCACAACCAAGTGGGTGTGATTGTGTAAAAGAACTTATTTGCCCCAACGTCCCAAAAGGACGCAGAAGCCAAAGAGTTGAAGAGCTACACAGACAAAATCCTGTGGGACTTCAAGTTCCAGTCTGACAAGCAGCTGCAGCCAGACATGTGGGTGGTTATATAAGAATTCAAAAGAGAGCAGCTATAGATGTGACAATCCCAGCTGACAGTAATATCAAAAACAGGAAGAATCAAGAAGTACCAGGGGCTATAGGAACGTCAATGCTCTCTCTTTACTCAAGTCAAATATGGTTATGGTTTAGAAAGAATGATTTTGGTAAAACAACGATAAGAACTTTGTCATCTAATCTGACGGACATTTCTTCAGAGCTGTCCTGATAACCTCCCATAATTCTTTGTTAGGACTCTATATTTTATTATTTCCTGTTTTACTTTGTTGTTACCTACCTTGTGAGTCTTTTGCTGTTGTTTTTTTTGGCTTCCTGTCTTTGGCTAGTTTCCTGCTCCTGTGATTTTTCTGTCCCGCCCTCTTGTATTTCACCTGTGTCCAATTATCCTTGCCTCTGTGTCAGTTTTTCTGTTCAGCTCTATTTAGTTTCACTGTGTTTCAGATCTGATCCTTAGTCTTTTTTTTTTCTTCTTTTTTGTCTGACCTGTCAGAACTTGTGCAACCTACTGTACCTGCCCTTCATCCTGGGTCTGTATTTTTGGTTCTACAATAATAACGACCAACTCAGTCTCTGTACTTTACCCTTCATACTTTACACTTCACTATATTAGCATCACATAACTTCGTCTGTTGCTTCCGAATGTCCCAACTGGCTTTAAAAAACTGTTAGACATAGTAGATTATAAATTTAAGCCATGTGAGACATGGTGGTCTTCTATTGCGTCCAACAGATGTTTGGGAAGCCAAAAGCACAGCTCCACAGAATGGATGACCAGTTATTCACTGCTTTCGTTATTCCTTCATATCATAATGATTGTCACAGGACCAGTGTCATCTGCATAGAAAAATCCACATTTAATAAAAGGAGAATTTAAGTTTACAAGAAAGCGTTATAAAACTGACCAGGACAAATGCGGTGAGGATCTCTGGTGCAGCATGACCATTCCAATGGCTTGTTTCATAAAATACAGTCACCAAACACATTCTTAGGAAAGCCATGCTAATACTGAGTAGCTCCTCCTTTTGCTCTCAAAGCAGACTAATTTCTTCATGCCATTTATACCACAAGATGTTTTAATCTTTGAGATTCTGGTCATAGCTGACATGATTGTATCACATCATATCTAACCATCTGCAGCCTCAGCTGATATCCACATTTATCAGAGCAGGCTAAATGTTCCAGTCTTCAACTGCTCAGTGCTGATGAGTCTGAGCCACTGCACCTTCAGATTTCCTCGTCATATATGCAACAGTTTATGAGGGGATTGACACTTGCTCTACCTCGACCACACACAACATTAAAATACCAATAAAATTGTCTTACATCAGTCATAATGATTCAATCATATGATATAACACTGAGAAAACTAACGCTACACAATGAGAACTATATCACTTCCGACCACTGACTAAAATTGATTGAGATACAACAGAGCTAACAGGAGTTTTCTATTCTGATAATCCTGGCAATTTATAACATCTGAGACGAAAAAGAAACCAGTATCCATCAATTCCATTACACAACCTTCCAAAAAAGAGCGATGAGTAGGATTGTCAGAGCAAGTGTGTGTGTGTGTGTGTTAGTGTGTGTGTGTGTGTGGAGGAGGGGTCAGACTTTTGTGTTTCAAATTGGAACTGGCTAAGGAATGTGGGCTGTGAAGGGCAAGAGAACAAAAAAAGTTGGATTCACAGGGATTACAGACAACACTGAATGGCAGCTCTTTAGCGCATTCATTCTCTGGAGCTCATGTTTTATTCATTCTTCCTTTAATCAGGTGGTTTAACTGAAATCAAGATGTCTTTTTAAAGGAGGGTCCGGGCAACAGTAACACATTCATGGGGTTGATTTGAATATATTTTGGCAACAAAGTAGCCTCTGAGACTGTCTCTGTCTATTTAAAAGATGCAAACTTTGATTTGTGCTGTTGTCCCAATGTCTGCTACAACATCACTCTACATCGTGCACTGATAAAACCACAAAAAAAACAGCAATATTCATAGTCACACAAGGATTGACATATGCCAGCCGGAGTGAGTGAAGCAGCTTGGCCGGGCTTGTTCAAGGCCTTAATCAATGGGAGGCTTAGCTGGTGACACAAATGATCACGGCAGCAGCAGAAGCCACAGACTGTAGCAAATCCCAGCTCATCTCATTACCACAGATGCATGAGAGGAGCCATGTTTCCATTGCTGCCAGATCTGTCACTGTGCACGTTCTGGGGGTGGGCGGAAATATGAAGCAGCTATACATGTCAACATCTGGCTCCATGCGCCCATACAGAGGGTAATCAACTGTGCTGTTCAATGTGTGCAGATTGTGTTGGACATATGTTGTCACTCTCAGCTGTTCAGCTCACACACTTACAGGTGCCACGGTGTGTGTGTGTGAAGGATTTTAACACCGAATTATTATGACTTTTTAAGGCATTTGTATGATTACAGTTAACAAGTGAGGTTATGTTATTTTTACATGGTTTGCATGTTGGATTTAAAATTAGTTTTGACCTTTTATACCTTTTATACCCTTATTCAACACTTACCTCAAGTTATACAAATGGTTGAGTGTAGTTTTATGTATCAAAGAAGCCAAATTACTTTTGGAATAAGGGGATACTCAACTACTTCCTCTTGTTAAGGTACAGCAAGGAGGAGAAAGTATGACAATTGTTCGTTTCAATTATCAGTTTTCTTTACGCATGTTGATTATTGAATCTTACTCTACATAGTTAGACTAATAATAGTAGAATAATAGATGGATGTATACATTGATCACTTTCACATTCAGGCTGTAGAGAAGAACTTTGTCTTTTATCTATGCTACTAAAGCTAGCTATCTGTTTTATGCTAGATTTGTTGTACTTGAGTTATCATACTTACTACTTTCCAACCTCTAAACATGCCTGAAATACAGAAAATTTACCGAGCTCTAATTTTGTCTCAGTATCTGCATTGCTGCTAGCTGGTGAATATAGAAAAACATTTAGTAGCTAAAGATTGAAAACAGATCAAACAGTGTTTTAATAAATGTTTTTTCAAGGAAGTTTCAAATCCCTGGTTGCCTGCATTCTATACTGTAGGATTAGGCAAATTAGCCTGAATGCAGCCCTTACATGCTGATGTAAGAAACTGCAGGCAGGTTGGTAATTCAAATCAGACTTCTTCATTATCCCATCTATCATTATGTTTTCCTCTGAAAGTTGATGTGATGAAGCATGAGGAAAACAAATACATTTTCAGTGTTGCAAGCAATAAAAAATAGTTATTAGGTGATATCAGTGCTGTGTGTCAGTAATGGACTGGTGCTTTGTGTCACAACACTTTGAATTCCCATGATTCTCTTTAATCTTACAGTCCATAGTTTGCATTATGAAGACACTATTACAATAAACCTAGAAATGCATGTTGTTGCTATAGGAATAACACGACCCAATGAAGCATGGAACCGTTTCAATTGTTTAGGGACCGTCTGCCTCTTTGTTACAAATTCAAATCAATGTTGTTTACATCGCAAACCAAAACGCTAACACTGCCCATTATTAAGAGAGCATATGAAAGCAATCACTGATAGATCTCTTCAAGCTGACACATACTGTTCATCATCTTCATACTGTATGACTGGTCTGTGCAGCTGCACCTTTGTAGTTGTAATTTATTTACAGCCTATAATGTTAAAGCCCCTTTTGATGTGGTATTGCTTCATATATGATATAAAATGCACTTGTTTAAGAGAGTAGGCCTTTCACAGTTCAGCCAGCTATTATGTTTCCCTGAATCAAACAGATATATTTAGACCTGCTGCTCTGTGCTGTTCAAACCAAGCGGTATTCCCCTCTCAATCTGTACGGCTGTGTTCTGCCGCCGCAGCACAGCCAGGGTTCTTCCACACTGTCAAAGGCTTTGTTGAAAGAATACCCACACTGAATCAATCCCTTATGTAGTGGACACAGGAGCCGATTCACAGCGATAGGTTCCTCATAACTGATCTAAGTTTTCCATACAAAGCCTGCCGTTGTGTAGCCAGGAGCCAAGCTGTCTTCCCATGACCAGCCAGACTGGACATGTCTAAAGCAGTGTCAGGGCACTGTGACGGGCCTGTGTCATGGATTGCAGGACATGAGTGGCCACTGGCTTTTGCTCTGCTGTGGAAAATAGCAAGCAGCAAGGACAAGGGAGAGTACGGGGATTTCTATAAATTGTGGATCATGTGGAAGAGTCAGACATGGTGGTGACAAGAACAGTTTGACTGTCCATTCAGACACAAAACCCTGGTACCTGAACCCACTGGCCCATCCCCACAGTATGAGAAGAGGATGAGAGCGGTGTAATGCCCCTTTTTGAATGTTCTGTACATTACCTCTGTGACTTTCCGTCTGTTGTCTTGTAAGCCCCGGATAGAGTGAGCTCCAGGGTCCTCCTTTGGGTGAAAATATGCAGCAATATTTTTTCGCTGCAGTACAGCAAACATCAGGCTTGAGAGTGAAATTCTGGTGTCAAACGTTGATCAGTTCCCAAAACATGGCTCATTCATTAATAAATCTTGACCGTAACTTGTTATAAAAGCAATGCCTATACTGGATACTTTATTGAGTGCATTGCTAACCATGTAGCCTTCGAAGGACATAATAGTGAAAAGGGTCTATCTAGATTACGAGGGCAGACTTCATCAATCGTACCATGCTGTGCTTGTGTCACATAGGACAGAGTTGCTGAAAGAAATGCGTATTTCACTCGGTAAATGGTGGATTTCATGGTTTTGTAATGGAAATTTCTCGGTCTCTTATTTAATAATGGTAATACCTGTCAGTCAAGTGGTCAGGCCAACACCATCACACTGAAAAACCTCCTTTAAAATCTCTCACTATTGGTTTCCATAGAATTTGTTGAAGACATCCAGGTTCATTGGGGATCAACCCCAATTATTTTTTAATCGCTCCTGCCCTCTTGGGATGAAATTTTCACTTTGTCCCATACTTGTTTGACAAGTACTCGAAAAGACAACATCTATCAGCAAATATTAGCATTACAACAAGTTAAAGCATTGTCTGTTAAACACATGGAATGACACATTTTGCTTGTTTGTTTATTAGCATTGAGAGCAACAAACTGTTGTGCCCAAGGGTTAAGGAGAACCCCTGAAGGAGGCAAGATGGGTAGCAAAGTTTGCCCCCTTTTATTTTGTCAAGGACATAAGTGAATCGCTTATGGCATTTGGGGATTACAGGTGAGGTTGGACTGACCTGCGAGGGTACATTTTCCAAAATGCAAATTTGTCTGCTGGCTGTGCAGTATTTTGCAGGACAGCAGTCAGCAGAAAAGCAATGCAGTAATGTGTTTGGAAGTTTGGGGTTCTTTACCTGCTGCAGAGATCTGTCTGAAGAGGGTAATCAGTGTACTGTCTGGGATTCCTCTTGTGGGTGACCCTGGCTTCTCTCTTGTTAGCCGAGCCACACCAGCCCTGTCACCTGAGAAGTGCAACCATGTACAGCTAAATAGCATTAGCAAATAGATATCGTAGGAAACCTAAAGCTAGATTGTTGGGTTCTTAATAAACTAAAGCATAATTTGGAAACGTCTGTGCAATTTTTAAAAGTCTTTTTGTGTACATTCTTGTGTCTTTATTACACAGTGACTTGAGAGATGAGAGAGAGAGAGAGAGCGCGCGAGAGAGAGAGATGCCAGAATTATGAACCACAGCCAGATTCTAACTGGGACAAATTAGTTCAAAGTCTGCATCTTAACCCCAAAGTCCGACTGCATGTCTTTAATGTCTTATATGGAATGTATTAACAAGATGTTGCCTGCCAACGTAACGTTAAGTCACATTGAGAGTAACCCCATTAATGTCTGTTCCAACAACTACAGCATGATTAAACCTTCTATGGTTATGTTCCGAGGTGGTGAGGATGTTAGCACTGTTGCCTCACAGCAGTGTTATTGCCTCTCGGTTCGAAACCCAGCTTGACCCTGTCCTCCCTATTTGGAGTATGCATGTTCTCCCCGGGTTTGCGTGGGTTTGTCTTGCTCCCACAGTCCAAAGACATGCAGGGGTTAATTTATTGGAAACTCTAGATTGTCCATAGGTGTGAGTGTGATTGGCTGTTTGTCTCTTAATTTTGCCTTTGAGATATGCCTGGCTACTATCCATGGTGTAACCCACCCACCCCCTCGCCGAATGTCAGCTGGGACTGGATTTAGTGCCCCTCGTGACCTCCCTCGTAAGCGGTAAGCTATAGACAATAGATGGAGGGTTATGTTTGGCTACCATGGAGAAGGAAAGGCTCCGCACACTTGGTTAATTCAATCTACGCTTCTTGTCATTCTGTGTAGCCTCGGTTTTATTTCGTCTGACACATATTTCCGTTATTGTGATCTCCTGCTGGCTTTCTGTATCAATTATCATCAGTGTGTTTTAAAGGTTGTATATGAGGAGCTTCCTCTGTCTGTGGCTCTGCAATATGCATTACCCAGGAGTAATTACATTTAAAAAGGCCTTTGTAGGATCAGAAAATCTTTTTCTGGTCCCACAAACATACATGTGCAGAGGCTTGCCTTCTTCATATGTCATGACTGCTGTGATCCTCCCAAGAGTTCGCTGTAGATACAAAAGATACAAAAGCGCTTTATTTTCTGATTTGTTCCAACCCCTAACCCTAACTTTTTTTTCTGGATGGAGAGCGACTGACACACTTAATAAATGTTAGGCAAAGATCTGTTGCCCAGAAATTACCAAAACATACAAAAATGACTTATCATGTCCTCTCCACAGGTGCAGAAGCTTCCAGACATACATGTGTTACTGCAATCGTGTATCAAAACATTAGTGTACGTTGACGGTGTAGTTTGTTCTACTTAGCATCCCTCATATTTCCGAATTTCCTTGTAATTCATCATCAGTCATTAATGCAGCTCTCTTTGCCCCATTATTTAGCAAACAGACAGAGGGTCTCTTCAACACACACAGGCCAAACTCCAAGTGGTTAAGGAAAACAAAGAGGGATTGAGATGATGGGTGCGGCCCAAGCAGAGGAGGACAGAGGCAGAAGTGTCAGAGAGGAGACAAAGACAACACCATCTGACTGCAGATGATTGTTTCAGTCATTAACATGGGTTTGGGCCTTCACAGGCGTCTCAGCGGGGCATTTCTTTGCTGACACAGGCAAAGCTGTTATTGAGAAAATGATGATGCTGAAGTGGAGCTAATATGATGACTTCCACTTGTCCTTGTTCCCAAGATGACTTCCTGTTCTCTTTTGTAGAAAAGAAGTACAAAATCAAAAATATCACGATTTGGAAAAATAGACGTAGACCTGCACTTTGACAGCAGTACAATTGGTCAAGAAAGGTGTTTGCAACATATTCAAATCCTTTAAGTCACATCCTGCTGTCAGCTCCAGTTTCAGTTGAAAGCGATTTCTCTACTGAGCACAAGATTTTTTCCGGACAAAACTTGTGATCCTTCCTTGCACCGTCATCTCTTTGTTCTATTTCACCACATTGCTTTACCAGGACTCAGTGCAACAGAGTTGCATTTTATTACATGACTTTGTTCTTTCAATAAGAATCCTTTGTCTGCGATGTCTCACCCCCTACCCCAAAATGCCATCGATGGTTACCTGCTGGTTATACTGCACTCGCTGGTCCTCCTGTCAGCTCCATCCAGTTCAAAACAAACCCTACATTTCAAAAGTGTATCTCTGACGTTTTGGCAGATTGAGCCGAGCTTCATGAATTGCATCAGATGACTTTTTGCGTGACACTTGAAACCGTAATGGATTTAGAATCCTGCTAAATGCCAGAAAGTTAAGACCAACAGCGTTGCAAAAATGTAAGTTGAACCTTTATGCGCTGTATTGTCACAATGAAATCTTTAAACGTTATAACAACTTAAACATTTTCAACATGTGGTTACACCATGACACAAGTGAAGCACATCCAGGATGAGTAACGTCTCTCTGCTAATTGGAGGCAGAATCACAAGTCACAAGAGTATATATATACACTGAGCCATGACCTGGATGCCCTATATACAAATGCCATATAAAAATGGAATAGATATTCGGTAGGTACAACTACAATAAAAGGTTTTGGCTAGATCCCAAGTTAAACCTTTATTCTCCTTATATATATGTACGTCGGTATTGTAAACACTATACTGGTACAGTATTCTTATAAAAGATGTAGCTCACAGTAAAATATGGGAATGATTGTTATTATTCATCAAGAGTAAAAACTCAGCTCAACAGTTTAATCAGGACTGCGTTGAGGTGGTTTGATGAAATTTGACCCTGGTGGGTGATGAATAACAAAATACTTTTTTCAGTTCAGCCTCTTAAAAGCTGAATGAAAAGTCCATAAAAAAAGTTCAGAAACCTTGCATTTGCAATAACATAGCAACAATAAGAAAGTCGGAGCATTGAAACGCTCTAACACATTGTAAGAAATTGAGTGAAAAAGGCCTTCAACAATGTCACCTTGCAGCCAGTCCCTGGTTTTCAGAAGGAGCCATGTAAGTAATCAAAGCAGCAGTCTGAGTAAATAATTAAATGCAAGTAAATATTTAAAAAAGTAAATAAGTTGATAAGCCCAGTGATTATGAAGGTCACACGGATTTCCGGCAGAATATCCTTGTTTATGAAAAACTCCTAATGTTATATTAATCCCTTCAAAATAAGGGCAACAGATTATGGGAACAGTGAGGTTTAAAAAAAGACTGCATTGGTGAAACAAAATGTGTCTCCAGAGTGACCTACGCAAAATCTATGAAGTGTCCTCAAGTGATGCCACTTGAGTCAATGTCTCAAGGTTAGAGGCTACAGTACGTTATCCACCCTGATGTCGTGGTTAGTGGTCGAGTTGCATTGTGCATAACGTAGGAACAAGGTTTTGCTGACGACAAAGAGTGCATGGAATAAAATAGACATATTTCTGGTTATGATACATTAGTATATACTTCAATATTAAGCCCGACATGATATATGGGGAAATGATTCATCAGTGGATCATTGTTTTCTTTCATTCAAATGAAAAACATCAATATCAACCTCACTACTAAATCTTTCAGCCTTTTTAGGTGATGTCCTGTTGAAAATAAGCAGCTACTTGTAGAAAATCTTTCTTTCAACAGCTGCTTAGTTATTTTAATTCAGTATGAAATTAAAACTTGCAACACAGTCTACATGTAGGGATTACGTTTGTGAATATTCTCCCTTTGCAGTGGTTTGAAGTCGCTGCAGAAACAGCTGTGAAAACCTCAGGGCAAAATGCAGATCAGGATTTCAGAAAGAAGGAGCCAATAGCAGCCTCCATATGTTGGGCTCATGTTGACAACATATTTACCCTGGTTTGTCACCGCTGTCATGTCAGCATCTAATCCACATGTTTGTTGGGTATCGGCTCTGATAAGATAGAGCATTGTGAATTTCTGACAATAGGAAGCCGGTTCTTAAGAGGGACAATAGCCTGTGACAACAGTTTTTGGGACACAAGATGTAACATGAGCTGTCACTGAGTAGCCTTCTAAATCCTCCTGAAATACTAGTTTCCTAACCAGCCTATTGGTGTAACACAGGCTGTCTTTGCCTCATGCCCTCTGCTGTGCTCTTCCCAGGCAGTCTGATTATGTAAGCTGTTATCCAATCGAAGCCTGTCTGGATCGCGCGGTCCTCTGTGTGCCTGTTTGTTTGAATAGTATAGAGCTGAGAGCAGGACAAAGAAACCTGGATATTTGAGAGAGTTTTATGTAACCAAAAGCCACACAGTGTGTCGTCACAATACCTGTATACGCTAACTGCAAATGCACTTGGCACTGATGTAAAACGGGAGACAGCTCACAGTATAGTCACAGATGTGACAGTTTGGATAAACAAATAATGAATGTGGGTGTTATTGACCAAGCTTTATTCAGAAAACTGCACGCGGCTCTCAGTCTCATGAAAGCCTGAGTGTCCTGTACTTACACAGTCGATCGAACTGGGATGGCAGCCAGTGAGTGGGTAGAGAGTGAATGGTTCCCACTGAAGGAGCATAATGTCCTTCAGAGGAGCGTCAGAGTATGCTCAGTCTCTCTTGAAATGTTGAATCCTTCTTACAAGTGGGTATGAACCATGATTTCCAGCAAAAGTCAAGCAGAGTGCTGAAGTCCACATTACATATGATCCTTCTATGCCTCAAAATAGGCTGACGCACATGTTTTATGTGATTTTATTTACTGTAAATGTCTGTTACATGAGCCATTACACATGTTTGCTCCGCCCGCACTCCTACACTCTATTTTATTTATTTCTGTATCTTTTAAATGTAATTTTAACATCTTGTATGGCACTACACAAATAAAGTTTATTATTATTTTTATTTTTTTTCTTGAACAGTGACCAAATAAGTCCAGGTACCGATAATGCAATAGGAATTAAATGAAGGAACTAATTGTTCTCTGTGTGCATCCTTCTCGATGAAAATTCCTATCTCCGGGAACAATAACTATTTTAGGGACAGGACCTGCTGCAGAGGAATTACATTTCTCCAGGGTCAAAACGCATTCCTGGACTCTAAAATCGGTCAAATGGCTCATGGAATCTTTCCTTTTGGCCAGACATGACACATGCAGAGGGAAAGAGGGAGTATTTCAGAGCCAGTCTATCTCAAAGACACCTCTACAAGATTCAGGGCTGACATGTCCATCCTTCATAGTTCCTGGGCCATCAGGAAAAGCTACCTCCAGAGCACTCGATGTCGACATCATGCAGTGATTAATTGTGTTTTGACTGACTTCCTAACCAGCTCTTACAAAGGGCTCATTCCCTGGTTCTAACCTTTTGTGCTCTAATCAAGCATTTTTTGCACACAAAGGAATGACAATGGAAGTAAGCCACTTTAGCTGCTGATCCTTTGCAGTATTGATTTTCCTGGTGCATCTTCAGGAGAGAATATGTTCCGCCTTCTTGATCATTGCAGTTGCTGTATTCATTTAGTCAATGAGGTGCAAAAAAGAACTGCTGATTTTGTAAGCAGAGTCACAGAGGGAAGGATCGATACGGTTCCAGACACATGTTGCAGTCGAACAAGGCTCCGCTAACTCGAAGACCACTTGCCAGGGCCATGCTTCATAATCAAATGCTCAAATCGCAGGAGATGCTTTTATCCCTCTATGGCCACCAATCCCTTTCAGATTTCACTATATCCGGTGTGAAAATGACACAAAGTAAAAATGAGCAGCCGCCGGCATCAAAAGGTATCAGTCAAATGGAGCAGTGATGGAAATAAGAGGACAGTGGATCTATGCTGCCTTTCTCTCTGGTCTCTGTCAGCTCAGTCAGCTGTGATTTCCATATCAATATTTGAGTGACACTGAATAATTTAGAGGCCTGCAGTGACACAACGGGATGCAAGGCTGAGTGGCGCCCTGCCACCGTGCTTATTGTTTGTATGCAGTGTGTGGGTGTGCGTGTGCATTTGGCCAGTTGCATTCAGAATATATATTTGGAAGTCAACAGAAAGAAATTGAAAAGGCAATCATGTATGTATGTGCCGGCGTTGGTAGAATAGGCTCTCAAATTGTCTGCAAAGGAGCCATTTGGTTCCATGAGAGCAATTCTGACTTATTCAAGTTCAGCTCAAGGAACAAAGCTAATATTTATAAACCAAATATTCATAGAACGATGGCATCTGAACTTGTTTTTCATTGCACTGCATACCATGTTTATAGAGCAGGAAAACATGCCAGAGAAGTACACCCTGATGATATATCGTAGGTACGTGTGATTTTGTCAGCTTGAAGAGAGCATAAGCACATAAGCTCTGCAAACACGATATCTCTCTGCCATTAATCTTCTGGGATTAGTAAAATTCCCAGTCCAGACATTTTTGCAGGTGTCAGACTGTAACCAGGTATTTCGCTTTAAGTGAAATTATATAAATTTTTTTTTAAAAACATGGTTAATTGAATTAAAAAATAGTTAATGGACGATTAACTAATTCTGGTTGACCTATTTCTCTTTTCCTGGAGAGAAGTTTCCATTTTTGTTTTGACTTCGCAGTGAGTCATGTTTCACGTCTCTAACACATCAGAAACTGAGAAGCTCTGCCACCTTGTTGTTCTACCATTGTCGCATTTAGCATCACACAAGAAAAAAATCCCTGTTGCATGTCGTTCCCAAGATGTAAGAAACAATTAAGACACAAACGTTTGTGGCAATTTATGTGCCTACTCCCAGAAGTCCAAAATGCTTCATGGTATCACACAGGAAAGAGTGCAGCATCCCTCAGGGTTGATGACGCTGCATTAGATCTGTTGGAGCTGACCTTCATGATGGATGTAGCTCGTCTTGTGAGCATGAACCAGACAGCGACTGTTTTGAATCCTTGGCTACATCCTTTTAACTCTAATAAATGTTCTCGAAATTACGCTCAAGTCTTTTCAATCATTTATGTCCAGACCTCTTCCTTCTTAGTTTAACATCTGGACTCTATGATTCTTTCATAGTTCAATAGATGGTGACAGAGGTAAAGGATCTAAGTTGTTCCTGTGGTCTGCGACTTTTACACCAAAACACATTACATGAATTCATCCATTTAACAAACAAAACACACAGTAGATAAATAAATATCCTTACCATGCATAGTACCACAAATCAATGTGACCTCATAGTGGTGTGTAGGTCAAACCATAACCATAACCCCCAATCCCATGAGAAGACCTGCAGGTCGGGTTCAGGTCAGAATGTGACCAATCTTACACAAAAGTTTCATCATCTGCAAAACTAGGCAATGATTTGTCAGGTTGTACATTAAAGCTTATTTTTACCGGTTAGTTGGTGAGGGTTGTATTATTAACACTGACGCAGTGACAATACCCTTTACACAATAAGCCAACACAGATCAGTTTGACCCTGGAAAGACTAAATGCCCCTCATTGGCTCTTTCCCACAAGAAAAAAAAAATTCTCAGTGCATAACATCCCTTCACCCTGTGACAGTACAGATTAAACATACAAGTCCTCAATTACACAGGAATTGCTGCCAGGATATAAACTGAACCAACAGATACTTGTTGCTCCACAATAAGGTACAATGAAATTTAACATTTTTCCCCTTTCAGAATAAATGAACAAGGAGTGAGACTGAAAACCATGTTGAATCAAAGGGCCTGTATTATCTTTCATATTTGTGTTTATTTGTTTATCATTGCAATCTAATTAGTTTAAAAATTACCTAAAGGTTTACTTAACTTAACAAATCACTGTTGTTACAAATTCATTTTAATAGAAATAGTCCACAGCTTTGTGGGCATACCCAATGTACTGTATATATGTTTAACTGAAACACGTTGTAGGTAAACTTAATTCATCGAGTCTTGACAAAACCTCCTGGTGCTAAGTTTAGATAAACAGACAGGATGCTAGCTGTTGGCTAACTTTACTTTGCCAAGTTCAATGACATGTGAGCAGCTCGTGGAATTCTTGCACCCAGTGTTCAGGTATTTATTATTTGAACTCATGCCTAGTGGTCGTGCATTGAGCCCATAGGGCAGGAATAGCACACGTGCCCAGGTGTTGACATAGAGCTGATATTATGAGCTAGTTGACAGGAGGATGTTTCCTCATACTCTGCAGTTAAGGAGGTCACGATCACCACTGATCACGAATTAGATGATATCAAAATACTAATTCTGTAAACAAAAATAGCCTTTATATATACAATTAACTTATAAACTGAGTAGTACACACTATCAGAGCTATGAAAACCATGAGATAATGATAACATTATTATGAATATAGTTTGGTTTATCCCTGTACAACATACTGGTGTATACCATACGCCAGTGTTACTTGCTGCTGTTGGTGCTCTACACTATGGCGTATGATACTGTGATATACCACAGCACAATACTTACAATAGTATCTTTTTTATATTTTGCATCGTGTTAAAGTGAATCACATAGCATAGTCCAAGATTGACATATTTTACCATCAGGTAAGCATCCATAGTGCAGCATACTGTACTATACTTTAAGGGAGCATACTGTAGTTTTCCCTAATGTAGTTGTAGTATTGTAATATTGCATGATGTACTAAATTACATAACACATGAGTATAATGTTTATCCTCTCTAGCAGTACAGTACAGGGCACATGTATAGTGTAGTATAAATATTACACAGTAAGTGTTAATCCTTGTATACACATATATAGAATATACAGTTTAATACAATCCAGTATAGTACAGCATTGTATAGTATAGTATAGTCTAGTATAGTGTATTACAGCATATTGCCAATGTGTCTGCAGAACAGACTGCTACTCTGGTCAGTATGTGGTTTTAAAAGAGTGAGCGGCTGCTCTTTGCATTCCACTCAGCCACTGTTGACCCAAAGACTTTGCCCCTGTCTCTGTGACTGATCAGCCATTTATCAGCTCTGTATCTTGTGACTGGAGGCTGCTGTCACTGCCTTCCTCCCTCTGAGTTGCCTGGAGACTGTTGCTCCTCTATCCACTTAAGGTACAAGGACAAACGGGATGAAGCAGTAATCCGCTCTGGAATATTGTGTCACAGAACATGGTTTCTTGGTGGAATGCCTCTGTATTTCTTAATATTAAAAGGGGAAAGTCAAACTTTCTCAATTTAACTGTTTAAATGTAATAATGCACATGCTGTTCACCAGCTGGTAACAATCTCATGTCGCAAATTGTTATTTGACTCTCAGTAGGTTCAAACTGTTGACGATCAGTTTGCATAGATGAGTCAGACTCCATCACATCCTTCAAACCTTGAGAGCCAACAGCACATTCAGCACCACATCAGGCTTGCGTCAACAACCAACCTCCCATCACTTATCCTCATCAGTGAACTCCACACAAGAGTAACTTCAACAATTGAGTAATTAATGCTCTGACAATCAGTTAGTGTGAATGCTTTCACTGTGGTGTCTTTCTAGATTTGGAATCACAGATGTATGTTTGTCAAAGAGCATATGGATAAATATGTCTTGGGGCTTTTCAGCCAAGGTTAAGGACAAACTTTCACACTAAAACTTCAGCTTCTGCTGCAAACAACGCATTTGTTTCTTGCTGCATTGAAGGCATCAATTAATTCACATTTTGTTTTGGGTTATATTCATTGATTTGCTCAAAAATAAGTAGAGATGACACAATCAGGTTTAAAATCTTGATCTGTTCACAACTAGTTCGATCTGATAAATTAAATATCTTTGTTTGTCTGGAGAATGCGGCTCCTGAAACTGATCAAAAACACCGAGCTAATTGTAATTGCACAGTGTTCCTATACTGCACAGCACTGCACCTCTGCGGCACAAAGAGTTATTCACTGGTTACTTAAAAAATTCAGTGAAGAGAATCAGTTGTCGAAGCGACGGTTGTGAATGCGTTGTTGTCATGATCGACAATGGCACTTGAGTTGATGAGTCCAAGCCATAGCTGCTACAGACAAGTCACCTGTTTTTTCAAAGTTTATGAATATTTAACTTATTGTGTTTCCAAATACTGCACCAATACTGCACTTCCTTGGACCCTCTACAATGCATGGGCCAAGTATGAAGCTGATAACATGAGGAGTTGTAGAGATCCACATCCAGACAAATAGAGATTTCTGGAATTATTAGATAGAAGAAGGATCTTTGAACTAGGCTGGTGAAGGAATGACTCTAAATAGAGTTAAATTAATAAATAGTTAATTTTACCTTGGCAGCAGGGCTCTGCCTCATCCACAGTCAACCTGTCCCGTCCTGTTTGTCTTCGCATCATCCGTTCACCTTCCTACCTCCTCCTTCTCTCATCCCTCTCCAGAGTCTGACAGACAACATCTTTCACCTTCACCCCTCACCTCAACACATCAATTTCCATTAAAACCTTTAAATTACATATCGTTGTCGTGTGGTCCAGACCAGTGAAGCCAGCATCACTTGATATTTCATCATCACCAAATGAAGACTATAATGTTTTTCCCAAACAAATTCATATCCACATAAACATATAACCGCTGTCTCTGGGCACCAGCCACTAAACAGCCTTTGGGGACTGTGTTTTGGCTCCACTAACATGATGGGGACAGATATAACTGCTCCTTTTTCCCTTGGATTTCTCCCTTCATTTCTCCTCCTATTTGTCTGCCTTGTCAATTTCAGCCTCCCCAGGCAGCTGCATGGAAGCATGTAGCCTGCCTCATTGTTTCGTTGAACCAACTATTTCATCCTCCTTTATAACCTCCGGATACATGAACCAGGCTCCATTTGGCACAAACATATTCATGGATCGAAAAAGCAATAGAAAAAAAGAGAGAGAGAGAAAATGGGTTGAGATAGGAGGAGGGGGAGAGGTAAGACAGACATATGACTTGAGGCCATGTTTCCAATCTAATCCTCTGTTTGTCTTACAGGATCTCTTCTCTTAAAGGGCTTGACATCAAATTCAATAAGAAGATCTCAGGCTGGCATAACTCGGAGCTCATTGGCTTTCAGTCCCTGTTCTCTTTCTCTCCCTCTATCTCCGCTTCATCCCATCTCTCTGCGCACACTCCTACCGCTCAATACTGTAGGGTTTTTGGAGGTCACAGTGATGAGTGGGCCCGCTCTGATCTGATTTAAAAGGGCAGCCATGATCTGAGTACATCACACTGAAAAGTTAACAGTAAAAAATGTTCTTCATGAACATAAAAGCATGTGGTGCATCTCCGCAGCTTTGAAGCGTGGCTTTGATAGAAGCTCCTTGTTTTCAATTTCAAGACGATTTATTTATTCCGGTGTATGTGTGGTCTTTACTGGGTCTAAATTCATGTAGAAACACAAACTGTGAACAATCCTCCTATGCACAGTCCTTGAGTATGGTCACCTTTCCCATTGTCACACGTCAAAACATAGCTGTGGATGAAAGGAGGGGCGAGGTAGGGTGGGGGTAGAGGACAAAAGGAGATACAGAGGAATGGAGGGGAGAATAGCAAAGGTGGTGGCTGTGGCGCTAGTCATTAGAAAAGAACCAAGGTGATAAACATGTCTGCATTCCTAAACACAGACTTTTTGGGAAACGTTCTGCACCTTAACCAGATGTTCTGTGCTATCTGTCAGGAGTGGCTGGGAACAGCTGCTTCGATTTGGCTGTATATATATATATTTCACAACCTCTCCTTCTCAATTAATTTTACCTGGTTCTAGATTCATAATGATTCTTTGCACATTACCAGGTCTCCAGTGGATCAATGCGTAATTGCAGGAAGGAGAAAGGTGGCAATAGAAATGACTTATCAGCAAAGTAACGAAAAGCAATGGGAGCACAGCCCCTGCACCCACACCAACAATAAACACACACACTCACGCACATCTCCCAATGGAGTCAGGCAGACTAGACTCACATATTCAACGATACAATCCCTCTGCCCCGGCGCTTTCACCCCCGCTACTAGGGGCATGGGCGTATACAAGGCTTTTTAAATGCTAGTTCAAGGGCAAACCACCATCTCACACATATGTGGAAAACAATTGATTTTCTCCACATATGTGTATTTTAGGACATTTGGGAGGGGGGGGGGGTGGAATTAACAATATAAAAATTTACAATTTAAAAACATGTCAAACAGAAAAAGCATAAAGGAAAAAAGTGCATTAGATATTATTATATTGCAATTAAACTGACCCCATATACACAGTTAATATCATATATCCGGAATTTCTCTGAGGTAATTAGACCCACATTGTTTAAATGTGGTTAGTCATTCATTGTTTGTGTTGCACAGGGTCACAATGGCAATCCATCCTGAGCACTGCAAAATCTCTAAAATGGAAAAATGGTAATAAGCAAAATTCAGGTAAATTACACATAAGCTGATTCAAGGCATGGAATTCATTGAATTTGCGAACAATGGGGTCCAGATTTTCTTTAGACTTTGCCTTTCACATATAAAGAATGCAGGAGATTCTGAGCTCAGACGTGTTTCAGGTGAGAAGTAGTACTGCATGGACGAAACCTATATATTCCACTGCAGAGATTGTGTCTTTTAGTTTACATCTTATAAACACCGGAGTCGATGTGCGGATCAAATCTTGTATCTTCAAGCAAAAATTTTGAATGTTGTCTTCGAAGTGTATGGCTACTCTATCTTTAGATGTTGGTATTCTTTATGTTTTTTCTAGTTTTGCAATGGTAAAATCACAATCAACATGCCCACAAGTAGATAGTTACTCTCTCAACCCGTCACTTTCTCTATTCCTTTTCCTCAGTCTCCCCATCTCAATCCATATCTCTTTCCCTCCCAAAGCTGAGCTCTGATTGACGCATTGTTTGCAATAATGTAAACACTGGGTCAGTTTATATTTATATGCAAATGTTGACAATCTTGCTATGGAAATGAGAATACAGATGTGCAGCTCATTTTAACACACAAACTGAATTTCCAATTTTTTTGAACGTTTTTTTGTCTGATATTGGATCGATGCAATTATTGTTAACTACTAGACAGATAGTTTAATGCAGGCGGCCACTGTTTAACGCAGCATGACTGCACTAGAGCTACTGGTCATATAAGGTTTCAGGGTAAAAGTTGTTGAACTAGAAGCAGTCCACTAGTAGAATTGGTCACCTGAACTATGTTTCAGTGGATTCAGGTTTGTTGACATTATCGATGAGCCACCATGGTTAGTGAATAGTTTGTAGTCACGCATAATTCACTCCACCACACACGGAAGTGATCAAAGTCAGTTATCTTGGTGTTTGCAGCAGGAAGTAAGGTTATTTTTAGGTAATTATTTCCCAGTTTGTCTTATATTGGCTTTACCTCAGAAAGAATGCAAAAGTGCTGACCATAGTGACCTTAATAGGGAACAGCTTTTGGAACTTATAGAGTTGATGGCAGGTTAACACAGGGGATGGCGTCCCCACTCATCATACTCACATTGGCTACTGTGCCTAAAATATCTATAATCTATAATCTCTGATTGCACCAGAAACCAAACAAATCTGAGAGTCTACAGTTGTGTGAGCATGGATCTGTAGCTTCTTTAGCTATGCTACTTTTAGCTGAATGCTAACATCATCCTAATACACTCAGTGACATTGTCAACATGTTCATTGTTTAGCAGATATCATATTTACCACGCTCACTCACATGACCCTCTCTCTCTGTATCTGTGTGTGTTCTTGACCATTTTGAGCATAGACCTTACGAAGTGAGGACAATTTTAGAAAGTGGGGACATTTTGTCCGGTCCTGCTAATTTTCCAAAGCTTGTTTGAGGGTTAAGACTTGGTATTAAGGTTGGGGTTAGAGTAAGGTTTAGTTAGGGCTAGGCATGGGACTGGCAAACACATTACACCTAGGAGTTTCCTTACTAAGATAGAAGTACAATAATGTGTGTGTGTGCATGTGAGTGATTGAGTGTGCTGGGGTCAGACCAGAGCTCCACCCGCTGCCTCCCATCAGGCAATCAAGTCGCTATCCACCTGCTCAGCCTGTGCACTTCAAGCCATTCTTGCAGTAATGCTTGTTGTCTGTTCCTTTTGGCCTGGCCTGCTCTCTTCTTCCAATCTCCCACCTACCCTGCTCCTCTTCCCTGGACCAGACTCGGCTCAGCAAATTCCTGCATTCTGCTCTGGACCTGCTCAAATCAAGCTTCTGCTCTTTGAACACGCTTCCAGCCATTCCCTCTACTCTGCTCCTCCCCAGGTTAATATCCCATTTCCCTTTAACCCTGCAATAAATATTCTATTAAACTCCAGTCTCCTTGACTGTGCCCTGCACTTGGGTCCACTAGCCTAGCTGTGCCACATTTGCTAATTAGCCCTAAACATGAGGTACATCTGAGTCTGATGGGAATAACATTAGCTTTGCTATTTGGTCATAAACCAAAGTAATAGATCATTTGGAAATCTGACCTGATGATGGTCATAGAGGAGAATTCAAAGGATAATCAAAGTTATTTCAATTCACCCTGAGGGACACATGAATATATGTTGAAGATTGCAATCCATCTAATAGATCAAATATGTTTCAGTCTAGACCAACAGCCACAGCATGGCTTAAAGGGCACGAAGAAACCCAAGGTGATCACTCACTGCTCAGGATTATAGCTATGCTATAGATCATCTGCCTTTAGCTTCTATAAAACACTAAAGAACAAGCTTCAATCATGCTCAGGACAGGGTTCTGGTGCAAAAACCTAAGGGTGTGCACAATCCGGTGAACAATGTTATTGGAACGATAGTGCACTTTGACCAGACCTTGCTGTGTTTGTAACATCAGTCCTTTGTTTCTATCTTGATTCGTGCATAGTGACAATTTCAAAATTCTTGACTTAAGAGTGCTTTTAAAAAACAATACAGTCGATCACAAAAGAGTGAAAACTGGCTATGAGTGAAACCAAATGTGATTTTGATGGATTATTTGTTTTCTGTTGCATGCTACAATGTTATAATCTCCCAGTAACACGGACCTAGACTAATGAGTAGTCAATACCCATGTCAAGTTCATTATGTCTCTAATTCTTGATATACAGTATCTATCTTCCTTGTCCACTTTTGGAGGATGCAGGAGTAAAAACAATTGGTAGATTGATACTGCTTTGTGCCGAGTGGGGGGCATGAACAGGGAGTGGAAGAGAGTAGATGGGGGCTGGTCAGGGGGGGCGGCTGTGCTCATTGATTTTCCAGGGATTGTGGCCAAGCAGTTTCCCACTGCTCTTTCAATAAAAGGTCTGCGCTTGACAATAATCAATGTGCAGGGATTCTTGCCTACTTGTTAGTACATTCTTTTTCCTGCTCGAGGTTCATGGCCTTATTACACCTGACACAGCTGGCAACAAAGACAGTAATTGCCCCAGACACAGCACACTCAGAGAATCAAAATGTTGCTTTTCTTAACAACTCTTTTTATTGGGGTTGTCAGCACTAAACAGTCAATTGATACTTGCTTTTTAAACGGAACACATTACCGCCCTCGAAGCACTGCCAAATTACCAGTTAGTCCGGGGTGTAAGAAAAACATTCTTGAAGAATGTCAAGGAAAATAAAAGTAGTGACACGTTTTATTGAAGTCAAAATCAGTAAAAGACTAGCAGGAATGAATGAGGCCAATCTTAGGTATTACTACAGCTGGAAACTCATAGCTAAATTGAATGAGTTTCAAGGACTAATGCTCTTAGGAGCTATCACACCTTCCTTATTTGACCTGGACTTTAAGTACAGTCCGAACCAAAATAGCAGGTGTGAGAGGTGCCTTGGACAACTATCCGTAGCAATGGACCAAAATTTTGTTCGACCAAAAGGTCTCGGTCCACATCAAAATAAACCTTAAATGAGTCATAACATTGTTTTTGGAAAATTTGGATATTTGGTCCAATTGCAGGAAGTGGAGACAGCATTTAACAATATAAGAAGAAAGAAGCTGATGTGGCTCAAAGGATTGCTTGCATTCTTCATCTCATATTATATATGAACAATGAGGAACCCTAATGTTATTATAGTGGTGATGTCATTTTCTCCATTCAAACAGAAAGACTATATTTTTTCTATGCACTTAACCGACCCAATAGCTCAAATGACAACCCACTGACTCACGTCTCCAGACCAATCAATGTCAAGTATAGATAGCCCCAGCTCATGTAGATGATGATGACAGGGCCTGTGAAGATGTCTTACAAAAGTCAGCTCACTAAGTTACAGCTTGAAACAAAAGGTACACCTTAGATACAATGCTCTACTTAGTGAGATATTTGCTAGTGTGAAAAAAACACGAATGAACATTATCAAACACTAATACATTTTCTCTAAGCATCACCCCAGATTTTGGCTAAAACCAAGTGTATCATCATCATCCTCATTACCTGACATTAGATCCCTGTCAAAGGTGAACCAGTTCGAGCCATGACATTAGAAAACCCTTTAATGTGTTTAGTGCTTCAATATTGCCTGCAAAGGATTTCGCAAAAATTGTAATGTCCCTTGGAAGGAATGAGATTTCTCACCACTGAAAAGTTCATATTGTATCACAGAATATTGGAAAGAGATTTCAGGTGCCGTCCTCTACCATTGGAAAGCTGGTTTCAGATGTTGCTTGATGATCCAACAAGCACTTTGTTCAAAGCAAACTGAGCCTTATACTTTGTATGGATACTATAGGCTGTGGCTGTAAGTGCCGTCCTCAGGGGCAGTTGTACTGACACACACACACACTACACATTTCATTCACAGACTCTAACCGATGACATTTTGGTCACAAGCCTGATTTTAATGCCCTTTAGGCTCCCCCATTGTGACACACCATTAATTCCTGAAGCACAATCATGTAATCATGTCGTACTCTATTAAGTGAATGTACTCACACAGAGTGGGCACCCTTTGAACAATTTTATTGACTAAATCATAAAGCAATGGCTTGTTTTCCTGTGAGTGTCTCTCGAGTCTGTCAGCCCATTGAGTCTGGCTCGACACAAACAGCAGTGACAGAGCAGATGCTGCTGAATGAAAGCCCTGTCAAGACCAGCGGCCTAAGACAGTCCCTCCTTTCTTCTGGAGTCATTCTATGCTTTCTGAGAGCCCTCCAGCCACGCCGGCTCGTCCTCATCATCTGTCGGTGGCAGACGTCAGGTCAGCTCAAAGAGGCAGCAGGTGGTCTGTATAGTGGCAGTCAACCTCTCCGCTCCTGACTGGCTGAACTCTGAATCTGCCCGACTTCCAAGAGTCTCGTCCCAACTATGTGAAGTGAACTGTGCAGCTTTGCGGGCCACCTGTACCTGCACTGACAATGCAAGTCAACTGCTGTTGATCTAATATGACAGTAGAAAGTCCCCTTGCTTCTGTAAACCCGACAGTTACTGCGAGCTTCAGTTGAGAAGTTGCATTTGGTATTGAGTTTCACAACTGTTTTTTTTTTCAGTTTCTTCAGTTCGCTCAAGCATTAAACTGAGAAAAAGCTTCCTTTGAGTCATTCTCCGACACAGAGGGAAAAAAACTCACTAGAGGTTCAGACAAAATCTGTTGTATAAGATCGACACTTAAGACGTCATAACAGGATTCAACTGCTTCACAGATGTACAAAAAAAGTCTCTTCAATATTTTTTTTACATTTATATAATTGTGACTCAATAGCTAGATTATCCAGCAATGTCATCTCAGACAATGTAACAGTGACTGATCAGGCAGAGCATTAGTCTCTTTTCTCCCATCGCTATTGATTTAGAAAAACAGATTATCTCTTTTTATCATGCTACTCTGGCTGTTCTGTACTTCAAAGTAGGCTGAGTGCGTCTTTCAAGGGCAACCTAATACAATGGCTGCCAATGAAATACACTGTATGGCTAAATCAGTGCTATTTAATCACAGCACTGTGTCTGTAAAACTACCACAGCTCTTTTCAAAATCATTTATCTGTACGATTTCCAACAAATGGTTGATTTAGTGACACTATAACACCATAACAGGTACAGGATCACATTTTGTCCAGAGTTTGCCATTGACATATGAGCAACGCAGCAGGAGACAGGACGTAACATAAAGATTCTGCCGCGGAGATCATGTGTTTATGTTTACGGCTTATTTGTAAAATATCTAGAATTTTCACCTGGAGGCTGGCAGGAGAAATTCCGGAGAATGTCCGCAGCAACTGACTTGGACGTTTGCGTTCTCACCTACACCCCCTCTGGATAATTTCAGTAGATTATCCGGAGTTAAGTTTATGTCAGAGAGCAGCTACACATTGTTATTGAAGGCTACACAGTACTTTTCCTGTGGCTACTTCACAATAAAAAACACCCCATGTTTGACTGGTTGATGCTTTTAATTTGAAGCAGCCATATAATCGTTTATTAGCGTAAGTAGTAACTCTGGAGTGCTCTCGTGCTCTTTTTCCAGTGGCTGAATACCCCTTTAATACAACTCTGACAACAGTTTTAGGCGCAGGATCAGAACAAACTGAAAAGAATGACATTGTGAACAGTGGTGTTTTACCAATGACAAATGTCAGGGCTATCATTAATACAACAAAGTCCAATAAAAACTGACTGGGCAAATAAATCATGACGACCTAAATGTCACTCAAGCATCTGTTCCACTGAGAGGACAAATCATAGCGGCAGACAGACCTGTGTAGACAGATGTGGAGACTGTGACCTTCCTCACATTAATACATGAAACAAACAGAAATGCCACATTTCCATCTTGGTTCCTACACCGTTCCATCGATTTGAGGCTGGAATAGAGCTCATCGTTTTGGAGCTTCGTCTTCTGTAGCTGTACCTGAGACCAGTCTGTGATATAAACTCTGTTTGGATTAATATCGTATTATTTAATGTAAACAGTGATATAAAAAGACATTGATGAGGACTGCTCTTTTTGTCAACTGGTTGCAGAAGATCACTTATTTCGTTTTTTTCCCCACTCCTCTGCAATAATTATAATAAAATAATATATTTATACAAATATATGATTCGATTTCAGTGGTTTTAGTCCACATCAAGTCTTGTGTATGGCTGACTGAAGTAAATGGGGGCACTACGAAGCAATAATGCCTAGGACACCCAAATGGCTAGCAGCAGCCCAGTTACACGGGCTCATTAATATCAGTCCCTCAAATATTGTTTCCATGAGGATCCATGATTTAGTCTGTGAGAAATCAATAACATTTTTGAAAACATCCTTTCGAAGAAAGTGGGTGGAAAAAGATCCTGGGTCTGCCTCCTGACCAGGATTCACACCCAAAGTGAACGGGTTCGTCCTTGGGTCATGCTCCACTCCTCCACAAAATTTCATGGAAATTGGTGAGTAGTTATTTGTGTTATGCTGCTATGAAAACAAACCCAGACAAAAACAAAACTCCACATGATTACCTCTGCCACTCCTTTGTGCAGCTGCCTGTGGCTCTTGGCTACTGTATGAGTAATAGCTCCCCTTTCATAATTGTTTGTTCTCCATAGAAGGATTCAATGTTTTGCGAGTGTAACACATATTGCAAATGACGTGCTGTTATGAGTCAGTGTGCTTGCTGTGATGCAGGCGCTTCACATTCCTCAAAACATGATAAACAGGAAAAACATACGAAGCTCCGCCTGTTCTGTTGTTGTCTGAATTCAGTCACACTGGCTTAAAGGGGATTATGCAATGCAACAGTATCTGCTTCCTGTTGCCAGGTTAGGACTGGTCAAGTTGTCGCCCTCAGGTCAGGGCTCATTCTGAAGTCTCATACTAAAAAAGTCGTATTTAAAAATGTTTTACTCAAATCTGACTGGAGTCCACAGCTCTGGCTGTTATGTTCTACATCTCAGGTCATACCAGACATTTTGTAAGACAAGACAGTGCAGTGAGCGAGCAGGGAGCAGCTCCAGGGCAGGGCTCAAATTACAATGAGAAAACATCTGTGGTTTATGGCAGTCTGGCATGGTTCAGTATTTGCCACACCCCAGCTTACGTCGGTTCCCAAATGTATTTAGTGTCGACTGTGAGGTAGAAGGAACATAGAGTGAAGTTGCTCAAGCTATTATTCTTCCATTCTGTATCTTCCTCATCTGACCTAGAGTTGATGCTAATGGATTTACACTGCCCATTAACAAATTAACCAGGGCCACAGCACCAGGTTGACAAAATCAGAGTGCAGTGAAAACCAACCGAATCCTGTCTGTTTAGAAAGCTATCATTTGACTTGTTTGCATCTTCAATTTACGCTCTCTAAATACAACAGACATAAAGTATGATGAGCATCAGCTCAAACAATATGTTGAGGTTGATATGTCCTGACACCGTTACACTTGTACTCCTACTCAGTGTCATTGTAGACCAAAGGAGATATAAATGCTCAACAGGCCAAATAAATAGAAGTCATAGAGTGAAAGATCCAGTATTAAACACTCAGTGATGTTGTTGAGACCACCACTAGTGGAACATAATTCAACACATGCGTGAGGCAGGTCTTCATCTCTTTATATGGCTTGATTCACAGTGATGGTCTTGTTTTCCACTTTCTCCCACAATCCAGAAATAAAGCAAAAATAGCCTGCATAGAAACGCTGCCAAACTTTTGAAGCATTTATTGTTTTTATAGCATCAAACAACTCATCACAAACCAGTGTTAATTTCGTTGACGATAACGATAACGAAAAATATTCGTTAACTCCCCTTTTCCCATGACTAAGACGAGACGAAGACGTAATGAAATGGATCTTTGAAAATAAAAACTATGACGAAATCTATTTAATTTTCGTTAACGAGACGAGACGAAACGAAAATGTTGGCGGTTGACTAAGTCACAACAATTTTTAAAAACATAATCGTATCAGGCCGTCATGAAGTACCCGGAGCGGCGAGTGTGTGTGTCTGTGTGTGTGTGCGTGTGTGTGTGTGTGCTGCCAGACAGCGCACCGGTCCCGAGGCTCCGCCCCCTGCCGCAGCACACTCGCTCAGAGAGACACAGTGAGATCAGAGCTCGTTCACTTGAAGCAGGCCGGTCACTGACTCACCGGCTGCTTCTTAACTATGGAAACAGTGAAGACACTGAGTTTCTCTGGTCTCAGCTGCGCTGAGATCAGCGCCGCAGCTTCTGGATCAGAGCAGACGCTGCAGTTGGTTTATACCGAGCTTCAGTTTCCTCCTCTGGTCTGATCTGCTTTCACTTTTTGTTTTCACATTTCGCCTACTAAAATATATAGGCTGCAGCTATATGTTTTTATTTATTTCAAAATAGGGTTCTTCTTATTTCATACATTTCCCACAAATATGGGGATGACTCAAATAACCCTACATAGTTCTGCGTTTAATTTATTTCAAAGTAGGCCTACACTTGCCTGTGTATTTTCTTCTCCTCTTCATAAGCATTTGGTGTTTCCCTTTGTTGTAACAGGTAAAAATAAATAAAATGTCAACAGTTTTCTTTATTGTTGTTCTATAATTTCATAAATGCAATAATCTACAGATTAGTATATAGTAAAATTTTATCAGCTTTGTTATCAAATATGTTTTGCGGCTCCAGACAAATTTTATTTGGGGGAAGAGGGGGCAAAATGACTCTTTTGATAGTAAAGGTTGCCGAACCCCTGCTATAGACCTATAGGAGGGACATCTAATGGACAACCTAAGTACTGCAAGCTAGACTAGTATGCAGTTGTAGACACAACACAGGGGGTCCCTGGGCCTGAGAAGGGAAGATAAGGAGTTTAATGTGGCTATTAAATGTGACTAAAACTAGACTAAAATGTAATTTGTTTTCGTCGACTAAAACTAGACTAAAACTAAGAAGGATAAAAATGACTAAATGTGACTAAAATTAATATGCATTTTCGTCAAGAGACTAAGACTAAGACTAAATCAAAAATAGCTGCCAAAATTAACACTGTCACAAACAAACTTAACTAGAAAAATTAACTCTCGAGCAAGCATAAGTGTGATAAAAAACTATTATAAGCTATACTACAGCCAGCCTATAGGTGGCGATCCGGATCCTTTGGCTTCAGTTTTGGGGAGCCATCATATCGGCCATCTTAATATAGAGTTTAGGGCCTGCACAATAATTAGCAGCATAGTCTCATCTTTAGCAGAGCCATGCTGTGTGTAGCCGACTATAAAAATAAGGTGTAGTCAGGCTGTTTATTTGCAGCTGATAGGAGGTTTAACCATCTCACTTAATTAAATGTATGTAGGGCTGACAGTTTCACATGCACTAACATGCACAGACACACAGTAGGTGACTTCCTTCTTTTCCCTGGACAGCATTAATCAACCATATATTTCATTAATAAATAGTCTTTGGCGGCTGTATTAATGTTTAAATGTTGGAGTGTATAACCTTTAATGTAAGTTGTCTGGTCAGTTAGTTGAATCCCAGGATCATAGCCTTCCTCCTCTGCTACACACTGAATTATATTACTGACACTGAAATGGTGCCACATTCAAGTTGAGAGTGAATTCTTTGAATTTCCTTCCCACTGAGTGTTCTACTCACAAATGCATGGAATGAGAGTAATGTCAGCTGCCTGAGGATAAGAAGTTGCTGTGTGATGGTAGGTAGTCCACTCCCAGGGATGAGGGAGAGCCTCTGCTTTACGTTACACTGTTTTTAGATTGACACAGCAGAGTTAAGAAAGTGTGTGTGTGTGTGTGAGCATGTGACTATGTGTGTCTCCTCTTGTCACACTATGAATCTTGCCACTGCCACCGACCCCAGTTTAATCACCTCCCTTCATTGTCTGTCCCCGGCTGCAGGAAGGAGTGGATGGAGAAAGATTGCATTTCCTTTCAACAAACTGTCACCTTGTGGGTTTCTGTTGAGCAGAAGTGCTTTCAGGAGGCTAATAGGCAGCTGCTTGTTTTTTTAGTTGTTTTTTTTCTTGACAAAATGAATATTTTTGGAGGTGGTGGTGGTAGGTCGAGGGACGGCAGGAGAGATTTGTAACCCGAGGAGAGGTTCATCCCTAGGGTGTTTAGAAAGATGACAAGAGCCGGAGAGGCAGAGCGTGAAAAGAGAGGGTGAGATGCAAGCAGAGATAGTGCAGCGGAGGACGAGTGAAGGGAAATTATGTGATTGGGTTTTAATGACAACAAGAGACAAGAAAAACACAAGAGCTTCCCGGCAAAACTAAGGCGAGACTGTGAAGGTCGGGTCGGAGTCAACGATTACTGCTTTGACTGTGATAAACAATTCCCTCTCTCTGTCTCACACACACCCACACACACATATTTACTGTATACACATGCACAGACATACTCTCATTTCAAGCTTACTCATGCTTGCAGGAAACGACACACGCCAGATATATCATGTCGATATTGGCCATAATTTGTCCAATCATTGATCCCTCTCTACTTGTTATAACCTAATTCTAAGGCTGGATTGTGATCAGGGTCTGTGTGACCTCTAATAATTTTATTTGAGTAAAATTTAAACAGATTCAATTGGTACAAATGATCAACCGCTGTTGATATGATGTCCATTATCAGTTGAGCCCTGAACAAGACACAGTATATGTCACCCTGCTCTCTGCGAGTCCACAGAGTAATGCTACACTCACAATAGCACGTGTTCACCCAGGCCATGAATCATTAACCATCTGCTGGTTGGGTGGAATGAGAGAGGGAGAGAGAGGAGGGGTGGGTGGGTGACAGAGAGAGAGAGAGAGAGAGAGAGAGAGAGAGAGAGAGAGAGAGAGAGAGAGAGAGAGAGAGAGAGAGAGAGCATAGAACAAAGTGTGCCTTTTTTATGGCATCTCTAAGACCCAAAACAAAGGATCTGTTTAGTTGCCTGGAGCATGATGGGAAGATAGAAGGGGGGGGGGGGGGGGGGGCGGTGGTTATAGCAGCAAGAACAGAGAAGAGGCTAGAAGAGGGTGTACAATTTACTAATACTTTGTTGTGTAACATAGTAAATAAAATTATAATTTGTGTATCATGATGAAGTGGAGGCTGTGTAAATTGACACTTCACGATAATAACAAAGGTTTTGGTGCAGTGGTTGTTGAGATGTCGACCTAGACCAGTAAATCAGCCAAGCCAATGTATCTGCTGTTATTAGCTAATTAGTTACTATTAGTAATATTGTACTGGTGTTGAATTGTAAAGTGGATGTCTATTGATAAGTAGAAAAAAGCTGTTGGAAATGCCAAGGAAACTATCTCCAGACATAAAGTGCAGCTTCTGTAAGATTAATGTCAGTTGCACCAACAAGGTGAAGTGCTACATCTAAAGCGCTGCACCAGGCTACAAGTTGTGTAATGGGTATACTAAGTTTAATATAAGCAGGTGAGCCATGGGTATGTGTTTCTTCTACAGAAATCAGAAATTAAAATGATTGTGAAAGCCTACACCACCTTGTGTGCTCACCTGCAGGTGCTGCCTGCAGGTGAGCACACAGGTTTGTTGCCTGTGATGAGTAAGGCAGTTGCACGGGGCAAAGTCTTGGTGTGAGACTTTCAGTTCAGGGCGGCTTTGCTTGCGATCATTCTCCATTGTTAACGCAAAAAAATTACTAACTTACTGTAGTAATAGGTCAAGAAGACAGAAAATAGGTCAATCTGATAGTGAGCGCCCTCTGCTGGATCACTAGATCAGACAGTCTGATGCACAGCTAGACTGTTTAGGCCAATTTTGAAAACAGGTCATAACAGTGTGAATATGACGTTTTCCCCTCACAAGTCAAATTCTGAATACAAATAATACACAAGCAAGCTAGAGTCTAATGTTTTTATCTTATCTTACGATTAAACTAACATTTTCATTTTCTTCAGCTTAGCCTTGATTTTTATTAATGTCTTAGTGCCAGTAAATGTACGTTCGTAGCCATGGCAATAAGCAATTCGAATGACATGGCAACTATCGCTGCGGTGGAATTTATCAGCATCTATGTAGCTGTGCCAAAATTGTTGTTACTAGAATAAATATAACTGGAAATGGACCCAAATGATGAATCGCTTCCTCTCATGTCCCCATGGAGGTGACATCTGTGATTCAGAGTAAAACATCTTGACAATTATTTAATTCATTTTTCGATGAATTTTACTTCAGAGATTCATTTTCTGTTTTCACTAAGTGCACTGACAATAACTGTGAATGAATACACACAAGTAAGAGAAGAACAAGGCTCCACATGGTAGGAAACTGCCTGAACAAGTCAGAAGACAGATAGTGAGACTTCATTAGTGTGAGAGAGCAACCTGCTGAATGAGCCGACACACGGGGAAGAGCCATACAACCAATAACAGAGGACTGCAGTGAAAGACTGTGCTCCTGCACAAAGTGCCTCTGCACACAGGGCTCGTCAGTGGGAACTGGTGTTTCACTTGATCAGACTTTGACACTTTTGAGTCCAAGAAGAAACCCATTACTATGAAAACAGCACAAACCGTCAAAAAACAAGTTTTGCCAGAGAACACGAGAAGAGGCCTGATGAATGTTGGCAGGACTTTGTCTGGTCACATGAAACCAAAGTCAATTGGTTTGGATCAGATGGAGTCCTGCGTGTTTGGTGTGAACCTGACCAGGACCAGCACAGGGACTGAACAGCACAACCATTAAACATGTAGGTGCTGGTGTGTTTATATGAAGTTTGATTGAATAGGGGAGATAATATGATGATATTAATAAACCAAGTGTGAAAAAGAGAGTGATGAGATGACTCAGTGTCTCAAGAAGCTTCTTAATGTTGTTATTTTCAAACATGACAATGACACTAAACACACAGCAAAAAAAACACGTGTTTGTAAAGAAGAAACAAGTGAAAACTGTTTCCTGTCCCCTGACTTGAATGGAATAGAACAGTACTTGCATACAACAAAACCCCCTCCAGCAAAGAGCAGCTGATAAGAAGAGAAGCATCTGTGAAGAACAACAGTACAACTCTCCACAGATTAAGGCAACACTGGTATCATGAAAGCCCAAGAGGATCGAATCTGTCATCAAAAACAAAGGCGTACCTACAACATATATATATATATAAAATAAATAATGGAGGCTGGACTGACTTAACTTGCAGATGGTTTTTAAATATAAATCTTTGACCACAGTTTAGTCAAATATTTCTATTTTTCTTGATGTATGTCAAAAAATAAAAATATTTCTGGTAAATGCTTTAAACGATTTGTAACTATAACATTTTGTTAATTTTGACCAGGACTGTACTGAGTGTTAATGTTGACTGTAGCTCCTCATGTTCTGGAGGGTTTGGCACATTCATTAGAACCTTCATGGTTCCCACATGATGTCTGTGGTGATGTGTGACTTTCTTTTCTGTGGTATATTTTTATTAGTGTGTTTGCGCATGTGACCTCCTTGTCAATTTACTTAATTCTGTTTTTGTAATTTTTTTCTCCCTTGGGTGTTTGTGTGTGTGTGTGTATTATCTGAAATGATATAAAACAATCATGGTCTACAGAACTTTTGATTACATATTTGATGTTATAAAATTGGTATGAAACATCATGATTGACAGCTCATACTGACCTGTGATTGGTTGAGCGCATGTATCAACAGGACCTTGATACCTTGGCTCCACACCCAGACTGCTACTGTGCAGACTCTGGCTCCAAATGCGATTATATACAGTGTATGGTGCATGTATTAATAAGAATTCCCCTTTGGTATGTTTAACCTTGTTGATAATGGAATAATCAAATGGGTCATACACACGTGCAGCGTTTAATCCCATCGTTTTTTACCCTATGCAAGCCCATGTATGTGCATTGACTTAATGCGAATCATCACAGGAAACACTGCTGTCTGATTTCCCAGCAACATCTAATGCAGCACTTTTATTACATTTACTCGCTGTATTCGCATTTCCACTCTTCTTCTGTGTGCCTCCTATTACAATGTAAAATTTGGTGTCCTGCAGAAGATGACAACAGGGGCTGCAGTACACAATCAAAACATTTATTCAAGAGGGGCTTCGAAACTAAAGCAAAGTCATTCTGCTCTCAGCACAAAAGGGGGAAGCCCTGTCATGGCTCATTGCACATTGTTCCTGCGACGCTGGGTACATTCTGTACCGCCATTCATTCAGTGCCATCATTTGCATCAAATGTCCTTTGGAGTTTTGTTGTGATGCACGACTTTAAATGAAGAATTGCAAGTAATAACTAGAAAAACAATGTTGTTTATTCTTTGTTTTGATGAACACAAGCAGGTTCACTGCTGACTGAGGTTTTCTCCATTTGTATTGGGAACAGAGTGACTTTGCTGTTGTCGAGTTTGGCAGTAATCTTTGATCCCTGAGTCGTATGATGATAACCACAGAATTTGTTTTCGCGGATCTGCGGACGATAAGGCAAAGGGATTCCGGGGAAGAAGTCAATTCAGTAACATGCATTGATGAGATTTTAATTTCTTTGATGTGATAAGGATGGAGAAGAGGAAGGAGAAGCTGGGAAGAGAAGCTCCCCCGTCTACAATGTACCCTGACATATATATGTGTATGTATGTGTGTGTGTATATATTTGTGTATATATTATACATACATATATAAATATAGGTATGTATATAAATATGTGTGGGTTTGTTAATATATAATAGAAAATATAAATATTAAATAAAAAATGTATTAGTATGCAATGTGCCCAACCACAAAAGTTGATTTTCTTTTACTTGTGTGTGTTGTTGTCAGGCTTGCTAACGTAAACCAGTGATAACTGCTGAGCTGGTGAGCATCCTCACACTGAGCCCCATGGTTTTACTGTGAGAAATCAGTGTGCTGTCCCTCCAGGCTAACTATTGATGGTCAGTACATCCAGACTGTAAATCTGGCTGCTTGTTTAACTACAAAATCTAATTTTTTCTTTGGTTTATGAGTATAAATACAGAGGATGCGATATGTGATATATGATATATGAATATGTTTGCCGCTGAAAAAATATTGAAGCAATATAACTGGTCACAGTTTTAAGGTAACTCCCACAAATCTCCCAGAAGCCACCCTTGGTTGCAGACTTGCAGGGACCCATTTAAACTGCTTTGTTCAGCACAGTAGAGCTACTGCATCATTGCATCATTGATGTATTTCATGTGTTGTAGTCTTTCAGCAAGCTTTTAACCAGGAATAACAGAGTGTTCACACAGTACAGTATCATGGCTGAGCTGACCAGGGTGCTTTCGGTCGCAAGCGAGAGAGGATTCACACTGATCCAGTTAGTGACGGTGATGATTCAATGCACTCAGGGCTGACAAATCATTCATGTGCTGAATACCTTTAATTGCAATTGGAATGTATGAGTTTGTGAGCACAGAAAACCTCTGGAGTCTCACAATAGGAGCACGGCAGTCTAAATTAGTGGGTACAAAAAGCTATAGAGGGAGGTGAATGGCATCCATGACAGGTATCACATGAACCATTTGAAAACACAATTCAGCCCTGCGAGTACTGACAAGTTCACTTTACAGTAGCAGTAAAAATACATTATTGATACTTTTAATGGTCCCTCTTGACAGCCTGAACAAAGTGAAATGAAAAACTAGCAGTCACACTAAATCAGTAGCGTGTGGTTCATGTTGAAACACCTCTTTGACAGCATGTAGTAAAGAAGTACCAGGCAGTTGTGTTCCAGAGGCCCCATACACACCTGGTATTAACATGTGGTTTAACATGTGACCTGATCTCAAGCGGACAGCTCTAAGTACAGGTGTGAGCGCACTCAGATCAGATGTAGATCCATTTCACGCCCGATCACATTCGGAGGTGGTCTGAGGCACATGTCTCCACATTCTTTCAACAGTGGGAACGTGAATTCGCCCTGGGCCACGTCTGAAGGAACTGCCACTCAGCTACGACACTGATCACTACATAACGATCCATACTTTCCTTGAATTGGTCAAATCTTTTTTTCAGACTCTCCTGACTTTCTTTCGCTTTTTTGTGCCGACACACACACACCATCGGACATCGGTGACACTCCAGTCTGATAAAACTGGATAAAAACAACATAACTTGGTCTTGGTGAACAGATATGACTTACATGTTTGTATAGAGCGATCTGAGATAGGATCACAAGACCTATGTGGGATCACATTTTAATACCAGGTGTGAATGCACGCAATCAGAGCTGTCCACTTGTGATCGGATCACAAAAACCACATGTTAATACCAGGTGTGCACAGGACCATACAGGTGTATTTAATAAACCAGATAACAAATATATATATATTAAATCACAATAATCTGTGGCTGTGATATGGTTAAAATCTATGGAAGCTCGCTACTGGAGCATAAATATGTCTTATTAAAATTGTATATATATATCTAAAGAACACCAGCACCGCCAAAGGCTTTGAAGATATTTTTTATTCGGCTTTACATATTGTGTTTTTCTGTAATATTTACAATCATAATTTCCACCTTATAGCCTTGCAGTTACCACAACACATCACAGAATAAAACATCTTGCATACTATAGGGCTGTTTTTCAGAAAAGCTCCTTCAGGTTGTTTTTTTGGCAGCAATAGTCACAAAAAGACCTTCTGGGTGGGCCTTCTTTTAGTGCCATTATGCATAAGATAATGCTCTCTATGTGTGTGTGTGTGTGTGTGGCAGCAAACAGCAGTGTGTTGCAGTAATGGCAGGGGGCAAGGATCGAGCATAGCTGCAAGCTGTCACACTCCTGACTTAAAGAGGCAGTGCATTAACTCTGCATACACACATACACACCCAGTTACACACCGGCTATTATACCCAAGCAGCGAGTCTGGAGGAAATGAAGCGTCATTGTCACAGGCGCATCACAAACACACATCGCAGTCTCAAGTGATACCTTTTGTTGAGGAGGGCAACAAAAGACAGTGGGACAACAAGAGGAGGAGATGGCTGCCTAAGGGAGACAATGAATGAAAGAAGTGGGGATGGAGGGAGGAGTAGGAGAACAGAGGTGGTGTTGTTGTGATGGACAGCAGGAAAAAAAAATTGGGACTGGATGAGAAAATGCTGATTTGTATGGTATTTAACCACTGGGTCCCTGCCGATGTTACTGTGTAGGTGGTGGTATAGGGAATATTAGTGTGCAGCACAAGGGCCGGATATGCTTGAGGTCACTTGCCTGAAAGCAGCAGTAACCTTGTCTTTTTTTATCTGGGACTGGTGGTTTTGCATAAACTGCATTTGCACAAAACCAAGGGACACTATTCCTGCCAGAATGTACAGTACATCATGGATTTATGGGAGCCCAAGGTCATTAACGTGTCCTTCTACTGACCAAACCCTGTCATCTGTCCTTCACGTTTAAATCCCAGCCTCTCTGCTTAGATGGCTTTGACATTCACATCACAAATACACCTTTTTCCCGTCTTGCACACGCCGCTGTGCATGTCCATAGACCGGCATACATCCAAGATAGAGCCACCCACCCACACATCCACCAAAGCAGAGCGGAGAAGGGCTGTGGATGCCCGATACCTCACCGTGCTCTGACAGATACCCAGTGGCAGGAAAGTGGCTGAATGCATGTGCAAGGATGGGGGTGGGATTAGAGCTATTTAAAGCTGTATGTGTCTGTCTCTCGAGGCTCAAGCACCAGATACGTTCTCCCCCTCTTTCTCTCTTTTTTCTTTTTCTCCACAGAAAGCATCCCTTGCTCCACTGTGGCTTGGTAAAGCAGGCATGCAGACCTCTGCTCCTGGGCTCAATCCACTTATGTAACATCGTCATTGGTGGAGAAGGAGCACCATCTGGGCTTGAGGCTACTGTACACATTGTTCTCTGTGTGTGTGTGTGTGTGTGTGTGTGTGTGTGTGTGTGTGTGTGTGTGTGTGTGTGTGTGTGTGTGTGTGTGTGTGTGTGTGTGTGTGTGTGTGTGTGTATGTGTGGCTTTGCCTTTGTGAGCTTGTGTGTCAGAGAGGGAAAAGGGTATTACTGTTTATCATCTGTTGTCTCATTCATTAAAGGTGTTACAAGTATCATTTTTTAAAAATGATTATATCAGTGTAACATTAATTCTGAAGTTTAATAGAAAGGATAAGGCCACGAAGATGAACAGTGTTTAAAATTCAAGACTAAATTTGCCATAAAACCATGGGTTCCAAGGCTGCCTCTGCAAAAACTGTGGATGATGAATAAGATAGATTGATTTCTTTATCTGCCTTCTTGCCGGGTATCTCACTTCTATTTACAATTTACGACTTTTTAAAATGTTGTTATTGCTGCTGTTTATGTTTATTTTCTATTCATCTTATTCATCCTCCTATGGCCTACCATTATGAGTGGGCTCCAGGAATATTCGGATCCCTTCACTTTTTGTCATCATTGTTTTAATTTGAAATAGCCCAGCAGGTTATTCCATGTTTGCATAGACTTATTGAAGCTCAGATTGATTATTGTGTTCTTGGACAGAGGCCACTCTTGTGCAGTTAGTTGCTCAGGTTTGCCAGTCGCCAGCTCAAGAGAGAGTCCTGGTGGTTCCATTTAACAATTATGCAGGACACTACTCCTGGGAGCACTCTAAGCTTCGTAAATGACAAAGGGTTAGGGACTAAGACATTCTAAAATTACTGAAGCTGCCATTTGTCTTGGGTGGCTCAAATTAATTTCAGCTTTACACCCCTTTTTTTTTCTATATGTCCTTAACTATAAAACTCTGCAGTGCACATTACCTGACAGTTTGTGCACTCTGTTTATTCTCCTGTGGAGACCTTGTAGCTAAATAGCAACTGTATATGTTGACTCTGTATTTCTACTTTGTCTTAATTTGGCTTCATATTTTGCCTCTAAAGCATTTAGCTGTGCTAATACAGCAGCAACTAAGGATATGTCTGCATAAACTAAACAGCTTAAATGCAATTACTTTCTAAATGTTCTATTAAAACTACATTTAAGAGAAGATGAGTTATCATTTCCTCTGCACTGATGGTTTGAAAGTTCCACACATCCATATTTAAATGACTCTAGCATTGTTCCCATTACAGGTTGCTGGCAGTTGGAGTACTTCCAAGGTTAAGATGGATAAGAAACTGTTGGGTGAATCAGCAGAATAAAAGATGAACAACCTTGTCAGAAAAGGCCTTGTGCTTTGAGCATGAAAGCATAGGACCTTGGTGACAGAATGTTATGTGCAGTCCTGCACAACTCCTAACTCCATGTAGGCCAACTTCTTGCAATGTTTTTTGCCATGTATTGCAACCAAAACAGAGTTTAGAGGCTATAAAGAACCACTTGATATCACATGACCAAGGTTCTTTGTGGATGACCATAACACTCCAGACAATCAGGTAGAGTTCAGTGATTCTGATGTACGATCCAGACTCCGGCTTAGAACTGGTAGCAAGTTGGCTAGAACGGGAGTCTTCAACAAGAAAGACAGCACACAGAAACATGATGTACCTGGAGGAGATAAACTTGCTTTTAATGATGTGTTTGCATGTGCAAGATGGCTGCCTCACATATCCTGCCTCTGTTTTGAGTGTCGATTGTGCACTTCCACTGAAATTAACACTAGATGCACCCATAGACACGAATAGGCCAAGTCCACAATTACCAGCATCTGTGCCATGTGTCATTGTTGCTGCAAAGTGACAAACATTCCTGTCACCTGACGAGTGTAAATCAAACAACTCCTTTACAATAGAAACCAATAGCTCGTGGGTATAACACTATTAAGTGCTGTTGCCTGAGCATAGTTCATAGAATAAATGAAAGGTATGACCATAACATAAACCTATAGTTCTGTACCTCTAAATGTTCCAGATATCTAAGATAAGGGAATACTAAAACATTACATAAACTTACATTGGTTAAAATGGATTGTATTTATATACACAGGTTTTGCATAGTTTCTGTATTCGGATTTTTTTATTGTCAAATGAACAGAGATAACATGAAGTAGTCACTGTCAATGAAAAGCTTGGGTCACACACTCTCTTTAAGCAATGCTTAGTAATTTCAACCCCAAAAAAATAAAATAGAAATAGTATAAAATAGAATAAAAAAGAATAAAATAGAATAACAATGAAATAGAATATCAAAAATTTAAAATAGAAAATAAAATATAAACATCTAAATATAAGTTATTGATAAAGTGGAACTGAGCTGATTCCGTCTTTATTGCTGGTCCCGAAGATGATCGTCTTTCCTCCAGTTTGCACCAAACATCCCAACTCCCTTAGTTCTCTGTTCATGTTCTTTTCTTATTTCATGCCTCAGCAACTTAATGGCCAGCAGCTGATCTGCTGCAGGTTACAAAAACACTGGGTAAGTGGTTTTAGTTCAAATGTGACCTGCTGAATTTTAATAGAGGAAGAGACCAGCAGAGGAGAATGTGAGAGCAGTTTCTTCACTTTCTACCACTCTACGTTTCCTCCCGTGCAGAAGGCCCCCAGTAAATGACCTCCCACCGCTCTGCATGGCGCCGTCAGCCTGGCCGTGGGTTTAGGCAATCTGTCGCTTGTTTTGCTGGTGACATCTGATCCCGCAGGGACCTGGGATTATTTCTCCTTTCTTTTCCGAGCTACTGAATAGAAACCGGTGCTTTGTTGTATGTGGAGGGGGATGTATTTGCTTGTTTCAATGAGGATGTGGATCTGTTACTGACAGTTATACTTGCAATTGATTACTCATAATGCTTTCACCACTGGTAGTTGAGGCTGATGCCATTTATTTCTTCTGGAAAAGGATCATGTGATAGAAGTGTGAGGAATCAGGGAAGGAAACCTTGTGACTGATACGACCCAGTCAGGAAGCGAACATGGGTGTCAGCTTCATCGTCTCCATGCTTGCTCAGATTAAAACAGTTTCCATCCTCAAATGGAGCCAGCACCGTCCCTGTCAGTCTCAATTTAGGGGCTTGGAAACTCAAATGTAGTGTGGAAACCAGGTGTGGACATAGAAATAGTAATGTGGTTGAAAAGATTGGCATATCGCTGTAGATGTAGGCCTTCAAGGAAGCATGTATTGCCTACGGCATTGGCAGATTGTGGCTTTATTATAAGAATGGGACACTGGGGTCAAACATGGCAGACATTAGTTTAAATAAATATTCAGACATCCACTCAAATATCTACACACATTTATTTTGATCATTTTAGATGGGGAATTGTTTTTGGGTCAATAGGCCATTCAATGACTGGGTGTCAGGTAAGGCCTGTGCCCTTCCTGACTGTCAGTTGTTGTCTGTGAATCAATGTCCCCTAGGTTTAACAAGAAAGTATTTTACCAGTATGTGTCACTTTTATTGTGACATGGTATGACATGATATGATATGATATGATATGATATGATTTGATATGATATGATATGATAGACTGGCGTGTGCAGACTACCCGCCAACAGCTCTCTTAGTAATCGACTTTATCCACTTATTACTACATTTTTAACACATTCTTAAGCTACACATCTGAATTTTTAGGTGTTTTTAATAATATCCTCAAACTGGATTCAAGATCCTCATCTCCGGACCCGTTCCCACACATGGCCGGGGAATGGGGCGTTTCATCAGGCTGACTAGCCTGAACACCTGTTTGTCCTCTGCCTTTGCCGCTCGCCTTTCGATGACAATTTTAATATCTTCTGGAAACAGGTGGAACTTTTTGGTCCAGATGGTTTTCATCCGAACAGAGCAGAAGCTCGGATGCTGTCCACTAATTTGTCCTATGGACTCGCCTGCCCGAGCACACAACATAGAATTACACAATCATGCCACCCCTTAACTTTAGTGACCAGAAATGACCGTCCCATCAGCCACTGATGTCCGTCAGGTCCCTCTCCCTATTGGATTGGATCCACATCAAATATAGTTAATTTTTCTTCTGGAATTGGACCAAACACAGATAACTCCAAAATACCCTAATAATCACTGCTAGCTGCTGAAAGGACTTTGAAAAAAACAATCTGGCGCCTGTCACTAAAATCTCATCTCTATTAAAACACTCCCCTCAACTTTTCTAAACATGTCTTGTCCCATGATCACCATCATTACACCTCGCAGACCCTCGGCAGCACGCTCACAATCACAGCCCTCTGGTGCAATTTATAACCATTTAATTCAAGTACCTGCCTTCACGCTGCCTTACATCCTCAGGTGGAGCCCTGCTTGCTGTTCCAAAGTCAAGGTTGAAAACTAGAGGTGACTGTGCTTCTGCCGTCAGGGCGCCTCGGCTTGGAACGGCCTACCTCAGGAGATAAGGCTCGCAGAGTCAGTGACTTCTTTTAAATCACTTCCTAAAACGCATTTTTATAGACTTGCTCTCATGCGATGATGTGTTTTTACTGTGTTTTTTATCGTTTTCTTTTCACCTTTTATTTTAATTGTTCTTTTTTTTTATGAGCGGCAAAGGTTAGGATTAAAAAAAGCTCCCTCCATCATAAAAAATTCCGCAGGCAACAGTTTTAAATAAGATCAATCCCCCCATTATGAATCAGTTCCCATGCTCAAATTAACATATGAACCTGGTAATAAGCTTCACTATCCTTTATATATTTTATTTTTATGGTAATATTTGTGCGAAGCCTAACTTCAGGTTAAGTCCTAATTAGCCCTGTTTCCTTCCACTTGTACTCCTCTTGTTAATGTGCAGAGCAGCGGAGCACACACAAGTCGATGTAGACTGTTCACTGTATGTTCAACATTATTCTTATCTTCACATTTACAAACATCTCTTGTCCTTAGCGTGAATTAGACCCAAGCAATTTAATCCGCTAGAGAATAATTTGAATTGTTACCCAAGTGTGTTGGTTACATGATGTTGCTTGTTGACAAAATAGCCCTCTCACTAAAACATACTTAGGTTTAGGCAAGTGGTTACGAGTCTCAAGAAATGAATGTAAGTCAATGTAATGTCCTCTGTAGTCATGGAGACACAGCACAGTGACGCTACATATACAGTATCTACACAGAATTGTTGACTGGTATTTTTATGAACACAATAAAAGCCTCCTCAACCAGATCATGACTTAAAATGCAGTACACTAGAGGAAGTGGAGGCAAACAGTGAGTTACAATGTCCCTGGTGCTGTGAAACAGGAAAATTGTGTGTTACGTATTCATTGTGTGATGACACCGCGGTGCTCTGAACCCAACTTACTCTCAGACAGGATTCCAATAATCTGACTGCTCCCTGTACAGCAGATCCAAGCCAAGGAGCCTCCGTGGATCAAAACAATTAAGTGTGATCACTAACACAAATGGAGACAGAAAGGAGGGAGGAGGAGAGGGTGGCGATAGAAGGGAGAAAAGA
Organism: Limanda limanda; assembly: GCF_963576545.1. NCBI lineage: Eukaryota > Metazoa > Chordata > Actinopteri > Pleuronectiformes > Pleuronectidae > Limanda > Limanda limanda. The sequence continues at coordinate 3,204,263 of NC_083654.1, forward strand.
TCACGTTATGGGATCATTTCAGATTATGACATTAAGGAGTGATGTAGTATTTAATTAAAGGTGGGTAAAACATGACCTCTGATCAGTAATTATTTTTGCATTACTGACATTTGTCAACACCCCACTTTTCCTCCAAAGGTGTGTCATAGCCATAGGTCATAGCAGAAGTTTTTGGTTACAAGGTACAACGTGATAACAACATGAAATATCCAGCCCCCAAGGAAACACAGGATCAAATGTTTTCTTGATGCTTTTCTCTCAACTCTCAAGGGACAAGGAACAGTTTTTACTTTCAAATACATTTTCAAAAGTGTGTAAGAGCAGTTTTTTGACTCTATCATTATGTGTTATTGAGAAGCTATTGATTTACAACTAGCAGGGGTTGATGGATTATAAAATGCAATATTCAGCTTTTTTTAATTTATAACAATAATTTGTTTTATCTCACTGTTTTATAAAATAGCCTATTAACACTGAAGGTGAAGTCACAATGTCATGATCTGTCCCTTTAAAGTGATTCCTTCTGATTCTTTAGAACTAATTATTTCCCGTTTTATTTTGATATCACTTCCCTGGTGGTTGTTGGTTGTGTTAATTCCTGTGTTTGTCTAGTTTTCCTGCTTTAGTGATAGTCTGTCCCGCCCTGATGTCTTTCACCAGGGTCCAATTATCCCTGCCTCCCCTGTGTACTCTGTCTCCGTGCTCCCAGTCCTCCATGTCAGGTCGTCTGTTCAGCTCCCGTGCGTTACCTCACGCTTCTGTTCCTTTACCCATGGCTCCCTTGTGTTGTTGCTCTTTTGTGTTCCTCAGTGTTCCTGAGCTGGATTCACTGTTTGCATCTGCCTGCCTGTCTGCCAACCAGATCCTCTGTACGCCTGTTCATTTCACAATAGAGGAATGGATTCGCTTGAGTGGAGCAGCTGTGGCGCACGAACGCATCTGTGTGTGGGACGTTAGGCTGTAGATTTTGCCAAATCAGAATCGTCTATGCTGAAGATGCAAAAAAAAAGGCCACAATCTTATGGACAAGTCATTTTGGTTTTCAAAGACGTATCAAGCAAGAGAGGGCAGGAGGGCGAGAGGGAAAGAGAGAAGCCATTGTAAACTGCTTAGCTAAAGTGAGACGTCTGAATAGCTTGTAAATAAAACATGTAGGAATAGTAAGAAATTTGATCAAAGAAGAATACAGCTATAATATTAGTTCTAATAGTAAAATTAACAGGGTTGAGATAAGAGTAACAAAACACACAAACAGCAACACAGGACCCCAGCATGTAAATGACGACTTAATGTTACATAAAAGGATTTTTACTGAATTAAAATTTGTCGTGTAAGTGTGCTCGGATCAAAGTAAAAAGTAATTCAGTCCAAGTAGATTATGTGGTATATGTTACTGTATTTAGGCCAGGCACTTCAAGTATTATTGTAATTAAACTACAATCTGTTGTCAGTTTATTAGGCAAGATTTTAATATTCAGGTTTTATCAAAACAGGTGGAGAGTTGTTAGATCAACTGTTTGAACATTTTAAAGGATGTAGTGTGTGGTGCTGTTGAGCTGAATTGTATAACACAAAAGAAAGCTGTCCTGTATCTTACCTTCATTGATATAAAAGCTGATAATGAAATAATAGAAACTACCTGAACACCACAGCTGGTGTCCATAGACTTTATGTAGCAGTAGTTTTCTATAGGAGTAAATGTTGTTGTTATTTTTACATCATCTTTTTGTAGCCATTAGCTTCTTGATGACACCAGTGTCATAACTGTTGTTCCCAGTCAAGGGCAGATAAACCAACTTTACATCGTCTCATGTGTAACTATAGATTATTGTTTGCATGGCAACTTTATAAAATGATAAAACTGCATGTCAGTGTTCTGCCCCCAATTCACCAAAACAATCCATCGATGCAACTTTAACACCACACAAAGACATCAATTGGTTTAAGACAATTTTCCTATAAAAAAAAAAAATACATAAGATATCAATCAATCAATCAATCAAGTTTTATTTGTATAGCCCACATTCACAAATAACAATTCGTCTCATGGGGCTTTAACATTGTGTGACATCCTCTGTCCTTAACCCTCAACAAGAGTAAGGAAAAACTACTAAAAACCCTTTTCACAGGTAAAAATATGTAGAAACCTCAGAGAGAGCCACATGTGAGGGATCCCTCTCTCAGGACGGACAGAAGTGCAATAGATGTCAGGTGTAAGAAAACATCATCAGGATTTTTAGCAGCATCCAAGAGGCTAAACATTTTTCAATACTATGTGTCAGGCAGTCCCGCTGCAATCACAGTCTCTGGCCAGCAGCCAGCAAGACCACGATCCAGCATCAGGATGAGATCCACTATAATCCACAGTCATTGTCCACCGCCGCCAGTTAGAATCCATTATCAGCTGCCGCCTCGGTCGTGGTCCCTCATCTTCCGATGCCAACGCGACAAAGGATCCTCCATTACAACGACGATCAGCTGGCACGATACAGAATCCACCGAACTGGATCCACCATTGCGACCTCCGACACGCGATCCACAATCATAATCCATGGTGCGGCCACAGCTGTGGCCCTGCATCCGCGGGCGCTAAGGCACAGAAACTCCGGGAAAAGGGGTCAAGTTAGTAACATGTACTGATCAGATAAGAATTATCTTGATGTGATAAATATGGAGAAAAAGGAAGGAGAAGCAGGAAAGAGAAGCTCCGTGTGTCTTGTGTCATAAATTCCCTGTGCGTCTTAGCATCATCAGGGGTTTTTGCCATTTAATCAAATTTGGAACATCGCACTAATTAGCTCTAACTATAAGCTTTATAAAAAAGGAAGGTTTTGAGTCTACTTTTAAACGAACAGAGCGTGTCTGCCTCCCTAACTGAAAGTGAGAGATTATTCCACAGGAGTGGGGCTTGATGGCTAAAAGCTCTGGCTCCTACTCTACTTTTAGAGACTTTAGGGACAACAAGTAAACCTGAGTTCTGGGATCGGAGTGCTCTAGTAGGTTGATATGGTACTAACATCTCTTTAAGGTAAAGAGGTGCCATATCATTAAGGGCCTTGAAGGTGAGGAGGAGAATTTTAAATTCTATTCTAGATTTAACAGGAAGCCAGTGTAGCGATGATATATACAAGTATTATACAAAAATATAATACAAGGCCAATTGGTTTCCTCAGGCAGCGCCACGAGAGAGTGTTTCCGCTCTGCTGAGTTCATGCTGCAGTTTACTTTCCATTTGTTCTGCTGTGATGATACACAGTTTTCAGTAATGTGTGTTGGTGTTAGAGGAGTAATAGACCAGAGTAATGAGTGTTTTTACACACAGACCCAAAGACTTAGCAGCGGGCTGCATGTGTGAGACATTCTGTTCTCCAGTGTCGTGCTGGGAGAAACAACTTCTCACACTTTTGGTGCACAAACATGGTGGAGTCAGAGCAGAAATGGGTTCAACTGATATACTGCCATTACAGCAGATTGGTATTGGTTTTTAATAAAACATTCAGATAAGTTACCACCGAGCCAGGGATTTGTATGCTATATTGCTGAGTTGCGGGGACAGGGTTACACATTTTTTGGAGAGAAGGAGGGAGGGAGAGCTGTTGCACAGTTTTAAAGAGGGCGCCTCTGTACAGTGAGTTTAAAATGTGCTGAGTCTCACAATTAAAGCCTGTGATGTAAGCTATAACAAATAGTTACAAAGGTGCATTGTTAATTGTTCCAGAATTTTATCTGGGTAATAAACGGGTCCCATATGAGCTACTTCAAACATTTAAATATTTTTAAAAGATTAATAATTAGCTGTTATTTTAAATAGCCTAGAGCTTGGGACACATTTAATCTTTCATTGTTGTCATAATATGTATGTTTCTAGTAATATTGCATCTCTGTTCAATAATTTTCCAACAAAAACAGCCTCATAAAAAGGCTTTGATAATTACAAGTCAGCTTCCTATTTTGTCTTCTAACTCTGATGAGGGGGAACCCTGGTATCTGAATGGCCACCCCTTGGTACCATGTTGTTCCTGCCTCTGCTAAAATGGACACTATCAGTATTATATGGTGTTTTTACACCTGAAAGTCCAGACCTTGGTTAGAATCAAGGTTTAGGCCTGTGTTACAATGTTTATATTTGATCCAGTTAGTTTTGGTTTCACACTGTCATTTAGGGAGCAGACTAAAGACCTTTGTATGACATACGTATGTTGTAAGTCTACCTATACTTGACAGTTATAGTTTTCTAGACAGGCCTGGATTTGACTTTAGCATGTTTTCAGTTCTGCAGTTTCAGCAATTTCATGAAAGCTAGAACCATTACTTCACATCTGCTGTGATTTGTTACACAAGCAGAGACAGAAACCAGCCATTGATGACTTAAATCAGCCCCCCATCCAGTGGTTTACCACAAATTACATCTGTGTAGGACTCTAATTTATCACCACTGGCCAATCAGTGGCTAAATCTACTGAGGAGAATACTGGCTCTTCATTCAGCACAGTATTCTTAGGAAATTACATTTTATAATACTGTCATTTAAAACCAATGTCGACATTTACTGCCAAAGTAGGAAAGAGTAGGTTCTTTATGTTACATTGCTAGAAAATAACTGGTCAACATGTTGTGTTGGCTCACCGTGCCATAAAGCAGCAGTGTTTATATTTACGTTTCCTGCTTTGTTTCGCTTCAGTGGAGTCACCTGACTTTCCCTGGCCGTGTGCACACCTGTTCTCTGCAGATCACCCAACCCTGACAGCCACACCCACCTCACCTGCTTGTCATCTGCAGTCATCTGTTTATCTACATTTTGTGACTGTGACACTTCAGTTCAAGTTCTCACTGCTTTCCTGTTTGCCTGGCTCCTTAGTACCTGCATTTGGGTCACAGGCATCACAGTACCAACTGATCGTTGAGGTCCCAGTGGAACCAGTTTCTTTGAAGGAGTATGTTGTTGTCATGGAGACTTGCTTTGGAAGGACTGTCATAACTCTGAACTCAACAAATCAGGTCCCTCATTCTTTAATTAAAAAGTCTTCAACCTCATGGCTAATTACTATGCTGTGATGACTAAACCCGTTGTCAGACATGACCTGGGGATAAAGTCCGGAGAACTGAGTCCGGACCATACCTGGACTTTGCCTTTCACACATGCAAAACGCAGCAGGAGGTTCTCTGCACAGATTCAGGTGAGGGTGGTGCAGCCAGGCGCAGCAGGCAGAGGCAGGAACTAATGTATTTATTCAGCTGCAGAGATCACGTGATTTCCTTGACAAACACACAGACACCGTTGTCGGCTCGAATTGCCACAAACTCTCAAAACATATTTGTTTGTGTCTTCTACGTGTATGACACTTGTTTTTACCAGGACATATATATATATAATTTTTTTTGTCTTGTTTTTCTCACTTTTGCGTCAATCGCATGTTAGAAGCTTAATCAACAACCAACCCCATCCGCCTGGATATATCAAGTGGGGGAACTCCACTGTGTTCTCACATCGGATTCTGTGTAGTCTGAGTTCAATGCATGTCTGAAAGCAGCTTTAGTTTGCTGTTTGTAAGGTGATCTTGCAGGCCGCACGGTTTTCTTCCAGAAGCCCCCAAGCTAAAACCTGGCATAGGACCTGCATGCTTTCAATTAGATAGATACCAGCCTGTTTCTCAGAAAGCTAGGCCATTGTCTCACCCTGACCTGGAAAATTCCATGGACCTCCTTTCAGGAAAAACCCTACAAGAAAACTTGGCTTTGAATGACATTGGTCTTCTCTGCTGTGAAGCACTAGGGAGTTCCCACTGCCCAATGATTAACGTCCAGTCTGAGTTGGGGGCTCCCATTCAATGTCTTGCCTGCTCCCTTCCTCATCATCCCTATTGACATACAGAATATTCCTTAAACATTGCCAGCTCCTGAGGCTGTATTCCCAGGACATCCCACCATAATGTCAGGCTGTTATCATTCATTGCTGCAGCACCTAATTCTCAACTGTACCTGTTAAACTGTCCAAACTGCCTATCTGGACCCCAGAGCCCTACCTTCCCTCCTGAGAGGATCCACCTTTGCCAACAGCCTCCTACCCAATCCTGAGGGGACTAAATTTGTCCCTGCCTTCACCGACGCCCGCTGGCACCCATCTGTTTGTCCTGATTCTACGTTCTGAGGTCCGCAGCTCTCCAGCCACCAGGCCAATTCCCTGAAGCTCTGAGGCTTTGACCATCCAACAAGCAGTTCTGATGCAATGTACTGGCTCCTTAGCAAGTGACTCTGACACCTTGCCAAACAAAGAGGGAGATTTGAGAATGAAAGTAGTTCTTGTTCAGGCACGTCTCAGCTCTCTGCTTGTTGGACTATATATATTTTATGTAAAACAGACATACTCCCTCACTCAGATGTCTTTCTGCTCTCTTGCCTTAGAGCGCTGTGTGCTCATTTCACAGGTCTGTGCATGAAAAATGTATGAGACTAAATAAACGCTTGTCTTCTACCATACAAGATGACACCACCGTGGTCCTTGGCTCTGTAATCTTCAAGAAAACAGAAACAGCATGAGGATTTGACACTAGAACATTATACTCAAATTAAATATGCCTTTTTTGACTGAACCTACACCGATTGAAGTTGATTGGGATCTCTCTCCCTGCTTCCTGTGCATTTGTTGACTGTGATTATTTTATTATCTTGTGATCTGTGAATGATTAAATAACTAAATTATTTCAAAAGGCTCCACTTGTCTTTGTTTCCACAAGGTTACATCCATCACTGGTTGTTGAGGTTGAGAGATGTATTTTTAAAAAGGGGATTTTGTTGTATTCACATATTGCTTCCTGTTTATTTATCTGACTCTCATTTATATAAATTGGCTCAGCAAAACAAAAGAAACATTTGTCAGTATGTTTGTGACTCAAATGACGAGAATTAAATCAACATCTCTCTACAACAAAAAACTGAACATTATGACCTTCATTGAGGGAGAATTTATTGCACAGTTGTATAAGTCTGCATTAGTGATGGAGTGGTGTACCTAATCTTGCATGCAGACATTTCTGTCTGAATGTTTCAATATAATATTGTTATACAGAACTCGGATTCGCCAAAAATGATTGAACACAAGCATAATTTATACCAGCAGCTCAGAAACGGCTAAATCAGTGTCAGCTTTAATCACTTAAGAGGGTAATCTTTATCTTAATCTTTCCTTCACACCTTCTCTACGTCAAGCAGCCGTCTGTCTCTCGTGCAGCTGTGGAAATGAAACTCTCTGCATTTGTGACTCTCAGCTCCATTGAGGTCACTGCATAGGCCCCTGGGCTCATTCAACTCCCAGCAACAGCATCACAATCATCATTACTTCCCCAACCAGGCAGCAGCAAAAAGGACAGATGAGTCAACATATCTAATATATCCGAGCTGCTTAACACATCTACACAGGCCTTAATTGTGCTGTGGCATGTTTTTGGAGCAATCAACACATTTTAGTAGGTTGAAACAATCTCTTTTTTCATTAGGCTGTACCTCTCTTCTGAGCTGAGTTATATGACAAAAACCCATCCGTGGTCCTGATTAGACTGTGGAGAGCACTTAACTGATTTTCCACTATGGCCTTGCAATCAGTGTAGCATCAGGATGAAACAGGCCAAACTCTCGCCTGACAACTCTCACATCGGTGAATTGCAGCTAAAATCCTCTCACCACTTTGTGTCTCCTGAAAAGTTCTAATTAAAGGGGAAAATATCAGATGGTAGTGGTATTGGGTTCACATTTCATAGAAAAATTAAAATTAGTCTTCTCTCACATCAGTACAGCACTTTGTCCAATATTACATATTCAGTATTCAAAACTACAAAATACCAACAAATCCCCTAAAATTTAACAAATAAATTTTGTTGTTGTTGTTGTGGTTGTGTTTGTCGTCCAAAACAATACATACAGCCATTTTTTTAATTGAAGCCACTCTCTAGACAAGATCACTGTTTCTTTAATTAAACATTTTATTTGGCACCACGGTGGTCAAGATGTGGTTAGATTTAGGCCCCGGAACTAGTTGGTTGGGATTTGGAAAAGATCCTGGTTTGGTTTACTTGATTAAGATTAAGGGACTTCCGACATCATGGTTACAGGAAGCATTTAGTTATGGTCACGGTAAGACTGAGGCTTTGGTTAAAACAAACCAGGAAATCAACAATGGTGTCTGGTATAATGACTAATGCTCATGTCATTTCTACAGTATACATTCCTTTAGTTTTGTCTCATAAACACATACGTATCTCTGCAACCTTTTTAGGACTTAAATAATGACCAATATCTTAAATAAAGCTTCAAGTTGCTATTGCTCTATTCAGACTTGTGCTCTTTAAACTCTGGAGATCCTCTGAGCTTTCTCTATCGGGCCCCCAAGTAGAAGGTCTGCGGAAAGTCTGAAGGAGCCAATGTGAGAACACATCAAGAGGTCTTCTTCTGGATTCACCCCCAGCAAGTGGGCGACATTTCGCACACCAGCCAGACGCAAAAGGAAAACAAATATCTCCTAATGTGGAAGCGTATAGAAGACATAGACAAAGATGTAAATAGAAGATGCTGTTAACAAAAGCATGGGATCGCCGCAGTGGAATTCATGTGTTGCATTCTGCCTCAGGATGCTGCACCCCTCCTCACCTGAACATGTCGGAGATTTCTGTGTTGCCCTGAACACATCTGAGCCGAGAATGTCCCGCACCATTGTTCATGTGTGAAAGGGAAACTCTGGATAAAGTCCGGACCCAATTCTCCCCACATCCTCAGGAAGTCACGTCTGAGGACGCCTTATGATTCAAGCTTGTCATCATGTGCGTAATACCATTTTAAACATGTAGTTTAAATAATATCAAAATGTCTACCCAAAGACAAATTGTAATAATAGCAACAAATGAAGTGACTCTTACAAACCATGTAAGCAGCAGCAAGGGTCCAATCATTGTGGTATATGCATGCTGTCATTGTTACTGTTCTATGTGAGTTGTTTGTGAACATGTGAATGAAAGCAGTTCTGTATCCTGATGGCTTGCTGGTTAAAGCTGTGCCTGTACCACCTGCCAGATAGTGGCAGGCTGTAGCCGTCCTGGATGGCTGGCAGCTAAGTCTTGGTGTTATACTGATCTGACCACTCTCCACAGAGCTTTGTGGTCAAATACGCTCAAGTCCACGCTGAGCCTCTTCAGCCGCCAGATAAGAGCCATTGTCTCACTGTTTTCAAAACCACACCTGTGTGGCTTGATGTTAATCCCCAGGAATCTGAAGCAGCTCACTCTCTCCACTTCTGTTCCCTCCATGTGGATGTGCTGTGCCCCTTCCTGTAGCCTCGGGAGCTCTCCCTTCAGCTCCTTGGTCCTGCTGACGCTGAGCGGGAAGTTGCTCTTACTATTGCTCCGGAGGCAGGATCTCTATCGTCTGTGATGCCGCCAAAGATGGGGATGTCGTCAGTGACATTTTATATTTGTTACATATTTTGAGAGCACAACATTGAATAATTTCACAAGCTTTGTGAGTTGCAACACTTTTAAAGGCTTCCCAAGATACTGTATGTAAACAAGCAGCTGTTCTGCTCTAGCATAAACTCTGGCTTGGTGTTGTTCTGAGAGTGAGCATAGGAATTCAGCTCCTCTGGAGGAGAAGCAGGCACTTCCCCCCCACTACAGCCATCTCCTTTGTAGTCCATGATGTCCATTAGCCACATGTGCATGGTGTTGAAGTCATTGTAACATGACTCCTTTTACCTGTATTTTCTGGGTCTACGGAGTGGATTGCTCCTATCTGAGCCCCTGAGCAGACTCTCTGTTCACCCAGAGATTCTAGTCAGGATAAGAGCATATAGCCTTCCACTGTACAATGTGTCAATAAGTCTCAGTGTTATCATCTTCATATGATTAAAACAGGTCTGCACCCCTAGTGTCTCCCAGGCATCCAGGAGGTATTCAATACTTATCCGATGCTTGAACAACTTCAACCAGCTTCTTTCAGTGCAAAGTAGAGGCATTTCAATATTAAGTTCCTTCTGGATGTCCCTAAAAGTGAGCTCAGAGTATTATGTAAGGGAAATTAATTTAGGTTGATTGCATCTGCAACTCCCTCTGTCACGTCCCAAAGTTCATGACCAGTAAATCGAGAGCTTAATTTTCATCCCTACAACTTCCTCTCCACCTCGGCCTCTGCCCACATTAATGTAGACTGTGATTAGAGTGTGCTTATGAAATCATCTACTAGCCTCTGAAAATCCCTCCGGGAAACCAACGATCAGGAAGGCCCGTTTACTCCATGCAGTGACTGACCAAGTGTGCAGAGGGGAAAAAGTAAGAATGTTGGCCAATCTCTACAACTATCTTTTTCTCACTCCACAACCATTATTCATTACTTTTTAGTGTGTGCACCCAGGCACAACATTAAAGGAGGGACTATGAGAGTGTGCAGAGTTATGATTAATCTTGTCCTGCCCCTCACTAGGACAGAAGGCTTCCAGTGTGGCTCATTGCTCAGAGAAGCAAAAGATGAATATGTCTTATTTAAATATACAATATATTTTTTTAAACCGTGAAAATAAAATAGAATTAGTGGGCTATTAGTATAAGCCTGCTCTAAATAAAGGTATTACTGTAGCTAAGGCAAAGACAGAATTGAGAATTTACAATATACACGTATATGTATATATTTATTACATCAAAGCACAACAACATAACCATTATTCAGTATTTTCAACATTTGCTCAAGGTTAATTTCATGGGTTTAGAATGATAAATTCTGATATTTGACATGATGAAACCGTAATATATCTTTTTTTCCTAAATGTTCAACAAAAACAGTATCGAGAGTGGATGCAGGGTAAATTTCTCCATCCCAAACGCTCATGCTGTGTTGCCTTAGGAGCCTGATTCAATGTGTAATTGCTAATGGGCTAATTAGTTCGGGGGAGAGATGTGTGGAGGGCAAAGGGAAATGCCGATGTTGTGATGCAGCTTGATAGAAATGGAATAGCCGGTATGTGAATAATGGAGGACATGAGGGTAAACATGTTTTTTTATGCTAACCATATTCAAAATGAACATACAAAAAATGATTATAAGGTTGATTTATCAGGATTTTTTTTTTAAATCTGGAAATCTGGAATTGTATCTGAGCTTTACTCTAATCAGTGCTATGACAAATACAGTATAAAAAGAACAGCAGCCGTCTCAAGCCTCAGCATCACTTGTTTCCTCATTACTGGAGAAAAAAAACACACCAAGCACCTCGGGTTCCGAGGATCCAGGTACCGAAGGAGCAAACAAAGAACACAGTGTGAAGCACTGTGGGCAAATGTGTGGAACCTGTACACAAGTGTGTTGACTGTGGATCAGAGAAATATGTGAAAAGAAGGTGCACATAAAAAATACATTACAAGAAGGATTTTGTTGGCTGAGCTTGTGTTGACTACGTTTCATAGAACATAGAGCATTCATAATCATCATAAGCTACTACTGGGAAGAAGAGGTCAAGGGAGACACACTGAACTCAAAAAACATGCCAAATCCGTGCAGTGAATTGATAATGACATGACATGTTTTTGTCATGTTTTATACACACTATAGATTCAGCTTGACTTGGGAAAATTTACTATAATTGTAAGAGTATACACAGTTGGTAGCCATGATAGAAAAAGGGTCAATGGCTAACTGCTTGCCATTTAGACCACCAGATCTAGATTGTATATAGAAGTTGTACAGATCCAGGAGAAAACTATTTAAAGGTCACTCACCAACGAATCTCATTCAGTGCCTTTCATCATACTTCTAATAGATTTCATTTCAGCTCAGCTCAACCATTGTTAGTAATTTCTGCAGCAGGTGAACTGGTCCCAGAACTTCTGAACACTCCCAAAAACTGGTGGGGAAAGGTCAAACCAAAACCACCAAAAAGATGAATTTAAGAAATAATTGAAAAGGCGGCACTGACAGGTTTTACTTGACTGCCTCTCTGTGCTGATCTTCTTGCTGGCACATCAGGGACTCAGACCCCCACGAGCAATGTATTTATAGAAACACTGGTTGCTGAAAGGTACAATTTGCATGTTCATACATGGCTACTGTATGAACAGCTAATTCGTGTATGCAGGTTGTTCAGCTTTTATACTGTAATTTCAATTCACTCAATGATTATTTAATCTTTATTTAATATTTCAACAGCTTTCATGTCATTGATTTCTGTGTTACAAAATTTGACCAAAAAACCTTGAAAGGCTTTAATGAAATGCCAGTAGGATGTCTCAATAAAATGTGACACGGCAAATAGCTGGTGTGGAATTCAATACTCGTTATTCACCACTATTCAAAGGTCAAGTTTATTTAAAGCCCATTTCCACTGTTTACAGTCTCAAAAGGCTTTACAGACCCACAGGTATACAGAACCGTATGTTCCATATAAGCAGTAAACCTCATTTGGCAGCAGTAAACTAACTGCTGCTAAACCATGATGCTATCTACTTAAGGTGCATCCAGTGGGTCATCTGGCATTTCCTCCCGAGGGGGAATATAATCTGGAAATGGCACACCAGTGGCCTTTAGCATTCCAATTGAGCGTTCCAGCATGGAGTGGGTTATGGTTGTAAGAGCGCTCTGGATTAGGGGTTTGCAAGCAGGTTCATGCGGCTTGGAGTGAGGGCATAAACTTGATCACCCATGAACTATTTTTTTTAAATGAGATATTATAAGGTCTAGACTGAATAGTGGTCTCCATGGTGCTTTGCAGGATGGTGTTGGGAGAATCATCTGCAGTTCAACTGGGCGAAGAGAAAAGAGATTGTGGTGCATTTCATGAGGAATAAGCCCCCCCCTGCTCCAGTCTGCATCAGTGACTGATGTGGAGGTTGTGCTATCGTACAAGTACCTGGGCGTGCAACTGGATAATAAGCTGGAGCGATCCACAGATACTGAGGCTGTCTACAAGAAGGGCATGAGCCAGCTCCACTTCCTACAGGCCCAGGTTCTTTAAAGCCTGCAACTAGATAATCCAGGTCTTCTACGAGTCTGTTGTTGCAGGCACCATCTTCTTTGCTGTGGTGTGCTGGGGTGCAGGCATCAAAGCAAAGGACACTAACAGACTAAATTAACTCATCAGAGTCTGTTGTCTGCTCTAAGCGTGTCACCCTGAAAGAGGTGGTGGAGGACAGAATCCTGACAAAACGGCCGGCAATCATGGAGAATGCTGCTCACTCCCTTCATAAAACAGCAGACAAACTTAAGAGCAACTTCAGCAACAGACTCATTCAACCCCGCTCTTCAAAGGAACGATACAGGAAATCCTTCCTGCCTGCTGCCATCAGGATTTAAAACTCATCTGTGGTCCAGATCTGTGGTCACTGAACGGGACCAAACTAAATCGTTGTACCACTTCTAACCTGCAGTAGACTTTCTGCTCATCTGCTCTTTCTGCCTCTCATCTTCTGCTCTAAGTACACACTTTACATCACAGTTTTCTATTTATCTATCCATTTAATTGGCAATTTGGGGTTTAATATCTTGCGTAAGGACACTGCTGATAGTATTCACTATATTGATATTATATATATCTATATATTATGTTTGTGTGTATGTGGGTGTACATTCTAGTATCTATAATATTAGCCTTCGTTAACAAACATTATGTGTTATTACTATCATTTTAATTTTAAGCTGAGCCATTATTGTCATTATTATTGCTATGCTATCGCTGTAGATTATTATTAGTGTGTAGCATGTAAACTATTGTTATTATTAACGTTGTTATTAACATTGTCATCAGTATGTCATCACCACCATTCAAGGCACACCAGTATCTCTCTCTCTCTCTCTCTCTCTCTCTCTCTCTCTCTCTCTCTCTCTCTCTCTCTCTCTCTCTCTCTCTCTCTCTCTCTCTCTCTCTCTCTCTCTCTCTCTCTCTCTATCCATCTATCCATCTATCTATCTATCTACCTTAACTCCATACGAATGAAAAGTATGTCTTGGTGAGTGACCTAGGGAGGTGCAGTGTTGACAACTGAAAAAAGATGAACAGAGATGCCTCCATTTAAAAAACAACAACCTGTAATTCCACTGATGACACCGTCACAGGTCACACTGCAGCTTGAGCACAAGTAATTACAAATCACTTACCAATCAGCCAACCCATCTCCACCGGCTCCTTGAGACAGACACATCCCCCTGAGCTGCTCTGCTGAGCATTGTGTAAGCCATTTAGAAGCTGAGCCCACCAACTATCATCCAAAGCTTTTTATAGTCTTAATGTTTAGTACCAAGTGTATTTCATTAGTGCACTGACTCAATAATCCAATCACTGATATACATTGTTATATAACATGTTTATGTCCCCTACATTTCCTTGTATTGACCAAACAATTAGTTCAGTAAATACCACTCTGATAAAGTAGAGGTTAACAATTCCTGTGTCTGTATTACGTCTACATTAAAGTCCGTATCAGAGTCTGTTTACATAACCATAGCCTGACCAGGCTGCGGACCCACACAGCTTCTTTGAATCAAAAGGAGCCAGTTAAAATGGCTTGAGCATCGGATTCCTCTTTCCATTCCTGGCACGTCCAACTAGTTGGAGGGTAAACCCAGAACACGCTGGAGAGGCAGTTTATCAAATCTGCCTCAAGATACCCAATGAGGAGCTAGTAAATCATCGTCTTGGTCATCACCAATACCATTACACTCGGTCAAAGCCAAGCTAGCTGTTTCCACATTTCCAGTCTTTACGCTAAGCTAACTATCCAATTACATAATATTTACATTTACTATTCAGATTTGAGAGTGGTATCAATCTTCCTGCATAGCTCTCACAAAAGGAAAGCATATATTTCAAAATGTTCCATTATGATCCATTATTTGTAACACATTCTGGTTGGTCTTTTCTAGAAAACCCCTGTCGCATACAGGAAATGTTTAACTTCAGATTTCCATATGGACAAAAGTGCGTTGATAGTCAACATGGCAGAAATTACAGGCCATGGGAAATGTTGAAGTATTGCACCAGAAGCTTACAACTATCGTATTTGGAGGAAAGTTGTATGTGACCAGAGTAGGGATGGGATGCTCAATACCGACGTTTCAAATCTCTGTCGAGACTTGGAAGTGCAGTTGTTTTGAAACATTGCTCGGAAATGTGGTCAAAACAATCATGTCACATGACCATGGCGAAGAGTGGAGCGTATCTTGCAGGTCAACAAATCATTTCATAAGATTAAAAGCGAAGTACAGTAGGTTTCAGGTGATTAAAAAGAATCTCAAACTATCTCGCAAAATTGTACGATTATTGCTAACTGTAGTCCACTGGTTGCGCTGTCGTCCTGCTCGCGAGTCACGTCACGTTCATCATCACAACATGCAAGATTGGCTGGAAAGACGTCACGTGAGAAGTGATGCGTGAACACAGACTTGATCCTTATTTTACTATCCAGAATAAAACTGATGATACTATGTGTCACAAAATGATCAAGTTATTGTACATCATGGATATGTTGCGATTATTGATCGAACATCATATTGAGTGCTAAATGATAATAGGATAATCATCGTACATCTGACAACACTGACAAAGGCGAACCTCAATTCCACAGAAACATTTTACAGTATATCCTACACACATGATTAAGAGGTGATCAATTGCAGATAGCCCCAATACAAGAAGTTGTAAACTAAATAAAAATGTTTATTGCTTCTGTAAACAGTTTAACGGGAAAATCTTTTCTACAGCAGGTTTACAGGAGGGGGCTCTTAGAATGCAGGCCACATGCCAGTCAGCTAAGTTGAGATGACTCATGCTGTAACACCATGTCTATGCATCTATCCCTCTGCTGCACACCGGCTCGATCTGCTTCTGCCTCCATTTCTGTCCCTCGCTGCTATTGTCTTTCCACACACAAACATTTGTCTTTCTGTATTTGTAAAGACTCTTATCGACAAAGTGCATTTTACTTGCTGCTTTTTCTAACCTTAACCATTCCAAGTGCCGAACCCAAACTCCTATCCTGTCCTAAACCAAATTCTATAAATTGAAACTGCAAAAAAGGGCTTAAACCTCTTACAGGCCTTCTACGTCAAGAAAGACTAGACCCAATAATAATGAGACTGTGTAGAGATTTAGGTCCCCACAACATGAGTAATACCTGGACCACACACACACACACACCGCTCACACCGCTCACACACACACACACACACACACACACACACACACACACACACACACACACACACACACACACACACACACACACACACACACACACACACACACACACACACACACACACACACACACACACACACACACATCAACAAGCTCTCCACCCCCTTTATTTTGCCGGAACACAGTATTCTTTACTGCCACCAATCCGAGCCCTCATTTTAAACATATCTCCTGCCTAATTCACTCAGTTACGTAACACAGAATTATGCAACCAATTCAGTGCACTCCTCAAAGACAAGCCTCACATGGGCACTCCAAGCACTGGTAAGCAGGGCTGTGGTGATAAGGGGGAAGAGGAGGAAATGTGTAAGTAACTTTGATAAAGAGATAGAATATTGTTAAGAGGCATCATGGACTAATGATTGGAAATGAATAACGGGGGGAAGGAAGGAGCCGGTTTGAAATTGTCAATTAGGATTTTCTTCCTGTGGTGACTAGAAGGAATTCAATAAGCCAGAGGCAATAGCCGACTCCTTCTATAAGGAGATCACAGGGACCTGCTTCTCCATCCCTGTGAGATGGAGCTCTACAAGTTATAGGAAAACTGCAGATTATAAGATCAGGTTTAGTGAACACAGTGATTTTATTATCCAGTTAGCGGCGTCCACCTCTGCATGATGGATGCTGACAAATGTATGTCTAGTTCTTACACTAAGGAAGAGGTGTTTTGGTTTGTTTTCAGTTAATATGCCTTACTAACCCACTGCACCTGCCAAATAGCAGACAGACAAAGTCCGACAACTACCTAATGGACCTTGTAATGGGATTGTTTTCTCTGCCTCTGTACCCACGTTAAAGAAAGAGCCTTGAACCTCAGCACATAGGCAACAGCAAACAGCCCATTTGGCCTGACAAAATAATCTTGACTCAGTTTTTTTTCACTAATGGAGTTTGCTCAGTTGTGATGATGGGACTGAAATATGTGTATTTTTTTTGTATTTTTATTGTTGAGGACAAAGAATTTTAAGTCTTGTTTTTCCTTTGAGCTTCAGAAATTCTGATGTAATGAATAAACACATTTAGCTGCACCCATAAGCAACATAACAAATCCTGAAACATGTCCAGTTCCATCCTGAGCTCAACCGAGCTCCTCCACTGTTTCATGCTGACGGCCACGAGCTTCCCAGTGCTCACCCACAACAGAGCCTAACATTCCTGGGATCATGTGACCTACCCAAGCACGCGCAAACCCCCCAGTGCTAGAGCCACTGTTGCTGTTATCATCAGAGTTCTACCACCACAAGGAAAAACATCATAGATGATGAGGTAACAATGATTTTGCCACTTTTGTGTCACGGTTTATTAAAGCTGAAATTAAACACAACAATAATTGGATGCATTACATCCAGATGTTTGGAGGAATAGGTTGAGAGGTTGGGACATCAACCAACATACCCGGCCAAAATTAAACAGCTGTGGTTCACCACACTCAAATCATTGTATCAAAGATGGTCGCCAGGCCAAATGATAAAATGTAGCCACATATGGTACTTGTGGAATATTTTAAAAGTACAGAAAGTGAGCATCTTGGTGTTTTAGTTAAGACTATAATGTGATTTTTTTTTCAGGGTATGCCCGGTTCAGATATCCATGGACAGGCGACATCCATCATCAAGAAAGAAACCAACACAGACCTTTCTCTAGCAAAGATTTTGACAGGAATAATCCAATCAGTGAGCAGCGAGTCTCTCTTTCCCTGCTTATGTGAAGGTAGAGGAGAGAGGACTTTGATTGGTCTTTGATTTAAGGTCCTGAGGATCTGTGCTCCAGGAACGACCCCAGCTGTTCCACTGACACTGCTGAGGCCTGGGGAGAGATGAGTGATGTAATTAGCCAACGAATGTGAAGGGGAAGATGGAGAGATCGTTCTGCATTGGGAGGCTAGGCATGGGGGCCCACTGATGTTCCCACTTGACAAAGCCATATCTCAGCATGTTCAAACGCTCTGCTCTGTTGTCGTCCTCTCAGCATAATTAAATGAGATAAAAGTTGCCTTGGAGGAGTGAGCCTTAAAGACTGATGACTGCTTGGGTGTTGCATTGCTCTGGAGCGTCAGTTCTTGTTCTCGTGATATAAACATGCTCTGTTACATCTGGGGCAGCTCAACAGCTCCTGCACGTGCAGCAGCATTAACACATGGGACGTGAGTAGGAAACAGAGGAGGTGTAGGTGTAAACCGATACAGGTTAATACCAAAACAGAGATTTGAGCTTAAACCGCCAATATTCTCTGATCAAATATTCAATAAAGTGTTGCACAGCAAATGTATCTTCTGATAAAGTCAGAGTTCAAAGCCTGCTCCTCCATGATGGGTGAGTATACAGTTATCAACGAATGAGCTAACAAATCACACCAAGTTTTGTGGAAATCCGTCCTTGGAAAACTTGGTTAATGTTTTTTTTGTACTTGTATCTTTAATACAATACAAAAAGGAATATTTAAGATGGAGAGGAAAATGATAACTGGATAAAATACAATGCAGGAAAATCCAATCCTTCCGGTGCCATTTATTTTATGTGTGGTTTACATTGACGGCAGAAGAAAAAAAAAAGGAATGAAGAAATCGCAGACTGCCTGTTGCTTATAGGATTTACAGTGATAAGCCACAGCCTATACGATTACAACCTGAAGGACAATAACCCAGGCAGATATATCATACAGAATTTATATCACATCAACAATTCTTTCCTGTGCCAGCAGAAACAATATCAGAATATATATACAGTTCTGATTGAGATTCTTTCACCAATCTCTCTCTCTTTCGCTCTCTTTCGCTCTCTCCCTCTCCCTCTCCCTCTCTCCGAGGACACTTCGGCATGCAGATGGGGAATCTGTTCGTATATGAAGAATAAATAAAGCCTTGGACACTGGGATGAGGTTGAAGAGGTTTTGTGTGGGTACAGAGAAATACCTCTCACTGCACATGCGCTTCATCTCAGCACACCCAGCACCCTGCCATCGCTTTTCTGTGGTTGAATCGATTTACTTTATTTTAATAAATAATTGCAGAGGCTTCAGAATTTTTAACAGCTTCCCCCCAGTCACTACATCCTGCTGCCTGGCCTGAATGGGTGAAATAGTTAGCTAAAAATATCTTTATTTAAAACAGATAAAAAGTGAGGACAGTATTGGTAATCTACCTGCCAGGTCTTTCCCATCTACACCAGTGTGGGCTCCAGTGGACATGAGGGTGGGGCAGTTCAACAGATGGCAGCAATGTGGCTCTCTACCTCTGTTTCATGCTGATGCTCAGCTGAACTAACATGAGCGTCGGCTGTCGCATTTACCATCCTTATCGTCCTCTCCAGGCTCTTTGCTAAAAACATTTAGATCAATAGTACGTTTCGCACCAAAATACATTATTTGTTTTTAGAAGTTGCTTTCTCAAACGGCCAGTTGGTTCTGCTGTTAAATTCCCACTGTAACACCTGATCCAGCTAAAGCTCTTAATGACACTGACCTTACACAGACAAAGCCAGTAAACTGATCAATCTAATATGCTTTAGTTTGAATGTCAACTACACACACACACACACACACACACACACACACACACACACACACACACACACACACTTTTATCTTGGTTTAAATCAATGTTATGGATAACTCCAAACTATTATCTTCGTGAAACTGAAACTGAGAGGAGGTAGATAAAGATAGTTTGAATAATATATAGGATCTATAGGCTCTAGGCTATAAGGGCTCATTTGACCATTTCAAGCTCCTGGAGGGAGTTCTGTTGGAAGAGCAAAATAAAAGTGACTTTATTCAAAGAAGTTACCTGGAAAGGGATGAATATTGGAGGTTCTAGCCATATTCATATTTTCTGAGGTTATATACGCTGCATTTTTCACTTGGCAAATCTTGGCAAAAAAGTTATGCCATTGAATCTAAAGCTGTTTTCAGACACGACCTGCAGGTAAAATACGGAGAAATTGCTACACACACACACACACACGCTTACGGTGAATCCAGCAGGGGATCACCTGCTGTGTTCTCACATTGAATTCCCCTGAATTTCAACGGAATTTCTACTAGGAGGCCAGGCGGGAAAAGTCCCCAGAAACTGCAGAATCTCTCACTCGGAGATTTGCGTTTACACATGCACCTCCTTTGGAGAAAATATGGAGGATCTGCAGAGTTCACTGCACAGCTGAATGCAGCTTATGTTGGTTCTAAGTGAAGAGGTTGAGAGATAGTGAGCATTAAGAGTGAGGTGGGGGTGGCATCATCACCATGGTGTAAGACAAAGTAATCTGCCCATCCCCCTTCACAGCTCCACTCCACTCTGCTGTGGGCTCACACTTTCTCATGCAAAGGCAGTCCTCAGCACTTAACAGCAAACCCCCACGTCATTTCTAAAGCTTCAGTAAAACAGATCTAGATTTTTCATGGAGGATGCGTGGGATTAGGATCACCATGCATGTGAAATGTGATGTATTACACAGCATGATGAGACAGAGCGATGACTTTGCCAATATAAACTGATACTGAGCTGTATCAGCTACTAGATCATTATGAACTGTCACTTTTACATTTTTCTCAGGAGTGAAGTGAAATAAACTTTGTGATCTTTCAACTTGTTGGCAGATATAATTGAGCTTGGGAAAGATCCAGGCTGTTACTCATTTTCACATTGTTTTATCTGATGTGTTTTTTCCAACAATATGGAAAAAACACATCAGACTGCTAGAGATTTTACATGTATGTACTCAAGACCCTCTCAAACAAGCCAAACAGCATCTTTCTGTCACAGTCTGCTCATCTCCTGTCTGCTGGTATTTTTCCACTCCTCTGTCTCTGCTCCACTCTACCTGTTAGCCACGCCCCCTCATCAGGCCAACTCTCCACACCTGTGACAGCCCTGGCTGCATATAAGCCTGCTCCTGTCTCTGCTTCAGTGCCAGATTGTCTTGCGTAAATGCCTGACCTCCAGCATTTCTCTCTCCGGCCTGCTACCTGTTATCTGCCTGATACCTGCTCCGGCCTGCTACCTGCTACCTGCCTGCTACCTGCCTGCTACCTGCTCCGGCCTGCTACCTGCCTGCTACCTGCTATCTGCCTGCTACCTGCCTGCCACCTGCTTGCTACCTGCTTGCTACCTGCTTGCTACCTGCTCCGGCCTGCTACACAGCTCACCACTGAACCTGTCTGCATCTAGGTAATCCTCCTGCTGTGGACCTTGCCTCCACTCAGCAACACCAGACTCACTCCTTGCCGGATCTCGCTGAAGATCACTGGGAACAAAGACTTTTCACCCTGCCACTGTTAAGAACTGTTTTAGACTGCAGTGAAAAATAAGGTTCATTACCAATTAAGATCTCGTCTGCCTGTGCTGCATTTGGGTCCTCACCATACCCGTGACAGTACAATCTGGCCAGACATGGACCCAGCGCACACGCCGATGGATCGCCTGGAGAAGGTAGAGGCGATGCTCCAGCACCACGAGGCACTGCTGCTTTCGAACTCAGCAGATGTTCGACTGGCGGTGACTAAGCAGGAGCAGGCGTTTACCTTGCTAGCCTCGCAGGTCCAACAACTCGCCGCAGCTTTTGCTCAAGCTGTCCCTCTGCCTCCAGAACCAGTCCAGCCTCTACCAGTCCCGGCTGCCTCTGCTTCCGCCTCGGAGCCTCGTGTGGGGGTTCCTGAACGCTACGCCGGAGACGCGGAGGGCTGCCGCCCGTTCCTCACGAACTGTTCCATCCTGTTTGCCCTCCAGCCCCACACCTTCGCTTCGGAAGACGCCAGGGTGGCGTTCACCGTGAATCATCTGACGGGGCGCGCTCGGCTGTGGGGAACAGCCGAGTGGGAGCGTCGCACTCCAGCGTGCTCCACTTTCCAAGCCTTCGCCGCTGAGCTCCGCAAAGTGTTCGGAGAAGCTTCCCGAGGTCCGGACGCTTCTGGAGGGCTTCTGGGTCTGAAGCAAGGGTCTCGTTCAGTGGCCGATTACTCCATCCACTTCCGCACCCAGGCTAGCTCCAGTGAGTGGAACCAGGCTGCCCAGTGCGACGCATTCCTGATGGGGCTCGCTGACTACATTAAAGACGAACTGATTTCATACGACCTTCCCACCACTGTCGACGGCATCATTGAGCTGGCGTCCCGCATCGACCGTCGCATTCAAGCGAGACAGCGGGAGAAACTTCAGGGGCTCGCAGGACGACGCCAGCCCGCCCCTTCACCAGCGGCTTCCGACGTATCGATGCTTTCTGGCTGCCGGTATTCAGGGGAGCCTGAACCCATGCAGGTGGGTCGGGCCAGTCTAACTCCAGAAGAGAGGAGGAGACGCCGCAAGGGGAGCCTCTGCCTGTATTGTGGCCAAGCGGGACACTTTATTTCCAGGTGCCCGCTAAAAGGTCGGGCTCATCAGGAAGGAAGGAGTTCCTGGTGAGTCATACATCTAGCTCCTCCTCCAGCCCACGATCCCTGTGCCAGGTCCGCCTGCTACTGCCTGAGGGATCCCAGACCCTCGCCACCTTCATTGACTCTGGCTCTGATGCCAACATTATGGACTCTAACCTAGCTCTGCAGCTGGGTGTCGGTCAGATTCCCCTGCCAGCTCCAGTTTCCACCAACGCTCTGGATGGCCGACTTCTGGGAACTGTGACCCACCTGACAGTGCCTATACGGATGTTAATTTCAGGGAACCACCATGAAACACTCCAGTTTCACATCCTGCACTCTCCTCGTCATCCTCTCCTTCTGGGGTTCCCATGGCTCCGACGTCACAATCCACACCTTGATTGGACCACAGGGGCGATCCTGGGGTGGAGTTCATCGTGTCACCAGGTCTGCCTCAAGCAAGCCGCCACACCACGACCTTCTGCCACGACCAGTTCTTCTACCGATGTGCTGGGGGTCCCGGCTGAGTATCTGGACTTCAGGGAGGTCTTCAGTAAGGCCAAGGCAACCTCCCTGCCCCCACATCGGCCCTATGACTGTGCCATCAACCTCCAGCCCGGTGCCACGCCGCCCAGAGGACGCCTGTATTCCCTGTCCGTTCCTGAGAGGGGGGCGATGGAGACATATATCAATGACGGTCTAGCGGCAGGCATCATCCGCCCTTCCTCGTCTCCGGCTGGAGCAGGTTTCTTCTTCGTGGAGAAGAAAGACAAGACACTCCGCCCCTGCATTGATTATCGTGGATTGAATGACATTACCATCAAGAACCGGTACCCCCTGCCTCTCATCTCCTCAGCTTTCGAGCTCCTAGAGGGGGCCACCATATTCACCAAGCTTGACCTGCGCAACGCCTACCACCTGGTCCGGATCCGCGAGGGGGACGAGTGGAAGACGGCGTTCAATACCCCCACTGGTCACTACGAGTACCTGGTGATGCCCTTCGGCCTCACCAACGCTCCTGCTGTCTTCCAGGCTCTGGTCAACGACGTGCTCAGGGACATGCTCAACAAGGTCGTCTTCGTGTACCTTGATGACATTCTGATCTTCTCCCGCTCCAGAGAGGAACATGTACATCACGTCCAGAAGGTCCTCCAACGTCTGCTGGAAAACTCCCTGTTCATCAAGGCCGAGAAGTGTGAGTTTCACGTCTCGTCTGTCTCCTTCCTGGGGTACGTTGTAGGGAGAGGGACCGTGGAGATGGACTCAGCCAAGGTTTCTGCCGTCACCACTTGGCCCGCCCCTGATTCCCGCAAGCAGCTGCAACGTTTCCTGGGCTTCGCCAACTTCTACCGGAAGTTCATCAGGGGCTACAGTTCGGTGGCGGCCCCCCTCACAGCTCTTACCTCCTCCAAGGTTCCGTTTCTCTGGTCCACGGCCGCCAATGACTCTTTTCTGGCCCTGAAGACACGATTCACCTCGGCCCCCATCCTCCAAATACCGGACCCTGAACGGCAGTTCGTGGTCGAGGTGGACGCTTCCGACTCGGGAGTGGGGGCTGTCTTGTCCCAGAGAGCAGCCTCCGACCAGAGGTTGCACCCCTGCGCATTCTATTCCCGACGTTTGACCCCGGCAGAGAGGAATTATGACATTGGAAACCGAGAGCTCCTCGCCGTCAAGTTGGCTTTAGAAGAGTGGCGACACTGGCTCGAGGGGACTAAACTGCCGTTTCTGGTATGGACTGACCATAAAAACCTTGAGTACCTCCAGTCCGCCAAAAGACTGAACTCCCGCCAGGCTCGATGGGCACTCTTCCTGACCCGCTTCAACTTTTCCCTCTCCTATCGACCGGGGTCCCGCAACGTCAAGCCCGATGCCCTGTCCCGTCAGTTCTCGGAAAAGGAGGGGGACAGGACCGACCCAGACACTATCCTGCCTTCTTCCCGTCTGGTGGCCACACTCACCTGGGAGATAGAGGAGAAGGTCAGGGTCGCCGCCCAAGACCAGCCCGGACCAAGTGCTTGCCCTCCCAACTGTCTGTTCGTCCCGCCTGACCTCCGGTCCGAGGTTCTACAATGGGCCCACAGCTCTCAACTTACCTGTCATCCAGGGATCCAACGGACCAAGGACGTGGTGCGGCGCCGGTTCTGGTGGACGTCACTGGATGAGGACATTCGGGGGTTCGTCAATGCCTGTCCCACCTGCAACCAGCACAAGCCGGCTCATCATGCCCCTGCCGGTCTTCTACATCCTCTGCCTGTGCCTCATCGTCCCTGGTCGCACATTTCTTTGGACTTTGTCACCGGTCTACCACCATCCAGCGGCAACACTACTATCCTGACGGTGGTAGATAGGTTCAGCAAGATGGCACATTTCGTGCCCCTGCCCAAACTCCCATCTGCCAAAGAGACGGCTAAACTACTCCTCCTCCACGTCATCCGTCTCCATGGCATCCCAGTGGACGTGGTCTCTGATCGGGGTCCCCAGTTCGCCTCAGTATTCTGGAGGGAGTTCTGCTCGCTCCTGGGAGCCACCGTCAGCCTGTCCTCGGGGTACCACCCCCAGTCCAACGGCCAGACCGAACGCAAGAATCAGGAGATGGAAACGGCACTACGCTGCATGACGTCTCAAGACCCTACTTCTTGGTCCGAACAGCTTCTATGGGTAGAATACGCCCACAACACCTTGACCAGCTCCGCCACCGGTCTCTCCCCCTTTGAGTGCACCTATGGGTTCCAACCACCGCTTTTTCCGGCACTTGAGAAAGAAACATCCTGCCTCTCTGTCCAGGACTTCATCCGCCGTTGTCGCAGGACTTGGACCCGAGCCAGGGCGGCTCTACTCCGGGCCGCTGACCGCTACACCGCGGCCACCAATCGCCACCGCTCCAAGGCCCCAGACTACCAGCCGGGTCAGAAAGTTTGGCTTTCCACCCGTGATCTTCCCCTCCGGGTGGAATCCAAGAAACTGGCTCCTCGCTTCATCGGCCCGTTCGAGATCCAGGAGATCGTCAACCCAGTGGCAGTGAGGCTCAAACTCCCTAGATCCATGCGGGTTCATCCCACGTTTCATGTCTCCAAGGTTAAACCGGTCCAAGAGAGCGCCCTGGTTCCTGCCACACCACCTCCACCGCCTCCTCGCCTCATCGATGGAGGTCCCGCCTACACTGTCCGTCGTATCCTGCAGTCTCGCCGGCGTGGGAGGGGATTCCAGTACTTGGTGGACTGGGAGGGTTACGGCCCTGAAGAAAGGTTCTGGGTTCCTGGGAGGAACATCTTGGACCGCACCATCATCAGGGATTTCCATCGACGCAACCCCACCCAGACGTCCAGAACCAGGCCACCTCCCAGACCACATCCTCCGTCGGAGTCCCCAAACGACAGCGACGACAGTCTCCCCGGGACCAGGGTCTTGGAGATGGACACTGGGCTCTCGGACGAGTATTAGCCCTCCTCCAGGCCCCCGCCTCCCACCCGGGTTGGTCCATTCGTCTTGGGACGTCGAGAGCCGTCCCTTGAGGGGGGGGTTCTGTCACAGTCTGCTCATCTCCTGTCTGCTGGTATTTTTCCACTCCTCTGTCTCTGCTCCACTCTACCTGTTAGCCACGCCCCCTCATCAGGCCAACTCTCCACACCTGTGACAGCCCTGGCTGCATATAAGCCTGCTCCTGTCTCTGCTTCAGTGCCAGATTGTCTTGCGTAAATGCCTGACCTCCAGCATTTCTCTCTCCGGCCTGCTACCTGTTATCTGCCTGATACCTGCTCCGGCCTGCTACCTGCTACCTGCCTGCTACCTGCTCCGGCCTGCTACCTGCCTGCTACCTGCTATCTGCCTGCTACCTGCCTGCCACCTGCTTGCTACCTGCTTGCTACCTGCTCTGGCCTGCTACACAGCTCACCACTGAACCTGTCTGCATCTAGGTAATCCTCCTGCTGTGGACCTTGCCTCCACTCAGCAACACCAGACTCACTCCTTGCCGGATCTCGCTGAAGATCACTGGGAACAAAGACTTTTCACCCTGCCACTGTTAAGAACTGTTTTAGACTGCAGTGAAAAATAAGGTTCATTACCAATTAAGATCTCGTCTGCCTGTGCTGCATTTGGGTCCTCACCATACCCGTGACACTTTCGCATAATGGTCATGCAAGCAATACACCAAGGTCCTGCAGGCGAGTAGGCACCCATTGACAGATTGTCACCAAATCTGGTATTAATATTATTTTATACATTTCATTTAGCTGACAAGGAGAAGTCCAATTTTTTTCAAGAAAGCCAAACTACAAAGTGATATATGTAAGAGCCATATAACTGCTATGACAAGCTACTATTTTTTTACTGGACCCGATCCGTTCGAAGCACGGTACACAAGTACTAGTGTTTTGAAACGGATGCGGGCAGCCACTGGTAACCAGTGAAGGGAGCGGAGAAGTGGAGTGGTGTGAGTGAATTTAGGTAGGTTGAAGACCAGTCGAGCTGCTGCATTCTGAATGAGCTGCAGTGGTCGGATGGCACTAGCAGGTAGACCTACCAGGAGGGAGTTACAGTAGTCTAGGCGTAAGATGACCAGGGCCTGGACCAGAACCTGCGCCACATTCTGAGTGAGAAGGGGGCGTATTCTCCTGTTGTTGTGCAGCATGTATCTACAGGAACGTTCAGGTTCAGACACAGATCCTCTTCAAGTTACCTGGTAAGTGCGGCCGTTGAGGTAGGATGAGAGCAGGGAGAGAGCAGAGCCTGAGACACCCAGATCCTGAAGGGAGGAAATAAGGATCTGGTGGTTCATTCTTTCAAAAGCTTGGGAGAGTATATCTAGAGGATAAATGTTTGGCGCTGATCGGTTGGGGTGGAGGTAAAATTAGGTGAATTGTGGCTGGAGTCTACCCAGAGTTTGCCTTTCACTAATGCAGTTCTCTGCACAGACACGTGCACAACAGCAACAAATCCTCTGCATTATTCAGGCGAAAAGTGAAGCAGCTATCATTTTGGCGTTTTAAGCGCAACACCTCTTAGTTAGGTTTTAGGAAAGATCATAATTTCAGATAATATAAATACTTTCTTTCGTTTGGGAGCAATTGTGGTCATGGTTGAAAGAGAGCAATGTTGACTGCAGGTATAAACAGCAGTCTCACATGACAAAGTCTGGCATTTTATTGACCCATCCACTGACCCCAAACTCCTCCCAATGTGGACACTGTGGCTGCTTAACAATATCGCACTACGTCCTCCTCTGCTCCTTCTAGACAATTGCTTCAGCAGGTACAAATTTTAGTCATAAAACAAATACTTTTCATTCTTAGGCACCTCCTGAAACATTGTTTTGCTTGGGAGGACAGTGGTTGAGAGATTAGAATCTTATCAGAATCTGTACCAGCCTACATTCTTTCATTGATCCACCCATCTTCTGCTACAGACAATACAACAGCAACTTCATTAACATGACAACCATACAATCACTTGTTTTCATATTTGCTGCTAAGCACATGTTACAGGAGTCTCTCTGTGTACTAATGTTCCTTCAGCACACGAGTACAATTGTTTTGTAAATGTGAGACAACTTACATGGTTCACCATTCAACTTAAATATACAGTAGACTGTGCATGCAAACCCACACTTAAAGTCTATAAACACAAAACATATAAAAAGTTCTTAACTTGGGGCGGCTGTGGCTGAGGGGTAAAGCGGTCGTCCGCCAACCAGAAAGTAGGCAGTTCGATCCCAGTCTTCCCCATCTGCATACTGAAGTGTCCTTGGGCAAGATGCTGAACTCTGAATTGCCCCTCTTAGAAAAAAAAAAAAGTGCTGCTCATAGATGAATGAGTGTGTGAATGGGTGAATGGGTGAATGGAAAACTGTACTGCAAAGCTCTTTGAGTGGTCATCAAGACTAGAAAAATGCTATATAAATACAAACCATTTACTATTTAACTTCCTTTGCCAATGTGCATTTGTTCCAAAGCAAGACATGATGAAATAGTTTGAAAATTGTAACAATGGTTGGATGACAGGTCAGTATGAGTCACAGACAGACAGTAGAGATATGGAAATTAACTTCCAGGAAAATGTCGAGGACTACTACTCAGTTCTACTAACAGTTCTGTTATGGCCAACAAATGACAGCCACCATCAAAATGGTACAAATAGGATGTATATATTATGCATAATGGCACCACAACCTTGAGAAACGTTTTAGTTTAAAGCCTAATGGGAAGTTCAACTCCCCCTAACGGTTAAAAATGAAACATGTGCTGCCTTCAGGTACTCATCAAAATAAGGAAAAGCAAGATTGCATGGGAGGAACATTTGGGTGGTACTTTTTTATTTTTACTTTTCTTACATTTATAAATAAATACATTAATGCTTATATCATAAAAATGTACTTTTTATACATTTTGTTACTTAAGCTTAAGTAGACTTTGCTCTAGTAGATGCATGTTATACTACTTTACACTTTTCGTCCTCAGCGTCTGATATTTACTGACCCATCCAGTGACACCAACCTCCTTCCTATGTGGCCTTTGTGACTGCAACACAGAGCAATAAATCCTTTAACTAAAGTATGCAATTGAGTAAATGTGTATTGAAGGACATTAAATGTCTAGACCCAAGGCCCCTGGCATACTTCAGGGGCTTTTAAAAGTCAACCACTACTTCTGCTCATTTTCTTTTAGACAAACGCAATGAGAGAATTAATAGTATCACTCATATCATCACACATCTGCACAAAAGGTATGAAGTTGATGTGTTCAGCATAGCATAGATTAAAGAAATTATCATGGTAAGCTAATTACCTTATCTCACAAAACGTAGCGCTGCTTGAACAGAGACAGATGCTGTGGAAGTTACTGAGAGAGGTGACAACCCCATAGTATCGTGAGATTTAAAAAGATTGTGTGTGTCCATCCGGGGTGTTAGGTTTCCAAAACTGTATTTGGAGAAAATAAATACCTGTGACTCCTGCAGAGTTATTTGGAATAGGCTAAGGAAGCTATACACAGTCATGGTGTCACATCATTGGAAGGATTGAGTCGCAAAAATTCGACGAGCTAGTTTTTTTTGTCCGACCTCCGGCTTTAAGCAAAACTAAAGTCTCGTCATGTTGTGACTCCTGCTTCGTGTTATGAGATACATCATGTGAAGTATACAGAAGGTAGATCAATAAGATATTGAACCAAATAAAATAAATAAGAACCTTTTATTTTATCAGTATAAGCTGTTTATATTGCTTTTCTCACAGATGGTTTGTGTCATTTTAGGTAGTTCTTATTACACTTGTGTATTTTCCAGTTTTCTTTTTTACAATGAGTTTGGTCTGAATTAGTTATTTGATGCAATACAAATTGGGTAATATGTCATGACTGACAGCTGAAACTGACTCGGGATTGGTTGAGCGTGTGTACTGATAGGACCTAGCTACATGGTGATGGCGATGCTTTTTCGGGGGGTATTTTAGCTTAATTTCTGGAAAGTAAAGTGGCATTGTCCATTACAGTCAATGCTCCAATGTCTTATTTATACAACACTGTAAATAAGACATTAAAGTGGTATAAGTAAAATTATATCGGCAATTGTCTTTTTTTCTTTAAACAGAACCATTCTGCCTCCAGTCTGTTTTATGCTAAGCTAGACTAAATGCATCCTGACTCCAGATCTATGCAGAGACGTAAGATTGGCATCGATCTTCTCGCCAAACTCCCATGAGGAAAACAAAGATGTGTATCACCCCGAAATGATGAGCCATTTCTTCACAAGTGCACTGTGAGCACAGTGCAGCTGTGGCGTAGCATTAGCATACCACATGATGCACCAAAAGCAGATGCATGAGGTCTGTAAGAGAACAGTAAATGTTTGCATAAAATGAAGGAAGAACAGAGAGTCACCTGCCTCCCTGCCTGCTGCTACTGTTACATCTCTAATCGGAGGAAATGGCTTGTGGTGAGGAGACGTTCCAGCCCTTCTGTGGGGGTTTAATTCAATCACAACTCGGGTCAAAAATGAATTAAAACTCTCATTAGGCCCCGCTCCTGTGTTCCAGAAACTAAGTCTGCTGCTCCGGCTCACATGTACAGATTTGAGTGTTACACAGAAGCATCAATCAGCTCT
Source organism: Limanda limanda (assembly GCF_963576545.1). Lineage (NCBI taxonomy): Eukaryota > Metazoa > Chordata > Actinopteri > Pleuronectiformes > Pleuronectidae > Limanda > Limanda limanda. Next base: position 3,234,923 of record NC_083654.1, read on the forward strand.
GCAGTTATCTGTCTGTGAGTCAGCCATCAGTCACTCACTCCATCATTTTGTTGTTTTAATTTGCAGTGCTCTCCCACACACAGAGCCCGACGCAACCAGTTACAGATGATCCAAACAACAGCGGGCTATGTGGACATTTTGTTGTTTATTCTGAACGAGTCACAGTTTGACATAAAATGAGAGCGCAGTGCTCCCTGCCTGGACTTCATATCTCACTGAGCACAAGGAGGATAATACACTGCGATCCACATCACAGGACCATTGACCTTTCCACAGTACACTGTAACTAACCACTTTGGACTGTGGCCATGAAGCAGAGCAGCAGAATGTGTTGTTCTGTGTCAGGGAGAGAAAGAGGAACTTGTGCATTGTAAACCCACAAGAAAGGCTCTCCACTGTTGTGATATTACATCTATAATCTAGATACAATGGCACCGGCACTTGCATTAAGCTCATTGTATTCCTGGGTTCAGATAAATGTGTTGTAGTTATTATGAATTGTTTTGTTTAAAGAAGCAAAGGTGTGAACGGATTAATTTTCTCAGTTAAATTGGGTAAGGCTTGTGACATCTGGATTTGCTGCCACTTGAAAATACCAGATGAAATACACTGAACAGTAAGAAAAAGAATCCACTGCTGATAAAAGCCTTGTATAATCTGTAAAGCTAAACCAAACATGGAGTTGTCTTTATCAGCTGCCTAAAAGACTTTATACAAGAACAAGGCTATTTTTTTGTCTTTCTGTTGCTCAACGTCGAGCCTTCAAACGTGAAACACGAGCTCCCCCTAACGGTTAAAATTGAAACATGTGCTGCCTTCAGGTGCTCATCAAAATAAGGAAAAGCAAGATTGCATGGGAGGAACATTTGGGTGGTACTTTTTTATTTTTACTTTTCTTACATTTATAAATAAATACATTAATGCTTATATCATAAAAATTTGCTTTTTATACATTTTGTTACTTAAGCTTAAGTAGACTTTGCTCTAGTAGATGCATGTTATACTACTTTACACTTTTCGTCCTCAGCGTCTGATATTTACTGACCCATCCAGTGACACCAACCTCCTTCCTATGTGGCCTTTGTGACTGTAACATCAACGCACTACTTCCCAATCTTTTAGGACAAGAGTCATGATTCATTCAGCGGGAAGAGAGCTTTGACGGAACACACACACGTCATTTTTGGACGAAATTAAATCTATATATATATCTATCTATCTACACCAATACTAACTAAATGGTTTCTGTCATACATTTCCACCATTATATTGTGATGCCCATTTACCTTTAAATTTATATAGCACAATATACAATGTGTATTCTTACGTGTGTCAAATTGTATGGTGCAATTTAACTAATAGTTTAATAGTAAACATAAGAATAATAACAATATAGTTATAACACAATAGTATTATTGATTCTTTGCACTGTTCTATTGTACTGTAATGTTATTGCTCATTTTATTTGCTAAATTCTGCCAAGTTAAATCTTTAGTAATTCGAGTAATAGTTATTGTTATAACTGTATATTATTAAGGCTTCAGACTTTGTTAAACTTTGTGCATACTCAATTCTTACTGTGTGAAATGACTGTTTGCAAACACTGAGTCTCAAGTTGATCTATACCATTACAAACACATGTTTTTATTCACAGAGCATCTGAGACAATAATATTAATGAATACCCTTCATCATCGATGTTAGAAGGTTTCTGCCAGGACAGCACTTTTTGTAGAGAGGCTTAATGGTGATGATTTAAGACAAGAATGAAAATAATGGCGTTGAAGATAATTTCATAACCACTGACTGTGATTGTGTATCTTTGTATCTCTCACTGGGAGCATCAAAACTTGCAATAACTTCCAGTATACGTGTGATCACAAAGGACCAAACTCGTGAGGGTTGGACGCGGGATGGGTCCGAGATGCCCGTGAAGGCAGCACAGTTGAGATGAATGGTGTCCTCGTCTGTGGTGTCGCGCTGCACACACGTGTAGAGTCAACCTGAGCACGCTCGGTCTGTAGGGAAGCTAACAGGAGCTAACAGGAGCCAACAACCTGCTGGGTGGGTCCAGATCAAGTCTCTGAAGAAGGAGCCGGTGTGATTGCAGATCATCTTGGTGAGTTAAAATGGGATGCTGTTGTCAGAGAGGCTGGGTGAGCTAGTTAGCAAACACAGCCAAGACACAAGGTAGACACAGTGAGTACGAGGGGTTTCCGGTGTGAGAACTAAACGTCCACGCTATTGAAAACACTTCATGCTGGATGATAGCGATGTTGTGCAGCGATTGATCATTTAGCAGATGGCTGAATCGTTTTCAATTACACGTAGGATGCTGTTCTGTTTTTCACATTAAAATTAGTAAATCGACCTCTCTTTCTTTTATTTTGAAAGCGATGCTGGGCCCATTGAACACGTGTGCGTGGTTGAGCTTGATGTGATGGTAACGGAGGTTAGCTCCGCGGTTAGCAGCTTCACACAACACTGCCGTGTTTAAATGTACCCGTCCGCCCCGGCCCGGTCAGAGGAGGGTATGCTTTTAAAGTCATCACACTACAGCTAACAGTTAGCCTAATGCTAAACACACTGGCGGGTTTACTTTGGTGTCGCTTACTTTGTTGACGGGGTTAACTTGGACGGGCGGTCCGCACGCTTGTCCTGTTCTCGCCCAGAGGAGCTAGGCATTTCCCGCCCGCACGGGCCGCGTTGTGTTGGTTATCGAACGTGGCATGTTCTCTGGCGTGAAGCTGGAATTGAAACATTTCATCTTTGCTCTTGTCTGAAAACATCGAGAACATCATGAAGCTTCGATTAAACTTTTGGTTTGATGGTATAAACATTTATTTAGATGAGTGACATTGACAATAAGTACGTGGTAGGACAGGACCATAGACTGTATATGGGTAGGACAAGGACGGTGGAGGGGTCAGCCATTGTTTAGGTTGATTAAACAGCCACATTTTATAGAATCTTACTCTTCCGATATTCTAATCTCCAAAAATGTATTTTCACCATCCTGTGGATGTGGAAACCTGTTAGGCTGAAGAAAAATGATCAATAGTATTACGGTTTATTTAAAAACACATTTTCTTTACATACATAGCAAATGTAATATTAACCCCTCAAAAAATGGAATCTAGTACATTACCTCTAAACAACATACTGTACTTTTAAAATATACAATTTAGTGTTCTTGAAACTAAAGATGCGCTCAGACCCTTTGAAATGAGTGTCAGTCACGTCTTGAAGCCTTCATCAGCAGTGAATATATATATTAATACAAATGATAACAACAATAATATAAATTAATAAAACTTGATTACTAAAGCACTTATAAATTGCATTTATCTAAACAAGGTCACAAAGGGCTTTACCAAATATATAGGAATAAAACAACAACAACAAAAAGAGAAAGGTGATGTAAAAGAAAATGGCTAAAACAGAACATTTGCTAAACCCCCCTTTAGTTGCCAGACTTCACTTAGGAACTATACTAATACGTTTCTTTTGGAAGACACATGATACATGACAACCTGTCTGGCACTTTGTCCCTATGTTTTAAACTCATCTTTTAAGATTTGATTTCTTTGAATGTAGTTTTAGTTTTTAAATCATTCCTTTTAGATGTGACATGTGAAATTGCCCTAAGCATTGTGATGGAAGTTCATCGTGATATTTGAAATAATGAATTTCTCAGACTGGAGTTGCCATTGAGTCTTTATAATAGTAAGCTCTGCAGAGTTTACACAACAAGCACGGGTGCTCAAAATGGAACAACTGGACGCAAGTTCACAAAAGCCAGAACTTATACAAAGAGGCGTTTCATACGACATGATATGAAAAAAAGAAGAATGAAAGACATGAGATCATCCTCTGTCTCATTCTTATCTGCTGTGTCCTTCCGTCCACGGTACCAGTTGGAAGAAAAACATCACCAAATAAGGGTTCCATCCTGTTTATCAAGGTCATAGCAGTGAGACACCTAGTCAGGCGATTTCCACTACCTTAGACACTGATCAGTGGAGTTTTCCATAACAGCATGACACGGTGAGAATGTCCTGGATTAACTGCTTTGCACGGTGTAGAGATTGATTTGTGACCCTCATCTTTTAGATACCAGAGTGCCATGATGAAGTATATCCTGGTAACTGGAGGAGTCATCTCCGGCATCGGCAAAGGCATCATCGCAAGCAGCGTGGGCACGATCCTGAAGTCCTGTGGCCTACATGTGACCGCCATCAAGATCGACCCTTATATTAACATAGATGCTGGCACGTTTTCGCCCTATGAGCACGGTACGTCAGAGGAGAGGAACATTCCTATTTAACCCATTCATTCAATTAACGAATGACGATGTAATGTAAATGTAAATAATGATTTTTGTCATGCTCAGGTGAAGTGTTCGTGCTGGATGATGGGGGTGAGGTGGACTTGGATCTGGGGAACTACGAACGCTTCCTGGACATCCGGCTGACAAAAGACAACAACCTGACCACGGGCAAAATCTATCAGTCTGTTATCAACAAGGAGAGGAGGGGAGACTACCTGGGCAAAACCGTGCAGGGTAACAGCTGCTGCTCAAGTTTGAAACACGGAATCGTGCTGTAGAGAAACAGTCAACAAAGAATAATGTTGTAATGTCCCCTTTGTCCATCCAGTTGTGCCACACATCACAGATGCCATCCAGGAATGGGTTGTGAAACAAGCCAAAGTACCAGTTGAAGAAGATAATATACAACCTCAAGTGTGTGTGATAGAGGTGAGTCGCTCTGTACATGTTGTTTCATCTGAGTTTGTTACAGAAAATGGTTCAGATTAAAGGAAACATACTAAACTTATTCAGGTGCATCATTTTAACAGTTTATGTGCAGAAAACAAACCACTTTGCTTAAACTGTTCATTGCTCCGTCTGAAATGTTCTCTTTAACCTCTTCAACTCCCTAAAGACGCCAGCGTTATTGTTATGGTCTTGATTACCATGAGTCTCCAAGTTTCCTTCTTTGAGCTCCAACTGGATCTTGTCATGAAAAAACCCTGTAGAATGGCTAACTGGTATCATGATGTCACAATGATGCGGGTGTATCGGCCAATCAGGCGTTTCAGGAGCAGTGTTTTCCGTGGAGGAGGGGAACTCTTTAAAAAAATCGAAAAAAAGCCTATGTCTCTTTTCACGATATGTTGTACAGGATCACGTTCTCTTTCCAGCCTCTGCTGAAGCTGCTAGTATTGTCTCTGATCATGTGTGTGTGTGTGTTTGCAGTTAGGAGGCACCGTGGGGGACATTGAGAGCATGCCTTTCATCGAGGCCTTCAGGCAGTTCCAGTTTAAAGTGAAGAGGGAGAACTTCTGTAACATTCACGTCAGTCTGATACCACAGGTAAGAGAGGCACACCCTCACACCCCCCCTGCTTTTATCTAGACCCCATTCAGATATTGCCATCCCTCACGGGTGTTCTGATCACGAGTGGTAAGCTAAGGTACAGATGTGAACACCCGCCTACTCAACACAGTAGGGACACATTGGAGATCCAACATCTTAGACCACATTCAGAGGTCATCTGGGGCCCAGTACACATCTGGTTGTAACATCTGTCCCGACAGCATTCCGTTTGTCTGTCCATACCTGGTATTAAAATGCGTCCTTAATGTGTCTTCTGTGACCACTTGCAATCGGATCACTGTGGACGTGTGTTAATGCCATGAACTGCATCAGTTGTCTTGATTTACATGTTGGATATTCCAGATTCTTAGTTGGTTTGCACGCAGGTTTTTGCTTCCAGTTAAATACATATGCTGTCTCCATCGTTCTTTATAGCCCAGTGCAACCGGAGAGCAAAAGACCAAACCAACACAGAACAGCGTCAGGGAGCTGAGAGGACTGGGCTTGTCCCCTGATCTGGTGAGTCACTTACTGTCGCACATCAGAACATTTCATAAAGCATTTGTGTAAAAAATGTCCAAATAGAGAACAGGAAATGCCATGGTACGTAGAGCAGATCAGGCCTGATTGTTAAAGCATGAATTTAACAAAGGGTGTAAAAGCTCCACGGTGACACATTGTTCTAACCCCTGATCTTTTCAAATTATAGCATTGTTTACTCTGTTAAATAAAGATTTGATAGATTCAAATACAGATGTGTCTGTCAAAAGCTCATATTTGTCAGCCAACCGTTATATCGGTCAAGCTCAAGTATCTATGTTTTAAGAGTGAGAAACAATTGCTGCTGACGGAATATATTATCTATGCTTACTCCTTATCTCTGCTAAAGAGGTTAGTTCGAAAGATTGTGCTAAAAGTACAACAAATCGTGGTGGAAGGAAGCCAAGGGTCAATTATATTATGGTGCAGATCTTGATAAGGAAGTGGATTCAAGATCTTTTTTTCTTTAACATTGTGAGATAGGACGTTTTCATTATTTTCTCTGATTTTGCGTGGATCTCGATGACATATTTAGGGGGCTGATATTTTTCGAGTGTGCGCAAGTTGGTGCAGATCCAGATAAAAAAATGGATGTATTGAATTTAATGTGGTCTCATAAGAGGACTGTCGGGCCTTGGTGGAGGTATGAGCTCTACTGAGTGACGTTCTAGTTTCTTTGGTGTTTTGCTGTGTGATGACTTTTGTGCTTTGACCGTAATGACGTTTCTTCTCATCTTTATCAACAGATCATGTGTCGCTGTTCCACTGCTCTGGAGAACTCTGTTAAAGAAAAGATCTCGATGTTCTGCCATGTAGAACCAGAGCAGGTATGTCACTGACACCCGTTTATTGTGGGATGTACGATGAGCTCAGACTCCGAGCAGCTCTAAACTCTCCTGTGTGCTTCCAGGTCATCTGTGTGCAGGACGTGTCGTCCATCTACAGGGTGCCGCTACTGCTGGAGGATCAGGGTGTGGTGAGCTACCTGAGCAGGAGGCTGAATATGCCCATAGAGACCCAACCGAGGAAAATGCTGATAAAATGGAAGGAGATGTCTGACAGGTAAGTCTCGAAGGTCAAAGTCAAAAAAGTAATTCTACACTGAACACTGAATGCTGCTCCTCTGGTGATTTACTTTGTCCTGACTGAGTTGATGGCTTTGTCTGAAACGGTTTACTAATGTATGGCACATTTTGTTCTCACAGGTCAGACAGACTGTTGGAGCACTGCTGCATAGCACTGGTCGGGAAGTACACCAAGTTTTCAGACTCTTACGCATCTGTCATCAAGGCACTGGAGCACTCAGCCCTGGCCATCAGTCACAAACTGGAGGTTAAGGTACGTCACAATGTTCAGAACTCATATTCATCTTAATTACATCTGTATTAAGGGCCTAATCCACTTAATGTGTATTAATACATGTGAGCTGGTTAGTAACTGGTAGGATTTAAGGAAGCATTATCATTAGACAGGGTACTTATTTAACGTTGCAAACCCTTAGTGTCGATACACTTTCACCTCCTAGTCGATGCAAGAAAATAAATCCCTACTCTTTCTTTTCAACGTTGCTTTTTCTCGACTGTGTTTTTTTATGTTACTAATCAACCAAGTGTAGAGTAGATCTGCTTCCTGTTTACGCTGGTACACATGACTAGTGTCCTTGAACAGTCACGTGATTGACCGGTGTGTTTACACGGATGGGGAATATAACTGATTCACTGCTTAAACACTGAGCACAGAATATTTTCCTTTTAAAACGAAAACGTATTTCGTATGTATGTAGCCACAGATGGGTATCATCACATGAACAATCCGACACAAACAGGACCATACTCGACTGTGATGAGGTGTGCGGTCAGAAGTACAACACATTAAAATGAGCCCAGTGCAGCTGTGCATTTTGCACATACAAGAGTGGGCTGGAACAAGAGAGTGCTGCATCTGCTACATCAATCATTCAGTGGCAGCATGACATCAAATTAAAGAGGGACAGATGAGGAGGAAACGTGAGATTGAATATATGTGTTTCTCTTCAGAGCTGCCACCTATGTCTATGCTGTATGTCTCCTCTCCTCAGTATATAGACTCAGCATATTTGGAGCTCAACACTCTGCAGGAGGAACCAGTAAAATACCACGAGGCGTGGCAGAAACTCTGCAGTGCTGAGTGAGTCCTGAGGCCTCATTTCTGAAAGTAACCCCGGAATTTAGATTTATAGTTTCCGTAACTGTTTTTCTCCTTCTCTCATCAGTGGAATCCTGGTTCCAGGAGGTTTCGGCGTCAGAGGAACTGAAGGAAAGATTCGCGCAATCAACTGGGCGAGAATACAGAAGAAACCTTTTCTAGGTACAGAAGAGTTGCATGAGACTGAGTAGCCATAAATACCATGCAGGTTAAATGTACAAATTTCAAGCAACATGGATAACGACAAACACGCTACATGTTTCTGCAGGTGTGTGTCTCGGAATGCAGCTGGCAGTATGTGAATTTGCCAGGAACATGCTTGACTGGAAAGGTGAGGCTCTTATTGAGCATAAGGTTTGGTTTAAATCAAACTGATGTATTGTTGAAATATAGCTGCTGCGCATATGATCTCATCAAAACAGAATTAGTTTGACAATGAACAAGAAATTAGACAATCTGAGAATTGATGCGATCCATTTCGATTCCATTATTAATCTGCTGTGCTGCCACCTTCGCCTGCAGATTTATTTGTTGAATCGGACAGTGCAGGTTAATTTACAGGTTAAAACAATATCAGCTAACGCAAAATTAGTGCAGGATGAGTCGAAACAGTTTTATAGGAAGAGTTGAAGATGTAAAATATTACTGTAGGTTCCAAAATAACCTTAGAAAATATGAGATAACAGAATTGAGAGATACAGGATTTAAACTATTTTTTCATTTCATGGAGCCCTTAGTTACTAATATTAACTTGTAGCCTGTAGCTTGTCAGTTATTTATCTCCTTGGTAGGGACGGGAATCGGCAGGGACCTCCCGATACGATAATATCACGATACTTAGGTGGCGATACGATATGTATTGCGATTTCTGTGGGTATTGCGATTCTGTAAGTATTGCGATTCAATATTACGATTTCCTGGGATTTCTTTTGGTTATTTTTTTTTTTTAAATACTCGACCATGGAAAAATGTTGAATCATTCCTTCAAATACAACACAGTCAAATTCACTTAGAGCTTTACCAGTTTTATTTCAAATATTAACATTAACTTAATGACTGCCGGGCAGCCAATAGAGAAAACAAATAAAAATGTGCCCTATTATTGTATAGCCCCTGTCAACTGCACACAAACTGACAGATTAAGAAATGTATGCCACTTAGGCTACTTTTAAACAATAAATAAAAGGTAAATTAAATAGAATGAATAAAAGTTTACTTAAAATATAAACTTTGAAATAAACAAGAAGTAGGCTACATTTTTTTTTTTTTTTTAAATCGATTTGGGAGGCAGCATATCGATTTAAAATCGTCATTCACAAGAATCGCGATTTGTAACTGAATCGATTTTTTCCCCCATCCCTACTCCTTGGACATCTCTGCTCTTTTCTCTCTCATCACGGTCTTTACACAGTGTCGACACTGTCTGTGTAGTGCAAATGGAGCAGCAGCATCTTCAGTTCTGTGTCAGGATGTGTTCAGGCACAGTTTTAGGACTCGTTCACATATTAGACGGAATACAGTTCCTTTTAAAGGAACACTCTATAGTCATACTGAGGCAGATTTGTTCTGTCAGATTAAGATGGATAACTGAAACACATCTTGGGTAAACCACAGAGGAGAAATACGAATAACAAAATGTGTTGAATCGTGGCGCAGCCGGTGTCAATGTTATTCATCAGCAGTGATTTCAAATCCCCACTTCATACCCAGTTCCACCACCACTACTCTAGTGTATCCTTTTACCACCCACAAAGGTTTGTTAGCAGTGATTAGTGACATTACATTCTAACACTTGTCTGTTTTGCACTTAGATGCCAACTCAACAGAATTTGACCCTGACACAACGCATCCTGTGGTGAGATCCTTACTATGAACACAGAAATAATGTCGATGTGATTTGACCTGAAAAGTGCATAAAGATTCAAACATGAACCGTTGCAGGTGATCGATATGCCGGAGCACAACCCTGGGCAGATGGGCGGCACAATGAGGCTAGGCAAGAGGCGGACCATTTTCAAGACCAACACCAGCGTATTGCGTAAGAAACTTTGAATTCACCTTCAGCCAGTTGATGGGTTGTGGCACCTGCTCTGTGATTACAGCTGTTCTGTATTGCAGGCAAGCTTTATGGAGACGCAGACTATGTGGATGAAAGGCACAGACATCGCTTTGAGGTATGTCGACCTGGAAGTTGGTTAGCAGCTTTAGAAACATTGTTTGTTTAAAAGAACTTGTGAAGTGGTGTATTTATTTAAAATGTGGTGTCGTCATTGTGCAGGTCAATCCTGAGCTGAAGAGTTACTTTGAAGAAAAGGGCTTCCGCTTTGTAGGGCAAGACGTGGAAGGAGAAAGAATGGAGGTCATAGAACTTGATGGTATGGACAATAATACTAATTCTTGTGGGTAACTACAACCATCTACCAGGTTGCATTTATTTTAAGACGCTATCCTGTTTTCAGATCATCCATACTTCGTTGGAGTACAGTACCACCCAGAGTTCACCTCACGCCCCATAAAGCCATCACCCCCTTATCTTGGTTTGCTGCTGGCTGCTGCAGGGAAGCTGCAGAGCTACTTACAGAAGAGCTGCCGCCTATCTCCACGGTAAACATCATCTCAACTTATACACAATGCAAGTTTAGGACTCTACCCAGAAGAAAAACTAAGCTTGTTACTTTTTCTTTGGCACAGGGACACATACAGCGATCGGAGTGGCAGCAGCTCCCCAGACAGTGAAATATCAGAGCTGAAATTACCTTCCATTTCCGGTGAATGATGTAAAGATCCTGAGGAACTATTTTTCTTCTATGGTTTCAGTGATACAAACTACAATCCTTATCTACAGTGTTGGATGTCAGTTATACCTGACATTAACATCTGACCTCCAGGTCAAAAACGCATATGGCTTTTATTTTTACTAAATGCATTATTGGTTTCCTGAGTGAGTGCCCTCAGCACAATTAACTATGCTTCTGTCAAGACTTGTTACAATAAACATTAACTGGATTGATACCATTTTGTCTTTAGTAAGAAATATTCATTTGAATAGAATTTAATGCATGGTGTACCAATGATCAGATTACCTCACTGGTTATTCATTTGGGCTCTTGCTCAGATAATGCATGTTACCTCTAAATGGCTGAAACAGAATCATCCAGCACATCAGGTTTTTACTACTGTGGCCTTATTGCAATTATGTACCGTTACATCTTCCTTTGTGAAATATGAATTTAATAAACAGATTCCAGTATTAGTTTGCAGGGTTTTTTTTATTGCATACAAACAATTTCACAATCCACACAGTTCAATTATTGTGCATGAATGTTATGGCAACTATCCGACATGATCCTTGGGTTGTTGTCCTTTGGGACGGCCTGCAGCAGTTCCCCACACGGGAAGATCTCCAACGCTCTACTGAAAGTGAAAAGAAATAAAAATATGAGCACAATTCAAGAGCCTTCACTCAACACAATATTTTAGGGCTGATCTCAGTCCCATATCCGCTACGTTCATCCAGCAGTCCGCATAATTGTAAATTCGTCATCATAGATCAGATCAACATAAGCAAAATTAATGCATTTGTATTACCTTGTGAAGCAGGAAGGGTTGGGAACCCACACAGCCCGGCGATGCCAGACCTGAGGTCATGAGTCAGAGTGATTTCTGCAGAAAGAATGTGCAGTTAGAAATCATACTTTACATCTGTTGGACAGTAGAGTGGCTGTTAATGGCAAAAATGGCCAGCACAGTCAAAGACCATCCTGTAATCTTGCATGCTATTGGAGCACCCTGGACTACAAACAAGCCCCAGGTTCTTAGAATAGCATGCTTCAATTTAGACTTGAGGGGAAATGAGAAACTTACCAAGACATGAGCAGTCTTTATCCAGTCACTGAAGTAGTCAGCCATGGTCACCTGAGGAGAGCAGAATAAAAACACTAAGTTTCGGATGCTGCCACCATCAACACCCAAAGAGATGTTAAAAGGAGTGGCTCAGTAAATATTGTCTCAATCAGACAGAGTCAGTGAGGGCAAGTTTGTAATCACAGCCAGGATATTTAGGTCATGTGGCTAGAGAGCTTACCAGCAAGTGATGAAGTGTCTGTGCTTAGTCTCCTCACTCTCAGCAGTACCTGCAGACAGAAGTAAGTCTTAACATTTGTAATTGGTCACCTGAGGAGAGCAGAATAAAAAAACACTACAAGTTTGTGATGCTGCCACCATCACCTCCTAAAGAGATGTTAAAAGGAGTGGCTCAGTAAATGTTGTCTCAGTCAGACAGAGTCAGTGAGGGCAAGTTTGTAATCACAGCCAGGATATTTAGGTAATGTGGCTAGAGAGCTTACCAGCTAGTGATGAAGTGTCTGTGCTTAGTCTCCTCACGCTCGGCAGTACCTGCAGACAGACAGAAGTAAGTGTTAACATTTGTAATTAAATTAGATATGATTAATCATTACTCAGACATGTTGAGACCGAATGTCCTTCCCCTTAATGTTGCTGTAACAGTTACTTTCAAACTGAACAGCGACCGTCGGTGAAAGTAATCTTCTGGGCAGCCTGATGACCGTTCACTGCTACATGAGAACACGAACGGCTTCGATAGGTGCCAGTCACATGATAGAACAGTATGAAAAAGAAAAAAATAACACCTGTGATGTATGCAGGCGGCCAGGGTCGAAACTTGGTGGAGCCATTACTGGTCGAGTCTGTAGAGAAGAGATCACATTAAGTAACTCAAATAATACAAAACATCAGCTTTAAACCGAACTAACGTTGCATTAATTGGTACATGATGCTAAAAAGTGGCTATGCTCGTCATTACGTGGTTGTGGCCTACACCACTTAATGACCAATTAAATGCATAGTCTACTAAAAAGCATTGTTGACCATATGACAGGTTAGTGCACAGTACAGCAATGAGAAACGTTTAACTTGTATTCTGTAGAATAGTCATGATTAGTTAGATCAGACCAGGATCCTGCCACGTGGTCCACAAGCAGTGAAAGCACTCGTGCTAACATTTAGCCTAGCCACGGCACATCCAGGCCTAAATTCCAAGACATGTTAACATTGGTAGTTTGATTTCATACAAATGTTAATACTGTAATTTGATTTTGAAAGCATTACCAGTACCCCCTAACAACACGTGCTAGCAGTTAGCTAGGCCGCATAAGCACTTAGCATCACTGAAAGTTAGTAAGCTACATTTAACAACATTGTTTCAAGCAAGAGGTATTAAAAGCGAACTAAAGTAGAGGTGTTGTTGAGTTAAAATAAGAAGCTGGTCGAGGCCTCACCATGATTAGAAGTTTGTCGGTCCTTCTTCTCGAGGAGACTAGGAAGAGAGAGAGAGGAGGGAGGCTCTCGTTGGCTTTATACACGCTAGCGCCCTCTGATTGGCTCACACAGCTTACGTGAACCGCTTGCATGCCGGGATATGTATTCCTACAACTTTGTCATTTTTTTGGACGAACTCTTGTTGTCTTTTATGTTTGTTGACACTTTCCAAATCAACGCAAAACATTTATTTCTTTACGTTTCCTTCAACACTTGTTTTTCTGGGAATAAGACAGAGTGTGACATATTGTGTGTAAAGACAGAAATACACACATCGGTGGGAGGTTATATATGTGTGGAAATGGAGGTTGTGTAGCTTCAGAACCACGGACAGCACCAACCATCTCCAACCTCCGCTTCGTGTAGTTTCCATTAAACCACATTAAAGTGATACATGTGACATTTGTGCTCTGTTGCTTTGATCGTGTTGATATTCCACAGACTGAACGTGCTGCACAATCCACACAAAGGACTCCCTGTGTGCCACAACGTAGAACACCTGCATTTCCCATGACTTAAAATCCAGCTAATCTCCGACCCTGTTCACTTCTAAAACACACAATCGCCTGATTCATGGCTGCAGTAGGTTTACGGTGGTGGATCGTAGGTAAACCCGTCACATGACCCGCCGTGCCCCGCGTCTCCTCCCGAGCAGAAGGCGGCGGCAGCAGCAGCAGCACCGGGGCTCCATGTAAACACAGCGCTCAGGGCTTTGTTCAACACACACACCGAGACTCTCTCTCTCCGCTGGTATACCGTCCCCGCTCGTCATGCCATGGATATTTTGTGGCAATACCAGTTCAGAATCATCCTGCTCGGGGACTCCACCGTGGGCAAGTCGTCGCTGCTGAAGCGCTTTTCGGACGGTATCTACAGCGATGTGGCGGATCCCACGGTCGGGGTCGATTTCTACGCCCGCGCGATGGACCTGGAGCCCGGGGTGAAGATAAAGCTGCAGCTCTGGGACACGGCTGGCCAGGAGAGGTTCAGGTAGGACCGAGTGGGGTTTGAGGATGAAATCAAGATTTGATTAAACATTTGTGATTTGAAATGTATGGATGACGACTATCCTCTATAATGGATAGGCCTTGGTTTGCTGTCGTATTTTTTTTTTTTTAAAACACGAAGCCCTGTATTTGAAATAAAGGCCGTTCAGTTTTATCATTGTGATGTAATGTGGGCAGTGGTGAGAAGGGTCAGAAGATTATAAAGGCCTGGATCTTCTGATGTCCTGTGAAAATCGAGTCGCATCACTGCATGCGTTCACGGATGATGGGCATCCTCCTCACATCTAGGCCCCAGTTTGATTCCCTGGTACAGTGCCACAGTCTCCAGGGCAACACAAAGATGACAGCTCTGTATCGTCACCTATTATTTTTTATTATTGCATTCATCCGCCCTGTTGCTTGTTGTGTTTCATGTGTCTCTGCTGCCACGGATAATTTCCTGTAAAGCACTTCTCTGTCTAGAGCAGCAGCCTCAGCTCTCAGATCTGTTTCCTCTTTTGAAGCCACTGCCAGGGCTTCTAAGGGTGTTTTCCTAAAGGCTTCACCACTCTCCAGTCTTTCACTTCTGTTTCAACAGGTCTGACTGTGAGAAGTGCTTCTGAAATAAACTGATGATTAGTAAATCAGCGCATGAATAAGACATGTGTGGCCATGTGATTCAGTACTGTTGTCCCAGCTGCCCAATAGTCCAAGACTCATATGACCCAAATATCCCTTACAGTCTGGTTTGTGGTATTTGATTAACATCAGTAATGGAATTAACCAGTTTTCATTTACAACCACCAGAGCAATTAAAAGCTACTATAGATGTGAATAATTGTTCTTGATTAAGTTATTGCCAATATCGCCCATATATGGTGCATCTTTTTTGAATGGAAACAGACACATGCCCCTCTGTATTGGGGTATACCATAAGGTGACTTATAAGTTATGGGAGCTCTGGGCAAAACCAAATAAAGCTGCACTATTTGTGGTTAAAGGCATTAGATTAGATGCACCACATCTGGAAGGTTGATTTGGTCCCTATACCAATGATCCTGGGACAATAAAAATGAGTATAAGAAATATTACTATGATATTCCCTGTCTGCTGTCATCTGCGGTAACACCTTAAGGACATATAGTTTGAATCAGAAGTAGCTATTGAGCATGTGACTATCTGTACAGACTCAAAACTTGAGTTGTACTTCAACACGAGTTGAGCCTTTGAATGCTTTTGACCCACTTGAGACTGGACCAAAAATCATAAAAACAGTTATGAGACTTGTAATGGAGGATGCTCATCAATATTGTACAACATTTAGAGGTGACAAAGCCAAGATTACAACTGTTTTCAAAGATGATTTTGCTTTCACTTAATAACGTGTCTGTCTACTCGACAGGTCCATTACGACTTCATATTACCGCAATTCTGTGGGCGGCCTGCTTGTTTTCGATCTCACCAACCGCAAAACCTTTGAGCATGTGAGGGAGTGGCACAAGGAGGTGAGTGAGCACATCCTACCTCACCACATGGTCTACATCCTCGTCGGCCACAAGAGTGACCTCAACAAGGACCGCAAGGTGACCCGTGACGAGGCGGAGCAGCTGGCGGGCGACCTGGGCATCCGCTACGTGGAGACCTCGGCCAAGTGCAACAGCAACGTGGACCGGGCCTTTGAGCTGCTGACCAGAGACATCTACGAGCTGATGAAGATGGGTGAGATCGTCACCCGCGATGGATGGGATGGTGTGAAGAGCGGCCTCACCGCTAAGGTCCTCTACCCGGCCGATGACGAAGAGGAACTGGCCAGGGCGTCCACTGAAAAGGGCTGCCACTGCTGACTGAGATCTGTGTGTGTCCAAACACTGTCCTGTCACACCTGGAGCTCGCCCTCGCCTCACAGCCGTCCATCGAGGCTCAGCACCCCATGATAACCATCATCCATCACTTCTTCACCTTGTGCTTCATGCCCTCTCTGTATGGGGGACGACTGAGATTCTTTTCAAACAGAGGGGGGTCAGTGAACATCCTGGCGTGTATCTTATAAACAAGTTGTGTCTCTAAATTCATATGGTGTAGCACGAACCAAGCTGTTTTCATCCTTTTAGGCCAAAAAACAGAGAAAGCGTGTAGAGGTGATCAGGTCTTGGGGCTGAGGGTGTAGTCAACACTCCTTTTCATAGCACTGGAGATAATGTTCTACTGAGCATACTGACGATACTGTGGTCGGGCATCACTCCACCTTCATACGGCACTAGTGTGTGGTTTCTACCTGTCAAAGTCTGTGCAACGCTTTGCCTGCAATCCTATGTGTCTGTAATATTGTAAATAATAGTGAAGTCTGTAGAGATGGAAGCTGAAAGGTCACTAAAAGCTATTTAATTAATATCGTGAACAGACACAGTGCACTCCACAATAAGTGTCACCATATGAAATCAATGGGCTCCCCCCGCTCATGTAAGCTGTACGTGCACATACGCCAAACTGACTAAAATTTTGATCATTCTGTGAATACTGGAGTAATGTTTTGTAAAGAAAAATAGAGATTATTTCTAGTTAAATTGTACACATAAAGATAGGTCATTGTTATTAGGATAGATGATCCTATTTAGGTATTTGTATTATAGCATCAACAGCAGCAAGACATCAACATCAAAATAAGAGATCTCTCAGACCTTTTAATGTGTCATCAGTATTAGTGAAGACGTGTTTGATTAAGAACCAAAAGGAGTTTTCAATTCACCAACTGTTGTTTGTAGCTTAAACAAACAACCACTTCTTTAATTCTAAGCTCATTCAGGCCTGAGGTGGTGATGAACTCATTAAATCGGTGGATGGATGTGTTACTCCCTTTATGTTGTGTTCCAGAGTTTGTCAGTGAGCAGGGAATGTGGGTTCAAGTCTAGAGGAATGTCTCACCTACAAGTCAAAGAAAATAATGATAAACTGCAGAAGCTAATAATGTCTGGGGGTTGAGCCATGCAGCAAATATGCAGAATCATGGCTCCTGGATTGGCTTTTAGCAAGGGACCTTTGTCACATGTTGTTGCCCCTCTCACTCTTCATCAGGGCCTTCACATAATAGTTCAACATTTTGAGAATGACGGTCATTCAAATTCTCTCTGAGAGGTAACCGAGAAGTTGATGTGTTGCTCTCATGTCTGTGTGTGAAGTAAGAATCTTGAACCATTAGCCTAGCTTAGCTTGAAATAGGGGTAAACAGCAAGCCTAGCTGTCTTCAGCCATTAGAATAGTCTGCCATAGTGACAGTTGTCAGTGACGTCACCATGTGTGGTAAATTGTGCCTGAAAAGACATAGAAAAACTACACATGGCATCAATAGATATCTAAAGAAAGGGTTATAACATGCAACTATTTCTAAAAGATATAGATTTTTATAAATCTGCTTGGGTCCATATTAAACAACTGAGACGATGTGTTACCATAGAACTGTTTGAAGGTGTATATATGTCCACCTTCTGCTGGGAGCAGTGCCCCCTGCTTCCAGCCTCTATGCTAAGCTAGTTATTAAAATGCTTGTTCTCAATCATGGAAATGTGATGAAATCATCCATCACATCATCACAAATACAAATCTGGAAAAATGTGGAAAAGTACTGTTTACGTTCCTGAAATTCTTCTGATAAGCAAGTAATGGATAAAGAAGTATTAGGGCCATTTTGAGGAACCTTTTTTTATTTGGACTGCTAAACTCTAAGTGTAATTAGAAAAAAGTAGTAATATTTTGTTAAAAAGAAAGACACAAGGATTCTTAGCCTATCTTTTTAAAGTCTGGATACTTATGATAACATGATGCTAATGTTACAAAAGTATTTCATTTTTTGTGAAACATATACTAGAGTTTAACTTAATGTGGTCCAAATTCCACATTTATGACTTTATTCTTGTAAGATGACTTTATTCTCCAAATCTCAGATTCCTGTGATTGTCAGCTTGCTGATGAGAGCATGTCTACACACGATGTAACCGTGCACATGACAGCAATAACTTCCTTTAACACAGACGATGGTGTACGCTCTCGAGTCTCTTGAGTCTCTTTACTGCGCCATTAATCTGGTGTTTACGAGCCGACAATAGACCACAGTCCACTTGGCCGGGGCACTCACCTCTCCTCTCACACTTTAATCACCTTTCACCGGCATCTTGTGAAAACACCTGTCCACAAAACACACTGCAACCAGCAAGAGATTATGCATTCTGTTCGTTCTTTGCATTCATGTGATCAAGCTTGTGTTTTTTCTTGAGTTATTAAATGTTGTGTGGGGGGCCGAGTACATATGTGAACACTCTTTGGTTGCAGCCTAGTTTTCAGTAAGGAATGTATTGTAAAATATTTGCACCATCCCTTTATTTGATTTAACTTTTCTGTACAGATTCACACTGTATTCGCTGGTGTCATGTTATAGTCAGGTTTAAATACAGTGTAACCATATGTGATACATGTTACTTTGTTTGTTTGACAATCAGACGTTAACATCTTGTGTTCACGGTGAAGTTGAGGACTCGTCTGTCTAGAACCTCCATGTAACAGCCAGTCTGATTGTGTTTAATACTGCAACTACCTTCCTCACTTTGCTCTCTCATGTAAACAGGGTTACATTGTATGATATTGTTTACATTTGTAAGTTGAGACTCAGCAAACAGTTCTCCGATGAGCATGATTCCCATTCCTGCAGCACTGCACTGATCAGAGTGAAGACCTGGTTACATTTAAAGGTCCACTCTGGAAACACATGGACAATTTGCTTAATTCCCATAAACCAGTAGTTGGCGCCTCAATACCCAACAATGATTAAATATTTATAAAACATTTGTAATTATACAATTCCAAATCTTCTGTCCACGATCACAGTACTCTCTTACTGAAAGCTAAAAGGCAGTTCAACTTTTCTTGAAACATGCCTTTTCCTGTTCTTTCTGAGGGCAAGATGATGAGATTATTCTGCTACTGATCTTCTCATCTCACTCACAGAAAGACTGATTCCCCCCAAAATATTGAACTGTCCCTTTAATGATTTTTATGTTATCCACTGGAATGATCAAACCAACCCACTGATAGGGCGTCTGTACCACAAAACGTCAGCAGCCAGAAGGCCCACAGGATGGTACATGGTACATACCTATACAGCTCCCGAGCCCATTGGTCACATTTCACAGCTTTACTGAATAAATGTTATTTATTTTATATATTATGTATAAGAGATTCATTTACTTGATGTGATTTTATTGATTGGTTAAAAAACAATAAATGGATGCCCAATGAGTGATGTTTGGCCTGGTCTGTATCCTTTTTGTTTTTCTTTTTACGAGGTTTGGCGCCCTCTTCTGACAGATGGAAGGAGGGTCATCATGACCTAGATTAATTATTATTTGTTTATGTATTGTGGTCAAGATAATGATTTAGGAAAGTCCATGCTTTAACAAAGACTCAGATAAGTCTATACTGCCACCTTTTATCCAAAGAATGTTAGGTAACCTCAGGTGTGATTTCATAACTGGGGGTGAGATATTGTGACAATCAGGTCCAGAGGGAAATAAAATATTTGAGTACACAGTGTTAGCTGAAAGTTCTAGAATAGATGTCCTGTAGGGTTGAAGCTGTTTAATACGTGAAAGTGACTCTTGCCCTCCAAAAAAAACATTTTAACAGAACACGTATTTAATTTGATTTTTCCCCCCTGTTTCTGAATCATATCCTCAGTTATGTGTTTGGGATTTTAGAAGTAAAAATTCAAACAAAATAATTTTATATCAACACCTCTACTAGACCAAATGGACCTTATATATCTCACTTCCAACTAATTAAACTGTGCAATAATCATATGAGTAATACACTGTAACACTGTACATATTCTGTTACTTTGTTCATATTACTCATAACTTACTTAGTCCTTTACAGACTGTGTATTTCACTGTCCCCTTTCATCTGTAACTCGGCAAATATCCAAATAGTGGAACTCAAAGGATTCTCTTGTCGTATCTTACACACATTATTTCGGGAAAAAGGATTCTCAAATGTACAGATTATAAAATATGATATAGTAACACAATGTAGTTTTTATGCTCACGTGATCAGGCCCTTTGTGAATCAGACAATTCTGAGAAATGTTAGCAGTCGGTCAAAAGAGAGTTGTTTTTCTGGTTCCATGTGATTTACCCACATGGCCTGAACGCAGCAGTAATTAGTAAACTCCGCCTATTTTACCCATCATGCACTTGGGTTGTCCAAGCCGCACATGGAGTTGTTCTCAATTTTCAATAATATAAACTAAAACTAACACATTTGGTATCATATTTGTAGATTAAAATTCAAACTGTATGAAGCACCACAGAAAACGTGTGCATTTAAAATAGGCACCAGGTGACGAACCTCTGACTGAAGAGCATGTTGCCCTCACACAGTCGGTGCTGTGTTCAGGTACTCCGTTAAAAAGGGCTTCTGCTATGTTTGGCACAGGAGATGTGGCGAGTGTCTCGTCTCCTGCGGAATCTACATCAAGAGATTTCGGAAGCACAATTTTTGCTACACGGGGCTGCTGGTGATCGTTTGTCCTGGCGCCCCAAACATTACTGTTCAATTTTAAAGAAGTTATCAATACTTATCTCAGTGTTGGTAAAATATGTATTTGCACCCATACAATCTTTGATTTGCACATTTGTCCTTATCCAATTTACTATTGATACTAAAGCCTTTTATCCCTTTTTGTCAGGGTTTTCTGGTCTTATCTTCTGTCAGAGTGTAATTTTGAAATGTATTTGGATGGATGCCTACTCTTCTTTTTGCTGCAAAACAAATCTACCTAAGGGTACAAATATAGTTACCTAACCTAAACTTCTGACATCCACTTCTAGGATGATGATATCACGACTGTTTGCAAACTAAAAACACACCTCTTTCAACTATACCTTGAATAAAATGTTAAAACTAACAATTTAGTAGCACTCAAATGGCACTTGCTTATAGCACTTTGTAGTTTATGTTTTTTGAAGAAATTGTACTTTCGTGATTCTTGTTGTTCTACCCTCATGGTTTAATGCACTTAGTGTAAGTCATTTTGGATAAAAGCGTCAGCTAAATGAAATGTAATGCAATGCAATGATATGCAGAGAGACACAGTAGTGCTGGAATTATGACTTTTTGAAGGGAGACGGTTCGCATGGCTCCATTCTTTCCTGAGAGCCGTTCACAAATTGGCTTAATGTTCTTTTCTCTTGTCGTAAAGGGGACTGGGGTAACTCAGTTCACCTGCAGAATAGCCACTAGTATAATGATGATATGATAGATTTAGATAAGACTCAAACTTCATATCCCACAGATAGAGTTTCTTCTTGCATGTGCATGTTCTTCTAGCTGCACTACAGCACTGGTACTGCCAGACCTAATGTCATTAATGTGGTGATGCCACATCCCTCTGCTTTGTCAGATTTATTTCACTTTGAATTTACCCTCAGTATGAAATGTGTTATGAAAACAAATTGCCTTGAATGCAATTTATGCACGTCTGTCTATTTGACTACAGGTGAGGCTAAGACACATACACACATTTGTCTCTTTAAAGTGGTGTGGACACTCATTGACAAAAGGCATTTCTTAACCCCTTACCCTAACCTTAACTATCGCAACTAATAACTAACCCTTACCCTAACGCAAACCTCAACCTAGTTCTAGCCCCAACCCTAAAAGCAAGTCTACACCCTGAAACAGCCCATCAAAAGTGAATCAGAATGTCCTCACTTTCCCAAAATGTCCTCACTCTGTAAGGGCTCAAAGTGGTCCCTACATGGAAGGTTAGCGGTTCGATACCCAGCACTTCCAGTCTGGCCATATAAAAATGGGAAAAAAAACTAGAGCTGCATTTCCTCTGTTTATTCATTCAAACAAAAACTTTGAAAAACACATGTGTAATTGTCTCAGTGCATTTCTGAAGGCAGCTATAGTGGAAAACTGCACATATCCAACCCTATTGTGAATGAACGTCTCCAGTCCCCACCACCAGCCAAAGTGCCTGAAGTGACCAATCGTAGAGAGTTCCCTATTAGTGGACTAATCCGTGAGAGTGGACAGTAAAATGTCATCCACCAACCTATTGCAGTGGACAGAGGACACATTGAATGAGATGTCATTGAAGCATTCATAGAGGCCATCAGTCCAGGGCTGGAACTGTGTGATGTGCTGGAAATAAAGACTGACCTCGCTCTCTCAAAGCTAAAGACTATTCTGAAGGAGGAAGATCCATCAGACCTGTATCAGAGGCTCAGGAGCATATCTCAGGGACCAGGATAATTGAATAAGGGAGAAATGGGACTTTATAAAACCTTATTTTTTTAAGACTTTATGAAAACACCTTTTTAGAAGTTATTTTTCATTGATATAATGAATACAAAAGCACATATAGATATATATATTCTTTAATTTGTATGGCTTTTTCCTAATAAAGTGCTGCTGTAACACAGGAATATTCGAAGTTTGGGATCAATCTGACCAGTCTGTCTGTCTGTGTATCTATCTATCTATCTATCTATCTATCTATCTATCTATCTATCTATCTATCTATCTATCTATCTATCTATCTATCTGTCTGTCTGTTTATCTAACTGTCTAACGGTCTGTTGACATGTTTTCCTTCCCTGATCAGACAGATAGGAACAAACCCGCCCGAGCCACAGCAGGACACAAGATCCACCTCATCCAACTACGCGTGTTGCATTAGAATCTGTCTCCACATTTCAAACACACTCGGATCGCGCTGAACTCGGTGATTCTCGGTGATTTCGGGGGAGAAATGTGCGAGTTTTATCAGCATCGTGTTCACAGGAGCGTGGAAATAAGTCGAGCTGCTGTTCAGCAGGAAGTCAAGCTGCATGAGCGGGAGTGCGCATGCGCCGCGTCTCTGCACTTTCTGGGGATGTGTTTGTCTGCATTTAACGGTAAGAACGAGCTCATACTGCTTCACGGGCTTTGAAATGGGCTCCCACGACACCGGCGGCGGTTCCGGCGGTGGGACTCGACCGTGTGGCGCCGGGACTCGACCGTGTGGCGCAGGAGGGCTCGCCGAGGCAGCCTCGCACAGAATGGAGGAGCAGCAGCGCCGTCGCCGCCGCGCCGTTGTTTGCCGTACGTGCCGCCGCACAGGGAGACGTCATTTTGAGGGGGAGCGGAGAGTTAAAATGCAGAGTTACGAAGGGACGTACGGTTCGCAGACGGGCGGCACGTAACCGCCACACGGAAAACGCGAAGCTTTCCACGTCTCGGGCAGTTCGCTGTGGCGGCGGCGAGCTGCACATTCCCGCGCATCGAGTTACGCCCTGTGCGTCGGCTGTAATGGCCACCGCCGAGTGGAGCTGTGTGAGAGCCCAGCAGCCAGAAGCAGCCCGCTGCCCACCGCCATTCACACACTTTATTCTGTCCGAGTGTTCCTGTGTGCGGGGAGAAGCTAAGCCCCGGGCTGCTAGCATCCTCCTCCTCCTCCCACCTCCTGGCACTGTGCTGTCAGCTCAAACCTCCATGTTCATGTTGTGTTTTGCTTCATGAATAAATGGCAGCAGTGTTAGACCAGAAACACACAGCGAACCGGACCGAACCGGGCTTGTTTCATTCTACCGCCTGGGATAAACGGCAATTCCACCGTTAATTGTAAATAACAAAAATTAAGCAAGTTCATACTTCTCACATTTCTCATTGACTCACAAAAATACAGAAAGTCTGGGTGTATAAAAACATTTTTTTAAGTATAATTTATTTTTGTAAAATTACTGTTACTGTTGTATTGATGATTGTAAATTTGTAAAGTTTAATGTGTGAGTGTGTGTTTTTATATATACACAGATTTGGTATTTTTTATTCCCTTTACCTCTTTGAAACTTCAATTATTATACTTTTATTTAATATCTTATTGTGCTTAAAAAAATATTTAAACTGTGCCTTTGGATTTTAGATTGATTTCTTTCTTTTTTCTCTTCGTTGTTTTTTACATCATCTGGAATGTGAGAATGCAAATGGCAGATTCAGGGCCTGCAGACTTTCTCCAGAGTTTCCACTGCCAGCCCCTGAGTATAAACTCTGGAGAATGTCCAAGTGAGCTCTTTTGAGAAAGCAGCAGGAGAACATCCGGAGAATTCACAGTCAGGGAGTGGGTGTGTTGATGACGTGTGTAATGCACAACGGACACAAAAATAACAACAAGAATACAAATATTTCCGGATGAAAAAGCAGTGCCGTGCATGTAGAAGTCTCTGCAGTGGATTTAATACAGTACGTCCTGCAGCTGCCCAGCATCACCCATTACCTGAACTCTCCGGATGTGAAGGTGTCTGAGTGTAATATGTCCTGCTTCGTTCTTCATATATGAAAGGCAAAGTCCGTACCCCATTGTATGGAAAACCACTTCAGTGATGTGTCTCCTGTTTCCGGCTGTGGCTCAGGGGTAGAGTGGTTGTCCTCTAACCAGAAGGTCCGCGGCTCAATCCCAGTTTTTTCCATCTGCATGCTGAAGTGTCCTTGTACCCTGAATTGGCCCTCATTGGAAAAAGTGCTGACCATAGATGCACTGTATGAATGTGTATGTGAATGGTCTTCAAGACTAAACAAGCAATATATAAATACAGACCATTTCCCATTTATTGTTAACTTTAAATAACTATACCTAAACCGGGTTTTATGCTTCTTAATCATGTGATAAAATATACTTCATTTTGTGTGTCTTTCTATTCCTCCTACTTCAGATGAATAAACTCCTGGACAGCTGTTGTGTGAAAGCGGCCCCCCTCTCAAGTCTGTTGTGAGCATGATGGCGACCACCGAGGAGGTCACAGTGTCCATGGGGGAGGTGGTAATGCTAAAAGCTGACGAGGAGGAGGGTGACCCCGACGACCCTAATAAGACTCAGGTCATCCTCCAGCTCCAGCCCATCACCACTGGGTATGTACTGAAGCAATGGGTAAACTAATTCAACAACTAGAGTGGTACTCAGTCGAGCACACACCCCCAAGAAGGCCCAATAGTCTCCCCTGATTTATTTGAACAAGATACTTGAATTACTCTCTGTGGAAATCCAGGAAAATGTTGGCAGATGCCCCATCTCACAATGATGAGATGAGACACTAATGAGGTTTTAATAGTAGCTGATCATCTCAGGCAAAGAGCACGACTATACCTAGATATAACGTAGATAAACAGCCTTGTCTGTTCTACCTAGACAATATGTTAAAATCTGAACTGTTGTCTTTTCAGAGATGAATCTGCTGAAACAGATGCAGCTGTCATGGCTGTTGAGGCACCTCCAGGTGAGAGATTATCAGAACGTTGTTTGGACAAAGGGATTAATTTAGTGACTCATTGGTTTTGCAGATTACAACACCTCCTCATGTCTGAATGTTTTTCATCTTCTCATTCTTCCAGAACAAACAGAGGGGGATGACGTGGAAATCGGCTGTGCCATAACCTGCGGCGACTGCAAAGCCATGCTGCTCTTGAAGAAATTTGTGTGTCCAGGAATCAACGTGAAATGCGTGAAGGTTGGTTAATTCTTTATGGTCTTTACTCCAAAAAGAGGCACCTACAGCAGGGTTTATTATTAGTATTTTGAGAGAAAATGTGAACTTTATTATTAAAAGACTTGCATGAAAAAACTGACTAACTAAGGTCAATTAAAGCAAGGTGTCTGAATTTAGTCACTCAGCAGGAAACAAGTGTTTTCAGTGGTCATCACGACTAGGAAAGTGCTTCTAATTACAGACCATTTACAGACTATTTATACTGCTGACATGTGTCCCAGAATAACTGCACCCATTTCTTTCACATCACTGCAAACTTGAAAAGCTGCTGGTGTCCTTGTACTTATTACAAATGTAAATGGCTGAATTTGTTTAGTGATTTATGTTGTATTTGCTTCTTTTTTTTTTTTTTACACAGACTTTAAGGGATATTAATGAGTGTCATTGAATAACTGGTCTATTTGAACCTGTGCTCAGTGCAACAAATGGTGGATCAAAAGAAATGCAGATATGTCTTTTGCTGCTCGTACCTACGGAAGAAGATGTAAGCTGGCATCACAACTGCATGCTTACAGTAGTAATGTAACGAAAAGTATATACAACAGTATATAATACAATATAATATATATTGTGTTTTTTCCATAGTGACAGTAGAAATACAGCTTTAGTCAGTATAATCAAACCTTACTCCCGCTACAAAATTTAAAATTTAAATCAATAAATCATTTTAAATAACTAATCCCTCCTTTGACTTTCTGTCCCCTCATATAAGTAAATTAGATTTATAACACCATTAGAAATTATTGTTTTACACTGCTGTAAATTTAATTACCCTCTATCTAGTATTGATTATTCAGAAGAAGTTAAAAAAAACACGTTGCGTCATAATCTTTGGGAAGAACTTCTCTTCTGTCTGCAGGAGTGCGAGTGTCTCCTCGTCTCTATCGCTTACAAAAATAATCACATTTATTTAGTTTTTAACTGATGGTGTCGAATCCTGAATCCAGATTTATTCCCGCCACTGTAACCCTGATGTCCTAGCTGTGCATGTGATGTCTCGTCTCTTGTGTAGAAGGTGAACTGTGCCCAAAATGTTGGACTTTTTTTTCAATTTCTCATAAACTGCAAACAAAGTAAACTTCAGTACTGTTCACGTCCTAATAATTTGGGATATCTGTTGGTGTTTACTGTTAACATGTGAGGAGGGAGGACATGCGGTAGAGTAATACGGCACAGTACAAGGATACTGGTTTCCTAATGTCTGTATGTCCTGATCTTGAATTGTAAAAAATATTGTTTCTCTATCCAAACTGTGAACGTTAATATGTTAAAAAACATTTAAAGCAGCAATACGTAGTATCTGTTTCACACACAGCATCACCTCAACATAGAATAAAACTAACCACTCTCTGGGCATAATGGTATTGGAAGAAAAACCTGCATGTGATTTTAAAAGGACAACAGTAATGATATTAATGTTTTAAGTCCTGTATTTGAACTCAGCAATGTGACTTAACCAACACTCTCTCCACTAGTATGAAGAGCAGCTGATCAGCCCCAAGCAGTTTGTGCACATCTCTGGAAAAGCCACTCTGAAAGACTGGAAGAGAGCCATCAGGATGGGTGGAGTCATGCTCAGGTCAGGAGACTTGCACCAAAAGCCACGTTTCAATATTCTTAGTGCTGGTTGTTTGGATCATACATTATAATTAGACAACAACAAATTCTGCACTCAGGCTTTGACTATTGTATTGCTGCTGACATAACAGGCACAGATGAGTTGGTGGTATCCAAATCCAAATGAATGCTAATGTTGATCCACGTGTAATGGATAGTGTAAACAGTTCTTGATTATCAATTTGGACATCGAAAGACATCTAGAAATGAATTGTTTTTTCGTAGCATCGTAATGCGGACGTGGACGACTACATCGATGCAGAGACAGAACTTAATCGATTCATGTTTTCTGCCACGTTCATATTTTATGCTTCAGGACACATTAAAGGTCCGGTCGTCTTTTATCGTGTCAGAGTCTCCTGTCTGAGTGTGCTCCCTCCACTCTCCTGACCTGCGCTCATTTTATACTTTAACAAAAAACAGCGAAGCTAATCAGAAGTTATTAGGACCTGAACAGTACCGATGTTTATTTTATGTTTGTTGATTTGCTTTAGAGTTTGAGGCATGTATTCAAACATGTGGGCATGTAGTTCATCTGCTACTCACAATATGAGACACGCACAGCCAGGACGTCAGGGTTAAAGACCGGAACAATCACGATTCATGATCCGACACTATCGATTTGCTGGTGTGTTTTGGGATATTTTCACCTCATGACCGCATTCCAAACACCATAAATTTGACACCAGAAAATAGCTCCTATATGGAATGCTTGAACTTTATGTGTTTATCTTCATCTCACTGTGTAAATTGTTAGTGTGGAAAAGTCCTTCAGGAATCAGTTCACTTCACGCAGTATACTGGCAGCACAGACTAGAAAAGGCATGTGCATTAAAACAATGAGAAGACTCTGCTTGTAACAAATAATAAAAAATGTTTAAGTTGGTTTTGGTATAAACCAAAAGAAATAATATTTTGAAATATATGCACATGTTGTGAATATAGAACCAGTGAGTGTTGCCTCAAATCAAACAAATCCTTTCTCTGTTGTATTACGGTCTGATAACATTTTTAGTTTCTGCTCTCCAGAAAAATGATGGATTCAGGTCAGCTGGACTTCTACCAGCACAGCACGCTGTGCACCAACACGTGCCGCAGCACCAAGTTTGACCTTCTCATCAACAACACACGGTTTCCTCCGGATGGCACTGGACTTGGCATGCCCACATCCTCTCAAGGTGAGAACATACCACGATTTAACACAATCTATCAACCAGCAGGATATCTGTTATTCAGATTTTACTCCAAGCATTTAAAAATTTTATGTATTATGCACTTCAACAACGGCAGCAGCAAGTGGCTGGAGACAACGTGTTTTTAAGTTTATCTTCACCCACTCTTTACCATATTGTAAACATTTTACAGTTTACTGTGAGTGTATAGTAAGAGATAAGATGTACAGGCTGTGACTTCACAGAGGCTAAGCTGTGCTCTATATTTTTATGATTCTTCTTGAATTTCAACTTATTGTTTTTCAAAGTATTGGCACCGAGAAGTGAAGAGAAATCCAATGGTTAAATATCAGGCTTCAACTCAACCGAACCACTCATGATTAATACGTAAAAAAAACTAAAGGGGGTTACAACTTTCTCATTGTATCCAATGGCAGCTCTGTTGCTAGGCGACAGCAGTAAGAGTGGGACAAGCTAGTGAAGCAGATCATGGAAATCCTCTGTAGACCTGACGTCTCATTTTGGTTCAGGCAGCTTGGTCTACGTGTCCCACGAAGCAGGTGGTTTTCGACAGCATCCTCCAAAGCAGGTGGCCCCTGAATTGGGACAAAGCTAGAAATGCAGGAAGTCCAAACTTAGTTCTGCCCCACTGGAAACCACTATTTCCCTTCGATTCTACTATAGTATTAAAATCAGTTTCCACAGACATGAGATGAACCTTTCATTGTCTTTATGTTAAAGTCAAAGTTAACTGTGGCCAAAAGTATGCTGCAAGTTTTTATGTAGCAAACAACTAACTGTGTTTGGACTTCTGACCCTCCCAATTGTAAATGCAAACTACTTCCTGTGCACCATTTGAGTCTTTGAGGCAGGTGTGCCCAATGTCCATCACAATAGCTCTTCAGTCCTCAGACCTTCATCATTAATAGTTCATACAGACAAACCACAGACATATCCCACTGGTTACAACAGCACACACCTGGAGAGTCAGTTCTTATGTTTATTCGTGTCACATCATGTGTGCTCTTCTTTATAAATTGCAGCTCAGGTGGTTCTGGGTAATGGCGGGACAGATGGTGAGGACAGACCTGAAAATCTATGTGCGAAGTTGGACTGGAGCTCACTGGAGTCTGTGGACAAGAAGGAATCCAACGAGATCTCGGGTCAGAAGAGTTCACACACCCCAACACATCCCTGTTTCATTATAACAATAACCTGTAGTGGAATTCAAATCAAAATAAACACAAAGCAACTGTCTACCCACAGAGGACACACTGAACTTCTGGAAGGGTATTGCCGACGTGGGTTTGCTGGGTGAAGTGGTGACCAACATCAGCACTGAGCTGCTGGAGATGCTGAACGGCGTGCAGCAGCTCAGGGATCTGGTTGCCTTACAGGACACAGGTACAAAATCATGCTCATGTACGCTGACTGCTGAGAGCTGCATCCTAATAACAGAACATGTGCAGAACTCTGGGCTTGTGCACAGACAAATGGAAAGAAAGAACAAATTCAGCTGCTGCTGCAAGTTGAAGGATGAAAACCAACATTAGAAACTGATAGGTGGCTACTGCTGGTTTCTATAAGAGTAACCACTGAATATTAATAATTGATTGTATACTACGGCTGAATTTGTTCCTCCTTTCTGACTGACCAAGTGACCCTTTGATTGATTGCCGCACTGATCCCAGATTCCTGTCTGGTAGAGGTGGCGGTGCTCAGTAACCTGGCCCAAGTGTTCGGCCTGCTCGACTCAGTAAAGAAGATCCTGGACAAGAGGAGGCAGGAGACGGATCCCATCCAGGAGGAGGTCCTCAACACACTCACTAGTGAGTACACGACAAAAACAAGGATCTACGAGTGTGTCTGCTTATGCCATTCTTATTGGCCACTGTTTTTTCCTAGGTTGAACGTTTTATGTACGTTCAGCACAATTGTTGTCAGACTTTTAATTTGAAAAACATAACCAGGAGATTTATATGTGACTCAAAAGCCTCCATAGCAATTATGAGCCTTTCAGAGACGTATCAGTATCAGCCCCCAAAAATCCACACTGGTTCTGCTCTAATAATAACTACAGCAAAATGCAGCCTGGGGTAGATTTCAGATCAAATCTTGGAAAAGGAACTACTATAAACACATCACTTTTGACATTAGTGTTTTCCTTGTCTTCCCTGATCCACTGGGTTGATGTTAAACTACATTCATTCATTCAAAGTTACACAAAACCCTCCTTAAACAACAAACAACATTAAAAAAAATTATGAAATGTGTTATGTTCTCTATAGAACGCTTAGTTGTTTCCTGTCTGAGTTTACAAAACATGAGAAAAGTTGTAACGAATCCTCGGCTCACCTGGAGCAGGATGTGACCAGTGGCTGGAAACACTGAAGCCTTGTCCAATTGGGAAGGGAAACTGCATTCACTGTGTTTGATCCGCTGTAAGCTTTGAACTGAAGCAGGTCAAAGGGATCCTACTTTAGAAGTGTGTGATCCTCAGAGAAACCTCAGTCTGTTGGCTCAGGCTCAGTGTGCCACACAGGAGCAGCTACCACTGCATGAAGAGCAGGTACTGGAGTGCAATGACTAGCATTTTTCTGGCAGAGCCTCAGTTAATCTGATGTTTTGCAGTGATGAACAGAGCCTGTATTTACAGATTACACATTTAAATCTGGTAAATACCAACTTTAGAGTAAAGGTGTTCATGGCTTTTTTTTACTTAATCCAACAACCTCAAGAGAAAATGTCACTTTGAAGAGCAACTGTCAAGTGATCACATGTAAGACCAGAGAAGGAATAGCTAAACAGATGACCTCTGCTGGATTTTACAATCAGTTTATTCAATTGTATGTTATTTTGCAAAAAACAGCTAGTTCCTTTTGTATCGGAAG
Source organism: Limanda limanda (assembly GCF_963576545.1). Classification (NCBI taxonomy): domain Eukaryota; kingdom Metazoa; phylum Chordata; class Actinopteri; order Pleuronectiformes; family Pleuronectidae; genus Limanda; species Limanda limanda. The sequence continues at coordinate 3,266,605 of NC_083654.1, forward strand.
GGAAAAAACAATGTTATGCATTCATGATGTATACATTTATATTATATAACATATCCATGGGGATGGAATAACAGGAAATTGGCTAAAAGCGAAAAAAAATTCTGCGAGAGAATACTGTTCCACACTGACACGTTTATAATCAATACCAGATCACTCTGATGATTATGAAATCATCGTCTGCACAATTCAAGTAGGTATCGCTATCTTTAGGCTTGTTGTAGTATTTTAAGCGTAATTATTATTGCAAATGTGAGAAAATTGTGATCAACATATTTATTATTTTTCAGATTTTCTAAATAAATGATTATATCATTACTGTCAATTCTTCTCACCACAGTAGTAATTTAGTGAAAATCAGATAGAGAGCCCCAGTGTGCATGCTGCTTAGAAATGGGAGAATTACATATAAATGTTCTTTGAGTCATACATTTTAAATGGCTAGTTTTAAGCCTGCTATATTTGATGTAGTATTCATATTATATAAAATCTGTGGAAAATGTCGCAGTGAAATATTTACAAAGGCAAACATCATCTGGTGTTATCTGCCAGCGGACTAGGAGATGTTTTGAGAGAAAGCCTAGTCCCAATATCCTAATTGCTGCTGAATATTCATATCAAACGTGATGATGATGCATCATTGTTGTCGGCTGTGACCTGAAAAGTATTGAAAAAAACGCCGAAAAATACAGTGAGGATGGAAAACTCAAGCTCTGCTGTGGCAAACTGGATTATTTAAATGAGGAAACGGGCCCAAATGTTTTGGATGGTGTCCTGCAGTCAGGGGTTACTGACATGTTTACTGAGTCATCAGTGTTGTTGCCTTGAGATGTTGGAATTGACATTTGTGGGTTAAAGCAGGCCAACAACCCCTGCTGAATATTGGTCTCACATATACAAATATCAGGACACAAAATGTAATCATTAAGACGAATTGTCATGAAAAGAAATGTGAAATATTTGTTTATTAGTTGTTATTACTCAGCCTTAATTTTGTGTGATGTGTTGTTTGCTCTGTGTAGACCTGGAGGTGCAACTGGAGGAACAGAGGAAGCAGCAGCAGGTCCGAGCTCTTCTCTCCTGCCCGCAGCCTGCCAAGAACAAAACTCCCACCAAGCGCCCGACCAAACGGCCTCGTCTGCAGAGGCCCGTCTCCACAACCACCCTCCTGGCGTCCCCCATTAACCAGCAGACCACCCTGCAGCCTCAACAGTTCACCGTTCTCTCACCCCTCTCTCTGTCCTCTATGGGTCAGCCCTTCACCATGGCAGGCTTACCCATCGCCACCCTAGGCCAGTCCTCTAAAACGGTTACGCTGCTTCCCGCTGGCTCGCAGTTCTTCACCCGCTACATGGTTACCGGAGACGGAAAGGCAGACACCATCACCCTGCATCCATCCTCCGGCCTCACACTGGTGGGTACCACCTCCATGCAGGACTCCTGCCAGCTGGGCACCATGGTGAGCCCATTAGAGCTGGTGCACCTGAGCCAGCAGAGTGGCAGCACAGAGGTGGTGCCCATAGAAGGCCAGATGATAGACGGAACCATGCTGGTGCAGCAGCAGATTATGCAGGGGGAGGTGGACACAGGCCAGGAACACACGGTCATCGAGATCAACCCAGCCCCTGTGGAGCAAGCAGTGGGTGTGATGGAGCTCCAGCTGACTGGGGAGCAGGGCAGGGACGATGCGTCCATGGTTGTCCAAAGTGCGATGGAGGTGACGTTGGCTGGAGAGGGGGTGGGGACGCAGTGCCAAATACAGCAGGGGCAGACTGAGGGGGTTCAAGGGCTGCAGCTGGATGCCAGCGGACAGTTGTCAAATGTACAGATAGTTGTGATTGGAGGAAACACTCAGGTAGAAAACCAGGTGAAATGAGACACACCTCTTTTATCCAGCAAAGCAGGTATGAACTGAGCAATCATCCCAGACTTGAAACTGTAAATACACCAAATTTCCAAATCCACTGATTGACTTGGCCTAAGACCAAGCACAAGGGGAGTCATTTTCCCTTTTTGGTGCAAGAGTGTGTGTCTGCGTGCGTGCATGTGTGTGTACATGCTCTTCTCAACATGTTGATTTTTATTGAAACAAAGAGGCGTCACAACAAAGAACCATGATGTATTCTCCTGATTGTTTTGTATTAAACGGATAGTTGCAGTTTATCATAGCTTGGCTCATGTTTTTCTAGATCAGGCCATAATTTCCATTGGCAATATTAGCTCTGAGATGTGGCTAAGTGGACACCACATAGCAGACGTCAGAACTGTCTGGTGAGTTGGAGAGCGATTGGAAAAAAACCTCCAGGCTAACTTAACTTATTTGAAGGAATAAAAGTCTGCAAACGGAAATGAAAATCTGCTGCCAACAGACCGACTTTGTGTGTCAACCCAAGCCTGCTATAAATACTGCTGTAGAATTCACACATCTAAACATACCCTCACTTTAGCTTTACCTTCAAATAAAGTGGTTCAGTTGAAATAAATCTGGTCTCTGCTACAAAGTCAAAATGTATGGTTCGGATATTAGTCGCATTTTGAACCCCTGGTTTGAATAACAGCCTGTGTGATCATCTCACCACTCGTATGTAAACAAAACATATGCTGAGTATGCATATCGCAGTAATTACCCTGATTGGTGCAGTGATATCCTGACTAATAAAAAACTAAGTGAGACGAAACGTCAACAAGCAACAACATTATGAACAGGGAATTCAGGGTCAATGTAAAGTACATGGTGCTGTTGATTGATCCGTTCATGTTATACTGACTTGGCAGCAGCAGGTTGTTCACCTCACATCCCTCTTCTGTTATCAGGCTCATTACCATTTACAGTGTTGCTGTCACTTGAGGCTCGATCAATTGCACTGTCTGTTGTGTCTTGTTATTGTTTTTGCACTGCATGACGCCTCTTCAGGACGACAGGAAGACGTCTGCAACAAGGCCAGCTCTCTAAACATTTCTTCAAAACTTGGCCATACCGTTGGGTATGACACACATTTCCCTGTGCCCAGTTAAAAAGGCCATCGACTGAACTCGTCTCATTGGGATTGTATGGTTTCTGCCCTGTCTGGTTTCTCGCCGCCTGGGCTCACTCACAAATGTCCTTTTTTCTTTTTTATTGTGAACATCTATTCCCTTTTTTTCACTATCATAGAAAGTGTGAGTTACTGGACTGAGTGTTTAAGTCAATGTATAAAAGAACTTATATATACTTAATGTCAAATGTGGTATGCCTGTATTTTACACTTGTAAAGTAGTTTTATTTATTAGTTTTTCATTCGGACTGGATGAAATGATCCGCTTGGCTTAAGCTCACCTCAACAAAGACCTGTTCAAGACTTGTGCTTTAACAATAATTTAATTTAACAAATGAGGGTATTTGCATAAAGACTTTGTAATGTGTTTTAATATCAAATTAAAACTGGGAGTAGAAAAAGTGAACCATTGTGTCAGTGTTTCACCACCAGAGTGCGCTGTTTGCTCGCCTCTCTACGGAGGAAACACTGTGGGTCTGATGCTGTAATCTCTGACTTCATGTGTCGGCCTGACTGAGGCATGGGGTGCTGTTCATGATGGTCAGGCCTCTGCAGCCTGAGCCATGCTGACAGTGCACCGGGGCTCGCTGGTTATTACATTCCTATCGTCTCGTAAACCCTAACAACGGCAGACACGCTGTATTAGGTGGATTTGGTTTATACAAGCACAACAAAAATAGGCACACACAATTCACCAGGCTGAAATGGACCCAGAGATGAACGGGGTTTGTGTGTGCCGAGCACAAAAGGGAAACATCCTGACATCAGCAGCTGAATGTGGAGCTGCTGGGGGCCGGTTGGGGGCTCGAGGTTGAGAAAATGAACAACAGGCGTCATCGTGTGGTTGCAGGAGACAAAGCTGTCTGAGTACAGAGATGTTCTGTGGACAGGAGATTGGGTTTCCTTGTGTGCACGAGACAAAGAACAGGCTGGAAAAGTCTCTGAAAAAGACGCCAGAGAGACTGAGAAGCCGTGAAAAGAGAGGACGACACAACTGGATTTGTCTCAGTATCGCCTATCGTAGATTTAGCTGAGAATAGAGGCACAAGCGTGATGTCTTGGAATCGGTGTTTGACTCTATCTATAGCATCAGAGGAGGAGAAAGAGCCCATAAATAAACTCTGTTATCATCTTCCAGGAGATTAAACACCTAAAAATGAAGTGACAGTGACAAACCATGTGTTGAGTTAAGGGAAGGTTTTAAATCGTGTGCTTGTTAAAATGCTCAGGTTTATTTATACAACCCTGTACATTTATCTGATAAATGCTGAGTGTAATAATTCATTATGAAGCCTCTAAGGATTCCCTACAGAATACAACAGGATGTGCATTGTTTTTGAAACCTTGTACCAATATTCTTGATCTTCTTGCTAATGGACACAAGTCCCAAAAATAACCAGGACTTGGCCCAGATCTGTATTTATGTAACAATGGAGGCCTCTGAAACTGCATGTAAACTTCCACAGTCAACAAAGTAAAGAAAAAAGGAAATTTCTCCAAAGTTGAGATAATTCAGCATTAAACGCTCCCTGGAACATGAGCATCACCAACAAACTCAAATGGTTATGGCAATGACAGGGAATTGGGAAGAATTGCTGTAAAACTGTGATCTAAAGCTGTTTTCAGACATGCCCTGCAGACATCATCTAGAAAATTGGGTATGGACTTTCTCCGGAGAATTTTGCAACAATATAAAAATTTAACACAGAAGATATCGCTGCAACAAACAGTTTCCTGTTATCACACCTGGTAGTTTGAAGCAACACTAGAATTCAAATTGTAAAGTCATGCCAGGCTGCACCGCTGAATACAAACACCTGCACGCTGACATGCTCAGACACAACAACCAGGGACTTTAGTAAAGATTGTTGACATTACATCTACCCATAGATTAAGCCAAAATACATTGTGTGTGACAGAAAAGCTGGCTGCACTGTAGGTCAGAAACCCCGCCTACTCCATGTTAGGAGATGGGACAAGGGCCACAGTAAAAAGTCAAAGGACACGTCAAATACATCGATCTCAAAAAAACGATTTCAGTCTTCTTATCACACTGATGTATGTTTGCGTGTTATTTATTTGTTGCTATAAAAATTATGTGAAACATCAAGATTAACAGTGACTCATGATTGGCTGAGTAAGTTTACCACTCCTAGATCAATAATGCGCAGACTCCAAATGACGTCCTCGGAGCAAGATGACAGTGCTTATACCCAAGATGTTTTGTCTTCATGTTTGTACAGCGGGAGAAGGTCGTCCATTTTTACACACAGTCATTGATCATGTTAATGCTAACACACTGATGTTTAGCAAATCTTCTCATAAACCATGTCCACTGTCTTGGTTCAGTGTGGGTCTTGTTCAGGTGCACCACCACACCAGTTCTCTCAACATCATTTTTTACTCACCATTAATTTTCATTTTGCCTTTCGTTTAGGTTCACATCAATTCACAGAGACGTTTCATTGTAAAATGTTATGTTTAATAGCATTTATGACAGATGTAGCCCTCTCATTTGAGTTCATTGGGATGGTCCACATCTAAGTTCTCGTCTTTTAATTGAATAAACATAGTTTTCTTTCCCTGCTGTTAGTGCTGCAGGGGATGTAGTGAGACTAATCAATTTCAGCTCCAATTTAAACCATAGGAAACTGTGATAAGAATAACAGGCTTTTTTAGAGTCAATGAGCAGCTCTATAAAGCTCAGAAGAGTTTGCATCTTTCTTATGTGTCTAGAGTGCCGATAATGGAGCAGCATTTATGGCTCTGGCTGCTGAAAACAGATTTTATAGACCCCCCCCCACTCTGCTTTTGGTCTCAGTCTTCTACAGTTTACTGATGTAACATCGCATTTATTCTGGCAAAGAAATGCAGACAGCAGTTCTTCACTGCCTCTTGGAGTTGCTGGACCACACTGGTCACATGGGCAACTGTAGGGCACAATGAGTGTCACAGCATCGGTTGTAACATCATTAACAATTGTCATATTGAGGTGTCTCTTAGACCATAATTACGGTCAGAGCCAAAGAAACACAAACAATACAGATTGTCAATTTCTGAACGATGTAATTATGGCGATAACTTAATTTGGAAGTCAAATTGAAACTAAAAATCCACAATACCTATTCCACAGGCAAACACGACAATCTCAACACTTTCTTTGGTAAGTACGATGTATTTCAACTGATCTACATGTGTCAAATAAAAAGTCTGTCCATTCAGTTGTGTCAAAGAGTCTGAGACCACTTCCCTATTTGGAAAGCTTGATGAAAATCAATCTTGTAGCTGTCTGAGTATTTACCTTTGGGTCAAAAGAACTGTCATTGAATCTGACCCAGCTGTTGGTCCAAGACAACCCAACGTAATCCGCACGGGCCAATCAGAACTGTTTCTGTGCACATTCCTAGCATGTTTATTTATAGCACAGGTTGTAAATTACAACATGCATTGTAAAATCCACATTAGAATTAAAATCCACTTTGCAACGTGAATCTTTGCATCTGAGGAGACTACAAACTCATGCATCTCTTTTTCAATTTACATTCCTGGATTACAATGTCATTGTCTCATAGAGAGAAGAGGTTTGTTGTTTGGCGTCAACTCTGTTACTAAAGGCAATCTCTCATTCAGCATTTCTTGGAAATAATGAAAAATAGTTTTCTGACAAGTCTGCATCCGTTTAAAACCTTTGTGATTTTAGTGAACATAGAAACTTAAAAAAACGACTTTCGTAACCAGATCTATTTTCCCCGTTGTGATCTCTGCTATCTCTAAAGTTTGTGCCTTTATTGTCTGTCTTGAAGTTGCTTCAGATCTGTGAAAACACCCTTTTCTTGTTCAGCTGTGACATTTAGATCATGGGTACTTAGAGTTTAGAGGAAATTATGTTCACTAAAGGCAGTTAAAATATAAGTATACGTATATAAATACCCAATGTGGGGTGGTGCATAGCTTCCTCAAGCTCGGGTCCTCTACTACAGGCCTGAAAGTTTGGGGGTTCTGTGCAGTATCTGGATGTTCTGAGGCCTGCACCACTCTGGACAGAGACTTCAGATCCTTAGGTCAGCTGGAGACACTCTCCCAGTTTGGGGGTGACAGTCCCTAATGCTCCTATTACCACAAAGGAATCATCTCGGACCTCACCTCTGCTCCAGATGTTCTTTCAGCCCCCGGTGCTTCTCTGTCTTCTCGTGCTCCTTCTTCCTGATGACACTGTCAGCTGGAATTCGCCACGTCACTACTGCCCTCCTCTGCTTCTTGTCATACACCATTATGTGTGCTGAGTCAGCAGCTGTTTGTCTTTCTGGATCCCACAGGATCTTAGCTCTGCTCTTCAAAATCACTTTCAGTGGCATGTCCCACTTGGGCACCTCTAATACTCGGCACAGATGTTCCTGTACACTATTCCATCCTCCATTCCATTTTACCTCTCAGTGTACGCTGTCACAGCCGGCATCTTACACCATGTGCTGGGCCGGCTCAGGGGCATCATTGCACAGCCTGCACCTCTCTGCTGTGGGAAAGCCCAGCAACCATGTATCCAGTAGGGCCTGTTAGTGCTGCCCAGATCAGAGCCTCTGTGCTATCATTCACGTCAGCCTTTTAAATCAAACCACTACGGATTGATGGGTGGGTAGAGGACTGAATGGCAGGCCAAAGGACAGGCTGTTGAGAAAGGCTCTGACACATCACACCCCCACCACTGCACTGCTTCGGATTATTGCATTTTTTCGACGCAGTCCTGTTTTGAACGAGGATGTAGTTTTGGATAAAACGCTAATATACCATGTCAGTCTGATACTAAAAACTACTGACATAAGAAGCCGAGCTGCAGGTGGGCTGTTAATCCCTCTGCTGTATCCCCCCAAACACTCCACTCAGTCTAGCTTGAAGAGATTTCTGGCTCTGAGCACCGCTGTGTTTACAGCACAGATAAAGAGGATTGTGGCCCTTGTCTCCTCTTTTTTTGGGGGGGTGGGCAACTGGGTCTGCGAGAGGAAATAATAAAAACCCTGGCAGCGTGTGCTACCATGTGTCACCCCCATCCCTTCCCCTCTGCCAGGCATGTTGGCGTGGGCCTGCAACAGACGGTGGCACTTCCCGCCTCCCGGACCTTGACGAGCCGACTGATGGACAGAGGTGTTAACCCCATCGTTGGGCGGGTGGAGATAGCAGCGCTCTTGTTTGCACACGCTGAGGCCGTGTTGTCACCTTGTCAGTCAGGGAAATATCCTATCTGCCTCCTCTTATCTGGTCCGAAGGTTTGGAGAGACCTGCTGCAGCCTCCCATCACCATCACTGATTCCCCTCAGCCTTACCGTTATTGCCTTTCATGTTCTTTTTCCCTTCACTCCTCCAGATACTATATTATCCTCCTCTGTCCTCAAATGGCATCTGCCCACATAGACTCTTTCTGTTGTTGACAGTGACCCTGCGCCCTCATATGGTCGTGAGTTACTGTATCGTGAGATGAAAACATCCCATGATAAAAGTGGGTTCGCAGGCATTTTGTGCTGCTTGATTAAAAAGTGTGCAAGCCTATTCATTAAAATGCGTTGTAAATGTCAGTTTTGCTATTAGATTGTGCTTATTGTTAATCTCAATGAAGCGTTGAGACTGTTTTAATGTTGTGACCTTGAGGGTTATCACGTCGGCGAAATGCTTATTGAGAAGTTTTAATAAATGCAGTTATTTGTCAGCCTCAACACGAGCAATCATTGAAAACATCAGGATCCCAAAATACACTAGGCATGTTGAAATGAGTAAAGATAAAGAACTGCAGGAACGAAGCCCACTGGAGTAACTGAAGCCCACACGGTCAGAGTTTACAGAGCCTGTGGATATGAGTGTGGTCGGGCTGTTGTGGCGATGGCCAGTATTCTGGATGTAGTGTAGATCACGAGGACTGAGGGGGCGAGAGCAGCAGATTCCCGGGAGTTGGTATGTTTTTTGTAAATTGTTGCAAGTGGAGAATCAAATGGTTTGAGGAGGAAAGATTGAGATTTTGAAAAGAGCCGTGGTTTGTCTCTTATTGTCTTGTTAAAAACAAGAGATAAAATGTTTTTAACCCCAGAGTATGATTGTAATAATGTTAAAGTTTGTGTGTGCCATGGTTTGAGAGATGTAAGACAGTGTCACAGGAGCTGATTATGAGATGTTAAGGACGGGATATGCGTTTTCAGACATGTTAGTGTGAGCAGGGATTAAAACGTGGCCTGCTCAGTGTGTCTGAGGTACTCCAGGAGGCAAAGAGTTGCCTTTGGACAATAAAACATCCTTACTGCTAAACTGCCAGTCTGTGTCTTGCTTTAAGGTCCAGACACAGTGTTTTATGTTAAAATGTCAAATGAATAAAAATCCGCGAAAACTAAATCACATTTATATTTATGAATTTATCTAATAGAAGCGTTGTTGGTTCTTGGTGGGAAAGTAGGACATTGAAAATACAGAATGCTTGGAAATTAAACACAAGTGGGAAATTCAAACTTGCAAGAAACATAAGACGTAAATTAATCAAAAGTCAAGCATTCATTATGAAAACATCACTGATGGCCTTCGACATGCTCAACTTGACAGTGTTAATACCCAGTGGCTCAAAACCAGCTCTACTAAACAAGTACAGCTGAGGCTGATGGGAAAGTCATGAGTTTAGCAGGTATTTATTTGGACATAAAATAAAAGCATTTGACAAAATCTATTTGTCTGTAACTATTTGTCATGGCAACCCACCTGATAGCTGTTGAGTTATGAGTCTGGAGCCGTGTGGTGGACAAAACCACTGCTGCTGGCTGCTCCTAAAATCCAACCGTGGAGTGCAACTCATTAAAGTTGTGCCATAGCCTTGTGTTAATATTGAATTCGCTTGTACTGTTCACAGTGCACTGTATTCATGCAGTGCATTGAAACCACCTGCTGTCAGTAATGTTTTCTTCCAGGATAGGGTCAGACTGAAGTGCATTGGCCTCCCTTTGAACAAATGTGAACAGAGTGCTGTGTATGCTGTATGTGTATATTTTTTCCCCGAGTGGCACCAACTGTAAAAAGACTGTGCATCTGTAACCATCAACTCATTTGCAAGAACACGTGCAATGTCGGCTCAGTGGGTGATCTCAAACTCACCAGGAACCCTGCTTTTTCTTGTAATTTCCTCCAGACACCTTTCCTGCTTCTCTGCATGGCGGCTGCATGAAAGTCATAAAGCCTCAGAAATAAATTGATCAGAAGGTCAGAGGCGTTACCGTCGTCAACCGCGATCGCAGAAAGGTGCAACATACTGCTTTCCTCGGAGATTCATTAGCATCGCTGCCGTCTCGCTCCAAACCTTATTTTCTCCCTTTTCACGTGAAAAAAAGGGGGAGGAGGAGGAGGAAGGGTCTAACTGGGGGGATTTTTGGCTCATAATTCTCTCAAGATGTGTGTAAACTCCCACAGATAGAAGCATGTCACATCCAGAGCAGGACAGGTGCATCTGTCACAGCGTCAGTCTTTTGACGGGAGGCGAGAGCCATGAAACGCTGTGCTGCTTCAAGTGGAAAAGATATGATTCACTGCCTGACGCCCTGACGTGACATGTGATGTTCGATCATAATGAGTTCTGCTCAGTGCGACTGAAGTGGAAAAAGCAAAAAGACAATCCACAGTAATTTAGTGAAAGTTTGGTACTAGATTGGATCTCGTCTCATACAGAATGTGACGGATTAAAACTTGACAGATAAAGCACCAGACCACACAACCACTCTGTTCACATGATTACATGGTTGCTTTTCAAATGATTGTACAACAAGAAAATTGATATCAAAGTTGATCCACATTTGTTCAACTCAAGACTGGAATTTTATTCTATACTATAGAAATGTGACTGACTTCAGCATTTCAGTTATTAAGGACATATTGATAGATTACATCCATGTGAACAGAGGGATGGTTGGTAAAAACATGATAGTCCTATAAACTTTTTAAATGGTTTTATGTATTTTTGAATAATGTCGTAATAACCAAAGAATAAAGTCATAATATAAGAATAGAGAGGTTGTAATTTTATGAGAGAAAAGCCACAATATTTAATTAAAAATGTTTTCAGGAATTAAGCAGATAGGGGACCCAGTGCTTGCCAGAGTTCCAGTCCTTCTGGTGCCAAAAAATCTTGTTTACCAATTTCATTTTTTCTTGAGAAACTGTGAAACCTCTTTTGAATGACACACAGTTGTCACAAACCATGACTTTACAGTCGACCACTACCAAACATTTCCTCCTCCACAAAATGGTCAATGTTTTCAAAGTCCTGACACAAATGATAATGTGATCTTACCCCTCTAAAATGACACAAAGCCTAAAATGTGTACTTTATTCGTGTAATATAGCGGCTGTTTTCTTAAATTACTATTTTATTTTCCAAATCTCAGTGGTCCTAATACTCCTTTAGGGTGGGACAAGAAATACCCACTAACATCTGGGGGCTGATCCAGCTATTTGTTTCCACTTTTACTCTATTTTACTTTAATACTCTATTTGACAGTGACAGTGCATATTAATAACATTTCTAAAAATATGCCAGAGTTTGCCACAGAGGCTAATTTTCATCTGTAGTCCCTGGGCAAACAATAAAAGCAGTGACAAAAAAAACAACTATAAAAGCAGTGACAAATAAAAATGGCATACACAGGGTTTGCCTTACATGAGAGCAAGAGCAACAGCTGTTTGGTTTTATATCAATGATTTTAACTTTTCTTCTTCAGCATATATTTTTACCTTATTGATCTGTTAAACAATATGTAGATCACCATTAAAATATATTTAAATGATTTTCTGCCTGCAACTAAACAAATTTTTCATAAAAATGTGTAATATATGTAATATTAATAATGTTATACAATGGGGGAGACTTTGAATAGATATTGGTGGTAAAAAACACTGTGACTATTATAAACTGTCATGTTGAATGACGAGTGGTGAATTATAATGTGGGTCGAATTTGTTGGGGGAAAAAGTGTAGAATAAGCTGTTATACAAATCTGTGGGTAATAAGACCGGAAGACGAATGCAAATACATTGGAGTTGTGCAAAAATACTCACACACAAACACACACACACACAACCACCACCACAAGAGACTGATATTTGTAGTCATGCTATTCGATCACCCTGGCTGGCCACTGTAATGAGGCGAGGGAGATGGAGGCTGGTTCCTTTTACAGGTCAGTGGACTGACAAAGCCCGGTGTCCCGGCCTGAAACCGGGGGGGCTATCTGCTCATCGCCGCTTGTGTGGGTGTAATGTGCTTGTATGGGAGTTGATCTGTATTCACCTCCACTGCGCCATGGCCCGTTGCTGTTTATTATGGGCTCCGCTGTTGCCTCCCCGCCATCACCTGGCACTGCAGAGTTCATTTTCATCGTGTGTTTTTATCAGCACCCCTAGGGGCATATGTAATTGCTTGGTGCTGATGAGAACAGCCCCAGCTCAAAGTACCATCTCATACCGCAATTACACCCATGGAAGTGCAGGGGTGGGGGGGGGGGGGGGGAGAAATGTGGAAATAAAGAAACTACCCCGGTGTGGTGAGGCAGGTGAAAGACTAATGCCGCGCCTCCTCCTGCCGAGGAGAGCCAGGACTGATGGAGGACTAAAAGTCAGCCATCTCCTTGGGAATAAAGACTTTTTAAGCTGTTAATCCTCCGTCTGTGGATGATTGAGGTGAACATCTGACATTTGAAGCCTTTCATGTTAAAGGTCCCAAAGCTGACAGCTGTGAGTGTGTGGGTGTGTGTGTGTATGTGTGAGAGAGTGTGTGTGTGTGTGAATGTGTGAGAGAGTGGCTTTTCCAAGACAATAAAGGCAACACATTTTCTTCAGAACTTCTTGTGTCCTGTGTGTGTGTGTGTGTGTGTGTGTGTGTGTGAGTTGTACACACTAAAGGGGAAACCAGACTGGCGCTCTGACAGCTCGCCGCTCCTCTGCTTATGAAAATAAATGCTGATGAGTGTTGAACCGGCTGGGTTGCATGGGTGTCAGCCGGGAGAAGAGAGACGGCTCTGCAGGCTGACAGGCCGACGCGCCTGGTTTGCATTGAGATGCATGAAGTGGCCCTTCGTCTCTGCACCCCCCCTTGTCCCAAACCCCCTTTCCAGCCTCGGTTGCCCCCCCCCCCCCCCAGTTGCCGCTGGGGGGATGTGGATGTCAGTTGGAGCAGAGCTGAGGCCGGGGCTGCTGAGGCTCACAGCCAAGGCAACATGTCCCCTCTCAGTACTTTACTGGGACGAATGCTGATCCCGTCCTCGCTGTCGCTTTCGCTTTGAGGATTGTCTTTGCATGTTTGAATGTTTTTCTTGATTTGTGAATTTCAGCATCTGAATATTGCTGAATATTAAAGTCTCCTGCCGCTGCCTGCTGCCTGTTTCCACATATGACTCATGCCCGTATTAGGAGGTTTCATTCGAACAAACCCTGTGATTCATTTGATTCATGAGCTACTATAATAATCCCAGCAGCAATACCATTCCTACAAATAACTTTCTTATAAAATGTGTCTCGGTTCGGGGGCTGCTTTCTTCGGAGGACACGGTCTACATGGCTCAGGAAGACCACCTCCTCTAGGGGCAGCGTAGACCAGGGAGGCTGAACCTAAAAGAATCGCTCTGGTCTGCAGACGATTTCCATGATCGACATCACTAGCTTCTTGTTTTTCATTAACATGTGCACTGTTTGGAGGAGTTGAAGCGTGAAACTCAAACATCGGACTTCTTGTAGCTTGCCAGCACCATTACCTCATGGAAGAATGGTTCGTCACTGAAGCGCAATTAATCTTGGGATATGTTTGGCCGGAAGGGATCCACCTATTGGAGCCTTTGTTTCTCAGGGAGGGAAGGATGCATTTATCAGACTCCATCAACGCAATCCGTCTTCAAATGCAGCGCCTGAAGGAGAATTGAGACACATCTATAGTGTTTACCTCGTTCAACATTCTAGTTGATGTCATCAGAAGAATAAACTGCCTATTTTACTTCCTGTCTTTGTCTGGCTTCCTGCTTTTGTGACTATCTGTCCCCCCCAAGGGTGTTTCACTTTCATGTGTGTCCAATTATCTCTTCCTCCCACGTGTGTTTCGAGAACATTCATGTGGTGCCGGATATGTATACTCCCTTCTGGGAAAAATACATTTGAGCTCCATCTCACGTCAGAAACTCACACCTGGTCCTGTTTCTTTGCTCTTTGTTAAGATGTAGTCATCTTAGCTGTAGTCATTTCACATCTATGTTGTCATATCCAGACAATTTAGTGTCTCAACATTATGGGGGCTTTCCTGTAGAGCAAGAACGTAATGATGCTAAAGGCAGTTATTTATCTCTGTATTGTTATTTCGACACCACAGCTTATACGGTTTTGGTCTGATAAGGTTAATGTATGAGCTCTTCACAAAAAAATGTGATCCCCCCAGCGGAATTTATTTTCGCACTTCTTTCCTGGGCTGTGTTCGAAATCACCCACTCATTCACGAACCCCTTCTTCACTATAGGGACCTCAGTGTAGAGAACTACATAGTGAGCTTATCGAAATAAACGCCTTTGGACACCATTGATTACATCCACAACTGAATGACAATTTTGAAATGTACAAATAAACTTGTTTCCCGCAGTTTGTGTTGTGATGCTCTGCTCGTATTAACCTTTGCCACAGTTCGGGCTGTTCCCTCTCTCCACTCGTCTCTCTGCCGCACTAAACATTCGGACAGCACTATTAAAACTCACTATGGACTATCACTATAAGGTGATTAGTGAGGATTTTAGGACACAGGCCTTGTTCGCGCTCCTGCTTGACTTCCTGTCTTTGACCTGTTCCTAATGTGTTTTACCTGTGATCAGTCATCCTGCCTCTCTCGTGTATTCAGTGTCTATGCTCACCTTTGTCAGTTTCGTCTGTTCATTTTCGTTCCATTCAGTCCTGTTTCTTCCTCATCCCGCATTTTTCTTATGTTTTACTGCCTATGATTTTTGAATTGTCAGTGCGTGCCAATCAGCTCCACAAACCTGTCAGTCAGTTTGATTAAATTCATTTTTGTCTGCGACCTACCTTTTTTCGTACTCTGCAGAATCTGCATTTTGGTATATATTTATTCATGATTATTTCTCTTACCTGTGTTCCCACCCTACTTAGAGTAATGTAATCAAAAATCTGTGAGGAGCGACAATTTTACAATGTGGTAATTGTTGGAATTTCAAACTTTTTAACTATAGGTTGTGTCTGATTGAACTCCAACCAAATAAAGCTAGAGGTAGTTTTAGCTAGATATTATGCTTCATACAAATGATTTTAATAACTGTTGCTATTTAGTGCCAATAATTTATCTTTTTACTTGTTCTAATACTTAACTTTTTGATATTAAAGCGTAATTCCCTCAGATTCATTAAACTCACATTGAGTTCCAGGAGCTGTCTGATAAAGTTCTCGAGGTCGGACAGAGTGACGTTGTTGACTTAATTCTGTTTCATTGCTTTGGTTTCGAGGATCCGAATGTTTACAAAGTCAGGTTTGTTTTGATATAGCTGAAACATAATATTCTTTGCTTCGCTGGACAACAATTTTGCCCCAGATTGCATCTCCAGGTTCAAGGACTTTCTTGAAGTAAACAGGTTGCCTAGCAACTATAGCGTCATTGGGAGTGTCTTCCTTTTCACTTCCGTATACCAAATGCCAGGAGGATGGATTACGCCTGCGCACTTCCGAGGAGGGAGGAACGAAGATCTACTGTATGTAATGGACAGATGCCGGATGTTCATGGCGCTCTGATACACCTAATGTCCTGGAAGCCCATTGCTTTGCTTTAACCTGTTCATTGTTTCCTAAATAAATACTTTGATTGAGCAAACCGAGTTCGGCTCTACTTCTCTTAAAGGATAAAAGAACACGCTTCGACATAATGAAAATAAAT
Source organism: Limanda limanda (assembly GCF_963576545.1). Classification (NCBI taxonomy): domain Eukaryota; kingdom Metazoa; phylum Chordata; class Actinopteri; order Pleuronectiformes; family Pleuronectidae; genus Limanda; species Limanda limanda. Next base: position 3,282,562 of record NC_083654.1, read on the forward strand.
ATTTAATTGAAGCTGTAAATACAGAATGATGCCATAGGTTTGAAGTCTGCAATTTGAGACTAAAACTAAACTAAACAAAGTGATGACATGTTAGAACAATTCTGTTTCAATTCAGTTGAGTGTAGCAGCCTTTCTGTTGGTGGTGAAAAGGCAAACACAGGTGAGTATGAGGCAGCTGAAGATCGCAGTGAAACAGAAAACACACACTTTAATGTGTCCGTCCTGCATGTTAGAAATTCAAAATTCAGTCAAACATGCATGAGGCTGGCTGAACAGTTCAGATGTACACGTATCACACAGTGAGCAAACAATCCATCAACTACCTGACCTGACTTTGGCCCCTGATGGAAACAGCTTTGAGTGTATGGACAAATGATGTTGTATAAAGTAAGAGTGTGAACCTTTTCTGTGTTTGTCCTCTCCGAAACTTTGTTATTATTGAACTGCAGAGGCGGAGAACCACCACCATCACATTTTAGACAAATACTTTGAAGCTGGTTAAAAGAGGAGTTTGCACTGCCCACTCCCTTATTGGTCCTTGTTTTGATTTTTGCACAACCAGTCAGTAAGTCTCCGATTCAATCATAACAGAAAGCCTTTGTGCCTTTGCACACAAGACAAATTTATTTTCCATTTGATTCATTTATATGATATATATTATTTGTACCTGTGTCCAGTCAATGCAAACTTTCAAATCAATGACACAATTTCACTGAGTGGTATTGCGTCTTTTATTTTTGGACCAAGGATGATTTTCAAGTACGCCCATGTGAACACGCACTGCCTTAACCTCTCTTTAGTGTGAATAGTCATTTGTGTTACTTGCACTTTGATGTGCAAAGGCCTCAAGGTTTAAAAAACTAAACAATTAAGAGTTAAGATATTTGGCAGAAAACCTTAGTCATAAAGGGGAAGTGGAGTTTGAAATCTAAAAGTGTAAAAGTCAAATTAAAGATGCTATGACCTGCACCATGGGAAATGAAAGCTCCTGAGTCATGATGTCTCTGCCTCTGCTGCATTGAGTATCTTGTTTTTGTTTCTTACAAGCATCATGGAAGTGCAGTGCTAAAAGCTTCTTTTACAGCAATTTACTCCATTAAATGACTTACATTCCTGCAGTCTTTCACTTTCCCTGATTATTATCACACATTGCAAACAGCGCTTCCATTACTGACAAAATACACTTTAAATAACTGATGTAGCCTTGTATCCATTCCATGAAGATTTCACTTCACGTTCCCAGCCAGATATCACTTCCCTGTCTTCTGTGCCACCAGAAGAATGCACTCTGCTGAGTAGGCGCTATGTCATTAGACTCCATTAAAAGTGATCAGTAGCAGTGTAATACTGCTGCGTTAGGACAGACTGCAATTCTCCTGCTGCTCTGCTTGATGTATAAGGTGGCAAACCCAGTGTCTCTGTTTCCATTACGCACGACACCTGGAAATGAGTTCTTTGGGGACACTCCGCATGGACACTCATCATAAGAGCTGGCTCGTGCTGGATGTGGATATACATGTGGAGAGGACACAGGGGGAGGATGCAACCAAGATGGATTATATTGGATTTGAATTGGAACACTCTGCCATGTCTGAAAGCTGAAGAGAAGACAATAGCACAACTCATAAACCTTTTGTCATAATATTGCGGCAAATATAATAAATATCTAAAATATTGTTATTGTTGCACTATATTTTGGGCACAAATAACTATTTCCCTTAACGTCCCTATTATTAAGAACAGAATGAAGCTAAAATGAACTTGAGTTTGTAAATTGCTGCATGGATGAAAGATACATTTTAAATGTGATTTTCATGGTGGATTTGCAAGAGCAAAAGTTGTTTTTGTGAACGTGTTTTAGTCCTGTGACCTTCAAACCTCATTTTGGAAATCTGTTGTTGATATTTTATGCCTGCGGACACATTAAGATATAATACTATCCTGATAGGCATCATTAGACAGGACAGTTGTTTACATGACTGATAGTTCTAGCACCATTGGCTGATTTATAGGAAATGCATTGCTATTCACTGGAGGTCTTCACAATTTCACCACAGTGCTCGATTAGGCTTTTAAATTCGTTGATGTTGTTACGGTTCTCAGGAAAAAAGGACCCAAGAGCACAACGTATAGGAGGCAGATATACAAGTAAAGAGCCTCTACCTAGAAAAGAATAAAGATCCAAGGGAAAGTCCAAAAACATAATCAGGAGAGTAAAGGGCAAGTCAACAACAGAACACTGGAAAGTAAAGGCACAGAGGCAATATGTCAGACAACAAGTGCAAACAGACCAGTATATAAACTGGAGAGCTAATGAGAGACTGGAGAACAGGTCAGTCGATGCTGCGGGAAAAGAAGGATGTGAAATGACAAAATCAGACTGTGTTTGGACAAATAACTGGACTGACAGAATGAGCAGAGCAATACTCGTTTCACAAAAGCCACAGAAATTTAACAAAACTTTCCTTGTAATTAGATTTTCTTTACAAACTATTCACAACAGCAACAAAATATATCACCTAAATCATGATATGTGCTCCTTGTAATATGTCTTATATTTGTGCTTCTCTGTGTGTAGTTTGTTAGTTATATGGTTTATCTGATTTAATTTGTTGTTGCCATTTACTTCCTCTTACTTTAATTATTATAGATTTTTAAAGAGTTTTATACATTTAGTGCAATAACTTGTGTGAGGACTCGTTATATGTTTTGCCCCAAAATAAAACCGTCAGAGTGAATGTGCATTTTTGAAAAGTGTTTTAATGATAACTGTACTATTAAACAAGACATGAAACCAAGCGAATCAAATTATTTAAATCAAAAATATGACAAATATCCTGCTTTGAAAGATTTGAGTTTACGCTCGGTGTTGAGTCTCTTCCCACTTAATTTGAACCTGTCACCAAACCAAAGTTTTTGTAGGTCTGAACTCTTTCAAAAAATTTAATATAAACTGTCAACGACAGACACTCTGCTTATAGTCTGAACAACTCCACTGGAAACAGCCGCCTCAGCCTCAGCACCTTTAAGTGGAAGTGTACACTTATCAGAACCACAGTCTCCAACACTCACCGCCCACATGTTTTCTTCTCTAACATGCCAGTTTTATTTTTTCCGTTTGACACTGATTAAATTCCCCCGCAAACCCAACTCAGGTTTATTGGAAAATTGATGTGTGGGAATGAAAACATTGTCCACAAAATGCTCGGTAATTACAGTGTTGGTTCAATACAACTGACGACTGAGTGGGCCTTTTCCACACTAACTGGTCTACGTATGCCTGGGAGCTTTGGAACGTGCCACACTCACTCTGGAAACTTTATATGTTTTTTTATTAATGATTCACATTTGCATATCATTTGCTCGCGCAGGGTTTTGAAGGTCAGCTCAGAAATGTCAGCTGTGTCTGGAGCTTCATGAGCTTTGCTTGAAAAAAATATGAATATACTTCTAGTTGCCACATTGACGATTGAGTCTTGTGATGGTAGAAATATTCAGCACATGTCATGCAGTCTGACAACTGAAGTAGATTGAGGCAGGCAGACAATCTTTCATTTGAATATTATTTAGCAAAACCATCAAGTAATAACATTATGTTTAATCCATGCACTTGGCTTCTCTTATTTGTTTCCTTACTTCACTCTGCACCGTATAAAAAGTTCTACTCAACAAAAATAAGTGACAGTATTTTGTTTGTCTGTCTGAAGATGACTCATTAATAACAAGCTATAAATCTGACATGCACACAATCTGTTATTTCAGAATTTTAATAAAGAAATGACGTACTATATCTTCAAAATTTGACAATGGGTTGGGCATAAGCTAAATGTCAGCCAACAAGCCTCAGCGTTTCCCACAGATTTGATTTAATCCATGGTGCTAGTGTAACCAGGTGTAAGACACACTGTTAATTTAGTACCGTAAAAGAAGAGAGACTGTTTGCTCTGATTATCTTATTTGTTTTGAATGCACCGCTCAACTCGCATGGTCCCACGTGGGGTACCTAGTTCTCAGCAGCCAATCAGAAGCTACGCAGGCCGCGCTCAGCCTGTCGGCTCGGAGAGGAAGTGCAGTCGCGTTGCTCTTCCGGTCTTTTCGGATCTCGGCAAGGGAAGCGAGGGCAGCTGTGTGTTGAGGAGAAGAGGAAAACCAGAGAAAAAAACCCAGAGTGAAACCTGTGAAAAAGGAAAAAGAGTCGGAGCACTTACCCAGTGGAGGTCCGGAGCCAAGTGGCTGAACGAAGGAGAGTTACGTCGCAGGCTAACTGCTTGCCTGTCCTCCGGAGAGCTGCTACGAGGTTCGGCATCGGCATGCTCCACCTTGACACACAGAGCAACGGTCAGGTTTTTTAGAGGACTGGAGAGTCTGAGGTTCAGGACAACTTCCTGCTGTAAAAGATGGCGAGCCAACTACCCTGATTGAAGATTAGCACCGAGGAGATATTCACGTACACACTCATTCACACAAATAATACACTCACATTACACTACAAGGAACCTTGGAATCAGGTGAACTTGCAACAACTCCTTTTATTTTAAGGGCCCCAACAGACAATTTTGTTTTAAGTGTGCACACTACTTTTTTTATTTTTCTTACTGTTTGGTATGATATTTTGCATTTTGTACGAACCAGACAAATTACTTTGTTCACTGTAAAATATAAGAGTGGCTACTCAATTGTTACTCTTGTGTCTGCCTCATTGTTGTTGCTCAGTACAGTGGCTCCTCTCGAATTTGGTCTCTTCTGATTCTGGTCCTGGTCTTATTGTTAGTCCAACTTATATTATACTGTAATTCACTTTTACACTCCTAAAATTGGTTACACTAGCAGGGGGTACACATGCACTAAAGTCCCACTCAAGTGCAACAAATCAGAGTGAAAGGTTCACAGACTAAGAGTGAAGATTGGTCATTGTGTGAGAGAAAGAACTGCACTATATGCCCTAAACTACAGCTGAAATATTGAGGTCTAACTGACTTTGTGGATGGTAACAACATCATGGACCGTAGCACATGCACTTGGTGGATGGCATAGTAGTGCAACAGCTCCTTTAGGTTAGTTATGAAACTGTGGCGTAACAAATTAGAAGACAGCGGCTCACCACAGACTAGAAAATGAATGGGAAACACTGAGCCTGTTAGCCTATTAGCTGCGGCTAGTTCTTGATGTATGCAGGAAAAATCTTCGGTAGAGCTTTTTCACTGCAGATACTTTGTATTAACATACGGAGAGTAACTTATAACACTAATGATGGTTAAAAAGTACACATATGTTTTGTCGACTGCGAGAGAGGCCTGAATGTATCTTTTTGATTTTTCTCAACTATTTATCAGTTATTTAATTGTTGATTAACATCCCATCCTCAGTCTTATTATGTGTATAAGCACTTTAAGGTGACCCAATGGAGGAAAACACTGTAACCTTGGTTAAGGTTCTACTCTATCATCATTTATTACAGCTTATATAACAAGCACATTCACCTTGTGTTAACAACTTCCATTGTGGTTTTCTATAAACCTGCACTTGCCTGAATGCTGCTGAACATGTCAGTCACTTGGTATAGTTACATTCAATCCTCTGCCACAGAGAATACAGCTCACAGAAAGGCTCTGTCAGACTGAATAATGATATGATGGCAGAATGGACTTTCAGACTGAATATTAAGGCCAGCCTTCGAGAGTCTGCTGAGACTGGGAGGTGTTTCAAGGACAGCTTGCGTTGATTGACAAGTAGAGATTGGAAATGAGACCATCAGAATCTCATTGTGTTTGCTCTCATTGGCTACTATCCATCTGAAATTCAATTGATGAGTTTGAACACCCTGCAGGAACTGCAAAATATTGATCCAAATATAAATGCTTGGAATACAGCCTGATTGGACTGCATACGTAAGTAGCTATAAGGAACTGATCTATATTTTTAAATTAGTAATGGATCAACACACTTTGTGTCACATTAGTGCTGTTGACCATATTGTGAAGAACCGAAAGAAAAATTTGACTTTGCAGTTTCTCTCGGCTGAAATGAACATTTTAGCTCTTTTAACTCGTTGTTTCAGACTAATATTAGACTGGTAAACTAAGCAAATAGCTGGTGCACATAGTGAGGTGTTAAACGGCTTAACAGCTTGATAATGTTTGCCTTGAATTGGTGGAGCACAAAAGGAAGCTAAAAGGAGAGTGAATACTGGATCTACATTCTCGAGGAAGCCAGAAACTTTATATGAACACTGATGTTGCGCTGCCTCTGCTGGTGTAAAGAGGCTCTTTGTTCACCATATAGGACATTGTGATGACAATATGTCAATGTTGTGTACAGGCTGCTGTGTTACCACCACAACTTGATAAAGTGGTGCTTTGAGATTATCATCACATTTCTCTTGTAGCAATAATTGAGGTATTATGTTCCTTTGGTTACCATTAAGATTTAATAAACAAAAACACTAAAAAGGACACTAAAACTTTTACACATCACCTTTTACCCTAGCCCTAACCCCTTAATTCTTATTTTTTTATCTTTTAAAAACAATGACCACCTTATAATAGTCTTATCTCACCATTCAAACAAGATTACATGTTTCATCGTGCCAGCAGTCTGTAAAGTGGGCCCAAGTCCAAATGTTAACAGTGGGTGTGAAGGGTCAAATCCACAATCAGCCCCCATCATTATAATGGCGTTGATATTGGCAGCAGAATGTGAATAGACTATCTACTGTAGCTGTACAAATTCTGATGGTGCAAAGACCACACTTAACTCTCCAGACTTAAGTTTCCTGCAATCCTACGAATACAAGCATTTACATCCCTTTCACCCACCCACCAATACTATACTCCCTGAAATCACTGGCATGCACAACTGCTCTAACTGCCTGATGTCTGCATAATTTAGGCCATTGTTTCTCACTGTGCTCTGTGATGAATTTGGAGAAAGGTATGTTGAGTTGTCAGTGCCAGTTCAGGTTTGTCAAGAGAAAATCATAGAGGATATTCACTGTGACGGTTTTAACACATGATTGACGAAACTGGGGCCAACGTAACCTGACAAACTGATAGCGTTTACACTAAAATTCCAGCAGATCTGATGTATGCAAGACCATTCACCAGCAGTGGCGGTTCGTCATACAGGGCGCTGGGGCGCCGCCCACCCTACAATTTTGAGGTGAAAAAAAAAAAAAAAAAAAAAAAATGACATGTCAAAAAACATTATATATCAAATAATTTAATAAGAAATGTACTGTTTTAAGGCGTTAAATGTGTGCCGGAGACCGTAAGCCCCTGTCAAAAACCACTTAATATATTATATTTGGTAATATATTTGCCATTCGTTATCACTGAGAGAGAAGCCACTCCTCCCTGTGGGCGCCGGGCAAGTGGAAGTCTATGGAAGCCAACAAAAGGGGCAGGAACATTTGAGCAAGGACAGCTTCTCAATGGCGGATGACAGTTCGAGCCATGGGCGCACTTCACTTGCGCCTACAGCCAATGAAAGGGTTTCTTATACATCATGCTGACAGGACTGTCCAATCAGAGACCTTATCACTGATCTACAGGAGCTGCATAGTTAGCAGATACTTTTAATCTGCACGGAGGTGCAGCTCCGGTCCCGGAGCACTGAGTGAGACAGGTAGAGGACAGACAGTGGACAGATAGAAGCATTGTTGTTTACTGTGTCGTGTGTGTAGTTTTATCGATCAGTAATAATCAGCTGAAATTTTTAACCACATGTTAACGTGCATGGGGACGTGCTCCTCCGGGACCGTCCCCGGGGACGTCCCGGTCTCGGTCACCTCCCGGAGCACCGGAGCACCTCCCCGGGGGACCGGGACGTCCGGGACGACCGGGACGCGACCGGAGCACCTCCCGGGTGCACCTCCCTCCGGTGCTCCGGAGACCGGGACCGGAGCACCTCCCGAAGCACCGGAGCACCTCCCCGGGGACGTCCCGGAGACGGTCCCGGAGGAGCACGTCCCCGGGGATGTCCCGGTCCGGGGACCGGGACCGGACCGGAGGTCCCCGGAGCACCCCGGAGTTTTTTTTTTCTCATTGCGGTGGGCTATTTAAACCGCGCCGCCCAAGTGCGCCCCCCCCCAAAAAAATGTCACCAGCCGCCACTGTTCACCAGTAGTGAAGGAAAACAGAGGCTTTGGAGCTTCCCTAATAAATTATGAAACAGTCGAGACCTTAAGTTTACCTGAGACCTTTATCCACTGAGCTGCTTGTGTACAGAACAAACTGTGGATATTCAAACTGCTGCTAAACGCATGACTCAAGCACTGCACGGCGAAAAGTGCCCCTGCAGCAGCTACAGGCATCCGCTCGCTCAACAGCTTCCTCTGCAACCCTTCATTTACCTCTCAGCTCATATTAAATCACTCCCAATGTAACACATACACCAAAACAAATACCACAGAGGACTTCAATTAGGTGTATCTCAGCTGTGTGCATTCACAAAAAAACGGAACCAGACCCAGAGCATAATATCTGCAGTGCACCAATCCGTAATAAACTATACTGCAAGGTATATTCACTCTAATGAGTAAGCTAATATTTGACTTTAAATTTAATTGCAAAATTTAGCAAAATCGGTTTTGACAGATTTATTAGTATTAAATCTTCTACTTAGAAATGATGTGTAAAAGCTGTACACTACTAGCTGTACCTGTGTTTGTAATTTGAATCATGAAATAGCAAGCAAAGTGCTGCAGTTACAGGGCTTGCAACTATGAGTTTTAAAATTCTTCTAATTTCCTATTACCAAAAATGAATCCTTTGAAGAGAGCCGCTTAAAGTGAGGATGTGCTCGAAAATAGTCGGCCACATGAGTTGCTCCGGATATTCTCTGGAGAGGCTGTGTATAAGAATGCAATAACCACGTGAGAGCCTCTGGACTTTCTGCTGAGCGTCTCTGGAGAATGACATTGAAAAAACTTGACAGGTGCAAAAATGAAACAAAAAAGAACACAAACAGAATACATTTCAGGATTAAATGGTGCAATACATGTAGAAGACACAGGCAAGACAAACACATGTGATCTCCACCCCTCAGCTAAACCCCCCAGGAGACTCCGGCTGCATCGTTCATGTGTGAGAGGCAAACACACCTCTGCTCACATCCTCCGGAGCTGATCATGTTGGAAACCATGGTAGTGTTATACTAAACTCTAGAGGGGGCTGGTAAATCCCCCGTCCAACATTGTTAAGCATGGTCTAATGAAATAAAAATATTTACTCGTACAATGCTCCTGGTTGACCGTAAGCTAAAAACATATACTTCCTGGTTCAGGGTGCCGGCCAATGGACAGCAGATATAAGGTCTTAAACTTTTGGCTACCACGGGACCTGAGGCTGTTCTTTAATTGATTGTTGCAGATTTTCCAAGTGACCTGGACACGCCCACTTTTATTTACAGCCAATTGGTATTGATTTATGTTTTGTAAATCTAATGTGATGATTGGTCAACCCTCCACGCCGTCGTCACTGAGTTACTTCCACTGCGATCCGGGGATTTTTTACATAAAAACCCCAACAAGAAAAAAAGAGGATAAGGAGCTTGGTCCAGACCGACCCGATATACAGATTCAGCAGCAAGTGATGAGGACGATTTTACACCTTCTCTCGCTCTTGATATAAGAAACAGAGGTGACCAACTGGATGTGGTGTAAGTAATGTAACCTTTTGATCTGGCTTAGGTTTTACCCCCACCCCGAAAAAGTTAGAAAATATAAAAACACACCCCAATTAATTTTATCAGCAGCCGCCCCTGCTCAGTTGTATACCCATTCCTAAATAGAAATAGCCGTGTTTATGGTGAGAAAAGAGAGCATGAGAAGTTCACACCCTCCCAATTTTCTCACCTCCCCCCTGCTTGAAGTGAATGTGTTGTTGAATTGTTGGTTTTGGAATGTCACAGCGATTATTGATTCCAATGAGGAGAAGTTGTGTTTTCATTTAAAAACAAATCAACTATCAACTGCTAAAAAAGTAAGGTAGGAAACTCTGCCTGTCACGATTCATTTTGAATCTTAGTCCGGATAGGCAGACACGCAGATGTTTGGAAACTATGAGGTAGACAGTCGGAACTGCTTGCTGATTGGGTCTTCGCGGAAGGACAAAGGACATTTGTCAGGCTCCTATCACATGACCCCCTTCTGAAAGAAAACAATCGGCATCAGCCTCGGCTACCAGAAGCGTATCTGACCCTGTTGTCTCTGCTAACTGCTGCTGTGCAGTTAAATCCTGTATTTTACGATGATACAAGTAGAATGTAGTGGTACGGAAATGTACCAGTATGGCTTTGGTCCAAGATTTCAGACCATTCTGCAGGCATTTCAACGCCTTATACGAATCAACCCCCAATATAATGCAGGACAAACACAGCACTGAGTGTGCAATTCGCTTGCTTTGCAGTCTACATGTATGATGTTTGCCACTCAACAATGGTAAAGGCCAAATCGGAGGCTTTTAGAAGGTTCCATGAATAGACTTGTCCTGTTTTTGAAAATAGAAAAGGACACAACAATTGCTGCAGTATCAGCTGTTTTTCCACAAGAGGTGAGGAAAATTCCCATTTCAGCTCAGCTTTAATGCTGCTGTGAGATAGCTGCAGGCTGGTAAGTAGAATCATTTTGATATAGACTCTCTATATAGAGTCTTTTAAGTGTGTAAAATGAATAATTTGATGCTTCCCTGCTGGTATAATTGACTTCTGTTTCTGTTTGCCTGATGATAATCACCAGCTGGATCTCACCACCTTTACAGTTTCAAGCTATATTCCTGGTGACAAAGCTGACATGAAATACAGCAGAATTAATATGAGCAAATTAACTGGTTATATAACATGTAATATAAGCACTTTATGAACGAGCTGTTAATGTAAGCACGCTGCAAGTTATTAGATCTGAAGGGCATGTGGACCACTATATCACTGACAGCAATATATCAGCCTCTTCCAATAGTTTAAAAATGTACATTGAATTATTACAGCCTGGCAAATGAAGCCAGCTCACAATATGCCCCCGACCACCATTCTCCAAGAAATAAATATCTCCCAGACACAAGTTAAAAGCCCGGAGGCTAAAAAAATCAATATTTCATAGGCAAGAGGTTATAAAGAGTCTTGATCCAGCTCCTCCTGTCTCTGAAGCAGCCAGTAGTCCAGTAGCGAGCAGCAGGATGGCTCAATGCCATCTGAAAGCACCGCCAAGTGGATTCGGGCCACTGCACAAATTTAACAGGTAGAGGAAAGAGTTGGCCACACTTCACCCTGCAGTGTGTTGATAATGTTGGAACTAAAAAGCCTCGGTGACCATATCAGGTTATTTGTGGAGCTCCACATTCACCAACTCCCACACTCTTGTCACTTCCCTGGGCTTTAGAGAGAATTGAAGCCCAGGGGATGAAAGTATCTTACACAGACTGGGTCTTTACACCACTAGTCAGCCATTCTAACTGCCGGAGCTGAGGACTGGTGCAACAGAGTCCAAATCAATACCACGAGCAGCAGGTCAAGTTTGTTTCAGATGCAGAGCTTCAAGACCAAAAAGTCCGATCTGGTGTATGTTATGTATTTGTGGCTGCAAACCACACCAGCATTTATATTGGTTTATGCCTGTTTTACATCGTTATGATCAAGGCTGTGTTAAATCTCCATGTTGACCTGGATTTATAGTCAATAAAATGTGTTAATAAGAGTTGCCTGTAGCATTGAGTTTGATTTATGGATTAGCCTTGGGTTTCACTCGTTAATAAATCCGCAGCAGAGCTACACACACAGCATTGTGCATGATCAGGCTGCATCACACTTTAACTTTGACTGAGTTGACTCTCTTCCCCTCACGATGCAGAGTAATGGGCTACACACATGCATGTTTCACTTTTCAGGAGGCGCATGCCAGGAATGGCGAAGCTTGTGCTGAACCCCCGGAGCCTCATACCAGAACAGGTACGGGTTAGCTCCTTAAAGCAGAATTATAAATAAAGCTTCAGGCCTTACCTGAAACCACCGCTACCTGAAGAGCCTTCCACTGGGGCTTCCAGGAAGCTGTATAAAGCCCTCCTTCAAACCTGGCAGCCCTTTCCCTCCAAACTACACTGAAAGAAGACACAACCTGTGCAAACTAACTTCACGTCTTTTCACTATTAGGATCTTATTTTATTTGATTGATATTTTTTGGTTTTGATGAAATGTTTAATGGGTTGTTAATGTGATAACACCTAAGACTATAATAATGTTGTGCACTGTAAACTATTTCCTAGTTTATTTAAAGTAAGTTATAGGCAGCGCTGTTGTCAGCAAGTGCCTGTTATTGCATTCTGCTGTAGCTGCTGTAATGCAATTTGTAGTATAAAGAATAATACTGTTTTCCTACTACAATATTTTCTGTGTTTTGTAATTTGGTCAGTGTACTGTATTTTAATATCACCAATTAGTATTGATATATTACTGCTAATTATTACAAATTTGCAGTAACTAATAAAAGGCAGATAATGACCTACCTTGCTTTATTAATTCACTCACTTGTTTTATTACCTCTCATCAAATTAGCATTATATGGTCTGCAAAATGTATTTTCCATGCAATGAAAAAGAGCCATTCATCCATTTTTATCTGATAGATACAATCAGTGTTGAAACAGCATTTGGATCTTGTTTGCACGTATACACACAGATAGAGAGTGCAGTGTTTTGTGCAGAGAATGTGAGGCTACGTGTGCAGATCTAGTTCCCAACACACACACACACACACACACACACACACACACACACACAGATAAAGATGTATTCACGTCATGGTAAATGTTAGTGAACAAACAATAATGTGAAGCAGATCCAAAATGGCGGGCTTCCTGTTGCGTTTTTCATAATGCTCCTTGAGACTTTTTTGTTTTTTTGGTCATTTTTTTGGTCTGTGTATCGATTTTGGTGAAGACGGGTCAAGGGCGAACCTACGGGCTGAATTCCAGGAGGCTCTGTTGAGCAATTTTTTGCCACGCCCATTTCTAAATACTCCAAAATACATAAATGTTTAACCCTCTCTAATTTTCTGCAAACTTTGGTAACGATTTAATAATCCTAACAATTTGAATAGGGCCTCCCACCAGCAGTGCTCGGGCCCTAATTAATGCTCAATAAAGGGTGATTATCAAACAAGGGAGAGGTGAAGGATTCCACAGGTACCAGGGTTGAGAGTGTGATTTCCAGGTAAGGGGTTAGTGTGGCTGAGGAGCTGGCTGAGCGTGACGCTAACAGACGGCAGTGAGTGATCCTGAAGGCAAAGGAGAGACAAACACAATAAGTGCACAGACAGACAGGTTACAAAAAGTCAAACTTTCAGGCAAGATGGATTTTCAAGCCAGAGATCAGCCGCTAGCGTAAATATTACTTGGTAAGATGATGTTTTGCCAAGATGGTGGTGATCGATGATGAGCTTAAATATAAACATATTTAAATAAATAGTGCAGCAGCTGAGTGGATGACTGCAGAATGGAAAACAACCGGTGCAGTCAGCAGCACACAGAGTGTGGACAGGCAAAACACACATATTCCATCCCAGAAGCAGGAAGTGACCAGTAGAACCAATATATCCATAATCCAAACACATTGGATTCATTTATATACAGAGCATCTACTTTGCCCGGGGGGCTTTCAGTGGGTTGTTCTGCCCAGCGAGAGGAGTTTAACTCAAGATTGACTTTTTATGTTTTCATATAGGGAGGATTTTCACAGCTTTGGAGTGGGTGAAAGAATTCAGCATTTTACAAGAGCAGGATGTTTGAGAAAAGTTGTAAATGATCAGTAATATAAATCTCTATCCATCCATTGTCTTTACTGATTATGCTTTGAGGGTCACGGGGGGGCTTGAGCCAACCCGGCTGACGATGGCCATGAGATCGCCAATATATTGCAGAGTGAACTTAAGCTGCCTTCAGAAATGCGTTGAACTCCTCCTGACTTTCTCCGGCAAATGTAAGAGTGAGAACCTCTGGAGTTTGTGCAGACTTTGTGTAAAGTCCACAGTAAGTCCAGAGGAGCAAATGTAAACTGAGATCCTCGGCTGGATTCACAGCGAGTAAACAGGGGGTGTTTTTGACGCTTCTAACACAACAGAGGCAAAAATGAAAAAATAAAACCAATACCTCCAGATGACAAAGTGGAGCCAGGCACTGAAGAAGACGTCAAACTAGTCTGTGGTGATAAGAGCCGATGTGGTGTTGATGTCCTGTGAAACAAACACAGTGTAATTAATACGTTACTTCCTACATTTGCCTGATGCGCAGCCCCTCACCTTAACTCCTGCTGAGTTGTTCAAGGAAAGGGAAACTGTGGAGAGAGTCCAGATCCATTCCCAGAGTTCCCCTGCAGGACATGTCTGAAAGTGGCTCTGCAGTCATTCACACCAATGGACAACTTAAAGCTTCGAATTAACCCCGATGGAGGCTACATGTCTGGGACTGTGAAACCAAATTAGAGAAAACCCCCACGCAGATACAGGGAAATCATTCAAACTCCACCAGGAATCCTCTTCAAGGGAGACCACAGTGCTAACCACCACCGTGCCACCTGTGATATGTGTAATGGAAATAATGTATCATTATTACACACCTGATGACTCCTCAGATATTTATTGGGGACCCTGTGGTTGGAAACCAGTAAATAACATTATGCAATTTCCAAAAACGTTTAATCGGTTTAGGGGCCTGGTAACACATACATGACTGCAAAGGTCATAGGTCAAAGATGACCGAAGTTGAACTTGGCGCACGCTGCGATTTGCCCTGCTACAGGAAGTGAATATTTTATTTGACCCTGGCTTGCACTGATGTGAAAGGAACAGGAGACAAAACTTAGAGAATAAAACATTAGCATATGTGTAACTGGGCCGAACACTTGTTTGTATTTTTTCATTTCTGGAGTAAATTTCTTCTTTGTGGTACATATACAAAGTTATCTTGTGTTGGCTGCCACACTCTATGCGTTGTCCCTGCAATGTCACAGAATAAGACAAATGTGAGTTCAGTCGGGGGAGTTGGATGTCTGCAGCATGGCAGGAGGGACATTTTGCTTCCTGAAGCTTGTACATATCACCATTAAGAACCCAAACTTCATCGCATTAGAACAACCTGCTGAACTAACATGAATCCGAAAAAGACCCAGAGGAAAGGTCAGAGGTCAGGGTGGTCTGCAGAGCAGCTGGGCAGCAGCTGCGAGAAGGGCCAGCTTTGCCGCAGGCGCTTCATCTGTTCAACTGCTCGAACCCACACTCGTATTGTTTCCCTCACAAATCAGATTGTTGAAAGCTGGAAACAGTCAGAGCGAATATTAGATTCATATATTTAAAAAAATTCCATTAAGCACGGACACTGATTTGGTTGCGTTTGGCAAGGTGTTGCTTGATAAATACCTCAGCAGAGGTGAGTCAGGATTTAATCTGGTGATTTTTCAACATAATAGACTAATGGAGCATCACAGCCAAGCAGGAGGGAATGTTCAGGAGCCAAAACGGCACTTAAAGGGAACACGGAGAGAGGATGTTCCCTCTGATGACAGTGTGCTGAGCTGCTGTATATCTAATAAGGTAGTTCAGCTTTACTTCGGACTTGTAGGTCCATATCAGTATAAAAAATACAATGACAATAAATAAATACAGCACAAAAATATATAGAATGCAATCATCACACTTTGCAAGTACACAGGTATAAAAACACTTCCAGACTTTTGCTCTAATCTTTCCAAACAACTGAGTGCTGCTCACTTATGATCCAGTTTTTTGAGTCAGTTAATTGAAACATAAAATTCGTCAGCAAAGCATGAAAGGTTAAGCAGTGAAAGCTACGTTGCTGTAGTAGCCACAAAGATGTGATTGCACTTGTCCATCTTAGAAGAGCAAAATTCTGAAATTGATCTCTAACTTTTACTGTGATTGACAGTATGCATAAAGTTTGATTTTAATATCTTATTGATTAGGCTGTTCATGGCCTGGCCACAGGCTATGAACTTCTAATTCCCTGTTTACCTCTGCGCAGCTTGCGATCTTAGGGTCAAGGGTCTGCTGTCACTTCCTGAATCAAGGCTGAAAACTAGAAGGGGGGGCAGAACGTTTGCCATCAAGGCCTCAAGACTCAGGAATCACTTGCTTGTTGAAATAGGAGAGAAATAAGGAGACATATTTTTCAGAAGGCTCTTATTGGTCTTTTATCTCTACTAATATCGTACTCATTCTTATTCTTATCCTTCTGTGTATTAACTTTTTGTTTTCTTGTTGTGTAGCACGTTGTACGTTGTGTTGAAAAGTGCTGTTTAAATAAAGTTATTATTGTTTTTATTATTATTATTAGTAGTAGTAGTAGAAGTAATAGTAGCATTGTTGTTATTATTACCATCTTTTTTTATTATGTACAGTATGTACTTTCTTCTGTATTTTAACCATTTGTTTTATTCTTGTGCAGCACTTTGTACTTTGTGTTGTTATTATTATTATTATTATAATTACCTTTCTTCTATGTTTTACAAATTTGACATCGTGTTGTAGCACTTTGTACTGAATTGTGCCCAATTAATACAGTTATTATTATTATTATTGTGGTTGTTGTTGTTGTTGTTGTTATATTGCACCAAAAGCTTTTTCATCTTTTTCATGGCTACAGCTGCATAACACGTTTAACAGCCGAGTCACAGCCTTGTTATGTTGCCTCTATAGAACCTGCAGACTGGGTGCAGGGTGGTTTGGACGTGTACTGGTGTTGGATCCCCCCTCCTCGCCACATGGAGGCGCCGCAGACCCGCAGTCCCGCGTCCCACTCGCTCGCTTGTGAGCGCATAACCAAAAGAGAAAAGAAGTATCGGAGCCGTTAGAGGAGCGAGGGGCTCCGGTTTGAATCGCTGCAGCTCAGATGCTCCCTGTGCGGGCGGTGGAGGGAGCCGCAGCCTGAATGGAGCGCAGCGCACAACTTCTCTCCAGTGTTCACCCTCACCTCACCGCCGCTGCTGCTGCTGCTGCTGGAGTTCCCTCTAGGATTTTCTCCCTGTGACAAAAACCAGCTGGACTTTAACTCTTCTTTCCGCCAACATGTGTCCAGCTGCATTGCTACTGATGCTGGCCGTCGGGATCTACGCAGACAGCATGGAAGGACCAACAGGTAATACAAGGGAATCAGACATGTTTTTAGACGTGGGTTTGCAATGAGCTCCGCGCACCTGTAAAGCTCCCGGTGCAAAGTTTCTCATGTAAAGTTGTTCGACCCGCTTTGTCTTGTCTTATGTGTTGGAGTCGTGGTCGCATCTCCTCATATCCCTGGTTCCCCAACTTCAAAAGTTGCGTCAGGCTTCACTCAGCGGTGCCAACTTTGTGCCATTTTACGCGCATGGAAACGTGATCCTCGCATCCCGGGCACAGAACCGTGTCTGTTGTGTTTGGAGAGATCTTCTCTGCAGAGTTATCAGACAGGACCTCTCTCCATTCTCTCTCTATCTCTCTCTTAACTGTCATGTCCTCACTGTCCACACAGTGTGTATCACACCCGGGTGATGATGCCATCCCTCTTTGGATATTCTTTCTTTTTTTCAAATTTAATTTGTTATTGCTGAGGCACAGGAAACGAGCTGCACACGGGGCTGCGTGTTAATAGACGTGATGAAGCATTTTGCATAATAGTGTTTGTGGAGCAGGGGGGTAATTTGGCTCGGTGTGCAAGCAGAGACCTCTGGGAGAACAACTTTCGGGGTGAACAAATCAGGAGGCGTGTGTGTGTTTTCCAATGCAGCGGAGATGAATTAGTAATGTAAGTGTAGTGCCCAACATAACGGCACAGGAGGCTGATGCAAACATTTTGTGTGTGTGTGTGTGTGTGTGTGTGTGTGTGTGTGTGTGTGTGTGTGTGTGTGTGTGTGTGCGTGTGTGCGTGTGTGTGTTTGTGTGTGTGTGTGTTTGTGTGCGTGTGCGTGTGTTGCAGGCGAAGTTTGACAGACAGAAGTAGTTCTCAGGGGAGGAGAACTGAGACTTTCACTTGTGATACCTGAAATCCACAGAGTCTATCCGAGTTCAAATCCTCGTCTCTTTGCCTGTTCAACATTTGAACGGCTGAAACAGTTTCTGAAGATTTCTCTAAAAGGCTAAAAGTCTTTTGAGGTATTTTTTTTGGGAGGGGAAATACAGTTGCTAGAAAGAGATGTCCCAGGGGTCACACCCTGTCAAGTTGGTCTCAAGTGAAAGGGCCAGCTGGTTTATTCCAGGAACGCTCTGCGGCGGAGCATGTGTGCGTTGGAGCTCTGATATTTATACTGGTTCCCGGGTGTCGGTTACACAGCCTCCAGAAGCAGTTGCTTGAACAGATGCGAGGAGAACCACTCCCTGCTCTCCAGGATCAAACTGGTCCTGAAGGCAAGATTTAATGCCACAAGCCAACTGTCTAATGAGCTCACACACAACAACACAGGAGGACGTCTCATCACCATTTGGCTTTAATTCGGGTCATTTATTGGATAGGAATTCTGTTGTCAATAATAGACGCAGAAGGAACAGATGAAGCTGCTCCTAATGTTGTTTCTGGCGTCGAAGTGAAATGTGTGGTAGTATCAAATCGTCAGTTGTCATGTTTTATTTGTAAATATTTGTGATTTGAGACTATTTCATCTCCACACATTTCTGCTGTTCTTTGACAGTTTCACATTTGTATCTTCATCAAGGGATTGTTGTCGTTATCAGGGAGTTTTCAGATTTCACAGTTGGTCAGAAAAAAAATGAAAAAACATGTCTTGTTTCGTCCCACCAACTGTTCAGAAGACATTCACTTTACTGTCATAGAAGAATAAGCTAATAAAATGTTTTTCCCACATGAGAAGCTGAAGCCAAATCATTTTTAACGTTGCTTCTTAAAAAAGGACTCGTACTTAAAATACACATGCACAGTCATTTCTTGCATTTAGACTAATTAACTAATTGTGCTGCCATTATTTGAACACAGGAAAACATTACACATTTCAAACTGTAATGACTTGTAATGACAGTTTCAAAATGTGCAGTCTCTAAGGGACCATTTGAAGCAGTTTACCCTGTAATCCAGCAGAGGGAGCTCCGTAAAATTATTTGTCAACGTGATCTTTTCCATGTCCTGTTGACCAATCAGTAAACTAAGCTAATTAATAATAAAGGAGGAGAACAAAATTGACCAAAGCACGGCCACTTACCCATTCAGAACAGTGTTTTATAAGTATTTCAGTTTCTTCACTGTAGATGGTAACTAAGATAATGCTGTCGGCTGAACGACTCGGCAGCAGCTTCCCTCTCCAGTGATAACGAACCCGGGGAGGCCTCTGCTGGCTGTCTACCAAACACCCAGCTGAGCGCTGCAGTGTCAGGTGGACCAAATTGTCTGATGGATTTCCATGCAGGGGAAACGCTGAACGATGAACAACGTTGGAATTAGTTTAAACAAATCATGTGCCAATTCACTTTCATTTGAGGAAAAGAATCGTTTGAATTGCCCCAATCACTGCTCTTGCTTTGGTATTTATAGAAATACACAGGACTGAGGGTAACATATATGAACACCAAAGTTTGAACTGTAACATTTTGAATTTAAAGACATTCACTGCTTTAGAAATGGAGAAGTTCATGTAAATAGTATAATATAGTATCATAATGATGAATAAACACATTACAACACATACATTCCAAGGTTAAAATCAGTAAAAACAACACAACATATTCAATACAAGAATAGTTAAAAAGTAAAATGGTAAGTATAGCGCTTTACAGGTTTTATGCCATTCACTAATTCACACACATGTTCATACGGTGCATCTATTTGCAGCACTTGTTGTGTGAGAACGACACAGCCGTTGGGTGATTTGAGGTTCAGTATCTCTCCGCTGACCCTCTGGTTAAAATGTGCAAATATGATGTTGCTTTTCATAAAACAAAGCTCTGGTCAGCCACAGTTGGAAGGCATCATGGTGAACAGTTGTTTTGATGTGGATTGGAAATACAACCATGCTGCACCCTGACAAGCGGTCATCCCTTGTTGGGCTTTGATATAAAACAATAGGTGCGTTTGTTTTGATGTGCATCACATCCCCTGTTGAGTGTTGTACCACTGCGTGCTTCAGACACATTTTGCCTGGCAGTTGAAAAGTATGCAGGTTTTTCGTACACCGCTCTCGCTCTAGGTAAAAACAGATCAAAGCGTGTGCCTTGCAGGTTTTTTGACATCGTGCGACAGGATCTAAGGGCGTTGAAGTGTAAACAGTTGCCTTTTGCTGCATTTTGGGTGCTGTCAACAAGTGGTGTCAAGCAGTTTTAATTTTGAAATAAACATGAGGAAATGCAGTGGCGCCCTCGCTGTGTACGTCTGCTGTATTCGAGCAACTGCTCCGGGAGCAAAGGGAAGGGCATGTGTGTGGCTGCACGAGCAGGTCTCTGTTCCTCAGCTCCATGGTTTCACCTGCAGAATGTGTGATTGCCGAGGTGAAACCTGGCATGTTGTTTAAGTGCACCCGTCCCCTGTTAGCGAGGGCTCCGAGGCTAATTCAATCTTGAAATGAAACCATGTGAGCAAACCCCAACGCCCGACACGCAGCTCCAGACAATCGTTGTTGTCGCACCGACACAAAAAGGTGGGCTTTCATGGGCTACTGAGAGGAAGTTAGAGAGGGTCCTCGGTGTGTAGCGGTGTGGATTTGGCTCAGTGTTAATCCAACAAAAAATAGCCCCACACACATACACACACACACACACACACACACACACACACACACACACACACACACACACACACACACACACACACACATACACACACATACACACACACACATACAAACACACACACACACACACACACAGAGCTCTCCTAGGGCAAATGGAGGCTGCAAATGGGGAAAATGGAGCGTATGCTCACACAAAATGTAATGATGAAATGTGGTTGTTCTGGAGGAAATAACACAAGATTCTTTAATAGAACAACGCGGATTGCATAATGGCTACACGCTGTTCAAGAAAATGTCTACACTCTGTAATTGTAGTTCTTGACAATGAGATGGCAAAGGAACGAGGTTATTGCGACATCCATTTTATAAAAGAAGAAAAATCTCAAAAATGTATCACGAGTTCAGATCGTTTATCAGACACTTACAAGCCCTCAGAGCCGTGCGACTGACTCGGGAGCAACGGACCAAAGAATTCCGCTTTAATTGTCTGTTTGGCTGAAGAAAAATGGATGCAATTAAGCTTGAAATAGATAAAAATTACCTATTTGAAATGATGAAGTACAGCCCATACTTATCTTTGCACCTTCTGTGATACAGATTGCATTTAACAATCCCCTCTACACAAGCCTGTTTTTCTTCAGTTTAAATAGACTATTAAATGACCAAGCATCAAATGTGTGGACACATTCAATCAGTAAAAGCAGCATGACCGACAGAGCCAATGAGAGCAAACCAGGCCGGCTGAGGTGAAAGTCAATAAAGCCTTTCCTTTTATATATTCTACCACTTTGATGGCTTTTGAAAGTTTGTAATTGCCTCCGGTGGCAGTTGACAGTCATTCTGTCTGTCTCCGAGAGTGTTACTGACAGTGTGGCTAAAGCCGGGCTCAGGCTAAAAGAAAGTTTTAACTGATTTTGCAGTCGTGTTGCATCACGCACATCAGGAGAAACTTCACAGATGTTCTCCTCTCGAAGCGTAAACGTGCACACACTTCAGGATTAGAAAATAATGGTGCATCACGCACAACAGGATGTTATTTCTAAGACTATTGTGCCAGAGTGAGCAATCGGGGAGCAATGCACCACATCATGATGTAAACATAATGGAAAACACTGGTGCAGCAACTTGCTTTAAGATTAGTTAACTTTGTAGTTGGACAGATCAAAAGGTGAAGGAAAACGAGCCTGGGTAGGAAAATGTGTGGGTTGTTCTTCAGCGAGAACTGGAGGTGAGATTTTAAAAGTCAGCTTGAACGCCTGTTAACAGTAGTAAGCAGCTAACATTTTTACCTTTGTTTAGGAAAAAAAGTTACTTCTGAAAATACCGATATTATCATAAACGTTGATTTGGGCTCCTTTGTGCCAAAAGCTTTCAATATCATTAGTGTGGTCCTGGTGAGTCTTTAAGGTTTAAGTGTGGATCTGTAAACCCTCACCTTACCAGATAAATCTCAGCTGAACGTCTGTACCGACCAAGCTCCAGGCCAAGGACTCTTGGATTGTCTTGTGCAGTGAACTAGGGACAAATTGGCCTGAATTTCCTGAAGACAAGTTGAAAGCAGTTTAAAGTTCAACAGAATTTAAGTTTGACTTGGAACAGCAAAGTAGAAGACTTCATTGGTTTTTGGTGGTTCGCAGGCCAATGGCTAGTCGGAAAAGACTTAGCAAACATGAGTGTCTTTATATATATTTGTATATAATGCTCTGAGATCACTTTATCGTGATGCGAGAAGCCATCTCAGACTTTTTGGACTCCTCAGCAACTGCAGCGCGATTACTTCTATTTATCTAAAAATGATATCCTCTTTTTATTGAGGGAGAGACGTTGGCGGCTGTTGTGCCACTGAAGTCAATTTTCTCCATCAGACTGGAGCTGGTGAAAAGCAATGTCGCCTCCAACAGATTTTAATGTGTCTGTCTAGGCTGAATTCCAGCTCCTTCTGCTCCATCTGTCTTTACATCTAGTCTACTTAAGTAATCATCAGTTGTCAACAGGTCTGGCCAGGAAGGCATTAAGTCTTACAATGACTTTGTATTTTATTGAGTAACAACTAGTGTTAAAGATGGGATTGGAGATAGTGTAAGGGATGATAATTGTTTTTTTTGTTTTACAATTTCATTAACAGTAATGCAACATTATTTTGACTTTATTAGGATCCTCAGGCATCATGTTTGCTGTTTCACCAATAGAATGAAATAAAAAGCAGCTGTGATATCATTGTCTTTGTTTAGAAAAACTACAGCAACGTATTCAAACTGATTAAAATGAATGTGTATCTGTATACAAATGCATATCACCGCAAGCTAAGCTACAGTAACATACGCTATATATATGACGTGATTACAACGCTAGGACTGGGTAAATAGTGAACATGAAAAAGTTGGAACAATCTTTTTTGGTTGATGCAACATTAGTTTTTACCAAAAGATCAAAACTGTACCTTCTGTATTTGTTGAGTTGAAAGTTTGTGTCTTAAATGGATTTGGATTTATATAGCGCTTTTCTAGTCTGATGATGACCACTCAAAGCGCTTTACAGTACAGTTACACACTCACCCATTCACACACACATTCACACAGTGCATCTACTTGCAGCACTTTGTTATTCTATGGGGGGCTATTGAGGGTTCAGCATCTTGCCCAAGGACACTTCGGCATGCAGATGGTTCAGACTGGGGATCAAACCGCCGACCTTCAGGTTGGAGGACGACCACTCTACCCCTCAGCCACAGCCGCCCTCTTAAGCGACTGTATAGGTCGGAATCAATTAAGTTTGCTCCCAGTTGGAGAGCGTGTGATAGGTGCTGCTTGGTTTAGACGTTAAGCTAATTTGATGGTCACATGTAAGCTAGCTGCCTGGTCTACCACAATGTTTCATCTTTTCTGTCTATGGAGTTTTAAGAGTAGCAGAAATATAAACATCTTCATCATGTGATCTGTTTCTGAGTGACACAAAATCTGTCAGATAAGTTACGAAAGGGAATTCAAATCCCATTTTTTACATTATTATCATATAGCTCTGATATGTGCAAGTTACCGAGAAGCTAATGGTCAAGTGTATGACGGGCAGAGTTAACTAGTCACCCTCTTTCACATTGATGGGGCATATTTCTGTAACCGCTGCAGAGTACAAGATCAGTCTTCAAAAAAAACTTTTACTTTTGACAGGAAGAGGCAGAGTGAGGCGGAAGAAGAAAACATTAGCAATGCGGAAGATAAATCAAAAGTTTAACAGCAATGCGGAATTCAAGGGAAAATGTATTTTACCACATCTCAAAGCAGAGAGTCGGTTGAAAGTGGTGTTTTTAAATAAAGATGACACAAGCAAATAAACAAAGATGGAAAATATCCTCATACATGAACGTGTCAGTTAAGCACAATGTACATTTGTGCTTTTAATTTGATAACTTTAGCAATATAATATAATAATTAATTACCATTCTTTGATCACTCATGTTAGTATTGTTGTCCTATTTCAGTTACTGTGTCCGTGTGTGCGTGTCTGTGTGTGTGTTTGTGTGTGTCGTCCTTTAATCCCGTCCAGCTGTTGTTGCATAAACCGTCTGCAGACGTCTCTGGAGCTGATCTGGGCTTTGCAATTAAAATGAAGCAACATACCCAACTCCTTTTCTTTTTGAGCTATTGACAAAGTAATGTCAGATGCCCAACACTGATTTGTTTCCTCTGATTATCGTGATTATTGAATCCAGCTCATTGTTCAGCAGGGCCTGAAGCCACACGACGGTCATTGATGGCGGTAGCTGTCAGACCGCCCTCCTCCAAAGGTTATCTCCTCATGCACCATGCTTGTGACAGTTATCTACCAGGGCTGCTGCCGCGTGCACGTGCCTGTCACCACTATGCGGTTTAAATGGAGCTGACAGCACTGTGGCGTCTTGGCCCGGACCCACGGGGCATCTTTGAGGAGAGCGGCAGCACCGGTACTGCCTCTCCAGGTGTTAGGAACGTGTTGTTTTTCCCCCATCGACAAAAAAATCATTACTGAACAGATGGAGGTGTGCCAGCAGGCGCCGCTCTGCCTGCCAGGCTGATCGCTAAACAAGGTTTAGGCAATAAAATGAATTTGCTCAGTTTTAGACATCCTCACGTGTTGCTGAACGCCTGGGCTGCTTTTCACTTTACATTACTTTCAAGGAAATAGCTTGGGTGTGTTGGTGCTGTTGCTTACTCTATACAGCTTTCGGTTTTACCTCAGCAAGCTATATAATGATCTGCAGGATGAAACGTTTCGTGAAATCAGTGAAATAGTCGAGGGGAATACGTTCATGTAGCGTGAATGCCCCAGCTGCTTGAGAATCATCTACTGGTGGAATTTGGATTTAGCAATTTGCTGTCTGCTGCAGGCGTGCAGGTATGCAGAGTGCTGCTAATTCTATGTTTTCTACAATCTCAAAGAACTGACCTGCTGAAAAGTATAAAGCATCCAACCATCCAAAACATCCCAACCCCAAATCAGCGAGCTAGTATGTAATTCCTTTGGAAAGGCTTCTTCTCTGCACTCCTCCACCCTCTCTCTTCTTCACTTTAAGTGCTCACCCTGCGCTAGAGATCATGTCTCAAATCGTCCACGGAGCAGTGAGGGTGTGAGGATGATGCTTTGACAGCAGAGGCGTCGTTACCCGACTGCAGTGCACTGACAACAATATCTGTGTCTGAAAACACAGCATCTCTTAATTCCGCAAAGAGCTCAAGAAAGAAAATATCATCAACTCGGCTTGAGCGCTTATCTTGTCAAATCTAAAGGACCTTGAAAACACTTGAACAGTTTTGGGTGAAAGCTGGCTGTGTTGTGCCGTGCCTTTGTAGCTTTGGCGGTGTTGGTTAAACGGCTACATCTGAGAGCACTTAGGCTATTGAGTGTACTCCAACAGGTACACACAACCTGCTGTATGTACCTTTTGTGGACACTTCACTCTCCACAAGAATACAGAGTTGGAGACAATTACCGTGTTGATCTCATTCGAAAACACCCTCATTTAAGACATGCGTCATAGTTTCAATGATTTCAAATATTATTGTCACACATTTAGACATAATGAAAATCTGGGAGATATTTTCGGGACTCAAGATAAAACTTTGTTTCAACAAATGGTAAATGTTCTGTATTTTTATAGCACTTTTCTGGTCTTGAAGACTGCTCAAAGCGTTTTACAGAACAAAGACGGAGAATAATAATCCCTACTCAATGCAAAGTGAAATATGAACCCCTGGGTCCTATTGCATTATAGGATATCATATGTAGTTTCAATATCAAGGAAATTGGTGCCACCGCTAGTGATTATCTCGATCATTTATTAATCTGCTGATTATTCTCTTGATTAATCATTGGGGTGAAGTGCCAGAGAATAGTGAAGTCCAAATTGGTTTCATGACGTCCTCCATGAGTCCTGATAACAAAATTGAGAATTTCATTTATAAGACAAAGAAAATCAGAATGTCCTCATAGTTGATACCATTTAAATATTTCTACCTGGAAAATGACTTGAAGGATTTCTGTCAATCGACAAATCTATTAATTAAGTATTCGACTGATGCTTATTGACACATCTTGCACAGTTTGTATAAATAGTAGAAATTGCATTGATTTGTACTAACTCCAAAAAGACTATTGACAGTTATTATATAGTGTTAGCCTGTAATGGAACAGAGACCAGCTCTAGAAGTTCATGTCCTTTCTCAGGGATATTGGCTATTATTATTCAGTACTCACTATTAAACTGTCAGCTTCTGAAAATTGTCTTTGAATATCTGATTAGGAATCAGTCAGTGGAAGAGTGTGTTTCATTTAGGAAAAGTTATTTTACAGCTGCTTGTCTTAAGATAAAATTTTAAAATCTTTTGTTCATCTATATAGTTTTTTGTTCTGTTTTTCATATCTCTCACTGTGAGATTGAAAAACATACAATTCTGGTATTTGCAAATAAACTAAGGTATCACATTGGCACTAAAATCCATAGTTAGTAGGAGTGCAGACAGCAGGGAAAGTGGGTACAACAGAAAAGTACTTTGGAGCCCAGGAATGCACTCAACATCACAGACTGATGATAGATAACAGCGTTTGAGGGAGGATCCTCCCTTTCAAGGGTAATTCACCCTGTGCTATTGAAATCTTTGCTCTCAGCACTCGGCAAATGTGTTTGGAATGGCAGGTGAGACTGATGATGTAGAGTCCTGCTGGTTGTAGCTATGTCTGTGTCCTCGTATTAACGATGGGTTGGACACAGAGGAGAGATATGGAGGACCATGACTGTTCTGCAGTGACGGCTGCTTGTCCATTTAGTCCGGTCCTGCTCTCCGTCAGACTCTGCTGCCGCCGCTGTTGCCTCTCAGATTTGTCACTGCCGCTGACAGCCAACCATGAATAATCTTCATGAATATTCCTCCGTCGCTTCTGCCGACGTTTTGTTTACACTGTGCTGTTGAATCAATCGTCCAAGCTGTTCCTAGGCCATGGAACCTGTGGTCAGACCTGTCACTACTGATTGCAGGTTGACGGCAGCGGAGAGGAAACCGTTGCTCGGTTATCGCTGCAGCGTGAGACGGCAGAACAGCAGAACAGCAGATTCAGCGGACGGGGGTCAGAGTCCCGCCACGGGATGATTTTGTGGCGGTGCTTTCAGCAAGTGTCACTTTCGATTGAGATGACATCTGTGGCCAAACTGCAGGAATGGCATTTCTCTCGCTTCCTTTCCTCAATGCAGCTTCTAGGGCAAAATAACTGCATCAAGCCAAAAGCTTTGCAGCTCTGCTTCCTCCTCCTCAACTCTTTATCTCCCAGAGTTCCCCTCTTGGGGCTCACATGTTTACTCCCCCGTGTCATTAATGTAGAACACCACAGTGCTGATAAAGTCAAGTTAGATTAACTGCCAAACTACAAACTCCTACTTTTATCCTTCCCCTCATTTTTGTAAGGTAAAAAAAAATGGAAAGAAAATAGTGATATGGAGCAAGACCCTGGGTGTGAAAGTCCCAGGGTAGCTGTAGATATTACGTTTTAAAAGTAGGCGTTTAAAGTTATCAAACCTGTGGGCCTGCAAGTGTCCCTGTGGCACACAAGAGATATTAAAAGTTGAAGGAAAAGCGGAAGGAAAAAAAAGTTAAATTATGAAATAATGTGACATGTCCCTCAACGGAGTGAACAAGGGCACTGCAGCAGAGCCTGTTCACCCCTGTCAAGGTTACCAGTGACCCTCCTGTGCACAGCAGGGGGGGGTTATGCAGCATGAGCAGCAGCACCTGTGTGTCTTCTGTCACTGCGGGACATCCTCAGCACCTCCATCTTCTCTTTCTCTTACTATAATGTCAATTTGAATAAATGCCAAAGAAAAATACCCAGAGAATCGGATGAGGAGTTTACCCACAGTTTGCCTTTTAGGCATGCACAACGCAGCAGGAGGTTCTCTGCACAGACAGGCTTTTAGGACACGTGAAGTAAACTGCGGACTGGTCACGTCTTGGCTGATCTGCTAAGGTCAGTGTCGATAAGGGCTGTGAAATTATTCGATTTTTGGGTCAAACAATCTCCAAACTAATATAATCTAGTTGAAAGATTGGGACATTTTCTTTAAGGAGCATTCAAAGTTCTCAGAGTTTCAAAGTGTTTTTGGAGAGAAATACTGAATAAATGCATCATGTTTTCAAACTCAAAAGTAATCGTTTGAATAATCGTGATTTCAATATTGTCCAAAATTATGATTTTTTCCATAATCGAGCAGCCCTAGTGTCGAGGGCCAAAAAAAGTCTAGCAAAAAAGATCAGTGCATGGTCATTCGTCAAGCATGAAGTTGTACCGTATAAAGAATGAAAGAAAGAACTGTATACTTTCCTAACCTCCACACACCTGCCAGAAAATGGTTATGCTTGTCAGATGATTGGTTTTGGAAGGTTACAACATAAATGGTCGGTCACGCCCCCCCTCAATGACTAATGTCAGAAGGGAGGAGGGGGGTTCAGATGCTGCCCGGGCACCTGACAGCAGCTTCCACTGATTGGGAGGAACTGTGCTGCAGGAAGAAACTGACTTTTCAAAGGTTTCGAAGCTAAATTAATCCACACTTGTAGTGTTGGCGTTTCCTGCTGGGAATCGAACCTTTAACCCTGGCAGGGTTAATGTCTTGTCCCCCCCCATCTTGGTCCTCTTGCCTCCTCCATCTGTCCTTCTCCTTCTTCTTTTTAGAAATGACTTTTCAGCAAGTCATTTCTAACTAACTCTAAATGGATTTCACATTTTTGTTATGCTAGTCTCTTTGTCCTCTCTACCTTCATTCTGTTTGGTCGGGCCACCTTGGCAGTGACACTAGGCGATAGCAGTGTTACGGAAGTTATAAGAAGCAATATCTGGGCAAGCATCTGCTGCTTTGGCCTTCCAAATGTCAACTGTATCAGTAGCGAGTACGGGGATTGTGGCCCCGTGGCCTCTGATAAACATAAAGGATTACATTCATGAGCAAGGAGCTGACGGATCGCTCCCTGCATGAGAATGAGTGAGGTGCAGCATCTTTGCAATCACATGGGGACGCATTACCGAGCCAAGGATGACTGGAATCATACAGCTCCAAAAACCCTCATTCTGTTTTATGAGGTGTAGCACTGCCTCTGCCTCTAGCATGAGTTTGTGGGTTTTATAAGCTTGCCGCTACAGGAGGCTCTGAATCATTGATTCAATAGGCAAGACGCTCAAGTGTAGGCGCATCATCACGGGCGGAGGTGGAGGAAAAGAGGCAGTGAGGGAAGTGGAAGAAGAGTGTGTGAAGCACAAGAAGGGGGTCGGGGGATTATTGATGACGATCGGTGGGGGCTGCAAGAATAACAGCATGGAAATCAGCTGGTGGTTGGCTTTCCATCTGTGTTGCAACTTTGCGCACCACCCCTTTCAACTCCCCCGACCGTCTGATCTAGCAGACCGGAGCCGGGGTGAAAGTAACTCGGGGGGGAGGGGGGCGTCCCCAGATCGGCCACCAAACATGTGTGTCCCTGTGCCCTCCTGGCCTGTACACCCCTAATCTTAGCATCAATGGAGTCTGAGCAGATGGCTGTGGCCGGGGTCACCGGGCCCACACACAATACCAACAGGCCATGAGAGGATGATGACGCCGGCCCAGACACTGGAGGGATGACGCAGACATGACCTGGGTAGACATTCAAAACAAATCTACTCTGTTTGCCCTTGCATGAGGCAACTGTTGACATATGTTGTTTGTGAGTTGGTTTAAACACAGCCTCCTGTATGTTGACCTAGAAAAGTGATGAGAGCAGCAGAAGGCTTTACCTCAGACAGCTGCACTGGTTGATCTTTTGATTATAATCTTTATTTTTTTTTACTCTTTGTTTCATGAAGAGGCTCTTTGCTGGCATTAATGTTTTAAATAACTAAGAATGTGATCTGCCACAGAAGGAGCTAGGGCTCTGTTGGAGATAGGTTACTGATGGAGTTGTTGAAGACACATGTTTTAGAATAGATTTTTCCGCTGGTAGTCAGTTTAATGTGGTGTGATTCCACATTCAGGCAAAATTATTGCCAGAATTATTGCACAAAGGTAACAACAATATTGGTTTGATTATTCTGTAAAAATAATAGTGGGTCCTCCTGCAGTGGCCACAGATTCTGTTCCAATCCTCCCCATGGCTGCCTGTCACTTTCACTGTAAAAATATTTGCTTTTAAATAGTGTTAAAATCGCAATATACAGAGATAAGCAACACCTGCAGAAAAAAAAAACGGGTCAAAAACCATAAAAGTATACAGCGGTTTTGAGGACAATACGTAACATGCATTGTAAGTTGAAGGTTGAAGCCATTTGTTTGAGTTTGAGGATCCAGGGGATTTTTCAGCTTTGTTCATTTCAGAAACTTGAGCCCGAACTCTCATAAACTCCATTCATGTCCGATGATTGAGGATCAGACTACTGTCAATCTGTCAGACTTGACACAATTCCCTCCTTACCTCAAATAACATACATAGTAAATTCAGAAGTATTTGCCACTACCGGTAAACAAACTGTGACGTGTATAATCTATGTAAAATCTTTGAATTGATTAAGTAACATCAGTTGCTGTGTCATCCACGTATCTGTGTCCTTGAGTCCCGTCTTCAGATCTATGTTATTGTAGTTACTTGGCATAAAAATGTAGGTAAAGCAAGGTGTTGTCAGCATAACTGTGAGAGAAATATTGTAGTTATGGATGATGCGGCTTTAAGCGAACATTATAAATGAAGAAAAGGTTGGGACCAAGTATCAAACCTTGGGGGGGACAGAAAAGAGCTGCTGCAAGAGGTTAATACAATTTCCTGAGTCAGCTGCCATAAGGTCATTTTTTATTTCTGGTTATGCTAATGTCCTTCTTGACATCCAGATTCTTTGCTGCTTTTATATTCGAATCCCAGGTCAGGTGCCACTAAAGGTAACATTCACTTCAGTGCACTAAAGATCAGGGAGCGGTTCCAGCCGCCCCAGTCCGGTCAGTGGACGAGAGGAATGCACATGTAGAACAATGTCTGACATGTTTGTCATTGTCACTCCTAAGGGACGGTTTGCACATAAATTGCATCTGCCTGAATCGGTGCAGCCACGCCCATGCGGTTCTGTAGCAAGTCCCAGACATCTCTAATTAATTGCACACAAAAGTAGGCTAGGTATTGTTTTCATATCTCTTCTTCACCCCCCCCCCAGCCGCCATCCTCTCCATTCTCTCCCATCCCCCTTCCACTCAGCCACTCTGTCACCCACTTTCTGCCAGACCGGAAGACCTGTTGTTAATTAAACCTGCCAATCACAGAGGGAGAGAGGGAGAGAGGGAGAGAGGGAGAGAGGGGAAGAGAACAGGAGGGAGGAGAGAACAGGAGGGAGGAGAGACTCCTTCGCTGTTCAGAAAGGGTTTCACAGCCGTGCTTGCTTTATGCTAATGGCGTCGTCAGGCACATCTTCGTTTTAGAGGCTGCAGCCGAGGACAGGAACAGTTGACTTTGTGTTTTTGTGTGTGTGATGTGCGTACATGTGTGTGTAGCTTGTCCCCACTCTGTACGCGCATGAGTGCTTTTAGGGCGGGCTGCGCAATCATCACGGGAGGGGGGGGGTGTAGGTGTAGATTAGGAATGCTGTCAAAAGTGACATCTCTTTTTTTTGAAATTCTGTCAACAAAGAAAGGAAGAGAACTCGAGTGACGAGCTCTGTTGTAGGAGAGGCGGTGGACTTGTGGCAGAAACTTGGACTATGGGCAAAAAAGGTCTCTGGTTCGTCTCAGGTTCGACTCCACGGAGAAACAACAAAAAGACGAACCTGGATTGATCTGTCCAAAAATCCAAGAGGATTCTCCCTACCCTGTCTAGTGCCCCTGAGCAAGGCACCTTACTCCCCCAACATCTGCTCCCCGGGCGCCGTACACGGCTGCCCACTGCTCTGTCTATCTGTCACCAGATGGGTTAAAAGCAGAGGTTAAAGTTCCCTACAATTGCAAGAGTTTGCTTGTGCATGTCTGTGCATGTGTTTGGGACAAATAAATGTATCTTAATCTTAATCCGACACAAACAAGAGTCTCCCCCGGCCTCCGTGTCCATGCTGCATGGACAATCTCTTTGACCCTCACGTGTTGTCCGTGTTTAATTAAGAATCCGCTTGAGAGGGATTACAGTACAAAGCAGAGTGAATCTGTAGAGGCAAAGAAGTGCTAAGAAGAAGCAACTAAAGGAAGGTTTAGTTTGGCTGGCTGACTGGGCACAGTGTGGGTGGGGTTGGGCTATGGGGGGGGGGAGAGTATTGAAAACGTTGGCTGCTATGCGAGGGAAGTGTTATCCTTGGGCTTGCCAGTATGTTTTCGATGTGGTTACAGTAAATCATTACTTAAGCAGTGTCCTGCTTTATTAACTTGATTTGTTTGTGCCTAAGTGGGCTGGAGGCGCGCTTGAATTGCTCACCTACTGCACCGCTCGCTGCAGCACAGATGTAAGAATGCCCTGCAACACAACTCACCCTGTGGCCGTGGGAGAGAGTGCACACTATCACACAAACGCAGACAGACACACATGCTTAGGTAAGGGGGAAAAAAGGCAAATGTGTACACTTTGGAGTGATGAGAGTAAAATGTTTTTTTCTCCCCCCCACATTGGTCTCACTGAAAGGTTTTTTTTATACGTTACGCTTGAACGACAAACCAGCACAATCGTCATCACTGCTATTTACAGTGTGTTATATCTGCTAGAGCGGCTGCTGCTTTTAGTGCCACTTGCATTTCTACCACGACAACTAATATAATCACTGCCTTTGCTACAACTGCTAATACTGCCACTGCAGCTGTTTTCCCTAGGTTTCTGGAGGGCTTAGGTGCTGTGGTGTGTGTGTGTGTATGGGGGGGGCATTGTGTGGAAAAATGCAATTTCACATCATTTTGGACCATTATCAGTGCAGTATTCATAAACAAGACTAGGGCATAACCTAGTACATGTCAGGACTGTGTATTGTCGATAAGCGAAACTGTTGAACTGCAATGCGTTAATTAATTTAGTAATGATGTCATTGCAGTGTTTTTACATTCTGCCGAGTGTCGGATGATTTCAGCCCATTATCTGTTCGCAGGTCAGTTCGATTAGACACAACACAGAGGGAGGTGGCAGAGAAAAGTCAATTCAATGTGTTGTTAAACCGATTTCGGAAATTTGCGTTGACACAAACATCTCCTCCTGGTGATGTGTGGAAAAGGTCAGCATTGCAGTGCACCTGTTAAAGCAGCTTTTGTCTGTCATACAGCCTCCAGCCTCTGTCTGGGTAATACATGGCTGCTGATCCACCTCTCTGCCACTCACTGAATAGAGGAGATCGAGGTGTGACTATCGCTTGTGAGGAAAGTACTAGAGACTTTCCTTTTATGGATAGTAGCCTAGGTTTGTTCCAGAACTCCTTAGATTTGTTGCTATAGGTGTTGGAAAAATAACGGTAATACAAATGTTCATACCATTTCAATTTGAAAGAAAAACAACCAACAGGGAAACTCCTAAAACTCGTCCGCCAGCACTTGGTTGACTAGTTGTACAACGTTATCAATAGCTTTGGCATGTAGCGCCGAACAGCTTCTACTGATCTGACTAAATCAGCCAGCTTGACCGTATCTCTGGGTTCCTGTCAACTCATAGTTTAATTGCATTGAATATGGGTTTCTGAATTATTCCCCTCTGAGGTTCCCCCAGCTTTAAACCAACGCTGGCTCTGAGGAGCTGACAAGACCACTGGACACCTGACTCAGGACTGACCTCTAGCTTTTTGCTGGTGCAACATAAGACCCCGTGGGCTTGTGATCATTTTAACAACAGGGATCGCCAGAGGGCACCGGGGCCTGTTTGCTTTGCCCAGAAACTGGTTAGGCATCTTCCAAGAATCAAAAGGATGTGGGTGTTTACCTAGCCAGAGCATGTATGAAAATGTCAGGTAATTGTCAGTGGGTCTGTCATTGAGATCATTACCACAAGTGCAGGTGGGGATGTAAGCCTGAAGAGCTTTGACAGAAAAACAACCGTTTCCCCAGATCTGCTAAAGGCTTGGCAAGACGTTATAATCATTAGGTTGGTAGGGGCCCTTTCACTATCGCTAAATCTGACAGTTGGTCTTAATGATGTTGACATTTCAAATATGCTTGGGAGAAAATGTTGTGGGGCGCAATCGCCCTCTCCCTTCATGTGATGAAAAACAAAATCACTGGCATGTGAAATTTGCGTGTTAGGGGAGGAGGAGGAGGGGAAGTGGTTGTAGCAGGAACTGGGAGGAGGGCACAAGTTTTTTTTCTAGTTGATTAGGCAGCTGAAATCATCCTTTGTGAAGGCCGCACAGGCAAGGGAGGTAGGCCTTTTGGGTTCATTGCTGCTGGACTGATGCGGGCAGGGCTTTGTTCTGGGCTCGGTTTCAGAGGCGTGGGTCCATTCAGAGGCCAGCCTGTAGGCTCCTGGATTTATTCCGGCCCAGTGGGTAGTCGTGGCGGTGCCGGCGGGCCACGCTGGAGGATTTAAGCTCCTATCACAGCAGCAAAGCAGCATGCTTCTTGCAGGGAAAAAAAACTGAGAGCAGGGAAGCAAAACTGTGTACTCATTATCAGAGGCGACAGGAGGCTGAGACGAAGGGATGGACAGGGAGAGATTGCTGCAGAATGAGCTGAAGGAATAAAGAGTCACAGAATAAGATGGGGGAAGGAATAATGGAGCAGAAAGTTTGTGATGCCTCGGTAACAGCATATCAGCTGCAGACTGAGGGACCACTGAAGAAGAGAGAGGAGAGGAGGAAAGGAGGAAGATGAGAGGCTACTTAGTAACTATGTGAAGGATAGAGAGCCTGTTGTCCACTGTTTGGACACAGCGGAGGCTCTGTCTGCAGCTGCATGGTCCCTCTGGCGGAGCTCCGTCTGTGGGGTAATGTGTCCGCACACACATATGCACACAGAGGAGTCCCAGTAAAAGGAAGCTTCTCATTAATGTGCGCGACAACACAAGGCTCATTTCAGAGACCGTTACATCCTGGTAAGAGCAGCTCCTCTGTCAAGAGAGGGCAGGAGTCATGACCCATTTGTCATCTTTGTTTAGGTGCCACACTCAATGCAAGTGAAATCAGTCCATGGATACTTCAAAACTGGGACTGCCTAATTGCCCTTGTGGAAAACATCCTGTGCTGATTATCTTTACCTGCAGAGTTAGCGAGAGAATGAGAGTGCAATCTACATGAGAGTTAACAATACCCTTCCTGACTTGGAGATGTGCTCACAGTGTTTTCTGGGGCATCTTCCCCCCAACGTGGTGCCCTCTAATCGCACAGTCTACCAAGAGTCTATCTTAAACGAAGACCTGATGCAGATACAGGGCCATTTCATGGGGGACCGGCTGAATGGGCCTGTCTGCTGGCCGGCCGCAGGGTTACCGATGATGAATGGACAAACTCAAGGACTGTGTCCCGGACTGGAGAGTTTTCCAGGAGTGTGCAGTGTGACCTTGGAGCGAACGTGAAGAAGATCCACAACCCCGGTCTGATTGATGATCTGTGGACCTGATCTCTCACCTGCAGGCTCAGTGGCCGCAGCAACACGGTGCAAATATGAGGCTGATGTATTGGTCTGATAATACAGGCTTGTTGCTAAAAATATAATGATCAGACCGGTGTTGTGTCATCCACCTGTGGTGCGCTGGACATCATGCTGTCTTCATTAAAGCATTTTTATCAAATCCAAATGCAGTATCTCTATTGCCGGCAAGGTAAAATACTTTTTTTTGAAAGGCAGCCCAGTGAATTTCAACGACATCTGACAACAACATGACACAACAAAAGATTTTTAGCGCTGGCTAAATGTATCTGATACAAGTAAATATCTCCTGTTTCATTTACATCTTATTTTTATCTCATCTACTTCTTCCATTTCTTCTTAATGCTACAGGATTAGCTTTTGTTAGACTTAAAAAACACAGTGCAAACGGAAAAGGTAAAAGGACTGTATTCATATATACTGACAAGTGCTTTACAGTAAAAGACTCATTCATCCATTCACCCTTGCATTCAAACATCGCCCTGACATGCTTCACTTTTTCTATCACACACTGCAATTAGGGGTTCAGCATATTTCCCACAGACACTCGCAAAAAGCCGGGAATTGAATCATCGACCTTCCGGTTAGTGGACGACCCTCTCTACTTCCTGAACAACAGCCACCTTAGTGCAGACACCAGGAGGGCTGCTGCTAAAAGT